>NC_140952.1:72955911-73567161 GCF_014529385.1 Adiantum capillus-veneris
TATGAAGCAACATACACATGATGCATCTTCACAAGCCGCTTGCCATATTTCATGATTCTTAAAGACAACATAACTTTAAATTTTATAACAACATCTATACTTCATGCATTGAAACTAATGACAACACTAGCTTAAAGAGTAGGCAACCATTCAACGAAATTGATGACACCTCCAACCCAGTAGTAGGGTTGATTCCAAGACCACCACTAAACAAACCCAACAAAACAAGGCATATTTCAATGCAACTAACGACACCTCCAACCCAATAGTAGGGTTGATGCCAATAGCAACACCGAACTAAACCTAAAAAATAGGGCATTGTTTGATGAAATTGATGACACCTCCGGCCCAATGGTAGAGCTGATACCGAAAGAAACACCAAACTAGCCTAGAAGCAAGGGAATCGTTCGATGAATCCAACGACACCTCCAGTCCAATAGTAGGATTGATGCTGAAAGAAACATTGAACTAGCCTATCAGCATGTATATCACTTGTTGAGATGTCGAGCTCTACACCTTGAGCTGGAATCCACTACGGGTCTTGGCCGCTTACGGCATTTACTCACTGGCGCGTTAGGTGACTGACACGGAGGATCTCTGCCAGTGATTCTACAGCTGGACTACACTTATAGTGCCAGCCTAGTACGCTTCTAGCGAGTTCACACTTAGTGACCGCATGTACATATGTGCTACTTTTCAGCTTTAGCACTTAGTCATTTTGTACTCTCTTTTCTGTGAAGAAGAAGAAGAAGCTTTCCATCTTTGTGTGCTTTGTGCTTGTCTTCTGTAGCTCTCTTGCATCCTCATTCTTTACATGGTATCAGAGCCTGGTGCAGGCAAGAGAGGCTAAGAGAGCAAGAGCATCACAATCCCTTCGTTCGCAATCCACGACCAGATGCTTTTTCACACAAGTTTCTGAACAGGTCTCCAAAGTGCAGTATACAGAGATTTACTGTACAAGTACAGTGGTTGTATGTATGCTTGATTGTGGATACTCGTTGAGTGTAGAAAGCGTTACAGGAACCACGATAGCAGGCTCAGCAGATTTGCAGGTTTTTGCAGATTGCAGCTATTTTGTCTTAGTGCTTCAAGATGTCTGACGGTTTCAGTCAGATTGTTACTGAGAAGCTTGAGAAAAATAACTACCCTGCATGGAAGTTCAGAATAACAAATTTCCTAAAAGGAAAAGGTTATTGGGACTATGTAGAAGGAGACAATGAAAAGGAACCAGAGATTCCCGAGGCAAATGCTACAGTAGAACAAAGGAAAGCTTTGAGGGACTGGCAACAAGGCCAGAGCAAAGTGATGTATTGGCTTTCTATGAGCATCACAGATGGCATGATGGGCTATCTACAGGATGCTGAAACCCCCGCCATTGCATGGAGAAACTTAGGCAGAGTGTTCGAGGTGAACACCAAGGCTAGGAAGCTTCAACTAAAGTCGGAGCTAAATCAGGTTAAGAGGAACAACCTCTCAATCAATGATTATGCCTTGAAGATCAAGAGTATCATTGAGGCTCTTGGATCTATTAAAGTCTCAGTGGAAGACGATGACATTGTCCGTGCATGCTTGGATGGTCTAGGAGATGAGTATGTACATTTTAGGTCTTCCATGAATACAAGAGACGACATCCCCGTGTTCCAAGATTTGATTTCTATGCTTATTCTTGAGGAGAAGAACCTTGACACATCTTCTTCTCATGGCAGAAATAATTCTGAACAGGCCTTCTATTCTAACTCCAACAGAGGTAGAGGTAGAGGTCGTGGTCGAGGCCCAAGGGGTTGCAGGGGCCAATTTCTGGAAGGTCAATCAAATCAAAACAATACAGGTGGCAGGGGAAACCAGTCTCAAGGCAGGGGGAGTCAAAGAGGTCGTGGTGCAGGATCAAGCAGGCAGCAACATACTCCAGATAGTAGAGAATGTTGGACTTGTGGTGAAAGAGGTCACATGTCACGTGACTGTCCAAAGGGAAAAGCAAGTAGAAAGAGAGAACAGGGCAACTATGCATCTACTAGCAGAGATGCAGATGACAGCAAAAACGAGCGCATGTTTGTTATGCAGCATGTAATGAATACAATGACTGCAGAGAATTCCACCCAAGATGATGTTTGGTATGTGGATTCAGGTGCCTCTAATCACATGACGTCTCGTGGAGAGTGGTTTAGAGATATGCGCAAACCAGATGTGTCAGGCTATGTGCAGACAGGAGATGACACAGCTCACCCCATTGCTCATGTAGGGGACATACCTCTAAATACGAAGAGTGGGAAATCAAAGTACTTAGCAGATGTACTTCATGTCCCAAACATTACAAAGAATCTTGTTTCTGTTGGACAAATGGTTGAGCAGGGTTTGCAGGTTCGCTTCAATCCAAATGGCTGTTATGTAGAAGATTTCCAGAATGGCTGTAAGCTGATCACAGAGGGAAAATGTGTGGGCAGAATGTTTACGCTGAATGTAGACATGCCTGAGGTAAAAGCTGCATTATTTGCACAGGGCACAGGTGTTGTGGCTGATGTTGACATTTGGCACAAACGCATTGGCCATGCCAATGAGCAGAGATTGCGCAGCATGCAATCAAAACAGATTGTAAAAGGTTTGCCCAGATTCAAGGTGGATGGTATGCATAAAGTGTGTGCAGCATGCCAGTTTGGAAAACAGTCAAAGGGCTCATTTCCACATGAGCGCAATGTATGTAAAAAGCCACTTGAGGTGGTGCACACAGATGTTTGTGGTCCAACCGATACTGCAAGTATACATGGTTGCAGGTATTATGTCTCTTTCATTGATGACCATACAAGGAAAGTATGGGTCTACTTCATGCGTAACAAAAGTGAAGTGTTTGGTCACTTTCAAGACTTCAAAGTCATGCTTGAGAAGGAGACAGATATGCAAATCAAGACATTGAGGTCAGATGGAGGGGGAGAGTACTTCTCCAATGATTTTTCAGATTTTCTGCGAATGCATGGTATACACAGGCAGTTTACATGCAGATATACTCCACAGCAGAATGGGGTCGCAGAAAGGAAAAACAGGCACATTGCAGAGGTTGCACGTGCATTGATGAATGAGAAGAACATGCTTCATCATTTCTGGGCTGAAGCTGTAAATACAGCTGTGTACATTATGAACAGGACACCTACAGCTGCGGTGCATGATGTAACACCTGAGGAAAAGTTTACAGGTACAAAGCCTGATTTGGCACACTTGAAAGTGTTTGGCTGCATAGCTTACGTGCATGTACCAGATGAGTTGCGTAGGAAATTGGATCCTAAAGCAGAGAAATGTATTCTTGTGGGATATTCCCTTGAACAAAAGGGGTATAGGTGCTACAATCCTACTACACGAGAATTACGAGTGAGCAGAGATGTAGTCTTTGATGAGATGAGCAGCTGGTACAGCAATACACATGGCACTATTGGGGCTGATGTAAAAGATGATGTGGTTGTACAAAATGTGAGGCCACAGTCACAGGTTTTGAGTGGACCACAAGAGTCCTCTTCTCGTGGCTCTGTTGAGAAACCATGGAATGGTAGACTACGTACGCAGGTTACTCCACCAACAGGTACAGGGAATGTATCACGAAAAGGAAAGGAAAAGGTTGATGAACCTCCCTTTATGGTTGATGCATCATCAGGTTTTTCACATGTAGACATGGATTCAGATGGTTCTGAACAAAGTCTTGATGAGGAATTTGGAATTCCGGCTGTCAGGACACCTGGTGTAAGGAAAGTACAAGAAGATGCTAGAGGGCAAAGGAGTGACCTAGGACCGTGCAGATCTAATAGAGTCAGAAATCCAGTTCAGAAATTGACTTATGATGGGTATCTAGCGCATCACCAAGCCTACATGGCTAAGGTGATACAGGATGTGGAGCCCACATGTTTTGAGGATGCAGTTGGAAATGTGCATTGGGATGATGCAATGAATGAAGAGATGGCTGCATTGAAAGCAAATGACACATGGGATTTGGTGCCATTGCCAAGTGGCAAGAAAGCTATTGGTTGTAAATGGGTGTACAAAACCAAGCATAAGGCTGATGGTAACATTGAGCGTCACAAGGCAAGGCTGGACGCAAAGGGTTATACACAGACGTATGGCATAGACTATGAGGAGACCTTTGCTACAGCGGCAAAGATGACGACAGTGAGAGCTGTCATAGCAGTGGCTGCATCTAGAGGATGGATTATGCATCAAATGGATGTAAAGAATGCCTTCTTGAATGGTGAGTTGCAAGAGGAAGTGTATATGGATCAGCCACCTGGTTATGTCGATCCACGTTACCCAGATTATGTATGCAGACTTCTCAAAGCTTTGTATGGTTTGAAGTAGGGCTCTAGAGCATGGTATGACAGGATTGCCAAGTATCTTGTCAGTATTGGTTTCAGGAGAGCTCATGTTGATCATTCACTCTATGTACGTGAGAGTGATGTGGGGATTGTGGTCATTACCATATATGTAGATGACCTTATTATTGTTGGTGACAATGCTATGGAGATTGACCATGTGAAGGGTCTTCTCAAACAGGAGTTTGAAATGAAAGATTTAGGCGAGTTGCGCTACTTTCTTGGCATTGAGGTGATCAGGACTCCAGAGGGTGTATGGCTATCACAGAGACAGTATGCTTTGGACATGTTGTCAAAGTATTGTATGGCTGATTGTAAGTCAATTTCTATTCCCTTGGATGTGAATGCAAAGCTGAGTGCAGAGAAGGGTGATGTTGTTGAGGATGTCAACATGTACAGGAAGATTGTGGGTAGTCTAATCTACTTGACTATCACGAGGCCAGACTTGAGCTACACAGTAGGCTTGGAGAGTCAGTTCATGCAACTTCCGAGGAAGCCACATTTAAATGGAGTACGACGCACACTTAGGTATGTGCAAGGTACTCTTGACTACGCATTGTTCTATGTAGCAGATGCACCATTAGCATTGTATGGGTATATAGATGCAGATTGGGCAGGTAGCATTGTTGATAGGAGATCTACAAGTGGCTTCATGTTCTCTTTTGGGAGTGCTGCTGTTACTTGGAGCAGCAAAAAGCAGCCTACGGTTGCTTTATCGAGCACAGAGGCCGAGTACAGAGGTGCAGCAGTTGCGGCGTGCGAGGTAGCTTGGCTACACACGTTACTTGAGGACTTGGGAGTGCAGGTGGACCAGCAGATTTTCATCCATTGTGACAACCTCAGCAGCATGCAGTTGGCTAGGAACCCAGTGTTCCATGCCAAGACCAAACACATAGAGGTCCATTACCACTACGTTCGAGAGCGAGTGTTGGCGGGCGACATCGACTTGGTCTACGTCAGCACAGAGGAGCAGATAGCGGATATCTTTACCAAGGCCCTCGGAGCTGAGAAGCTTCGACGTTTCCGGACTATGCGTGGACTCTGCGACATGCAGAGCTCAAGGGGGAGTGTTGAGATGTCGAGCTCTACACCTTGAGCTGGCATCCACTACGGGTCTTGGCCGCTTACGGCATTTACTCACTGGCGCGTTAGGTGACCGACACGGAGGATCTCTGCCAGTGATTCTACAGCTGGACTACACTTATAGTGCCAGCCTAGTACGCTTCTAGCGAGTTCACACTTAGTGACCGCATGTACATATGTGCTACTTTTCAGCTTTAGCACTTAGTCATTTTGTACTCTCTTTTCTGTGAAGAAGAAGAAGAAGCTTTCCATCTCTGTGTGCTTTGTGCTTGTCTTGTGTAGCTCTCTTGCATCCTCATTCTTTACATCACTCATAAAACATAGAAAGCAGTCTATTAGCTTGTACAACGACAGTCTCAATCCAATAATAAAAACTGATTCTGATAACAAAGCTAATAGAACCAGCTATAAATTGAACGTAACCAACCATGTTTAGCAACGACACTTCCGGTCCAAAATAGAACCGATGCCAAAGTGAATACAATTGACACATTAAAACAATACCTGCTGGTCTAGCTTTTCACAACTACATTTCCGATCCAGTATTAGGACCTATGCCGGTGTGAAAAGCAAGATCAACATACTTTTAAAACTACAAAAAACAATTGTTAAAAAAAAGTTTACCAACTTTAAAAAAAGTAGTTAAATAGCTTATGAAATTAAGCTAAAATTGATACCGTAATTTTTTGTCTTCCTTGTGAGGGCTCTGAAAATTTTGACAATCCTTTGGTTGGATACCTAGGCAAGTCAAAGATGGAGAGCATGAGAATTGTGAAGAAAATGGGCCCCTAGGGGCCCTATTTATAGATACCCTAGGGACCAGTCCGGCTACAAAGCGGGCCCTCCGGGGCCGCATCCCTTCAGGCTTCCCTTGTAGCCCGCGGGATACATACCTATACTGGCGGGAAAATATCACCAGACTCCCCAATCCCCTTCAAGTCACCATGCCATTTTCTCTGAATGTGAAGACTTGTGAATTGAGAATTTTGTTAATTAACAATGTGATCACAAAAGAAAATCATTATCACGTGAATTTGAAATCCCTAATTTTGAAGGAGTCGATCACTTTGACCCGGCTAGGAAAAGGCAAAAGCATGTACTCCCAGCTTCTCATTTTGCTCCGAACCTTTTCTAAGACCCACTAGAATCTTTGTCTATATGTTATGCCCACCCTCAAGGGGGCTCGTAGATTATGGAAATATTACCTTTCGAGACAATATCTCCTATCAAAAAGTCTAATTGAATGAGTCATTCTCAGACAGAGAGATCAGCCTTAATTTTTCAATATTGCACTTTTGACCCGAGGTGATGGAGAAATTTTGCACAATCTCAAAGATTTTCAGAAAACCTAGGGGCAAGATTTTAAGAAGAGGAGTGATTCATCTGCAAATAACTTTGCTAGGAGCTGGTTGTTGCCGAGCAAGACCAACCCTTGGATATCCTCTCTTGTAGCACAATCTTCTAGCATAGTAACTAGAGGGTGTGAGCCAATGGCAAACAATAAGGGGGCAAGATGGCATACCTATTTGATTGATCTTTTGACTTTGAAAGATCCTACAATCCTATTATTGAATAGAAGCTCAGAGTAATTATCAGCTCCCAGAGTGTGGACCAATCTACATAGCTGAGACTGAAAGGCCAATGATTTCATGACATGTTCTATGAAAGACCACCTAATCCTATCATAGGCCTTTACGTTGTCTAGATCAAGCTACAATAGAATGCATTCCTGCTTTGTGAGGGAAGCATACTCAATGCCAACCATTGTTGCCGAAATATTGTCATAGATTGACCTTCCTTTTATAAAATCCATGCGGATGGGGGGAGATGGATTTATCAAGCAGTGGGGAGATCCTAAGGGCGACAACTTTAATAACGATTTTATATGCCACAAACATCATAGGTATGGGGCACCAGTGCTTTAGTTGAGAACGACATATTATCTTTGAGATAGGTTTTATAAGCACTCTCTTTACATTAGAGTCCAATTTCCCTTTGAGCAAGCCTTGCTTAGCCATACTCATGATAGGGAACTTAAGATCATCCCAAAATTCTCTAAAGAACTTAGTAGTTAGTCCGTCCTAACTGGGATGTTGGAATTAGGGTTTCAAAAAACACACACATCTTGGAGAAGACTCAAAGTGCATCAACAAGTGTGAAAGAACTGCCATTTGCAGCAATAAGCACAATCTTTCCAACTCCCTGAACCGGATAAGAGGCATTGTTGGCACAAGTGACTGAATTCCCATGAGGGATAGAATTGAGAGAGGTGAAAAATTCATGATGTGAGGTAATGTGCTTTGTAGCACCACTGTCAAAATACCACACATGTGAATCTACAGCAACTGGCATGCATGCATCATGGACAGTAGGATTGTAAGTACACTCTGCACTAAAAGCCCATTCTGCATCAACATCAGCATCACAACCTCCTTTCACAGAATACTCAACAATAGCTGCATTTGTAGCGGAACCGGCATTTGCAGTGGAACCACCCTCTTTCTTCTTAGCCTCTTTGTTCTTCAACTTAGGACACTGCTTGATCAAGTGATCATTATCTTTACAACAATGACAACACATCTTCTTTTTTCCCTTATCACCAAAATTTCCAAACGAATTTTTTCGAATAGAAGCATTAGTAACAGGTGATTTTCCACTCACAGAAGTACCATAACAACTGGTTGCATTGCTGTTACCACCCTTTCTTTGAGCATCAATAAAAGCGTGCTCAACTGCACGATGTCTAGTCCTATTTTTTATGGAAAGCGACTCTTGCAATAGCAATGTGCATAATGCATGAAACTTGACAACTTCAGGATTTCCTTGCCTGTCATAAGCATCCAAGTACTAGCAAAAGTCTGGTAAGAATGTGGTAAGGCATCGAGAACAATATGCACAAGGGAACTGTCTAAAATGATAAGTTTCTCATTGATATCCTTGACACTAGCAAGGAAAGTTTCCATACCATCTTCCTTATGCATAATCTTTGACTCCATCTCTTTACGCAGCAATGAAATTTTTGCCTCATTGCCACTTGCATAAAGATCAGCCAAAATATCCCAAGCGTGTTTTGTAGATTTTGGTGAACTAATGTGAGGAGTAATGTTGCACTTCATAATAAATTCAATCAATGCATGAGCCTGCGCATCCTTTACATTTCAACGAGCTTGTTCTGCCGTAGGCAAAACAACTCTGACAGCAGCAAGACCTACAACATCCTCAACATTGCCTACATCCTGGGAACTAGGATGTACATCAATGCCCTACACAATATTCCAGACACCCTTTGACACAAGAACATGTTGCATCATGTAAGCCCACATAGGGTAATTGTCCCCATCCAATCTGTCCTCAGCAGAAAACATCTTGAAAACATCTATGTTGTTAGCCATGGTAAATGTTGCACCTGATGTGAAAACTCCTGGAAAAGAGGATAAACAAAGTGGAAACAACACGTGCTATATAGCACAAGCCGTAGAAGACTCTAAGGGACCTGTTATGCAAAAATGGCACTGACAAAAATTTTGCACAAAATGACAAAATAGCCTGTGCAGTACTACTTGTAGTGGAAACGGAGGCCAAAATGAGTCCAATTAGATTAGAAATCTGAGTAGACTAAGCCCACTCACCAAAGCTCATTGAAATCGGAGAAAGTGAGCAGGCATGTGCTGGAGATGATGGCGACTAAGCCTAGGAGGACGCAACCTGCTCTGATACCAATTGTTGGAATTAGGGTTCCAAGAAAACATACAGAGCTTTGAGAAGACGAAGGAAGCTCAAGGCACACAATAGAGAGTGTATTACTTAGTGTGCTATGGAAAGATTGATAGCCCTAGACTGATGGGTGTGTATACAATGCATGGGGGACAAAACCTCCGAAAGAGGAAAAAAATGGTCCGATGGTCCTAGTATGTTCACACACATCACTACCACATGTATATGGTAACACAAGAGACTTCTCCTTACCTAGAGCTTCCAACACAAGCAAGCATTTATCTTCCAAAAAGGCCTTCTCAAGAAGGTTGGATTCAGCATGAGATATCGTACTTTTGACACTAGCAAGTAGAGAGGCTTTGGCTTCATCCACTTCATGAGAGCGGGCCTCAGGTTGGCGAATAACGTGGATCAAATGCTCAAGAATCATCTTGGCCATTTCATCTTTGTCATCGTAGTGTTTGTTAAGTATGGAGCCTGATTTACCCATTGTAATTTTTTGTGGTAAAAATTCACATTTGTAAAGCCCCCATTATGAGGAGAAGCCATCGTACGTGAAGGAAAATCACTCGCCAAAGATAAAAAATTTCACGGTCAAAATTCTTATTCGCCGGAATATTATGGCCCGGACGGCGGCCGGAAAGTGGTCGAAAAACGACCGATCAGTTGGTTGATTGGCCGGTGGCCAATAGTCAATGGTCGAAAGTCAATGGCCGGTGGCCGAGTTCAAAAACGCACTTGTCTTCTCAAGGGCGGCCACACATGGGCGGATTGGAGGGTCCGATTTGGAGTTATCTACACAAGGGCGGCTACACATGGCTGCCTCTCATGAGAGAGGGCAGCCCTTTTAGCCTATAAAAGGAGGCCATTTCTAGACACATTAAATAGTGTGAAGTTGATGCAACAAGGTGGGTGTGAGGTGGTGAGAGTGAAGCAAGGCGGGAGCTCTATTAAGGGTATAATCCCTTTTTAAACTACTTCTTGTTTTGAAGTACGAAAGCCATTGAGTGTTTGCTTTCCCGTGGACGTAGCCCACATTGGGTGAACCATGTATATCGTGTGTATTCTCTCTCTCTCTCTCTACTCTATAATCTCTTGTGTGTGAAATCTATCTCTCTCCATTAACTAATCTACTCAAATATCTATTTAGCTACGTCTTATTTCCTAACAAGTGGTATCAGAGCAAGGTTTGCTCGTAGCTAAATTATCTCAAGGAAAGGATTCCTTGAATTGAGTGGGAGTTATGGCGGAGGAAGGAAAGCTCAAGATTGAGAATTTCAAAGGCAAAAACTACCAACATTGGAAGATGCAGATTGAAGACTATCTCTACCAGAAGGACCTCTATTTGCAAAGAAGCCCGCAACAATGGCATATGAAGCATGGATTATCCTTGATTGAAAGGCATTGGGCACAATCCGGTTAAGCTTGGCGTCAACGCTGGCCTTCAATGTTTTGGAGATGAAGAACATGGAGGACTTGATGAAGTCACTTACGACTTCTACGAGAAACCATTGGCATCCAATAAGGTATTTCTTATGAAGCGCTTGTTCAATCTAAAGATGGCAGAGAATGGTTCAGTTGCAGAACACATAAATGACTTCAACACAAACATAAGTCAACTTAGATCGGTGAAAATCAATTTCGATGATGAAGTGCAAGCTCTCCTTACACTATCGTCTCTATCGGATAGTTGGGACAACCTTGTGATGGCTGTAAGTAATTCTTTTTCTGGCACAAATACTCTTAAGTTTGATGATGTTGTGGGTGTTCTCCTAAGAGAGGAAATACGAAGGAGAATCAGAGGAGAATCAGCAAGTGCTGCAATATCAGTGGAAACAAGAGGAAGGCCTAAGGAGAGATTCAAAAACCAAAAGGGTCGTGATCGCTCGAGGTGGAGCAAGTCATGCACAAATTCAATTCTTGAATGTTGGAACTACGGCAAGAAGGGCCACATCAAGAAGGATTGCTGGTCCAAGAAGAAGAAGGAGACTGAGTCTCAAGACAACAAGCCAACATCAAAGGCCAATGTGGCAGGTAAAGTAGAGCAAGATGCTCTAATGCTCTCATTAGACAATGTGTCTAATTCTTGGATAGTAGATTCCGAGGCTTCATTCCATGCGACACCACATAAGAAACATTTCCAAGATTACACCTAAGGGAACTTTGGGTATGTATACTTGGGAGATGATGAAGCTTGTGAGATTGTCGGCAAAGGTACAGTTTCTGTCAAAACTGCTAACGGAAATGAATGGAATCTTAAAGATGTTAGGCATGTTCCTTCTCTTTGGAAAAATTTGATTTCTATATATAGGACAATTGGACGATGAAGGTCACAACATTGCATTCGGAAACAAACGGTGGAAGATCTCAAAGGGATCTTTGGTGGTTTCCAAGGGAGAAAAGGTCGGTACACTTTACTTGTGTACTATAAGCACGCAACCTTCAGCTTGTGCAGCAACTACAGAAGTTGACAGTGCGGTGTGGCACTACCGACTTGGGCATATGAGTGCCAAAGGAATGCAAATTCTTCAAATGAAGAAGCTTCTACCAGGTTGAAAGAAGTGGACTTAGAGTTCTGTGAAGACTGTGTTTATGGTAAACAAAAGAGGGTAAAATTTCAAAAATCAAGAAATGAAAGAAAAAATTAAAAACTTGAGTTGGTTCATTCTAATGTTTGGGGTCCTACAAGTACACTATCACTTGGTGGCTCAATGTACTATGTAACATTCATAGACGATGCGACTAGAAAAACATGCGTTTATATCATGAAGAATAAGTTCGATGTGTTTTCCATATTTCAAAGGTAGAAAGCCTTTGTAGAGAATGAAGCAGGTACCAAGGTTAAGTGCCTCAGATCCGACAATGGAGGGGAATATTGCAGCCAAGCTTTTGAAAGATTTTGTGCGAGCAATGGCATTCGGAGGCAAAGGAAAACCCCAAGGACACCTCAATAAAATGGGATTTCGAAAAGGATGAACAGGACAATCATGGAGCGAGCACGAAGCATGGACTTACATGCAGGTCTATCGCTTGAGCTTTGGGCAGAAGCTGTAAGTACGTACGTATGTGTACTTAATCAACCGGTCACCCTCAGCGGCATTGGATAGGGCAGTTCTATAAGAGGCATGGACAGGTAAACCGGTGAATTATGCATTTCTCAAAGTGGTTGGGTGTGAGGCTTTCATGCACATAGATAGAAGCCTAAGATCAAAGCTAGATGCAAAGTCCAAAAAGTGTTTCTCCATTGGCTATGGAGACGGTGACTTTGGGTATCGCCTATGGAATCCTGAAGATGGTAAAATCTTAAGGAGTAGAGATGTAATTTTTAATGAACAAAATATGTACAAAGATTACTTGCAAAGAAAACAAAAAAAAGAAATAGGTGATGAGTACATGGAGCTTGAGGACACTGAAGACTCAAGGACTGCAAACGGTGACAATTTGCAACAACGTCAACCAAATGAGGAGCCTCAACCTATTCCCCGAAGATCTACAAGAGCAAGTAGAACTCGAGAAAGGTTTGTTCCTTCCTTCAACCATCTCTTGATCTCAGATTTTGGAGAGCCGGAATCATACGAAGAAGCTATGCAACATGAATCCAAAGAAGAATGGACGAAGAGCATGCAAGTGGAGATGGACTCACTACATCACAACCAAACATGGGAGTTGGTTGAGTTGCCTAAAGGTAAGAGGGCACTTCAAAACAAATGGGTGTACAAGATGAAGGAAGAAGCAGGTGGGAAGCAAAGGTACAAGTCTAGGCTTGTGGTAAAAGGGTTTTCTCAAAATAAAGATATTGACTTCAATGAAATTTTTTCTCCTATTGTAAAGATGAACTGAATTAGTCTTGTCTTAAGCCTTGTGGCTGCTCATGATCTAAATCTCGAGCAAATGGATGTAAATACGGCATTCCCTCATGGTGATTTAGAGGAGGAAATCTACATGCTTCAACAAAAGGGGTATGAAGTAAAAGATAAGGAGAAAATGGTTTTCAGATTAAAGAAAAGCTTGTATGGATTAAAGCAAGCATCAAGACCATGGTACTTGAAGTTTGATCGATGGATGTTAGATCATGGATTCAGAAGATGCAACTCAGATCACTACGTCTACACGAAGAATTTGAGAGATGGGAATTTCATCATCCTAATGTTGTATGTTGATGACATGCTGATTGCAAGTGCTAACATGCAGGACATCAAAGACTTAAAAGAGGAGCTGTCTAAAATTTTTTCAATGAAAGATTTAGGTGCTGCAAAGAGGATACTTGATATGAAAATATCAAGGGACAGAACGAAGAAGACAATAAAGCTATCTCAAGAGGATTACATCAAGAAGGTACTAGAAAGGTTTGCAATGCAAAATGCAAAACCAGTTTCTACACCTTTGGCTCGTCACTTTAAACTAACGAAGGATATGTGTCCAAAGACACAAGAGGACATAGCCTATATGTCTAAAGTTCCATATGCTGCATTGGTAGGTTCTCTAATGTATGCTATGGTCTGGACAAGGCCAGACATTGCACATGCAGTGGTAGTTGTGAGTAGGTTCATGGACAACCCAGGTAAAGAGCAGTGGCAAGCTGTGAAGTGGATACTTAGGTATCTAAAAGGGACAACAACAAATGCTTTGTATTTTGGAGGAACTGATATTTCTCTTCAAGGGTATGTGGATGCAAATATGGCAGGTGACAAAGATACTCGAAGGAGCACTATTGGCTATGTGTTCACGATTGGAGGCACAGTAGTAAGCTGGGCTTCAAAGATGCAAAAAGTATGTAGCAATGACAGGGGAAAGAAAAGAAATTCCGTGGCTTCACAGATTCTTAGAAGAGCTTGGATTCAAACAAGACAATTGTGTCTTGTACAGTGATAGCCAAAGCGCTATCCATCTTGCGAAGAACTCAGCCTTTCATTCAAGGACAAAGCACATTTGAGGTGAGATATCACTTCATGCGCACTCTTTTGGAAGAGGGACAGCTAAAGCTAGGGAAGGTACATACAAGTGAAAATTCTGAAGACATGTTTACAAAGGTGGTCAACAAGGAGAAGTTGATCTTCTGCTCATCTTTAATCGGCATTCAAGGATAATAAGCCATGACGGAAAGCAATCACAGGTTTGGTTTGGAGTTCAGTCTCCAAGTGGGAGATTGTTAAGTATGGAGCCTGATTTACGCCTTGTAATTTTCTGTGGTAAAAACGCACATTTGTAAGGCCCCCATTATGAGGAGAATCCATCGTGCGTGAAGGAAAATCACTCGCCAGAAATAAAAATTTCCACGGACAAAATTTCTTTTCGCCAGAATCCTCCTTTTCGTCGGAATATTATGGCCAGATGGAATATTCCTTTTTGCCGGAATATTATGGCCGGACGGCGGCCGAAAAGTGCTCGAAAAACGACAGGTCAGTTGGCCGGTGGCCAGTGGTCGGAAGTCAATGGCCGGTGGCCGGTGGCCGAATTCAAAAGCGGACTTGTCTTCTCAAGGGCGACCACACATGGGCGGATTGGAGGGTCCGATTTGGACTTATCTACACAAGGGCGGCTACACATGGCTGCCTCTCATGAGAGAGGGCAGCCCTTTTGGCCTATAAAAGGAGGCCATTTCTAGACACATTACATAGTGTGAAGTTGATGCAACAAGGTGGGTGTGAGGTGCTGAGAGTGAAGCAAGGCGGGAGCTCTATTAAGGGTATAATCCCTTTGTAAACTACTTCTTGTTTTGAAGTACGAAAGCCATTGAGTGGTTGCTTTCCCGTGGACGTAGCCCACATTGGGTGAACCACGTATATCGTGTGTATTCTCTCTCTCTCTCTCTCTACTCTATAATCTCTTGTGTGTGAAATCTATCTCTCTCCATTAAGTAATCTACTCAAATATCTATTTAGCTACGTCTTATTTCCTAACATTGTTCACTTCCCCATCTACAAGCGACTTGACACCGCCTCTACTCCTCTTGATTTTCATGGCCCAAAAAAAATACGCTTGATTGGAGGACCTTAGGTTGAAGGAAGGTCTCTCTAGAGAGCACTCTAGCCCTCCTGACCTCCTCTAGTGGAATGTTTTCCAGGTCAGCTTTAGCTTCCAACCACCTCTTGTACTCTTCTTCGAAAGTTGATCTCACCATTATTTTTAAGTCATTAGAACCACTTCATCCTCGAGTTGCTTCATACGCTCATCTTGAGCCTTTTTCATAATGGGTCCCATGCTTTTGACTGCTTTTTGCACACTCTTAGTAAATAACTCCCAAGCTTTAGGGTTTTTGAGACCAACATCTTTATTAAGCTTACATAGAGCTTTCTTGTTAGGATTTGGAACAGTGGGTACTGAGGGGTACCAAGAGGTGCTTCCAAATCTCTCAAATTGTTCCTCAATCACATCGACATATTTACAAAATCAACCCACACCAAGCACAGGTCATTGAAGGCGTCGGTTGATTCAAACAAGGGGTCCCATGGAAGCACCCACACTGATGTCCTATTGAAAAAGAGTGGGCTCTTGGCTAGGAGTTTGGACATTGATGCCTCATCATTGAGCTGCACAAAAGAATTCTTTGGCAAGTGTTGCACCGTGACCACCGATCGATCCATTGTGATTGAGGACATTGGCACTATACTCACGCTATACAATCAATTAATCAATTCAGCCTTGGCAGGAACCCTTCTCATAAAGCCAAAGACCAATGTTGATTTAGCTAGATTCGCGAGTCGTCTCTTTATCAAGTCCGGTGGGACTACAACTGTGACAACATCTTCAACCGCTACTCTTTGCGTTAGCATTTTTTTTAGCGCTTGGAAGGCTTTGTTCCCTTTAGACTCATGTGCGGGCCTAAAGGGTGTCTTTGCTTCTTCTAGGGTTCTTTATCTTAGAGAGAGTGCATTGAGAGTCTCTGTGAGTTATTTTTTTATCACCCCCTTATGTCCTCTTAGATCTTATTTTTTCAGCTCGGCCAAGCTGCCCTTGCTTCTCCTTCTTATACATGCACCTTCATATTCAAAGGTCTATTATGCATGCCTAGCCATGAACAAAATTTCTTGAGAGTTTGAAAGTTATTTACTGCTCGAGGCATGTTAATTTCTTTGCATGCACTTCAATTTACTACATGCACGAACCACAACCTCTTTCAATATGTATGCAAAAATTGATGATAATTTAAAAGATTCCCTTTATACAAAGAGAGAGGAATTAAGAGATTCATGAAATAAAGAACTTAGCTTCATTTTTCTTTTGCATAAGAGCCACCATATCAGAAATTCCTCTATCATGAAGAGTGTTTAACTTGGCTCTGGTACCACTGCTACAAACGGGAGGTGAGGAGGACCTGCAAATATACAATAATAGCATGCTACAGATGACAAAACCAATAGATCTGCATATCTGAAGGGTTGTGTACACACAAAATCCATAGCAAGACTTGTGTGTGTGTGTGTGTGTGTGAGAGAGAGAGAGTGAGTGAGAGAGAGACAGAGAGAGAGAGAGAGGAAATGAGAATGTGCAAGTACACCTCCTAAAGCGTACACCAAGACGGAGAGTGGAGGGGTGCGAGAAGAGAGGATAGACATAGACACTGGGTGCGATCTCCCCCTGTGCAAGAGTGAGAATTTTCCTCTTGCACGTATTTATACATGATTACATGATTACATGTTGTCCACTCAGACATAAAGTGACTAGAGCTCATAAAGAGCTCTTTAGTAATACAATATCAATGAACTTGCCATCCCTTTTCACATACCATAAACCAAGCATGCCTTTTCATTTTGTCAGCTATAATAAATAATTGTTATTCCAATTCCATTACAACAAATGTTGAACTCCCACAACAAATTGCATACATCAATGCAAATTGCTTGAATTGTGGTGTCACTCTTTGGCAATGACTCATCTTATTAAAAACCATAGACACGAGCATTAGTTGAAATGGAAAAAAATATTTGACAAGCAAAAAAAGTACCTACTTTTTTCTCTCCATCATCCTCTCCCAATGAAGGCTTTATGGTTGAACTTTGTACCTTGCTTTGAAACAATGGAATGTATGAACTAAAGACTTTTCTAGATTAATGAGCGCATAGAGGGATCTAGAATTAGCTTCCCTTTCTTGGTGTGGAAGTTCTAGAGGAGGTTCTTTCTCTTAGAAGACCCCTTTATTGGAGACAGATTATTCAACCTCATCCATGGTAGCTACCACTATAGACACATTGGCATGCTTTACAAGACACAATAATGAGTGACCAATTCAACACTCTTCTAATAGAACAACCTATCATTCAATAAGTAAAAAGAGGCATATTCAAAAAATTGGCCTCATTTCTTGGATAAGAGCCAGGTGGGTAATCAAGCCACCAAAGGCAATCATCTTTCCCCCATTCATTGATTCCTCTATTAGCCAACCAAGTTGGAAAGATAGAGTCAATCCGTGACATATCTTTTTAATCCTTGACTTTCTCTGGCATAAGCTCTAAAGAGTGCTCATCAAAGACTTTTACCATCCACCTAATTTGTATGAGTGAAAAATGCAAAAAACTTGTGTAAAAAGAAAGGAGTATGTGTTAACACCATGGACAATATGCTAGTTTGCATGGAGTGAATTCTACCAAGTTTGATGTTTATCCTAGCTAGCATAGCGCATGTGATAGTGAACATGGAGTGTATGCTACAAACCATGTCTCATATGCTAGTTAGCATTCCATGTGCTATCGCATGGTGTATATGCTACTAAGCATGAAGTATATGCTAGTTAGCATAGCCCATATGCTACTGACTACATGGAATTTATGTTGCTAATCATGGAGTGTATCAGCGACTTAGCATGGCATGTATGCTACCAAGAATGGCCCATATGATAGCTACCATGGTGTGTAGGCTATCAAACATGAACAATATGTGACTAAGCATGAAGTGTGTACTACCATGCATGGACCATATGCTACTAAGCATGACGTGTATGCAACCTAGCATGATCCATATGCTAGCTATCATGGCATGTAAGCTATCAAGCAAGAACAATATGCTAATTAGCATTCCCCATATGCTATTTAACATGGACTTTATGCTACTATGGTAGCATGGATATGCTAACCCCTAAACTAGTATCAATTGGTGTAGAAGGACTATAATGACCCTTAGTCATGTTGAGTTAGCAATGCCCCCCCCACCCCCCTTTTGAGCTAGCAAGCAGTTGTAACCAGGAAGTCTGATGAAGTACCAAAAATTGCAAGCACACCAGTATATAACTAGCCCTTGCAAACTATATGCAAAGTACTGCAATCTATGATAGGGTATGAATGAAAGTAATGTTTCTCATTTCAATGTGCTTTGATAATGTTAACCATGTTGACTGTGTCTTTTTCCATTTCCTTCGTGTTGTTAGTGTATTTGTAGTACGTATTTACTTTATGATTAAAGTTGTTGAGCAAGTAGTTCATGTTTAGAATGTATATTAGATACATACAGTGGAAATCCTGTGACCTTAAGGCCATATTGTTGTGAATAGACCAAGTGTATATGTGTAATGCATGTATCTAGACACTCCATCCATCTATACTTTACACAGAGTAGGGCACCACAGACTGATGAACCATCAAGTGTGTCATCCAACCCAGACCCTTTCCACTATGAAGGAAGAGAGTAGCTTGCAAAACAAACAAATGAAATAAACAAAGAATCAAGAGGATAAGAAGAACGCCAATTGTAGTATACATCAAAGTTCAAAGTGTTATCCACGCAACACTCATAGACACTTCATGAGTTTATACATGCAGCAACATTAGAGGAAGAAATGTGACCCGACTAGCAAGAAAACCTTTGCATTATCCACCACCATTACCACCTACAATACCATTCATTACACAATTCAATCCAGCAAGCATAACCCACTATAGGTATTTCATGAATTAATACATGCAACAACATTAGAGGAAGAAGTTACCCAACTAGCAATAAATCCTTTGAATTATTCACCACCTACGATACCGTTGATTGCACAATTGAATCTATTAAACACAACATCATTGCATAGCCATAGAGAGATGTTAATATCTCCACAAGTAGAAATACCACCAGCACCAGCACTAGAACTTACACGAGGCCCAACGCCAAGTGTTGCAAGAGATCCATCACTAGGTCTTGGATGAGGTACAAGATCAGGTGTTACAATATGTCCCCCTCCAAGAGCTACACCGGGACTACCACCAACATGTCTACCATTGCCAAGAGGAGCACCATTACCACTTCTGATGAAACTACCATAGAGTAAAGCAAGAAAATTCAAAGGAGAGAAAGAGGAAGACCCTAATTGTCATGTAGCCAATTTGAGGCTATATGGGTAAATGGATGTGATGATTTGTATGGAGATAGAATCAAGATGCTGCAATTTTCTACCTCATTACTGAAAGTAGCCATGAGTTGGTACATCCGATTCTAGCAAGGCCACTTTGTTACGTATGCATTAGGAAGGGAATGGGGTCTAGGAGGGCCTCTTTATTTGCCATGGATTAAAAATGAGATTAAGCAATGGGCAAATGGGAGGCTCTCATCTGGATTGAAATGGTGGGTGTGGCAGATCCTAAAAGTGAGTGGTCAAACTATAGGCCTAGAGGTGGAGGGGTCTTTTCTTTTTTAATAAAATGAAAAAATAAAAAAATGGATCCTTTTTCATAAAGTTGGGATAAAAACCCACTCGTTCTCTCTCTAGAGGTTGTTGACTCCCCTCTCCCCCCCCAAAAGGGGTCTTTCAAAAAACATGGTGATATTCTCTCACTCCTCTTTACTCTCTCCAAGACTACTGCATCTATCCTCTCTCTCCTCTCCATCTCTGAAGCCTGCATCTCCTTTTTTGGTGAAAGCATGTTAACCTGTCATGCTTTTTCATGTCCCGAACAATGCTAACTAGCACAATTTTGACATATGCTAACTAGTACAATAACTTGAGCTACATCTCCAAGATCTATGACATATGATATATCAATAGAAAGCACTTGAAAGAAGGAATCCAAATGTACAACCTCCGATAAATTTTGATATTATTTGTAAAAAATTTACCGGACGCCCAACTTTTCGAAGATGTGCTAACTTGAAACTGCTAACTAGCACAAAAAGCGCGACAGGTTAACATGCTTTCACCCTTTTAAAGCTCACTTTTCCCTCCAAATACCTCTTGCAGCAAATGTTTGAAACCTTCCTTCTCCATTCATCACTCAACCTCAACCTCACATCTCAACTTGGAGTTGTAGATCTGCACCACTTACTGCTGCTAGAGTATCCTCATCAACACCTTCCTTGGTCCTTCTTCCTCATCTAGACGTGAAGGTAAAACTATAGATCTAAAGCACTTGCACTTCTAGAGTATCTTTATCAACACCTTCCTCGTTCCTTCTTCCTCATCTAGCTCCAAAATGGTGCCCCCCTCACTCATTCACATCATTTTGGAGATTTAGCGCACAAGACTATTTTTTGGTAACATTATTAGGATTTTTTTAGCATATGTGTTGGTAAGAACAATGAGCTTAATCTCTACTTTCAATGCTCTTGTAACTTTTCCTTACTGACCATTTTAGTTTTTGTTTCTATCTTGTTTTTAATATTAGTTTTTTTACAGGATGTGTTGCATTCCTTTCATAGCTTTTGCAGGTGCTCATCAACATGGGAGTTTTATGACACAATAAGATGCAGCATTGTGCAAGATGATGGTAGTTATTGGCTTGCTATTGTGACTACAAATGATTTATGTGGGTGGCACAAATTTTCAAGGCTGACGTATGGCTTCTCAGACACATCACTAGAAGGGAAAAATCATGGATATCAAGCAAACTTAAGATGGAAAGCATCTAGCAAAGATACAACTCGTGTATATACCTTCTCAGCTGAAGTTTGATGCATCCTTGCCTCAATCTAGGTTTTTTTTGCAAAATGTACATGTTATCCTTTATTTAAATGTTTTGTGTTGTCTCATTTATGCTTTAACTTAGGTTGCTTCAAACGTGTGCATGATTTGGTGTATTTTTCTATCATATATTTTCCATCTAACTTTATAGGGTGAGAGCTAGTGGAATCTTTTGCAGGTAGCTTTGAAGCTATCCATATTGTGGACCTTGAAAAGTTTTTTTATGTAGAGTGTTTACCTTGAGATATATCCTCATAGGATATATTCTTCTATAGCTCCATGCTTATGTCACATTGAAGGCTCTATTGTTGGTGAAAAATTGGTATGCACATACTATATTGCGAAGCAAGGCTTGTCAATGAACTTTCCATATAGAAGATGGAAACAAATGACTTGAGAGTATGGGAGGTGCTCGATTTTGATATTGCTTTTGGAGAGCTTGAGGACCTTCAAACATGTCCCCACAATGATATCATGCTCGATATCTATGTCAATGATGTCTCGTATCATAGCCATTTTTGCGAGTGCTTCAATCTTAGACATAAATTTCTTGAATAGTATCCCTTTTGTGTGGATAGCAAAGCTATATGGTTAAGAAAAGAGAAGGCTTTCACTTTTAAGGACATCTCATCCCCACTATGTATCATTGTACAAGCTTTATTTTAATGGAAATTTTGTTTTAAATTCAATCTCTATGCATAATAAGTATTGGTTATAGACTTTAAGTTAAGTTCTTTTAGTTTTAATTCAATTTAGTGATTCTTTTGGTAGTTCATTATATTTTTTTGAGTTGTGAATGTGTCAACTATAAAAGTAATCAAGTCTTAGAAAATGGCATGCAAGAGTTGTAATATTGTGCAAGTGAAAAAATCTAGTTTTCTATTCATTTTCTCTACTTAAAATTTATTTAAGTTTCAATTTAAGTACTTAAATGTTTTCTAAATAGTGCATGGAGGCACACATGTTTGAATATGCAATTCTTTTTAAGGACTTACACCATACATTTGTCAATTGATTTTCTACGTGGTGCATGGATGCAGATCTAGATATGCAATTGTTTTAAGTAACTTACACCACATGTTTGTCGATTGATTTTCTAAAGGATATGTACAAATATGACAAGAAATTTTTTTATTGCCTGTTGATATTTATCAAAGAGCTTGCTAAGAAGGACTACAAGGTAGAGGATCAGGATGAACTCATCAAATTGGGCATGGGGGGGATAGGTGCCCAATTCCTTAATTTGGACATGGTCCTAGCTTTGTTGGTGCTTGAGGACATGGAAAGGGGTAAGAACAAAGGAAAAAGAAAGCAAGGAGCCCTCGTAATCCTTGTTATGAAGAGAGTATGAAGAGGCCTCAATAAAACTTGTGCTCTTATCGGATTTTGGTCATGTAAATCACATAGATCGAGTACTATGTGGATATGAGGTGATAGAGGAGGTTCCAAAATTCCATCTACTCACTTTGCATGGAATGGTCATATATAGTCTTCAATTTCCTTTCCTCAATGACATTTCAAAAACCGCTGAACTTTGAGAGTATAGCAAAATTCTAAATTATTTCATGCTCCACCCTTTAGAAAGGAGCTTTGAGAGTTATGGGATTTGTGCTATTTTAATAGTTTTGTATATCATCCAAGGCCACTATTTTGAACTTTGAGAGTATAGAAAAATTCTAAATTATTTCATACTCCAGCGTTTAGAAAGGAGCTTTGAGAGTTATGGAATTTGTGTTATTTTAATAGTTTTGTATATCATCCAAGGCCACTATGCTGGCTCTCTATTTCTTATTCTTCTCGTTCATTGGTGGTGGGATAGCGAGAAATTGCTATTTTTAGGCAAGACCACCACGTTGGCTCTCTATTTCTTGTTCTTCTCATTCATTGGTGGTGGGGGGAGATGTTTACCATTTTTAAGTAAGGACATCATTCTTACACTTTTTTCTTCACTCTTCTCTAGCTGTCTCTTCCTCTATGGCTTTAATTGTATTCTTCTTCATCTTTTGAACTTTGTTTGGCTAGTTCACCAAGAGTCTAGTCTTGTATACCCTCTTGCTAGAAGTCTATTTATGTAGGAAATTGGCGTCAATTTGAAAAAACATACACAAGAATGTGTTGCATTGAGGACTTCTTGGGTCCATCAAAGTATGGGGGTGTTTTTGCACCATGATCAAGTTGTATGCTATATTTTTAGGGTCATAAAGAGGATATTTACATGCGAGGCCATGTTTTTGGAGCAAATTAAGGACAAATCGGACAGCAATTGCACCTGAGCATCGTGCAAAGGGGTGTTCCAGGACCCGACGAGCCTAGGGGATGCCCCGTGTGCCACGACATGTAGGAAGCCCGTTTGACCCCTCCTACTTATATTTTAAAGGGTGCCAAGGTGGCCTCCGTGTTTATCTACCACCACTCAGTTTTCTTGTCCTTGTTATTTTTCTATCATGATGGTATATCCATGTATCTGGTCTTGACTCCTAACTAACTTGGTCATACACAAAAAAGAGAATTAAATGAATATCTTTGCTTGCTCTCTGTAATTGTGCAGATTTTGGCATAGTTGTGAAGTTCAAGGCATAGTCGGGAGGTTGAATGAGTAATTAAGCCTTGTGTGACCATGCAACAAGCTTAGTTATTCATTTAATGCTTTATCTTGGTAGAGTTGCCACAATTATCTATAACTAATAACTATGCTTTGCGTGACCATGACCTAAGTAGTACTATAGACAATGGTCAATGTCAAACTGGAAGTCGATCGAACCTTTCTATTTCAAAACTAGAGGTCCAAGCTTGTAATTAGAAGTCAAAAGGTCAAGATGACCCCCCCCCCCCCCCCCATCTCTTTTGGGAGAGTGCTTATGGCTTAGGAGGGACCTTGAAAAACCCCCATAAGCCCTTTAACACTAGAATGGTGACCTAACACGACATAAAAGTGTCCTTTCAGGGTTTTGGGAAAAAATTCCAAAACCATAGTAGATCCACTCATTTTGAAAAATCCTTTCATGAGCTTATAGTTCAATAACTATTACATATGGAAAAAATGAGAAACTTGTAATTTTTCTCATCCCTTGGTCACTATAAGCCTCCAAAGCTGATGGACCAGTGCATTTTGCCCAAAACAACAATTTCTTACGGTTGATTGCATATAAATAAGAGTGGAGATTTTTGTAGGACATGAGATAAAATGCCCCGTTAACTTCAATGGGTTGGTGACCAAAACATATGGTTGCTTTTACCTCACCTATTTTTTTTTGGGCAAAAAAAATAAGTACAAAAAAGTTTCATTTTTGCCATTCTGCGGACCTATCATCAAAGTTTCTATAGTCACGCTCAATAGAGATGCTATATACATGTTTTCTTAGTTCCCTTTGTGTCTCTGGATTCAAAAGGATCCATGGAGCATGTCAAAAGGATAATGGATCTCTTACAATTGGAACCTTGGGGGCAATGATAAAGTGCTAAATACGGCAAACATGAAAAAATTGGGTTTAGCATTATGACCTCTAGAAACCCATAGAAACTACTCAATATCTAGCCAAGTTTGTAGTCTATGATTAGATACGGTCACTACCTACAAAATACACACAATTGGCCTAAGAAACTAGCAATATTGAGAAAGTTATACTTGCTACTCTAAAATGTATCGTATTCTTCAGCAATCAAAAAACTCAACCATCATCATATACTATGCTATATAGCATATTAGGTCCCCCAAAACTCAAGGAAGATTAGCTTTATGTTATACATTACACTTAAACAATAAAAATTGAATTTGGATATCAAGAAAGCCACCAAAAAAATCATAAAAGTGCTAATTTTGGGGGGAAAAAAACAGGATTATGCAATTCTTGTACATTGGTCATAACTTTCAATTTTAACACTTAGCTCTCCCTACAAGCATCAAAACATGTTGAGAACTATGAAGGCCTAACCTCTAGCCATCTAAACCTCACAAACATGAAGTTTAGAGTGGTATAGTTGCCAAAAATTGAAAAAAAGCCAAAAACAGGACCCGTTTTTTCACACAGTTTAGGTTCAAAAATGTTGTGCAAGAGTAAGATTAATGGTGAGATCGATACTCAAAAAAAAATGCTAAGTTTTTTTCAGCTCATAAGGCAACTTTGTGGATATATAGCACCTAGAAATTCATTTTCATACTCTTCAAATAATTCAAGCAAAATGGTCACTTAACAGGACACAAAAGTGTCCTATTACCATTCTAGTGTTAAAGGTGCATAGACCCTTTAAATTAAGAGGGTCTATGTACCTTTAAGGGCCTATGGGGTCCTTCAATCACCCTATCGGGGAGCCATCTAAAAGGGTCACCCCATAGACCAGATCAACATGTGTTTGGGCACATTTGCATGCACATCTGGAGGGGGTAAATATGGTGTCACTTGTTTTGGACGTTTTTGCCAGCAAAAAGCCTATTGCACCTGCATCTATGTCTTGTGGCTGCAAAATGAAGCTTGCTGTAACATTTAATGGCCTAGTAACTTGTGTGTAGCATAAAATAGCATGAAGAATAGATTCCTAATGAGCATAACAAGAGTGCTTGGGTGAAGAGAGCAACAAAAAGCATAACACCTAGTTAGATAGGCATGGACAATACTTCAAAAGAGAGAGAAATTAATCTATTGACAACAGTTGAGGACCGGATTTACATGGATCCGGTCCCCCCTCCAAAAGGCTTTGTATTATAGGTTTCCCCCATCAAGGGAGACAATTTACAATACAATTCTTTGTGTTCCTTCAATAACTAGCTAGTGCAATGAAGATGGAAGCTTAAAGCACTAAGCAAACACTAATAAAACACAACATCAATTCCCTCATGGTCTCAGACCCAAGACCTCACACACATTCGAAGATCGTGAGAGCTAGCGGGGTATTAGAGTAGATTGAGAGGAAGGAGTAGTCTTATAAGAAAGAAGTATATCTCCTCACATAATCACTCATAAAAGCTTAGCATAGCTTACTAACTAGCATGGTAGAGGAGATGAGCATGCGTTGAAGCTTGGCTCTTGGTTGGATTTGCATCACAAAGTCAAGAGTTGTTGGTGTAGGCCTCCCTTCTCATAAGCTTGGAGTAGATGATGAGCTTTCCATTAAAGCTTGAGAAGGAGAGAGAGTCTTCTTGCTCCACACATGAGATTGTGTGAGTGTGTTTGTGTGTGATAATGCCTTTGAAAAATCAGCCCCCTCTCTCGCTTGGTCGACCCCTCTTGCTAAATCCTCTTGCTGGCTTCCCATTGGACCTCCCCAGGCTTAGCCAATAGGGTTTAAGAAGCATAAGTGATAGCCTTGTGACATGTGTCCCCCTTTGCCCTTTTGTGAGAGCTTTGGGTAATTAAATAAATCAATTAATTTCTCATTGGACCCCTTTGTCTTCTAGCCAATAGGAATTAGGCAAGCCATTGGGCTGTTGAATGCTCATTGGACTCCTTGGGAGACTGGCCAATAGTCTTCTAGAGAGCTTAATTTTTATTGGTTCTTTCATTAAGTGTTTTTAAATGAACTAAACTAGATTTACTCTATCATAATTCTCATTGGTCCACCTCTATGGCCATCCAATAGGATTTGAGTGCACCTTGTGGGCAATTGGCCTAGGGAGCTGAAATGTGTCCACTATGCCCTTTGTGTAAAGGGGCTTGCACGAGTGTCTATGTGTGTTTCTCTCTCATCCCCTACTAAAAGGGCTCGCCCCCTCCTATGTAGGAGCTTGCAAAGACTTTCGTGTACACTCAAAGCATCCAAATTTTCCTAGGGTTGGACCATTGGACATAACCTTTGAATTTTGGAACCTTAGCATTTTGGAAGTCTTAATGGATTGAACCTACGGGTCTTTGAAGCCCATTGTTGCACATTGCTCTTTTGCACATGCCCCCCCTTTGAATACCTATTTTTCCTCCTTTGGATCGCTACTGTGGCCGGTCTGCCAGCTTAACCAATATTCTAGCCTTTTCTCTCCCCCTGGTACTTCCCCATATTAAATAATCAGTTTAAACATGAGAAAATCATTTAGGAGAATTAGATATTAGTTATTATGACACTGCCATGGCTAACTCTATCGGTTTCAAAAGAGTTGGATTAGCAAAGGTTTCGTTAGAACAATAGCGACAAAAGAATTGAGATCAATTCAACCCCCATCCTCTGTTGCATGTGAATGTGGCCTCCTATCATTATTGTAGGGGCTCTAGAAGACCTAGCCCCCTTGAAAGTAATTGAGAGCCCTCCAATTGAAAGACCTTTTATAAGGTCTAAGTCCCCGATAGGCCCTTTAAAAAGTGCATGTAGGGGCCCTGCAAAAATTCGAAAAGTTCCCTATTCTCCCTTTTGTTTGAAGGCCCCTCATCCTGAATTTTTGTGGTGACTACTACCCTTCTGATGGGGGGTTATGGGGGATGCCTCAACCACCCCCACAAAACAAAAACACCTTATCAACCTTCAATTATAGGTAGCCAAGTCGTCCACCATGATTAAAATTGGAATTCCTCTTGCTAACATTTTTGAATAACAATAAGATGAGAGAGGTAACTTCAAGGGGTTCTCACCAAGCATTTAGAGGGCCCTCCAATGGAGAAAAGTCTCTTCAATCAAAAGCCTCTTTAAAGAGCATACTAGTATGTGACCCGCCAAAAAACATGGCCTTCATTCCTATAAAACTAACTTCCACGTGAAAGCACACAATGGTTGCAACTCTCTCTCTCTCTTTTTCTCTCTCTCACACACACACACACCCCAACAATAACAACAACGATGAAGTCGGGCTGCATACAAAGTTGGCATGTGTATTGTCCTAGGTTGTAGGTCATGTTCATAGTTGAACACATAGCAAATCTACGAACTTTTCATCGGGCGAGCTACGTGATCACATGCAGCATCCCATTTTTGAAATCTAATCCATGGACGGTGAACGAAGGTGTAGGGAATGGTCCTTGAGCGACCATTCTTTGTAATATTGCGATCACATGGCAAGCGGCGAAGGCGGGGAGCCATTGGCGGGAGCACTTAGGGACCATTCTAGGCCTTTACAGTCGGGAGGAGGGGGGCCAACAGACTTCACTGAAAACAGGCTGCATCGATAGTGAGCCACTGCACAGACATTATGAGTGTTGAGTTGGCAGTGTCATTAGGAGATTTCGGAGGTCTTTTGGAGGGCCTTTTGGAACAGAGAGGAAAATAAGCTCCTCCAATGAGAGAAGAGCCTACGTTACGTAGAAAAATAGATTGATATTAACAAAAATATAAAAGGTGTCCCTCTCCTCATTTAATAATCTAGTGGTCCAAAAATACAATCTAGTTTTCTTGAAAGATAAGTGTCCAAAAACAACTAAAAGAAGCTTTGTACTAACGGCGCGCAGGGGGCATTCTAGAATTTTAGAATGCCTCCTCACGCGCCTTAAGTAAAAAGCCCATTTTTTGGGGTTTTTTGACATTTTTTGCCTCTTCGGATGTCGGAACGAGATAAGTAGACATTTGTTTTTAGGGTATTTTGGCATTTCGGACGCATTGGTGGTGTCAAAAGCCTCAAAATTCATCATATTTGATAGTTTGTGACTTTTCAAGTTCCAGTGATGATGTAAGCTGCATTGAATGCGCCGCACTTGCCTGCTGAAAAAGACGCTCGCATTAAATAAAAAAGTGACCGTTTTCAAGGACGATTGGCAATATAAATCTACTTTTTAGAGTGTCTGGTTGTCTTTTTGGACGTACTCACAAGGTGCAAGTGCATTTTTAAAAAAATTTCTAAAGAGAGAAATACAATTTCTTACAAGGCCCTCCAAATGACCTCCAAAATTTTATAATGTCTTGCTGCTGAGTTGGCACACGCTTAGAGGAGCTAGGACAAGTTCTGCAAAAGTTCTTCCGACTCTGCTGGCGTGGCAAGCATTCGTGAGTTACAGCAAAATTTATACGCCAGAATCGGAACCAAATGGACGGCACGACATAGCATTCCAGCTACTGAGGTGCGACGATTTCATTGGCTATAGTAGCCTGCTGTTCTTTGTGCTGAGTTGCGCAAAGTAGATTGGACTGCAAGCGATACCTGGGCTCTGATGAATATGAATGCTGAGTTTGCGAGCATCTCACGGCTGCTCAACACGATTCTATAACAAAAACGAAAGGAGATGGAGGGACAGGATTCTCAGTCCCCCAACTCTCGACTCTGAAGGAGGGGTCTGTCGGCCTTGAAAGTTTTAGTTTCTTTCATTGGACTTAGCTTCATACCGAGTTTCTGAAGGCTCGAGAGCTTGGTGTGGGATCTCTCTCTCTCTCTCTCTCTCTCTCTCTCTCAATCAACAATGGCCCAGATACTGTATTAGATCCACCATTATTGTATCAGTTTGGTCTCACAGGTCATTTTGGCCTTTTAAAGACGTTCAATATAACAATTCATTTCATCTCTCATCTCTCTCTCTCTCTCTCTCTCTCTCTCTCTCTCTCTCTCTCTCTCTCTCTCTCTCTCTCTCTCTCTCTCTCTCTCCGTCCACTTCGCATGGTCTTTGATCTCTCTCTCTCTCCCCCTATAAGCCAAAGAAAATAAGGGCACACTTAAAACTCTTCCAGTTTTTCGGTCATAATTTGAAGTACACTACAAGAGGTTGTGTGCTCTTGTGACGCTGTTAGTGACGGAAATACATTGGGTTTTTATAACCCCCGGCGTCGCTAAAACCGTCGCTACGAGTGTCGCTACGAGAGCGTCGCTATATGCGTCACTATAACCGTCGCTATATAGAGACGCTCATAGCGATGGTTATAGCGACGTTTACACAGAAGACTATAGCGACGCTCATAGCGACGCTACAGAGCCATAAATAGCGACGGTTATAGCGACGCCCGAGAGATTTTTTTTTTGGTGGCAGGGCACACCCATCAACCATATTGTACTTGATTCACTTTTTAAAAAAAGTGCAAGGGTAGATAATAGACCCAAAATAGTCACCCACAAGACGCATTGTTTGCAAAATTGACAATTGTACACATCATAGGAAAAATGAATTGATTGGCAAATGTAATAATGACAATTGTACAACATCATAGGCATAAAGAATTGATTGGCAAAAGGAACTACGGTGACAAATGTAACAATATACATGGTTCAAAAAGACGTATAAAATCTGTCTCATGATACATAAGCTATGAGAAACCCTAAACTAATGCTATCTAGCTACGGCTAAACTGACGTCGTCTAGTGAGACGTCTCATCGCGTCCAAGCGGCGTATCTGTCGGATTCTGCAAAAAAAGACAATAAGACAGCTTTCAGTAAGTATAAACATATAACGACATTTATAAAACAATACAAAAAATAAAAAAGAGTAAACCCTAATACTAACCATGCCGCCGCGAGAACTGAGAATGTCCATCAGGGCGTTTAAGCCCTTCCTACCTGCGTACTCGCGCTCGTACGGTGTGGGATCACGTCCTGTCATCGACCACTATCAAAACATACAAAGATTTCATTATGTTAGAATTAAAAAACTCATAAATCCTAAACTATCGAACATAAAGAGCAATGCGAAAACACTTACAAAATCGGCCTCAAATGATGCCCATCCACCGCTCCCCAAGTGGTGCGAGCTCCCTGCCTCTACTCGCGCTCTGGCTGCATCCTTTTGTTGCTTCCACTTGTCGGGATTCTCGCGCGCTGCTTTCTTCGCATTCTTCCAATCTTCTTTGGCCAGCCAATCTGGCCTGTTCCACCCATTCTTGATTGCTTTTTGCACTTCGGAACGCTTGTGTTTGCAGTATTCGCGCATTCGAATCTTCATCACGTCTTCATTGAAGCGCTGATCCCGTGTTGGAACGGGAAACTCATCATGAAGTATGCTGATGACTCTGTTTTTTAAATCACTTGGTACTTCACTCCATTTGTTTAGTATGTAGTGTCTAAACAGCTAAGAGCAAAGACCACGCATGCGCGAGATCACCTTCTTGCCGTCATCATCCATGATGATGCCGCCGCTGAAGTCGATGGAGTAAGACAAGCCCTCTGGCTGGTGACGCGTGAACGTGGGTGTCCCGGCAGGGGTCTCTAGCGGTGTGTCGATGGGGGTACGGACGTCAGGTGTCTCCACCGGCGTCTGGGCCCCGAAGCGAGGAGTGTCGAGTGGAGTGGCTCCTGGCGGAGTAGGTAGAGGTGTGTAGCTTCTAGGAACAGTCAGCCGTGCAAAACCTGGCGTAGATGGCGATGTTGTGGCTGGTGTGGGGGCGGGCAAAGAAGGGGAGGGTAAAGAGCCTCGTCGAACACGAGGCGGTGTGGAGGCATCGGTGGCGGAATCCCCACAACAACCGCCACCGCCACCACTAGAGCGCCGGTGTCTAGACGAGTGTGAAGCTCGTCTCGTTGACGCCGAAGCTTCGGAGCGCGCCGAATGCTCCGAAAGAGAGGGAGATGCGGATGGAGTAGGAACGCGCGATGATGCGCCAGAGCGATGACGCTCCACGTACCACTGTCTCTGCTGCGGTGACAAAGAAGAAAGAAACTCCTCATCATCCATACCTGCATTAAACACACGAATATTTAAACTTAATATTGAATGAATAGAGTAGACAATGACGCAAAGACCATTAAATACAATGACATAATGACGCATATAAATACAATGACGCAATGAATTGAGTGATAGAAGAGGCAAGCCGAAACTCAGAATTTTCAATCAAAAGATGTGAGCGCGAGTAGAAAATAGCGTTATACACCATGGAAGGTACTTAGAGAGCCAGAGCTTTTACAACACGGAGAAAAATTGTTCAAATACAATATTTGTGGCTTTAAGAGATCTCTCTCTCATCCTCGCATAACTCAGCATAACTTCCTATATCTATATAGAGCTCTCCGTTTAAACACATATCCTCTGTTTCATTTTGTAGCTCCTCTGCATGCACCCCATATAGAGTAGTAGCATCTTGATGCTCGTCTGGCACCACCGCAACGGCTTTTGATTGAGCATCTTCTCTGATCTCCTCCATTGATGCCGTTGTGATTGGCACATGGTAGCCTTCATACGTCCTTGCACTACGAGGGGCTACCTCTATGACGTACCACCAGTTTGATGTAGACTTTGTAGGATGAAATATTACCTGCCAGAGCCACATAACTTACATGAGAGCTTTCAAGCACATAACTTGTAAAAGGGGGATGTTAACTATTTACATACTTACTTGTTCACAATGCTCGGGTAGTACGAAAGTGTCTCTTAGGTCAATCCATTTCTTAGTAGAATCCACCTCAAGAAAACCAGACTCTCCTCTACGCACAGTAGCGTTGCGACCCTCCATGATTATCTTGAACCATTGCACGTCGAACAAGTCGACAAAAAATCCTCTGTAATCGATCCTCAAAATCTCTTGCAGCGTGCCGAAGTAAGTGAGTTCCGTCACCACAGGATCTGCATCAGAGGAACGTCGTCGACTAGACTGTTCAAATTTTGCCATGATTCCACAATCTTGAGTAAAACGCTTTTTGTCGATTCGTTCCACCCTAAAATGTCGACCTTTACACCATGCTGCTGTGTATGACTTATACTACAACGAACAAAGATTATGAGTGGCCGTTCAAACGTTTATAAATAAAGTCACTTGCTAGTCGTACATTGCAAACTTACCTTGGTCGCGCAGCCCCGAGAGTACTCCCACTCTTCCTCAGTCACTTCGTCACCGCATTGTTGTGCGCTTTTCAATTGGTTGTGCAACCATCTTAAGCTCATGAAGGTTGGTAGGCTCTCCAAAACCGTTGTATAGTGCATCGGTGGTCGTCTTCCCCATCTCCACTCGATTCATGCCCTTTGTCGCTCTTGCTTTGCATCCTCATATTGTGAAATCCACTTTTGCATCACTGGATTGTGAAGCATGCAAAATCGGTTGATTTTAGCCTCTAGATCTTCCGTCATCTTCTTCTCAACACCGAGATTGCACATGACAATCCCAGATATGCGCTCATCATCTATGGTTCGCCATAGCGTGTCCCGGGCTTTATCAAATCCGTCTAGCCACTCTCCAATGTACACTAGGGACTCTGATACCAACCAACCTTCTACCATGATACCCTCCGGGCGTGCCTTTTGACGCACATATCCCTTAAGCGTTTTCATGAAAAGTTTTTAGAAAAACATCCATCTGGAATGAACTGTGCCAGCTATTTCCACCTCATCAACTATGTGAACAAGAAGATGCACCTGAATGGTTAGCATTGTAGTAGGAAAATGTTTCTCAAACATGCACACAAGCTCCGCAGCATTTAGTTTGGCGAATGGTATGGAGTCTACGTTGATCTCCTTTAGTGAGATCCATTGCACCAGCTTTGCAAGTTTGTAGATTGTGTTACGGATGTCGAGAGACAAACATCCCTCAATGGCAACCGGTAAAATAAACTGTAAAGTATGTGCAGCAATGATATTAAAGTCCACATTTTATGCAATGATATTAAAGTCCACTATGAACGTACCTGACACATTTTATACCAATCGTGTGACTTCAAACCGGTAAGCTTTCCTTCTTTAGTAAAACACGTTCGGAGCGAGTGCATTACGCTAGTGGGGGTCCGCAAAGATCGAATGGTCTCTTTTACTTTGCGTTCTTGGGCTCCTGTGAAAATCCATGGTGCTTTAGGGAGTTTTATCGATCCATCAGACGCTGTTTGCGGCCAATATTTCTCCATACGATCCACATTTCTAAGGTCAACTCTGGCTCCCAAAGTATCTTTCTTGCTGGTCAGATGGTCCCATAGTAGATTACCCACATTCTTGAATATGTGCATTGGATCGAGCAAGTGATTGATCATGAGTCGGGGCCAGTATGGTAACTCGTACCATAGAGATAGTCTCTTCATCCCTGGAGGCAATCCATCATCGCACATCTCCTTCTGCTCTAACCATGCTTGTGCAGACATCCTTGGTGGCTCTCTTCCCAAAAAGCCATCGCGTAACACATGATTCTCTGGAAGATACGCTTGATGACCTTCGTAGATTTTCTTCTTCAGTGAGGGTGCCCTACGTGCATTCAGTCTAGGTCCACATGTGACACATGCTCTGTATCCGCTTGTTTGAAGCCCTGCATGTATACACATGATAATAGATCAACTATGGGAAAAAACAAGATTTACAGTGTCTGAGTGAGGAGTGTCAATAGATCACCTGAGCATTCTGTTAGCCCGGGATAGTCATGCATGGTCCACATTAGAATGCCTCTGATCAAAGAATTCCGTCGTCCTGTGTGTCAGCTCATATCCACCACCTCTATGCAAATCCACAATTGTTGTAGCTCTTCCAATAGTGGACGAAGATACACATCCATATTCCCCACTTTATATCGCCCTGGCACAATCAAGCTCAGCCATAGGTGCCCCTTCTTTGTAGTCAACCACGGGGGAATGTTGTAGTTGATGTGCGCTCCTTGCCGCACTGTCGAAGCAAGGGACTTGCCGATACACCGTGTACGAGCCGCAGACGGCTCCAAGCACACAACTAGTTTAACTAGTAAGCTCAAAGAGGGCAATGGTGTGTCACTCACCGCCTTATGCTCCTGCCGTAGAGGATTCCTCGCCGTGAAGAAGAGGGAGACGCCGCTACGCCGCGCTCAACTGCCTCGCCGCCGTCGTGCCGCCGCAACGCTCGATCGCACACACACTCTCACTCTCTCTCTCTCTCTCTCTCTCTCTCTCTCTCTCTCTCTCTCTCTCTCTCTCTCTCTCTCCCACGCACACACACAAGGAGATGGTGAAGGAGAAGGTGGAGATGGAGCAAGAGAAGCTTCTATTGCACAATGAGAGAATGACTCAATTTTAGGTTTAATTGGCTTTTATGTGAGCTCACCCCATTCACACTTGGGCGCCCATGCTTAGCCAACTAACCCTAGCATGTTCGTGTTAGAGTGCGCCTCTCATCGGCGATCACTCTACCTTTCCCTATTGGACCGACAAGCCCGGTGCCTGACTCTACTTAAATAAATAATACGGTTACAGTATCCATCGTAGGCGATAGGGTGTTCGTGAGACACGAGGGTTAACATTGCCCCCCTTCCTGATGTAGATTCCGTCCTCGGAAGCTATTGAGTTGAAGCTTGGTAAGTCCATGTTGTAGAGCATCTAGATTTGAATCTGCAAGGCAAAGTCACTGTTTTAGCAAGCGGAATTATATTGCCATAAATCATGAGGGGAATGTAAAGTACATGTGGAAATGAGTAAATGCAAGATTTATGAAATGTTAGACTGCCATTAAGGACAAATAAATTGCACTTTGAGTAAATTAATTAATCAAGAGTTTTGAGCTTATGGGTGAGTCTATCAATTAGTTAGCTATGACTAAGGTTAAAACAACTACTCTAGTACTAGCTAAGCTAAGAAGATTATCTAAATGCAAGATTCCCTAATTATGCTTTTCAGCTTTGATTAGCCAACTCGCTCTCACAACTGCAACAAAAGCTTGAAATGTTAAGTGTAAGCTCAATGGAAGTCTTTTAATAATTTATTTTTTTAATTTTTATTTTTTAATACTTTTTTACTTTGGGTCACAATCATGTGACGTGTGTGCTTATTTTGTATGTCCGAGGTTTTTTGCTTCTCAAGGAAAAGCGCCCACACTGGGAACCTCTAGGGCTCTAGTACCATAGACAATACATGTGAGTGAAGTACCAATTCAAGCCAGGATTTCTCTTCCAGCGTAAGATTTTTCATTTGTGGCACTTGTGTTTTTTTTTTTTTTTTGCTTCCATTTCCTTGGTATTCGCACTAGTGTTTTTTGTTGTTTGAGTGAGCAAGCCTTTCTCTGCCTAAAACATTCCTAAGGTCTCAAATACTCGGATAATTTTATTAGCTAGGCCTAGTGGTCAAGTAAATGAGTTAACCTAAAGTCACGGTCTCCTAATCTCCAGGCTCATCCATAAGATTAAACTGGAGTTCAATCAACTTAAGCAAAGACAAATTTATACATCTATAATGGCAGATAACATCATAACTATTGCACTCAAACAAAGAATGAAAAATCATTATTAGCAATTACACATATCCACCAACATGAATCATGGAAAGTAGTACACCTGGAGATATGGAGTGGCTCATTTTGTTGAAGCAGATGTCCTCAGTCATGTGGATGGAGATCCATATAAGTTCTACCTAACACATCCAAAAACAGACACTATACCTCTAGGAGGCATGTCAGTGTGAAAAATTAAAACGCCTAAAAAACAAACTCAAAACACAATCTAGACCCCTAACCTACCTATCTGTCACCCCTTTTGGAATCAAGGAAAGAGGATATTATATAAACCGGGTGGCCACCCTAAGGCTAGGCCTCTATCCTCATCATCTAGATAAATAAAATCGTTGTCCGTGAGGCCATAGTCTTCCTCGGTCTCTATTAGTTTCTCTTCATCATCCTCTTGTGCAAGCATGCTAATCAAGAACCTCGCGATGCGTGGATACTCATCTTATGCAAAAGAATAAGCATGTGCCATTGGAGACACATTCGCTACTGGGTAGGGATCACTAGTTAGCCATAGATGTATCAGCCATTCTAACTCCTCAAAATTTCTCTCACATGCAAGGCTCTCTATCAAATCCCATTCGCAAGAAAGTATAGGGTAGCATACGTAGAACACTTGAGGAAAAGACAAAGGGTACCTTTCATCAAAAATAGAAGTGCATGCCTCTGGTGAAGTAGCCATTTCTGACAAGACAGATAGATTTGGTTAGGCCTTTAAAACATAAGAGTTGTTTTTGTGTGTTGCTTGAATTGACACGGTGAATTTGGACTTATATGTAAGATCTGATAGGGTGCTCTCTCGCTGCTAGTCGCTCTTGCTCTTTACTATTTTTGTTTCTTGTGAGTATAAGGCTATATATATATACATTCCCTAAGATTGGAATTGAGAGGTCAGGGAGGAAGGTTGAGAGGGGAGCGAGTGAATGATTGAGGTTAGCAAACACTCCCCCCTTCCTTGGGTAGATCATACCTTTTGGAAGGAGGTTGTCACCTTTTAAAACCAATTGTTCCAAGTTGTTATGGGTGAAGGTTTTAACCAATAGTTTTCGACCGCCCTATGCGTTTCATCTAGTTGCAAGGGTGGTAAGGTACTCTCCCATGATTTTATTTGCAACGTTGTTGTAGGTGGTGAACTTACCCCGGGAGGTGCAAACTCTTTCGTGCTTGTATGGATATGTACAGTGGTAGGTGGAGGTTGTGTCGAAGCTTCTATTTGCGTATAGGAACTACATGAAGAGCAAGAAGCTTCATTTGATTTTCCTGTTCCTGAGCTAGGTGGAACTGTTCTTTCTTTGGTACCCAAACTAGCTCTAGATCAGGTGTGTAACATTCCATGATTTTTTCCTTTCCGCGATTTTCAATTCGTTTTGGAGCCACAGGATTGGGTTTACATGGGCCAGGTGACAGGTAAGAGTACACTTTACGTTTGGGCACCCAGATTTGATCATTTCCTTCATAGTATCCTTGGGCTTCCAATAGTCGTTTAGGAATCCAACGCAACGTTTCTTTACATTTCTTGGAGTGAGTGGGACGGTTCTTACTAGGTTTCCATTTTTTTGCATCAACCATGCTCACTACAGAGGCTTTAGGGACCCACTTGTATGTTTTCTGTGTTATATTAGGATGGTTCTTTTGTGTCTCAAGCTTTCTTTCAACTACATCAGTTGAAGCTCTAGAGAGTTGGGCTATGGGGACGTGTGGTTCAACCTCCTGGACATGCAATGTCTTGGGTTTTATTTCTTTAGTCAATATCTCAGGGACTATGGCTTGAGTGGTAGGGCTAAGAGTTGGTTTTTGCGTTGTAACACCCCCAGTCCCCCAATCAATAGTGCATTTGGTGGCTATCATCCACGTGCTGCCTAGGTTTATATTACCCTCCATAGTTCCAGTAGGCATGACCAAAAAGTCTTGAGCTACAATCCCATTGTCATAACTGACAGAAGTGTGCCAGATTCCAAAAACCGTAGTTTTTTTCTTGTTGACACCCTTGACTTGGATAATACTCTCAGATAGAGGTGGCTTCCCTAACTGACACCACACCCCATAGGATAGCAGATTATATTTAGCACCCGTGTCCAATAAGGCGTTATTTAGCACTTTTCCATAGGCACTATTTAACTCAATGGGGTATCGTAGAGGTGTGTCAGAGTCCAACCCATCCTCTTCGATTTCCACGTGGAATGCATTTGTGACTCCAAGGTTAGCCTCTCGTTTTTGTCTTATACGTTGTTGTCGCTCCTTAGCCTCAGCTTGAGCTTGTATCTTGTTTAACTCGGTTTGTGCTTTGGCGGCCTTCTTTTGATGAATGGCCCGTAGTTCTTCTTGGCTTAAAGGATCATAATATCTTTTGAATTTACTCCCATTGAGGAATCCAATGGTTTCAACTCCATCAAGAGTTTCCACACGAAGGGTACCTTGTGGGGTAATTTCACATACTCTATATGGTCCTTTACCAGCATATTTCAACTTTTTCTTCTCTTTACGTACTCCATACATAAGGACTTTATCACCAACTTTGATGTCCTTGTCCTTCACATGGCGATCAAACCACTTCTTTCTCCTATCCTTTTCCACAAGAGCATTTTGCACAGCCAACTGTCTCTCTTCGTCTAGTTTTTCTAAGATATACAAACGCTCGGTTAAGGGGTTACCATTCCATCCTTCTTGCGAAGCTACCCTAAGACTAGGAATGACAAACTCCCAAGGCATAACCGCTTCTTGGCCGTATACCATTTTGAATGGCTTACAATTAATAGCCACTTTATAAGCAGTACGATAAGCCCATAGAGAAGATGTCAACTTCAAATCCCAATCAGTGCGATGAGCTTCTACCGTCTTGGTTAAAATAGAGATTAGAGTCTTGTTGGTTCTCTCGGCTTGTCCATTAGCTTGCGGGTAATAAGGTGTAGACTTATGGTGGGATATCATAAAGGTCGTGGTAAGCTCTCTTATTACCTCATTTATAAAATGGGTACCATTATCACTAACAATTTCAAAAGGGCAACCAAATCTTGTGATAATGTTCTCAAAAAGAAACTTAGCCGTTGTCCTCGCGTCAGCTTTTTGTGAAGCCTTAGCTTCAGCCCACTTTGTTACATAGTCCGTAGGAACTAGAATATATCGAGATTGAGTGTTGCGAGCTGCGGGACTAATTGGACCTACAAAGTCTAAGCCCCATTTTTCAAATGGTTGGGTTACTTTAATAGGATGTAAGGGCATTCTGTCTTTGCGCTATGTGGTCTTGTAACATTGGCACTCATCACACCCTTTTGCAAAAAGTGATGCATCCTTAAATAAAGTTGGCCACCAATAGCCTGATTGCAGCACCTTTCTAGCAGTCAGGTCTCCTGAAAAATGACCTCTTGCTATGCCCATATGTGCTTCTTGCAAGATATACAAATATTCATCCTCGCGGGCACAACGCCTAAGAATATCATCCTTGCCTAATCTATACAGAGTTCCGGCAATCAGACAATAGGGTTCACATTCTTTTACTAGCCTTCGAGCGATATCCTTACGAAGTGCCTTGGGTGGAAAACCATTAACTAAAAAGTTAACAATGTTCTCACTCCATTCAGGCATAGTCTCAACTATGAATAGGGAAGTATCGGGTAATTCATCATCAACTCCTGTAGGGGCTTCACCATTGGGTATGCGAGACAAATGATCAGCCATGACGTGCCTTTTACCGGGTCTCACTACAATCGTGAAATCAAACTCCAGAAGAATTAACAACCATCGTGTGATTCTTCCTGTGGAGCATGGCTTGTTTACCAGATACAGCAACGCTTGATGGTCCACATAAAATACAAACTTGTTTGCCAGAAGGTAGTAGCGAAATTTCTTTACTGCATAAACCATTGCCAAACCTTCTCACTCTGTAGTGGTGTAGTTCCTTTCAGCATCGTTCAATTGACGGCTTGCAAAGCTAATGGGATAGTCCAATTTATGTTCTCCTGGTTGAGTGAGAACACACCCAATAGCAAAGTTTGATGCATCAATATGCACATGGAAAATGACATCCCAGTTAGGTGTCCTTAAAATTGGAGCACTTGCTAGTATTTTCTTCAATTGTTCATAGTCCTGGTCACACTCTTCAGTCCATTTAAATTCAATGAGAAGCTTGTACAAAGGACGTGCTATCTCAGCGAAAAATAAAATAAACCGTCGATAATAACCCACGTGTCCCATGAACCTTTGAACTCCCTTGTAATTGGTTGGTGGTGGTAACTCTAGAATCACTTTAATTTTGCTCTCATCGGTTGAGATACCATTCTTGGATACTATATGCCCTAAAATAACTCCATGCTTGACCCAAAATTGGCATTTGAACGGATTCAATGAGATACGATATAACCTACACTTTTCAAACACCTTCCGCAAACATGATAGATGTTCCTTCCAATAAGAGTAAACACAAAGGTCATCTAAGAAAGCTTCACAAAACTCTCTCAAATATTCTTTAAAAGAAGTGTTTATTAATCGTTGGAATGTAGCAGGGGCATTTGTTAAGCCAAAAGCCATCACACGAAATGCAAACACGCCAAATTCTATGATGAAGGCAGTTTTAGCTTGGTCCTCTAGCGCTATCGTGATTTGGTTGTAGCCTGAGTACCCATCTAGAAAGCTATAAGCTTCCTTGCCTGCAACTCTTTCGAGTACATGTTCGGAATATGGTAGGGGGTAATGGTCTCTTCTAGTAGCTGCATTAACTTTTTTGAGGTCCACGCACACCCTGAGTTTCCCATTCTTTTTTGGCACGATAACTATCGGAGACACCCATTCAGAGTGTTCAATAGGATATATGAACCCACATTTGATAAGCTTTTCTAGTTCTTCTTGAATGATCTTTGCGTACTTAGGATTCATCGGGTAGGGTCTTTGTTGTACGGGCTTCGCAGTGCTAATCATAGGGATTGTATGTTGGACCACAGAAGGTGGAACACCTTTCATATCATGGTATGTCCAAGCGAATACGTCCTTGAATTCCTTGAGAAGCTCTTTGAGGACCGCCTCTTCAACTTCTGTGAGGTCTTGGGCAATAAAAACAGGTTTTGATTCTTCACCGGGGTCAGCTAATTCTATTTCTTTAACTATTGCCGGACCATCATAGATTCCATTATTCCCATCGATAGGTATTCTTTGGGCTTTTGTGTACACAACCTTTGCTTCCCCTGTGGTGTAAGATTTGAAATGTTCTGGTGCAGATGCAAGTCTGTGGATTCTGGTTGTGCTTTGGTTTGTGCTTCCATTTCTGCTTTCTTGTGTTGTCGAGCTAACTCTTGGTTTTGACGCCTCCTTGCAGTGCGGCTCAACCTTGGCTTGTCTATGATCTCTAATTGGGCTATGTCATGGGGTCGTGGTCTACACCACATAACATTTTGGAGATATTCACCCCAATTGTCTACCAATTTTCGATGAGCATCACATGCCCCTATATAACTGAGCCATTCTGCTGAGGATCTCTTCTTTTTTATCCTAGCACGTACATTGGCTTGATATCGACGCCTCTTAAGGTTTTTCTTTTTCTTATTTGAGACCTGCTTTTGATTTGCATTTAGATCTGGCTCACTAAAGGAGTCCTCGTTGGTGTCCCTTCACTCTCGGGGGAGCTATCATCGGTTGATGTGCTCGGTCCTTCCGAATGTTTTGACTCTGAACTTGCTCCACTCTCTAATTCATGAGATTCAGAATCCGTTTCACTCTGGGAGTCAGTGTCCAAGTCGTGTTGGTCAAAGTCTTCTATTGAGCTATCGGTGTCACTGTCAGATTGGTCCACAATTGCCTTGCCCTTAGAAGATGCATGTATGGCACTTATCATGTTCAGAGGTGCAATTTGTGGTACCTCTTCCCCCTCTGGTGTGACCCAAGTGGTTCCTCTATTTCCCCAGGTATCTATGGTTGCAGCTAGGTGTACCCAGTCTACGTTGTCTGATTCCGTCATACCCGGTAACACATCCATGTAAGGAGAATCTTGGCCAATGTCTGTATCCTTCTTACAAGTGTAACAATATTGTAGTGGGGCCGAGTGAACTGTGGTGTCAGAGCGATGATCAATAATGGTTTTACTCCCTAAGGGGTGTACCTTACCAGTCACCAAATCCACTCTAAGGACAGAGTCTTGGAATTGCAAATAGACATGATTTTTAGACCAATCATGAACCATTTGTGCTTCCCTCATGAATGGTCGTCCTAAAATCATTTCATATGACATAAGGTGTTTAGAGAAATCCATTACAATGAACGTATGTCGTACCTTGTGTTCTAGAACTTTGATCTTAAGATCCTTGAGCATCCCCATAGGTTTGGCTATGGTACCATTTGCCATCTTTACCACAATGTTAGTAACACTAAGGCGGGGTTTTCCCATGGATTCCCAAAAATCTTTTGTAACGTTGCTAACTCCCGCACCACCATCAAGAATTCCCTTTATAGTTAATCCCTTGGTAGTGATGGGTAGGGTCGCATTAGACTCGTCGACTTCAAAATACTGCCCTAATTTGTTAATGGGTACCTCGATCACAGACTCGTGTCCATCTAAGTCAAGTGATTGCACATGATTTTCCTCATCAATCATAAGCGAGTTAGGCCTATTTGGTTGCGCAAACTGCGGTAATCCCGTTCGTAGCTCTCCGTTAAGGAATGCTCGAAGTGCAAGGAATAACTCAGGATCTCCATACAGCTTTGCTATGATCATGGTTCGGACCTCAGAAGACATGAAGTCCACTAGTTTGGCAACATTCATTGGCATTTTGCAGGGTGTAGGTCCTTGACTAGGAACTGGTGAGGATGGAATCTCATATTCCTCACTGGGATCAGGTATTCCTTCGTTAAACATCCTTTCCAACAAGAAAGGTGTATGCTCACTTCCTGATGCCCCGTCCTCACTCCCTTCTTGGATGATACTAGATATGGCTAACGGTCTATGGTTCATGTGGGGTGGATGAACTTGCGTGGGAAACACTGTGTCATGAATTTTGACATACATGGGTTCTGGTTCTAGTTTCCTTTGAGTCTCCTCCACTAAACCTCTTAGATGTTTCACTTGCTCAATCTCGTCTACTGGGTTTGGGTACGTCCCAACCTTCTTTTTACGATTCTTCCCTTTTTGCCCCTGCGGTTTATCTTGGGGGTCTTGGATTGGATTTGGAAACACTTGTGGTGTTTTCAGAGGCTCTTTATGGTTTTCTCTTATTCGGTTTTCATTTGGTTCCATGTTACGGTTTTCTTTGTCGGTCTTTCCCTTTGTGGCATTGGTTCTAGTCTTTATTGTCTCGATTGAATCTGAATCATCCTCGAGGTCATTCATATACACGGGGTCATCTCCTGTTCCTATGTTTGTTTTGGAACTTGGCTTTGAATTTCCCGTATTCTGCGACCTCTTCCTTCGTGTCTTCTTTTTCTTTGCTTGGATAACTGACGCGGTATCTCTCTCTTCGAGGATATGGCCTGGCCCTTGAAGCATGGACCGTGTAATCGCATAAGCGGGTGCGACGGGTGGTATTGGCGATGTCACACTAGCAATTTCGACCAAATTTAGGGGTGTGATTTTAGGCTCATTTGGGTTATAGGGGCATTGGGAAATCAAGTGATCTATGCCACAACGATTACATGTGAGTATTGGCATTGCAGACGTGCTCCCTTGATTCATTTGCATCTGTGCAGCATTCTTTTGCAGTCTAATAGGGCACTCCGCTGCCCGATGTGGTCCACCACACTCGTAGCATTGAAGAGGTGGCCTCCTAGCCTGGGTGTTGATATTTTGACCTCTGGATGCGAGAGCAGCAGCTTGATAAACCGGCTTGACTTGCCCCCAACAATCTTCCATGTAGTATATAGGACACTCTTCCAATGTATCAAGTCCGTAGGCAATACTAGTGTCTATTTCCTCCTCACAACCATCTACATGAGCATTAGATGGCTCGCAACCCACTTGGTTCATAGGGGCGACCCTTGGATGCGGGGGCTGCGGTCCTAGCACAGGAGGTGGTAACGGTGTAGCTTGTACAACATTTTGAGATCTAGGGACCATGTGTTGCGGTAGTTGCTCAACAGGTGGAGCAGGCATCAATACAGGAGCTCGAGGTGCATCTGTCCAGGCTACAGGTGGTCTATTTGCCATCATACGTTTGATCATTAAACAATCCTTAGCTTGGTGACCATACCTACCACATGCGTTGGAAGTTCCATTAAATTTTACTCTAAATGTAGGGCACTCACTAGTGCTATGTGGACCTAAGCAAATGGAACACCATTGTTGCTCCCTTCTTGGATACATGTGACTATTTTGAGGGGGTCGATTATCCTTAAGAGACTCTTGGATTGCCTTGGTGAGGTCTGTCAAGAATGTCTCAAATACCTTTGGCTCATTGGCAATGGGCTTCGCAGTCATGGGTTCATACTCAATGGCTTGTGAGCTAGTGGATCTCGTGTCAGTAGACACCCTCATGCCTGCTATCATCAAGTTGTCCTCTAGTTGGATTGCATTGGCAGTGAAATCTTCCTAGGTTGTGATACCTCTAATCACTAGTCCATTATAGATTCCTTCATTCCTCAACCCTCGAATGAATCGATCAAGCAGTTGGTTATTGTTGAAGCGCTCATTTACAGGGCAGCGAGAGTTTAAGTGCTTTAGACGACTAATGAAGTCCCTTACTGACTCTCCTTCCTTACGTTCGGCCTTCTGTAGCTGAGATGCTACACCCCAAAGCACACCTTCTCGTATGTACTCCTTTAGAAACAACCTTCGAAGGGTAGGGTAGATTGTTTTCTCGTCCACCCTTAGGGTTCTATACCAATCTCCAGCCTTCCCACTTAATGTCAAGCTTAAGGCATTGCACTTATGTAGTTCGTTGCATTCCCCTAAGGAATCACATACTTGTTCAAACACTTCAATGTGTTTTCTAGCATCTTCGTCCCCATTGAATTTTTGCGTGAGTTTGGCAATTTGTACTGCCTTACTTCTAGGCTCTCTATCAGATGCGTGACGCATATTTTCGGCGATAGATCGACCTATGGTTTGAGCAAACGCTACGAAGTCACCTATGTGAGGAGGCAGGGCCGGTGGAGGTACTCTTGGAATCATATGTGGGAGAGGGATGGGTACCGGTCTTGGCATATGTGTGGATGATGCAGGATATGGAACATAACCGGGCATAGGTCCACTCGGATAAGGGCTAGGGAGCGGCACTCGAGGAGCATAAACAAGTGGTACAATTGGAGGTGTGGGGGCCATGTGTGCATAAGGGGATAGAGGCACATACGGTCGAGGCCCCATATTAGGTACTACGACACTAGGTAGTGGCACTGCACTAACCGTAGATGTCATCGGTACATTCTCTGTCAGGCTTATCCCTGGAGTGAGCACTGTGTTTTCCTTAATAGAGGGTTGAGCCAAGTTAGGGAAGCTAAAGTTGTCGCTCGGAGGCTCAGATTGCATAGAGACCCCAGGTGAAATGACTTAAGATGGGTCCATGGGGCTCATTAGAGGAGTCTCCATTTGTGATAGAGTAGGCTGTTGAGCCTTGCTCGTATCCAGAAATCTCATGGGGCTAGTTGAGAGTATATTTACCCCTCGGTTTTGCCTTTCTGATTGAATAATGCCATGGATAACATTACAGATCATTTTCTGTTGATCTTCGATGCTCGTGGCACTAGAGGTGGATTGTACAATCTCTATCCATCCTACATGGTAGGCGTGGCTAGAGTGTAGATCCGTCAACACCTCAGTGTGGAGGTCGTATGTCCAATGATCATTAATGAACAATCCTTCTAGAGTCGACGTGTTAACGGTTTCTTGTGAGGTAGAAGCAATGTTGCTCCCCGTGGTTTTACTTGTCACCAACGGTACTCTAGAGGGAACTTCTGAAGGAGGCAGCTCAACAGGGCCTTCTTGGTAAGAAGTTGGCAGGATATCCACATGGACACTCTTTGGGGGTGTGGGGTCCACGTGCGATGTGAAAGGAGAGTCCACTTCCCCACCCCCTTCGTGTGCTTCATTTGCATCAGGTTCTGAGCGAGTAGCTCTACCTAATGTTTCCATGAAACGGCTAAACATACTAGTACTAGGCTGTGGAGCTTCGGGAGGTGCATGGCCTTCTCTCTCAGTGTTTTGGGTAGGGTATGCTTCCATGATTTCTGAGTCGGAGGAGGAATCACTAGCGGCTATTTTAGGGTCTTGGGTGGTGCTACCTTGTGTCCCCGCTGAGGGTCTAGAGCCTATTGTGGATAGGTAATGGGTGTCCGTATGAACAGAGGCACCCTCAATATGCTCGTGTTCTAGCACCCGCCCAGAGCGTAAGTGCATGTGCTTTTGATACCCTAAGGTGTCAAAAAGCTGCTCTAAGAGGCCTTGTGACTAGTTTTTAGCGTGTTTTTTGTTTGTTTTTTTGCTAGATTTTTTAGAGCATGTCGTGGAATGGGCCGTGTGATAGCTCGAAACGAGCGTATCGGTCAGAGGGTCGTGCCGTGCTTTACAGCACTCCGTTTGGTCACTCTATGCCCTCGGAATCCCTAAAACTGTCAATTTCCAGTAGGGAACTAAACCCAAACTAGAAAGTCTAAGGGTGCAAGTGGGAAGAGAAGGGAGGAGAGTGGAGGACTTGTTCCACATGCTCTCATTCTCTCTTGAGGGAGTAGGGTATATATATAAGAGTGAGTCTAGTATATATCATAAGATTGTGGACTGAGGCTTGGGCCTGGGCTTGGGCTTGGGAAAATGATCCCGATCTAACTTTTATACAAACCAACCCGTACGTTTTTATAACTCACGTTTTTTATTTTTGAAAATTTAACCTCCCACTCACTCGCGTTTTTATTTTTCGGTTTTTTTTTATTTTCGAAATTTATTATTTTATTTTTTTTTCAAGAAATTTTTTTTTTCCCCGATTTTTTTTTTTTTTTGAGATATTATTTGGTACGCGTTTTGGTGCGCGTTGACCTCACCTAACTATTTACTGCCCCACCTACCTACTGACCTGCTAATCAATGGTTCACCTAATTACTAATCTACTTAATTAACTAACTGTGCGCCTAACTGTGCACAAACCAGAAAACACAAAAAATGCAGAAATTGAAACTTGACAGAACTGTGCAGTGAAAACACAGAAAATGCAAAAAAAAACGCAAGAAATGCTAACTGTGTGTAAACAGAAAAACAGAATTTTGCTAACTGTCTAACTAATTACTGAATGTACGCAGCAAAAAAACAGAAAATGCAAACTGTGCGCATTGGAAAAACAAAATTAACAACTTGCAGAAAAAATACGCCTTCCTCTCCCTCTTCTTTCCTACTGCAAACCACTCATACAAGAAGCACAAAGTGCCTCTTGGGCTTAGTGCAGGGCTATTCCCCGGCAGCGGCGCCAAAAATGTGCGCTCCTTGCCGCACTGTCGAAGCAAGGGACTTGCCGATACACCGTGTACGAGCCGCAGACGGCTCCAAGCACACAACTAGTTTAACTAGTAAGCTCAAAGAGGGCAATGGTGTGTCACTCACCGCCTTATGCTCCTGCCGTAGAGGATTCCTCGCCGCGAAGAAGAGGGAGACGCCGCTACGCCGCGCTCAACCGCCTCGCCGCCGTCGTGCCGCCGCAACGCTCGATCGCACACACTCTCACACTCTCTCTCTCTCTCTCTCTCTCTCTCTCTCTCTCTCTCTCTCTCTCTCTCTCTCTCTCTCACGCACACACACAAGGAGATGGTGAAGGAGAAGGTGGAGATGGAGCAAGAGAAGCTTCTATTGCACAATGAGAGAATGACTCAATTTTAGGTTTAATTGGCTTTTATGTGAGCTCACCCCATTCACACTTGGGCGCCCATGCTTAGCCAACTAACCCTAGCATGTTCGCGTTAGAGTGCGCCTCTCATCGGCGATCACTCTACCTTTCCCTATTGGACCGACAAGCCCGGTGCCTGACTCTACTTAAATAAATAATACGGTTACAGTGTCCGTCGTAGGCGATAGGGTGTCCGTGAGCCACGAGGGTTAACAGTTGACGATGACAACGGGCCATACACTGTAAGATGTTGATCTTTGACCAAATGGATTTACGCCATCCATAGCCAGGCCTAAGCGCAAATTTCGAGCTTCCCTGGCAAAATCCGACCATGTTCCATCTATATGTTTCCAGGTTGCGCAATCTGCAGGAATTCGTAGCACACCATCCGAAGATTTATTCTCCTCATGCCATGATGCTAGGGCGGCCATGGACTTACATTCGAAGAAATGCTTGATGCGAGGAAGCAGAGGAAAATGTCGCAAAACCTTTTGTGGAATTTTTGTCCCGTGGAGATCTACTCGATATCTTTCGGAATCACATTTCGGACACTTCTCCATGTCTATGTATTCCCCTCTGAAAAGAATGCAGTCATTAGGACAAGCGTGGATAGAATTGTAATCCATCCCCAAGTTTCGCAAAATCTTTCTTGCTTCATCTCGGGAATCTGGCATCACATTGTCAGCTGGTAGTATGTGCTCTTTCAGCAATCTACACAACATAAAAATATGATACAGTCGTGTAAAAATCTATCAGATCATTATACATTTAGAGTTTTATTAAAGTAAACTAATTGTAATAGATCACCTGAAAAGCGTTGTGACGCTAGTGTCACTCCATCCAAACTTTGTCTGCATGTTGAGAAGAACCAGGAGTGCTTTCAATTTAGACATACGTGCTCCATTATACAATGGCGTATCGGCTTCACTTTTCATATCATCATAGATAAGCCTTTCTGAATCCATGATCGTCTCGATCATTTCATCAATCTCGGGCTCAAACATTGCCTCGTTGGGAATGTGCTCTGCATGATCATCCCCCGAGCTGTCAGAGGCTACATCTTGTGGCCTCACATATGCTGCTTGACCAAAGCGCCTGCGAACACGTCTATTGGGTTGCAAGATTGCTGCTTGTTGGCCAGCATCAGAGTCCGACGAGTTATAATTGGCAACAACTCGATCTATAATAGATGGATCGAACTCGCCAAATTCGCGAACGTGCTGCAAAGAAACACGTCTTGTCCGTCGCACAGCATGCTTGCATTGATTACAAGGACATAAGACCCTCGTTGAGAGATAGATGTTTCGGTTGGACGGTCCCACATCCTCGTCACTACTCATAATGAGGATAAAAAACTTATAACCTGGACAACAAATTTAATATTCTATTGGCATTCTTCGTCTTATCTCTCTCTCTCTCTCTCTCTCTCTCTCTCTCTCTCTCTCTCTCTCTCTCTCTCTCTTTACCTCACATTCTCTAGTCATGTCCAATCCCCGCACACCTCGGTCTAGAGGTGCACGGAGATCAGAACCACCGGGTTGTCAATACCTATATTTGCGGGTACAAGAAATCTACACACCCACGTCTACATGATACTGCATGTAGTGGACAAAACCCCTTTGCCTCTTCTCTAGCTGTAGCACTTCACAGCATCTTAACATCTTTTCACAGTAGATCTTTTCACTGTTCGTCTAACTCTAAACCCTAAACCGTAAGTAATTCTTGCGTGGACTCGATCTAACGTAAATAAGCGTAAATCTAAATAAACGTAAATCTAACTAAAAATAAACCTAAATCTAATTTAACGTAAGTCTACATCTAACCTAATCTTTAACGTCTTTTGGGATAGTTTCCTACGACGTTAAAACTCTCTTCTTCTTGTGTGTGTGTGTGTGTGTGTGTGTGGGTAAACCTAAATAAACCTAAGTCTAATCTAATATAACATAAATCTAAATCTAACGTAAATTATGTTATATTAAAAACAAAGAACTAAACTAACAGGGATTATAAGAACCTTAAAACTGATTTAACACATAATTTTTCACATAACTCGGCAAGAGTTGGCATTCTCATCACTAAAGATGTGAGAGTTAACTTCCGGCGGTGACGCTGCCTCATCTCCATCCACATCTGACGACAGCAATTGGCCCTTTAGACCGTTCTTGTTCTTGTTACTAACTTTGAAGTTGCTGTTGAATGACTAGAGGTTGTCTAGATGGTCATTGTGTCGGGGATGTAGTGTCTCTTGCCGCCCTGAAGATCCACCTTCTTCCCTATCTTCTGAAGACATTTCACCAGTACTTTTGGATCGACGGAGCCCACCATGAGTGAAGGCAGCAATACCCTATATTCCATTGAGGGCTTTCTTCACCCGCTTCATGAAGGCATCACAGTCTATGGAGACCTAAATCTAATCTAATATAACGTAAATCTAAATCTAGCGTAAATAAACGTAAATCTAGTTAAAAATAAACCTAAATCTAATTTAATGTAAGTCTACATATAACCTAATCTTTAACGTCTTTTAAGATAGTTTCCTACGACGTTATAACTCTCTTCTTCTTGTGTGTGTGCGCGTGTGTGGATGTGTGTGCCAATAAAAAGAGATAAATGGTATAACCTTTCTATCACCCATGCCAAGTATGATAGATTGATTATGCCATTTCCCTCTTGAATAATAGGTCTTGAGTTCAACTCCTCGTCGGCTAGATCTTTAGGTCTTTTAATTTTAATTAGTTTCCTACGACGTTAAATTAGTTTCTCTTTCAATGTGTGTGCGTTTTTTTGGATCGTATGCATGTTTTCTCTCTCTTTTCCTCTCTCAATGTGTGCGTTTTTTGTTTATGCATGTTCTCTCTCTTTTTCTCTCTCAATGCGTGCGTTTTTTGTTTATGCATGCTCTCTCTCTCTTTTCCTCTCTCAATGTGTGTGTGCATTCTTTGTTTATGTATGTGTGTGTGCGTTTTTGTTTTTGTTTGTACTCTCTCTCTCTCTCTCTCTCTCTCTCTCTCTCAAAAACACTATGTGTGTGTGTGTATGTGTGTGTGTGAGAGAGAGAGAGAGGGAGAGAGAAAGAGGGGAAGGGAACATGAGAATGAGGAGAGGGAAGGAGCATACCTGGCTCTCCTTCCTCTCCTCGTGTGTGTGTGTGTGTGTGGAGAAGAAAAAGAGAGAGAGAGAGAGAGAGAGAGAGAGAGAGAGAGAGGGAGAGTGTTACCTGCTCCTTGCTTGAGGGCGCCGAAAAACTCAGATTTGAGATCTGAGTTTTTGGGCGCGCTCGGTTATTTTTTTAGCCCAGCCGGCGTCGCTATGAGCGTCGTAAATTTACAAAGAAATTTGCGACGCTCATAGCGACGCCAGGGATTTTTTTTTTGAGCGTCGCTAATATGAATAGCCTCTTGTAGTGGTATGGTGGTATTTACTCTAAAATTTATAATATTTTGTCGATTTTCTTTATGGTAAATTTGAAATCTAGCCAAGATTTTGCACACACTACCTGCAACTCTCTCTCTCTCTCTCTCTCTCTCTCTCTCTCTCTCTCTCTCTCTCACACACACACACACACACACACACACACACACACACACACACGCGCGCGCACACACACACACAATGACAAAGGTGGACTGCATGCGAAGTTGGCATGTGGAACACGATATGTGGGGGTGTATTTTCCTAGGTTGTAGGTCATGTTTAAAGCTGAACATTGAGCAAATCCATGATATTTTCATCAGGCAAGCTACATGATCACAGGCTACATCCCATTTTTGTAGTCTACTCCACGGACGACGGACAAAGGATGAGTCTATTGGCCTTGAAAGTTTTAGTTTCTTTGATAAAACTTAGCTTCGTACCAAGTTTCCGAAGGCTCGAGACAGTAAACATTTAATTCAGACAGTAAATTTCCTATATTTTTCCTCTTGAAGTTTCTCAAAGTCTTGAAAATTAAATTTTTAGTGCTCTGACTACAAAGCTTTGCATTTTCAATCTGCAAAAGCTTTTCAACTAGTGCATGATAGAATGCAAAAAAAAGAAGACTTGTCTATGGTTGAATGATAATAACTCTTTGGAAATAATTGATAATTATTGTTACAACAATGGTGATTCGTGACCCCATCTCATGGCTTGAATTTTTGTCGAGAGTCTAATGCGGGATCTCTCTCTCTCTCTCTCTCTCTCTCTCTCTAAACAATATCCGAGACACTATATTAGATACACCAAGATTGTATCACTTTTAAAGACGTTTAAAATAACATTTCATTTCATTTCATCTCTCTCTATCTCTCTCTCACACTCACACACACACACACTAACTATAGGCTCACACCTCTCTCACGCAATAACAAATGTACGAAGAGGCTTCTCTCTCTCTCTCTCTCTCTCTCTCTCTCTCTCTCTCTCTAGATATATATATATATATATATATATATATATATATATATATATATATATATATATATATATATATATGTGTGTGTGCCTGCCCGCTTCACACGATCTCTCTCTCTCTCTCTCTCTCTCTCTCTCTCTCTCTCTCTCGGGCTACTAAGTGATGCATGGCATGCCTCCTTGTTCGCCTTTTTTTTAATCTGCATAAAGAATAGGGATAGATGGGAGAGGGCTCTAATAAGACCGTGAAAAGGGCGTTTCAAAAATGTGTGTTTTCGGGGGGGGGGCATTGGTTTGGGTCGAAGCAAGTAGTTACTAGCCAGTGACCACACTATACGATCCTATTTGGCGCAGTGGAAGTAGTGTTGGGGAAAAATCAATTTTGTAAACATACAAAATTCTCTTTAGAGTAGATTGAAATAGGATATTTTTAAAAAAATAGTAATTTTTTTAATTTTACTCTATTTTCTTGATTTTTTCAAGCGGATTTTCTACTTCTTCCCCTCCCTTCAACAGACTGTGTTGATTTTTCAACCAGCTCAAGGCTAAGTTGAGGCACACTTTTCTCGAACACTGGTCCTCCAAATTTTTTTGTGAAACGGTGTATAGGTACAATTTGTGAGTCCCCTTAAAAGGCGCGCATTCTGAGGGCTCACATATCCTGGATTGTATTCTAGGTTTAGTGTAATCCAGCTTGCAAATTGTGAGATTTACCTCTCATATGCACTGTGCAGCAGTCTTATTCTATAATATGTTTCGTTGCCCTACTCTTAATTGCTGTAGGTAATAATATAGAAACACATTAATAGTATTGCCGCTACTCGATCCAAAGCTGCAGTAATAATATTGCTCAGCTTGTTGTTTGCACTCTTGATCAGTTGTATGCAACGCAGCTGTTACATTGGCGCCACGAATACAGCAGCTGTGCCAGATTGCTTGGCATCCGACATAGCAGCGCGTCCGCCTCAATACATCAGCGTCGGGCGCCGGCGCAGGGTGGAGCGATCTCTTCTCCACATGGATGGATGGCCGCGGTGCACACTGCTGCTCCTGGAAGGGTGTCACGTGCGACGTCAATATTGTAAACGGCAACGAAACAGCGCCTCGCGTCTCTCGCCTCGGCATCTCTGCAGTTGATCAGCTCAATGCCATGGCTGGCCCTATTCCTGCCTCCCTCTGCCACCTCTCTTCGCTCTCCACCCTCTTTCTCACAGATAGCTACCTGTCCGGCCCAATCCCTCCTTGCCTCACTTCTCTCCCTCATCTCCACCAACTTGATCTTCACAACAACGCCCTTAATGATTCGAGCTTCACATTCTCATCTCCCTTTCGCAGCCTGAGGTCCTTGGATCTTTCGCGAAATGTCCTCTTTCGGCCCAACATAAACTCCACCTTGCTTACCTTCCTGCCCACATCTAAGCTCACGTATCTCGACCTATCTAGAACCGCTTATCTGGTCGCCTTCCGCCTGCTCTTTGCTCTTTCCACCGCCTTTCTGAGCTTCGTTTCGATTATAACACTCTATCTGGATCAATACCAAAGTGCTTCTTCAATCTCACGGCTCTGCAGAGCCTCGGCCTCTCTCATAATCATCTTTCCGGACCACTCCCGCAAACCCAAGCTTCGCATCCTTGCCCTCTCCAAAAACGTTTTCTCCGGACCGTTGTCATTCCTCTTCTTCAATTACCTCCCAGCTCTACAATTTCTCGACCTCTCTTTCAATGCTCTTTCTGGGCCAATCCCAGACTCCCTCTTCAACCTCACAGAAATTGTAACGCTCGATATCACAGGTAATGTTCTCTCTGGGCCTCTCCCATCTTTTTCCAGGACTTCACTACTCTATTTGAAAGTCTCTGCCTGTCAGGGAATAATCTGCCAGGCCGACTCCCCTCCTTTAGCTCCCTTCAGCTCCCTTCTTTAGGCATAGTGGAACTAAGCCTGAATCAATTCACAGGTCCAATCTCAAACTCCAGCTTCTGCAATCTCAATAACCTCACTGGACTGTATCTTGGCGGCAATGCTTTGAGTGGGTATTATCCTTCCTGCTTAGGTCTCCTCCCCGTCCTTAACGCACTTGACTTAAGCGAGAATCGCTTTCAAGGCCCCATACCTGATTTATGGAGAAGATTAATGCCAACACTAGAACTTTCTCGATTTGTATGGCCTTCAGAAACAAGCTGGTAGTTCTGCTCCTCCGTTAATCCCAAGGTGGCTCTTTCGCTCCAAGGTACTGAAGTTTCTTTGCATCACCTCCTCAAATCTTCACAACATAGATATTGATTGTTCGGAGCTTGCACTGCTCAATAGGACACTCTATTACTTAGATTTCTCGGACAACCAGCTGAAGGGCAATCACATATGGTCATGTATGGCCAACATGAGCAATTTACACACTTCGAGAGATGACCTTACTCTCAACCTGTCTGGAAATCCCCTCGACTTGGAGCTCCATCGTCTTCAGCCACTAGCAGCTCCATGGAGCGTAGATTTGAGCAATTGCAACCTCAGAGGTTACCTCACCAATGAATTTCTTAGCAATGCGATTAGGAGTCATTACATTAATATGGATAGCATTCTCTCACTTGCAAACAATAACCTGGAGGGCAACTTGCCATCAGTCCTACCATTAGTCCTGTACAGGACAATGGATCTTTCTTATAACAACTTCACAAAGCTCCAAGAATCTATATTGGAGTGGAACCAGACGGCCCAACCACTTTGGACGGTAGTACTCAAGCTTTCTCACAATCAATTGGCAGGAGATTTTGCATCTTTTTTAAGAAGCCATACAAGGCCTACATACAGCCTTCAAGTATTAGATTTGTCCCACAATGAATTGACAGGGCATCTTCCATCTTCACTAGGATCTTGTTCTGAACTCCGTTGGCTTGATGTGAGCTACAATAATCTTGAAGGCCGGATTCCAACGGAGATAGGTGCCTGTGAGAATCTTCAGATACTTTCTCTAAGAGAGAATTTTCTGAGTGGAAGCCTTCCAAGTTTCCTGCCCACAGCCTATCAAACTCTAGGGCTGCTAGACATGAGCCACAATCAGCTAGAAGGATCACTTTCCAGCTTATTCTCAATAAATACAGCTGAAACAGTCCTGCTACGTGTACTTCTACTGAGCCACAACTATCTCTCCGGTCCTCTACCGCCTGCCTGGGGTGCTGCATTACAAATCATCGACTTGTCCTACAATGAGCTCACCGGAAACATCCCCACCAACATTCACCTCCCAGGTTTTGAGGACTTGCCACAATGGGCAGATGGTCTTTCGGTCACCGGTTTGTCTTCAGATATTTACATTTCAGTGACTTTTCAGGGAACAAAGTATGAATACATCCCGAGCTTATATCCAGCGCAGATACAGCTCACCATGAAAGGATCGGAGCAGACCTATCCTTACGTGCGGAAGCTTTTGGTGTCGCTCGACCTGTCTCACAACCACCTAGTGGGCACGATCCCGTCCGTACTAGGTCAGCTAACTCGGCTAGTAAATCTTAATCTCTCCAACAACAGATTAACAGGCCATATCCCAAATGAGCTGGGAAAGCTCGAGCAGCTGGAGTCACTCGACCTCTCCAAGAACAGCTTGGAAGAAGGGCGCATTCCATCTGAGTTAGCCAGCCTCAGAGTTTCTGTCTTCAACGTCTCCTTCAATCCAGAGCTGAAGTGGGAAATACCTGAGGGAAATCCCCAGTTGCAGAATGAAGAGAGCTACCTTGGAGATCCTTATGTGTGTGGAGACATCATCCAGAAGCCGTGCAGCAGTACTGATGAGGCCGGCGGGTCGTCGACGACAACCCATCATGAAGCAGTGGCCTATGCTGCGCCATTCATTGCATGGATCCATGAATGGACAGAAATCCCTGCGCTCTGCATAGGATTTGCCTTGGGGTTCATTCCTGTTTTCTGGGCCGTCGCTCTCGCAAGAAAATTTGGAAATTTTCTCATGTAAGAAAATGGAGCTTTTTTCAGTGTTTTTCATACAATGCATAACATCATGAGCTTCTGCTCGAGAGGCACAGCGTACCTGCTCGTTTGTCCAAAACTTCTTGTGTCTACGCAATAGCCAAATTAACCTCAGTTGGGCGCATCGTTGACACCTATATCACAAGGACATGTCAAGGAGCCTTTCACATGGTGCCATTAATTTAGTAATACCATCTTGTTGGCCTTGCTAAAAAAAATGGCCTTAGAGAACAAGACGTTAAGAAGTGTCTTCATAAAAGTTTGATGCTATGTGGATGTTAGATATTGTAATATTTTAATTTATGAAAAAATATATTCATTTAAAAAACTTTCAAAATCTATTTCATTAAATTGTTTCATGAAGAGATTTCGGAGATCATTTCAAAGGTCTTCTAAAAAAATTTATTTTTTTCTTTATAATTTTTTCATAAAGTGTACTTGCACTTATTAAGTATGTTCAAAAAGACAATTAAATACTCTAAAAAATGTTTTTTGAATGAGGTAGACGTCGCTCATTCAATATGTCTTTTGTTATCATTGGAATGCAAAAAATCACAATGTTATTAGATAGTGTTGGAATTTGAAAATTTTGACATGGCCAATGCGTTCGAAACGTCCAAAAAGTTAAAAAACGAATGTCTACTTGCTCTTTTTTGACACCCAGAGAGGAAGAAACCCAAGAAACTCAGAAAGAGGGTTTCTATACACGGCACGTGAAAGGCATTCCAAAAGTGTCATGATGGGCCTAGCTTAAGAAACAAGGAGATTTTGACAAGGGCTTTCTCTTTAGATCCGTTTCACTCAAAATCATTACTTGAAGTGGAAGATTGAATTACCCCAATTTGAATCTCTCTCGATTGGCCTCTACATCTACGAAGTCTATTGCCATGTAATTTTCTTATATCGGGTCCTTATGTGCCTCTTTTATAAGCAATGTGAAAAATCACAACAGCCTTCAGGAGGGAAGATAAGAATTTGAAAAACAATGCCTCACCCAACCCATTATGTGTAATAATGGAACTTCATAGACAAGTGACATGGAAATTATTAAACGAGAGATCTCAATTTACTTTTTATCCTCATGAAATGAAATGTAGTCTTGATGCATGGATGTTAAAGCCTTAGGAGGCTTGCCGCATGTCACATGGTCTAATTGTAGAGGCTTAGAGTTGGGTCTCTCTTTGCATTAATATGATTAGTGGGATATATGAAGTACGCTACATACAAAGCTTAGTCCTTTTATGTTCACTAGTAAAACGGCATGGTCCCTCTTGCCCTCAAACCTCTCGCTCTTGAAAAAATTCATAAAAGCAGATGAAGAAAAGTACTCTCTCTCTCTCTCTCTCTCTCTCTTGCCATAGGTTTAGTGTAATCCACCTTGATAACTTTAAATCCCTCTTTTTTATTAAGTTGATGGTGAAAAAACCTACAAATTTTGGCAATTTCAGAATGTATTTGTCAAGATGACACATGTGTGAGATCAATATAATATTGAGTACAAAGTGTAGTCTCTCTCTCTCTCTCTCTCTCTCTCTCTCTCTCTCTCTCTCTCTCTCTCTCTCCCCCCCCTCTCTCTCTAGTGCGCCCACGATGGCGGTATGACCTATGTAAAAGAACTTTCATGTAATTTGGAAATGAACATTTGAAAAGATTTTGTTCAACCCTTTATGCAATGACTTTTTCCAAAAATATAGCATTACAAATGTTACCATATACATGTGGTAGTGATGTGTGTGAACACACTAGGACCGCCGGGGCATTTTTTCCCTCTTTAGGAGGTTTCTTCCCCCGTGCATTGTATATACGTCCATCACTCTAGGGTTATCAATCTTTCCATTGCACACTAAGTAACACGCTCTCTATTGTATGCCTTGAGCTTCCTTCGTCTTCTCCAAGCTGTGTGCGTTTCTCTACAATCCTAATTTCAACAATTGGTATCAGAGCAGCTTATGTCCTCCCGGGCTTAGTCGTAAGCTGCTTCAGCACACGCCTGTTGACTTTCTCTGAAGGTTTGGCGAGTGTTTGCAGGTCAACAAATATTTTGGGTACACTCGTAGAGCACAATCTGCTCAGATTTTTAATTCGGGCGCATTTCGGCCTCCGTTTCCACTACAGGTAGGTCTGCACAGGCTATTTTGTCATTTTATGCAGAATTTTTGTCAGTGCCATTTTCTGCATAAGAGGTGTTGTACAGTCTTCTACGGTCTGTGCTATATAGCATGTGTTGTTCCCGCTCCGTTTCTCCTATTTTCGGGCAGTTTTCACATCAAGTGTAGCATGGCTGACAACAACAAAGATGTCTTCAAGATTTTTTGCTACTGAGGACAAGTTGGATGGGGACAATTACCCTATGTGGGCTTATATGATGCAACTCGTTCTTGTGTCAAAGGGCGTTTGGAATATTGTGCAGGACATTGATGTACGTCCTAGTTTTGAGGATGCAGGTGATGTTGAGGATGTTGCAGGTCTTGCTACAAGGATTTCAAATGTTAGAGTTATTTTGCCTACGGTAGAACAAGCTCCTTGGGATGTAAAGGACACGCAGGCTCATGCATTGATTGTGTTGTCTGTGAAGCGCACCATTGTTCCTCACATGCGTTTAGCAAAATCTGCAAAACAGGCTTGGGATATTCTAGGAGGTCTTTATGCAAGCCGCAATGAAGCTAAAATTGCTTTGCTGCGTAAAGAGCTGGAGTCGAAGATTATGCATGAGGAAGATGATATGGACACTTTTCTTGCTGGTGTCAAGAATAGCAATGAGCAACTTGTTTCTGTAGGTGAAGTCATTTCAGACAGTTCCCTTGTGCAGACTGTTCTTGATGCCTTACCAGATTTCTACCAGACTTTTGCTAGTACTTGGAGACTGATGACTCAAGGAAATCCTGAAGTTGTCAAGTTTGATGCATTATGCACATTGCTGTTGCAAGAGTCACTTTACAAAAAAAACAGGACTAGGTAAGCGTGCAGTTGAACAGGATTTTATTGCTTCTCAAAGAAAGGGTGGTAACAGTAATGCAGCCACTTCTTATGGTTCTACTGCGAGTGGAAAAACTTATGTTCCTAATGCTTCTGCTGACAGCAATTCGTCTGGAAATTCTGGTGATAAGGGCAAAAAGAAGATGCGTTGCCATTATTGTAAAGCCAATGATCACTTGATCAAGTCGTGTCCTAAGTTGAAGGCCAAAGAGGCTAAGAAGAAAGAGGGTGGTTTCACTGCAAATGTTGGTTCCACTACAAATGCAGCCATTTTTTGAGTCTTTTGTAAAAGGAGACTGTAATGTTGATGTTGATGCAGAATGGGCTTTTAGCGCAGAGTGCGCTTACAATCCTGTTGTCCATGATGCATGCTTGTCAGTAGCTGCAGCTTCACATGTGTGGTATTTCGACAGTTGTGCTACAAAGCACATTACCTCACATCGTGAATTATTCACCTCTCTCGAGTCTATCCCTCATGGAAATTCAGTCACTTGTGCCAGCAATGCCTCTTATCCAGTTCAGGGAGTTGGAAAGATTGTGCTTATTGTTGCAAATTGTAGTTCCTTCACACTTGTTGATGCACTTTATGTACCTGGGATCAAGGAGAATCTCTTGTCTATATCCGCACTTGCTAGACTTGGACTTATAGCCAAATTTGTGGATGACAGATGGACAATTCATGATCTAAGTTTTGGTGATGAAATTATTGTATCTGGCCTTTTGTGCCGTGGGCTGTATAAGCTCACTTTGTATGATAAGTGTGGATAAAATTTTGCAAAGGCAGTTGAAGATTCAAGGGCTATTTCAGATGCAAAACTTTGGCATGCACGTTTTGGTCATCTGAATTTGGTCAGTTTGCTGCGTTTGTAGAAATCTGATATGGTTGCTTCTTTGCCGCCTCTTGAAACTCCTGTCAAACATGTTTGTGAAGGCTGTATTTTGGGTAAGATGTAGCGTTCTAAGTTTCCAAAGGATGGTTCAGTTCGGGCCACATGCAGGTTGCAACTTGTGCATAGTGATGTTTGTGGGCCCATGCAAACTCCGTCCTTGGGAAATTACCTTTACTTCGTGACTTTCATTGATGATTACTCTAGGCATGCATGAGTATTTCCGCTTAAAGGGAAGTCTGAAGTTTTTATGTGCTTCAAACAATTTTTGGCTCTGGCTGAAAATGTCTCGAAATGTACTATGGCACCCTCCGTTCCGATCGACGGGGGGAGTATATGTCTCATGAATTCAATGCATTTCTAGCTAGTCGTGGGATAAAACACCAATGTACAGTGCCTTATACACCTCAGCAAAATGGTGTTGCTAAGAGAAAAAAATAGGTCACTTACGAAAATGGCACAGTGTATGGTCAAAAGTCAAGCTTTGACGCATTCTTTTTGGCTTGAGGCCATCATGTGTCCACTTATGTACTAAATAGGTATCCTACAAAATCTTTGCAGTCTATTACTCCATATGAAGCATGGCATGATAGAAACCTTCTATTGAGCACATGCGTGTTTTTGGTTGTTTGGCATATGCTTTGGTGCCACAAACACAGTGCAGAAAATTGGATGATAAGGCTGTCAAATGTATTTTTGTTGGTTATAGTACTGAAAGCAAAGGTTACAGGTTGTATCATCCGCAAACAAAATGAATTCTGGTTTCACGGGATGTAGTGTTTGTGGAAGATTCTGTTCAGCCCTTGCTGTCATGTACTAGAGACAGTAATGTAAGCTCACGGGACATTTATGACACTTTGTTGCCTCTTTTCAATGGTGGAAGTAAGAATGTAAGTTCCAGTGAGGCAAATGTACAGCCTATGGGGGTTTTTGAAAATGTTATAGATCAGCCTATTAATGATGCAGATGTACATGATGTACTTGATGAGGAAAGGGCTGAAAATGAGCAGGCTAGAGGTATGCCAAAATGGCTGGTGCACACTTTGCGTGATAGTAAATTGGATGCACCTTTGTCTAGTCGTACTCGTTCAGACTCTTTCCATGCATCTTAAGCATCAGATTGTTATGCTTTGGCTGTATCTAGCTTCCATGATGTTGAGGACCCTCTGTCTTTTGATGAAGCACCGAATTCAGAAAATTAGATGGCTACCATGCAATCAGAATATGACGCACTTATAGAAAAGGACACATGGACTTTATGTGATTTTCCCCTTGGCAAAAAGGCCATTGGTGCAAAGTGGTTTACAAGTTGGAACACAAGCCGGATGGTGAGATTGATCGCCATAAGGCTCCACTTGTTGCAAAGGGTTATGCACAACAAAAACGCATAGATTATGAAGAGACCTTTGCTCCCGCTTTTCGTATGAAAACTGTGCATTTTCTATGTGTATTGGCAGCTCATTTTGGTTGGGATGTACATCAATTAGACATTGTTACTACTTTTTTGAATGGTGACATATTTGAGGAAGTTTATATAACGCATCCTCATGGTTTTGTCAAGAACGGACAAGAGGACAAAGTGTGAAAATGTAACAAGGCTTTGTATGGGTTGAAGCAATCTCCTCGTGCTTCGTATGAGAAAGCTGACACTCATTTGGTCAAACAAGGCTTTTGTAACAGTCCAACAGAAAGCACATTGTATGTAAAGCGTGAGGGTGATGTACTTCTCATTGTGGTTCTTTATGTAGATGATTTGTTGATCACTGGACCAAATGAGAGACATATTGCTGTATTTAAGGCTGATTTGAATGCTACTTTCAAGATAAAAGATTTGGGATTGTTGCATCATTATCTGGCCATATAGTTTAAACAGCGTGATGGTAGTTTTGCCTTGTGTCAGAAAGTTACATAGGACATTGCTGTGTAAGTTTGGACTTGAGGATTGCAAACCTATTGACACTCCCATGGAACCAGGTTTGAAGTTGAGTCTACATGATGCTGGCAATCCTACCGAGGTCACTCTTTACCAAACTATTGTTGGTTGCCTCAATTATGTATGCAACACGAGGCCAGATATTCAGTTTGCAGTCTCATAGGTCAGCAGATTTATGCATATCCCAGGGTCTAATCATTGGTAGGTTGTCAAGAGGAATTTTCACTACCTTAGTGGCACTTTACATCTTGGCTTGTTTTATCCCAAGGGGGGATCATTGCCGCCAAATTTACATGCTTTTTTGGACTCAGATTGGGCTGGTTGTTTTGACACACGACTGTCCACAAGTAGTTTTTGTTTCATGCTTGGCAGTTCATGTATATCATGGTTAAGCAAGAAGGAACCTACTGTGGCCACTTCGAGTTGTGAGGCCGAGTACAGGGTAGTCTTCATAGCTACAGTTGAGTGTGTATGGCTCAGACGCCTTATGGCTGATTTGGGTGTTGGACAGGACACTGCCAACACTATCTACACTGACAGTCAGAGCGCATTGGCAGTTGCAAGGAACCCAGTTTTTCATGATCGCACAAAGCACATTGAGGTGCATTACCACTATGTCAGGGAGAGGCTCTCAGCAAGAGAGATCATCTTGGATTATGTGCCAACACAGGACAACCTTGCAGATCTTTTCACAAAGGCATTGTCTCGTGAGAAGCTCGAAGGTTTCTGCAAAGCTTTGGGCTTACTCCCCTTTGTGGACTAATCATGTCCTTGGGGCATGGCACTTCCCTTTACTCATGTGCCAGCTCTCGTTCACTACATCACTCCAGGGGGGATTGTTACCAATATACATGTTGTAGTGATGTGTGTGAACACACTAGGACCACCGGGGCATTTTTTCCCTCTTTAGGAGGTTTCTTCCCCCGTGCATTGTATATACACCCATCACTCTAGGGCTATCAATCTTTCCATTGCACACTAAGTAACACACTCTCTATTGTGTGCCTTGAGCTTCCTTTGTCTTCTCCAAGCTGTGTGTGATTCTCTGCAACCCTAATTCAAACAATTATACATGTGGTAGTGATGTGTGTGAACACACTAGGATTGTCGGGGCATTTTTTCCCTCTTTAGGAGGTTTTTTCCCCTGTGCATTGTATATACGCCCATCACTCTAGGGCTATCAATCTTTCCATTGCACACTAAGTAACACACTCTCTATTGTGTGCCTTGAGCTTCCTTTGTCTTGTCCAAGATGTGTGTGTTTCTCTGCAACCCTAATTCCAACAACAAAGACCACTTCTTCCGTTTAAATTGCAGAGCGATATAACTGCAGCATTATGTTTCAAGTGCAAAACATACAATGCTATCACAATGTGATTTACACACTAACTATGCACTGACATAATCCAAATTGTTGCTATACCAAATTATTTATAGCATCCGTGAAAAGTTTGCATGGCAAGATATTGTTGTCTCTAAATACGCAATCAAAATGTCAAAATGTCAAAATGTCCAAAATAATATCTATGCACAATACATAGAGATGCAAGCTTTCTACATCCTAAAGCGCAGCCTACGACATGCTCTACCACGGTATCAAACCACCCATGGTCCACGATGTAAGACACATCGACCAATCACTGGGGGATAGACCCCAGAACAAAAATGCGTAGGGACCAACTACCATGGGTTAGACTTTGAGAAAACACAACATTCATTGGGAGGGTTCTTCCGAGCTTTGCAATTGTGATATGTGTACTGAATCCTCTCTAGATAATATTATAGCAACTTGGACATAGCAGAGCAAACTTGGATCATATGAGGCCTCAAAAAATCCCACCAGCAAGAATTGTGGATAATTTTGTAAAGTAAATCCACTCAAAAGTTTATTAGTACACACAAAATAGAGACAAAATAAAACCTGATTACTTTACGACATCATCATTTTTACCTTACTACATCCAAAACCGCGAGCAAATGAATAACCTCCATGGCACTGATAGGGCCCCTCCATAGTAGTGGATCTAGAACATAATTGGTGAATGTGAGTTTCAAATTCTTGTGTGTGTGTGTGTGTGTGTGTGTGTGTGTGTGTGTGTGAGAGAGAGAGAGAGAGAGAGAGAGAGAGAGAGAGAGAGAGAGAGTAGCATCTTTTACCTTGGATGTGCCAAGGTCGTCTTCCTCGCGTATAGGTCATGAAGGCGTTAGGATCCATCTTCATTCATTAAAAAAAGTAAATGAAGATCAAAGATTGGTGCTATGTATTTTGGGGAGGGGTGGGGTGAGAGAGAGAGAGAGAGAGAGAGAGAGAGAGAGAGAGAGAGAGAGAGAGAGAGAGAGAGAGAGATCAAAAATACATAGCACAATTATGGAGATCCCCTATCATATCACTATATAAGACCTCAAAATGCAGTATCCCAAAGAAGACACCTCTCTGAAATTTACGAGCAAATTGGTAGACCAAAAATGTAGGTTTACAAAGCTTATAAATGAGATGGGTGAACTTATATATTATATCTACATAGCTAATGCATAATTCAAATCTTGCAAGGCTAAATGGGTCTTTACACTTGCATTTCATTTCATAATGAGGTCAATTGCAACACTTTCTTGTAGACAATGTTAGAAGTGTATGCCCTTTGGTTTCCCCCTTTCCTCACACTTGTGTGGTGACCATCACCAATCACAACCTTGATAACAGAAGACAATCTCATGTGAGACATTTCCACATACAATTGACCATGGGTGAAAACAGGTGTTGGGAGATACAATCCAAGCACTCCCAATGTTTGGCCTTGCGCCTTGTTGAACGTCATCCCAAAAGCACATCTCAGGGGAAATTGTCGATGTTTCAACTCAAAAGGGAGGCCTTCTCTAGCTCCCATGAGAAAATCAATCCTTGGGAGGAACACTGCATTTCTTGCATGTGACCCTGTAATGATTTCTGCTTCAATCACTTTGCTGTGGAATTGCTTATAAATCAAGCGTGTCCCATTACAAAGACCACTTCTTGGATCCACATTGTGGAGCAACATAATTGGAGCATTTTGTTTCAAATGAAAAACATGCAGTGGAAAACCTCCTCCAAGATCTAAACTATTTAAGAACTCAGTTGTGAATAAAATGCTATCACAATCTGATTTACACACTAAGTCTGCACTGACATATTCTTGATAAGTACCATGAAATTTTTGCAATACCAAATTGTTTATAGCATCCACATCCTTGTTGCGAGGTGCCAAGATTTCCCTGTCCTTGAAAAAGGTTGCATGGCAAGAGAGTGTTTCAAGGTCTCCATATATGCAGTCAATAAGTCCTTGCAAACTATTTTATGGTAGCATCATTCAGGCTGGCAAAGCTACATTATCATGTAGCTCCCCATCACAAACATTGACATTCCCAATATCAAGTGTCCACTGCACAAATTCTCTTTCTCTAACATTATTGCAACAATTGACCACTCGCATGTTCTCTGCTAGACGCAGACTTTTTGTACAACACCAAACGTATGAGCGGTACAAAGATGCATCAACAATGTCTACCCTTCCTCCTCTACGTCCAACATGCAAGATCTGTCTAAAATCACCACCAAGGAGGAAAACCTTTCCGCCAAACAACATGTTAATATGCATGACAACTCTTAGTGTCTTGTCAAGATCCTCAAAAGCATGTCTATGAGTCATGGGAGCTTCATCCCATATGATCAATGAAGCCATTTGCAACAGCTCAGCAAGTTGGCTATTTACTTTAATGTTACATGTCGAGTCAGAAGTTTTATCAATAGGGATCTTGAATCTAGAGTGTGTAGTCCTTCCGTTGTCAAGAAGTTGTGCTGCAATACCAGATGATGCGCATGACAAAGCAACTTTGCTCTCTCCGCGTATGCGAGAGAGCAAGTCATTATAAAGATAGGTCTTTCTTGTCCCACTTGGCCCATCCAAGAAGAACACACTCCCACTATTCATGCCAATGGCTTCTAAAACTTGATTGTAAGCTTCCCTTTGTCCAACATTCAAAGATGATTCAATTCAAGCAGATAGGCCTCTTTGTTCCTTCACATTATACATTAACTCTTCAGCAAGCACTCCATGATCACTCATACTTGCAATGTGTGATCCACCTGGGGTATTCCAAAGTAATCTGAGAGCCTCTTTCCATACTGTTGAAGCATTATCTCTAAGTTCGACAATGCTTGGTTTTATTCCATGCATTCATAGATACGCTCATTGGTTGGGCAAGTCCTCATATGATATACATGGTCCTCAGAAATCTCCTTATAGAAGTGATTCCATAATGCACCAGGACATGTTGGCGCACAGAAAACCAAAATGATTAAAAATAGTAGTCGTAATTGTTTTCTTGTTTGTTGAAATGAAGCTTCTTCTAAACAAAGAAACCATTCATCATCAACTTGAAATAATCCCCGTGCATTGCATGCTTCTTTAAATGTTTCATATACTCGCTCATTGAAGGTCCAAATATCCTCAAACAACCTACATCCTTTGCACTTGTTGTGTTACATGCGCAAATAGTCTAATTCTCTAGTAGTAAGAACTATGTTGTACATTCTTCCAATCACGTCTCCTTTCTATCTTTGAGTCCATGTTCTGCTTGTTGACTTCCAAACCCACTTTGTTGGAAGTCTATGTACAACAAATCATTGACCTCTGGATATCTTTGATTTGCAATAAACCACTCTGTGAGCATAGTCTTTTTGGTGGCCTCTCTCTCCACCACACTCTGTATAGTTGATCTGTCGTTAAATAAGACTTGATTTCGATGAGGTAAATGAACATGGAGGTGTTGTATGTCAGGTTTCTCTCGATGCAAGTCAAACCCAAATATCCTCCAGATAGCCTCAGATGCTGATACATATCGTGCATTAAGATAGTTTTTAACTTCATCTAAAATCCCTGTAGTGTCTTGTAGAGAAATAGTTGCCCTGTCATGTCCCTTATACACATACTTGTAGAGATATTTCACAGCGGATATAGTGGAGCAAACCTCCACATTGATATGTGCATTGTACCTTACTGACAAAAATGGATTGTATGGAACAATCCATTTAGTATTCATTTGCACATTCTTATAAACAGTGTGATTTCCATCATCCCTCCTCATGTATGTTGGGTATCCTTCCTTATCCACAGTAGTCAATCCATTGAAGCCTCAATGGTATTAAAACTTTAACTTTCCCTCTACCATACATGGAGCATTTTGTAAAGAATGAGGATGCAAGAGAGCTACACAAGACAAGCACAAAGCACACAGAGATGGAAAGCTTCTTCTTCTTCTTCACAGAAAAGAGAGTACAAAATGACTAAGTGCTAAAGCTGAAAAGTAGCACATATGTACATGCGGTCACTAAGTGTGAACTCGCTAGAAGCGTACTAGGCTGGCACTATAAGTGTAGTCCAGCTGTAGAATCACTGGCAGAGATCCTCCGTGTCGGTCACCTAACGCGCCAGTGAGTAAATGCCGTAAGCGGCCAAGACCCGTAGTGGATGCCAGCTCAAGGTGTAGAGCTCGACATCTCAACACTCCCCCTCGAGCTTTGCATGTCGCAGAGTCCAAGCATAGTCCGGAAACGTTGAAGCTTCTCAGCTCCGAGGGCCTTGGTAAAGATATCCGCTATCTGCTCCTCTGTGCTGACGTAGACCAAGTCGATGTCGCCCGCCAACACTTGCTCTCGAACGTAGTGGTAATGGACCTCTATGTGTTTGGTCCTGGCATGGAACACTGGGTTCCTAGCCAACTGCATGCTGCTGAGGTTGTCACAATGGATGAAAATCTGCTGGTCCACCTGCACTCCCAAGTCCTCAAGTAATGTGCGTAGCCAAGCTACCTCGCACGCCGCTACTGCTGCACCTCTGTACTCGGCCTCTGTGCTCGATAAAGCAACCGTAGGCTGCTTTTTGCTGCTCCAAGTAACAACAGCACTCCCAAAAGAGAACATGAAGCCACTCGTAGATCTCCTATCAACAATGCTACCTGCCCAATCTACATCTGTATACCCATACAATGCTAATGGTGCATCTGCTGCATAGAACAATGCGTAGTCAAGAGTACCTTGCACATACCTAAGTGTGCGTCGTACTCCATCCAAATGTGGCTTCCTCGGAAGTTGCATGAACTGAATCTCCAAGCCTACTGTGTAGCTCAAGTCTGGCCTCGTGATAGTCAAGTAGATTAGACTACCCACAATCTTCCTGTACATGTTGACATCCTCAACAACATCACCCTTCTCTGCACTCAGCTTTGCATTCACATCCAAGGGAATAGAAATTGGCTTACAATCAGCCATACCATACTTTGACAACATGTCCAAAGCATACTGTCTCTGTGATAGCCATACACCGTTTGGAGTCCTGATCACTTCAATGCCAAGAAAGTAGCGCAACTCGCCTAAATCTTTCATTTCAAACTCCTGTTTGAGAAGACCCTTCACATGGTCAATCTCCATAGCATTGTCACCAACAATAATAAGGTCATCTACATATATGGTAATGACCACAATCCCCACATCACTCTCACGTACATAGAGTGAATGATCAGCATGAGCTCTCCTAAAACCAATACTGACAAGATACTTGGCAATCCTGTCATACCATGCTCTAGAGCCCTGCTTCAAACCATACAAAGCTTTGAGAAGTCTGCATACATAATCTGGGTAACCTGGATCGACATAACCAGGTGGCTGATCCATATACACTTCCTCTTGCAACTCACCATTCAAGAAGGCATTCTTTACATCCATTTGATGCATAATCCATCCTCTAGATGCAGCCACTGCTATGACAGCTCTCACTGTCGTCATCTTTGCCACTGGAGCAAAGGTCTCCTCATCGTCTATGCCATACGTCTGTGCATAACCCTTTGCGACCAGCCTTGCCTTGTGACGCTCAATGTTACCATCAGCCTTATGCTTGGTTTTATACACCCATTTGCAGCCAATAGCTTTCTTGCCACTTGGCAATGGCACCAACTCCCATGTGTCATTTGCTTCCAATGCAGCCATCTCTTCATTCATTGCATCATCCCAATGCACATTTCCAACTGCATCCTCAAAACATGTGGGCTCCACATCCTGTATCACCTTAGCCATGTAGGCTTGGTGATGCGCTAGATACCCATCATAAGTCAATTTCTGAACTGGATTTCTGACTCTATTAGATCTGCGCGGTCCTGGGTCACTCCTTTGCCCTCTAGCATCTTCTTGTACTTTCCTTACACCAGGTGTCCTGACAGCCGGAATTCCAAATTCCTCATCAAGACTTTGTTCAAAACCATCTGAATCCATGTCTACATGTGAAAAACCTGATGATGCATCAACCATAAAGGGAGGTTCATCAACCTTTTCCTTTCCTTTTCGTGATACATTCCCTGTACCTGTTGGTGGAGTAACCTGCGTACGTAGTCTACCATTCCATGGTTTCTCAACAGAGCCACGAGAAGAGGACTCTTGTGGTCCACTCAAAACCTGTGACTGTGGCCTCACATTTTGTACAACCACATCATCTTTTACATCAGCCCCAATAGTGCCATGTGCATTGCTGTACCAGCTGCTCATCTCATCAAAGACTACATCTCTGCTCACTCGTAATTCTCATGTAGTAGGATTGTAGCACCTGTACCCCTTTTGTTCAAGGGAATATCCCACAAGAATACATTTCTCTGCTTTAGGATCCAGTTTCCTACGTAACTCATCTGGTACATGCACATAAGCTATGCAGCCAAACACTTTCAAGTGTGCCAAATCAGGCTTTGTACCTGTAAACTTTTCCTCAGGTGTTACATCATGCACCGCAGCTGTAGGTGTCCTGTTCATAATGTACACAGCTGTATTTACAGCTTCAGCTCAGAAATGATGAGGCATGTTCTTCTCATTCATCAATGCACGTGCAACCTCTGCAATGTGCCTGTTTTTCCTTTCTGCGACCCCATTCTGTTGTGGAGTATATCTGCATGTAAACTGCCTGTGTATACCATGCATTCGCAGAAAATCTGAAAAATCATTGGAGAAGTACTCTCCCCCTCCATATGACCTCAATGTCTTGATTTGCATATCTGTCTCCTTCTCAATCATGACTTTGAAGTCTTGAAAGTGACCAAACACTTCACTTTTGTTACGCATGAAGTAGACCCATACTTTCCTTGTATGGTCATCAATGAAAGAGACATAATACCTGCAACCATGTATACTTGCAGTATCGGTTGGACCACAAACATCTGTGTGCACCACCTCAAGTGGCTTTTTACATACATTGCACTCATGTGGAAATGAGCCCTTTGACTGTTTTCCAAACTGGCATGCTGCACACACTTTATGCATACCATCCACCTTGAATTTGGGCAAACCTTTTACAATCTGTTTTGATTGCATGCTGCGCAATCTCTACTCATTGACATGGCCAATGCGTTTGTGCCAAATGTCAACATCAGCCACAACACCTGTGCCCTGTGCAAATAATGCAGCTTTTACCTCAGGCATGTCTACATTCAGCGTAAACATTCTGCCCACACATTTTCCCTCTGTGATCAGCTTACAGCCATTCTGGAAATCTTCTACATAACAGCCATTTGGATTGAAGCGAACCTGCAAACCCTGCTCAACCATTTGTCCAACAGAAACAAGATTCTTTGTAATGTTTGGGACATGAAGTACATCTGCTAAGTACTTTGATTTCCCACTCTTCATATTTAGAGGTATGTCCCCTACATGAGCAATGGGGTGAGCTGTGTCATCTCCTGTCTGCACATAGCCTGACACATCTGGTTTTCGCATATCTCTAAACCACTCTCCACGAGACGTCATGTGATTAGAGGCACCTGAATCCACATACCAAACATCATCTTGGGTGGAATTCTCTGCAGTCATTGTATTCATTACATGCTGCATAACAAACATGCGCTCGTTTTTGCTGTCATCTGCATCTCTGCTAGTAGATGCATAGTTGCCCTGTTCTCTCTTTCTACTTGCTTTTCCCTTTGGACAGTCACGTGACATGTGACCTCTTTCACCACAAGTCCAAAATTCTCTACTATCTGGAGTATGTTGCTGCCTGCTTGATCCTGCACCACGACCTCTTTGACTCCCCCTGCCTTGAGACTGGTTTCCCCTGCCACCTGTATTGTTTTGATTTGATTGACCTTCCAGAAATTGGCCCCTGCAACCCCTTGGGCCTCGACCACGACCTCTACCTCTACCTCTGTTGGAGTTAGAATAGAAGGCCTGTTCAGAATTATTTCTGCCATGAGAAGAAGATGTGTCAAGGTTCTTCTCCTCAAGAATAAGCATAGAAATCAAATCTTGGAACACGGGGATGTCGTCTCTTGTATTCATGGAAGACCTAAAATGTACATACTCATCTCCTAGACCATCCAAGCATGCACGGACAATGTCATCGTCTTCCACTGAGACTTTAATAGATCCAAGAGCCTCAATGATACTCTTGATCTTCAAGGCATAATCATTGATTGAGAGGTTGTTCCTCTTAACCTGATTTAGCTCCGACTTTAGTTGAAGCTTCCTGGCCTTGGTGTTCACCTCGAACACTCTGCCTAAGTTTCTCCATGCAATGGCGGGGGTTTCAGCATCCTGTAGATAGCCCATCATGCCATCTGTGATGCTCATAGAAAGCCAATACATCACTTTGCTCTGGCCTTGTTGCCAGTCCCTCAAAGATTTCCTTTGTTCTGCTGTAGCATTTGCCTCAGGAATCTCTGGTTCCTTTTCATTGTCTCCTTCTACATAGTCCCAATAACCTTTTCCTTTTAGGAAATTTGTTATTCTGAACTTCCATGTAGGGTAGTTATTTTTCTCAAGCTTCTCAGTAACAATCTGACTGAAACCGTCAGACATCTTGAAGCACTAAGACAAAATAGCTGCAATCTACAAAAACCTGCAAATCTGCTGAGCCTGCTATCGTGGTTCCTGTAACGCTTTCTACACTCAACGAGTATCCACAATCAAGCGTACATACAACCACTGTACTTGTACAGTAAATCTCTGTATACTACACTTTGGAGACCTGTTCAGAAACTTGTGTGAAAAAGCATCTGGTCGTGGATTGCGAACGAAGGGATTGTGATGCTCTTGCTCTCTTAGCCTCTCTTGCCTGCACCAGGCTCTGATACCATGTAAAGAATGAGGATGCAAGAGAGCTACACAAGACAAGCACAAAGCACACAGAGATGGAAAGCTTCTTCTTCTTCTTCACAGAAAAGAGAGTACAAAATGACTAAGTGCTAAAGCTGAAAAGTAGCACATATGTACATGCGGTCACTAAGTGTGAACTCGCTAGAAGCGTACTAGGCTGGCACTATAAGTGTAGTCCAGCTGTAGAATCACTGGCAGAGATCCTCCATGTCGGTCACCTAACGCGCCAGTGAGTAAATGTCGTAAGCGGCCAAGACCCGTAGTGGATGCCAGCTCAAGGTGTAGAGCTCGACATCTCAACACTCCCCCTCGAGCTCTGCATGTCGCAGAGTCCAAGCATAGTCCGGAAACGTCGAAGCTTCTCAGCTCCGAGGGCCTTGGTAAAGATATCCGCTATCTGCTCCTCTGTGCTGACGTAGACCAAGTCGATGTTGCCCGCCAGCACTCGCTCTCGAACGTAGTGGTAATGTACCTCTATGTGTTTGGTCCTGGCATGGAACACTGGGTTCCTAGCCAACTGCATTTCTATTCAAGTTTCCACATGGGCCATGTACATTACACCGACTGATAATGTCATACAATTGTGGAAACATCTTCTTATTAGGAAGCTCCACACAGACCATCTTATCATAATGGGATGTCTCTGTTGGTTTGTGTTCAAGAGAAAGTATCAATAGAATGTGGGCATGAGGAAGGCCTCTCTTTTGGAACCTAATCACTGAAATGTGTCCAGTGACCTTACCAAAATTCTCCCCCTTAATCAGCAAGCCCATCAAATCCTTGAACTTATAGTATAAAACACATGCAGTAAGGTCTGGACGATCGTTGGACGTTTGTCCAGGCAATAACGCGTCCTCTATCTTATTCCATCTAGGATCTCATGTGAATGTTATGAAGAGATCAAGCTTCCCTCTTTTGCGTACAACTGCCATGGCATCCTGATAAACTACCATGGCATCCTGATAAAGTTGGTGCATATAACGTGGACTGCCAACATATGATGAAGGCAATACCACCCTCTTGCCAATATTAGCACCCAATAACTGTTCTCTGTCACCCTTGTTCCATCTCTTGCTCCGATCATGTGAGACGAACCTTGATACACCTCATTGCATAGAGCACTCTGATGATTGTGAACCCATAAAAGCCTCAACTCTTCTATACAATTGTAATCATCATCAATATATTGTTGCAATAACCTACCACCACGTAGAAGACATTGTATTGTGTCATCCCTAATTTGCAATATGTACTTGTAGATATCCATTGTAGAAACATACCTTGTATTCCCCCCCCCTTGCTCTCTATTTTCCCGTGGCCTGTCTAATGCTTGTATGTAGGGATTCCAACCTTCTTCACCACTTGGAAATAGCAACACATATAAGAGAGGCATGTATGACTTGTGGAAATTTGAGATTCTTCTTAGACCACCACCATAAAGATTCAACAGAATATCTCAATGGCCAATGTTGCTCTTATTGCCTTGACCAAGCATGATTGCAGCAACTTCCGCACCTGTTGGAGCAAGGTACTTCCGACCATTAGTACGTTTCTCAGTGATGACCATCCTTATGTAAGGAATATTGGAAGTTTGAACCATTGATGCAAACTGCCTGAAAGCTTGAACGTACGGATTTACGTGATGCATCATTGATTGAAATATTTCCAAAGCATTTGGCTTGAGTTTAGAAACATGCTGCATCCTATTTTGCAACTCATTCTTAGTGTCAAAAAAATACAACTGAGCAAAGTGAGGGATTTGAGCTGGTTGTTCTTCAGGCATCAATGGACCAATTCTATGATAGATAGATCCATGCACTTTGAATGTATAGATTCCTTTTCTTTGACAGAGAGATTCATCTATATGAGCTCCTAAAGAAGCAAATGCCAACACAATATTGTATGCTCTAATATGTTTTAGGGAATTCTTGCTTCTAGTATTACCTCCGTGCATTAATTCTCTTAATTCTAAAGGAGGTTCACATAATGGTGGCAAAGAAACACTCCCTGAGTTGCAACAACTTTTCCCCACAAATGGTCTTTTCTTCTATCTTCCAAGCAAAAGCACCACAAAGGGAACATGAAAAATCCAAGCTGCCTATGTTGTGAAGTATAGACTTTTTGTGAAAAAGTGACAACATAGAGATATGCATCAAGGGTGTGTTTTCTAGATATATGTAGGTGATGGATAGGCAATGCGTTTTGAATTTGGAGTAATCTCCCTCTCCAGAGACAACTATGGGCTCCCCATGAACATCTCCATTATTGGCTTCCAAATTGCTTCTCACTTCAATCTCCTCTCGATTTTGCAGAAGCATTGGATCAATATCTACATCCATTCCAACCCTTCCCTCAGAGAATTCATTGCATTGATCCACATTTTTCAAATGATGGTAGCAAGCTACATCAATCCCCCCTAGAGAGTGCCAAACTCTTTCTCTTGCTGCCCCACATCGCGTAGCTTGAGAGGCTTGACAGATCCTACTACGTCTTGCATGTCCAGGAGGCACCACCTTCGAACCAATAGCCATCTGTCCCAAAAAGAACTCTTATAATTAATCTTAAATGTGGAGAATTAAGGAGAGCGTGGATCTTCTTTCTATCTCCATCCCTCACGTTTCATGTATGGAAACTATGAGAGAGAGAGAGAGAGAGAGATGTATTTATACCTATACACCTTAAAAGAGGCACGATTACAGAGGGGAATGGAGCTTGTGCACCAGATTAGCATGACTACTTTGGAACAGTAGTTGAGAGAGAGAGAGAGAGAGAGAGAGAGAGAGAGAGAGAGAGAGAGAGAGAGAGAGAGAGTGAGAGAGAGAGTTGGTGCATAGCAAAACTTTAGAGAGCACTTGATTCAACGTGTTATGGCCACAATTTTAGAGAGAGAGAGAGAGAGAGAGAGAGAGAGAGAGAGAGAGAGAGAGAGAGAGAGAGAGAGAGAGATCTTGAAAGAGGCAAATCTATACACCTTGACATAGGTGAGAGAGAGAAGGGGAGAGGAGTTTGTGCACCAAATTAGCATGACCACTTAGAGAGAGAGAGAGAGAGAGAGAGAGAGAGAGAGAGAGAGAGAGAGAGAGAGAGAGAGAGAGGAGAGGGAGAGGGAGGATACTTCTTTGACGAAGACCACTTTGGAAAGTAGTTGAGAGAGAGAGAGAGAGAGAGAGAGAGAGAGAGAGGTGTGACTCAAGAGACATAATTCCAAAAACACTTAAAAAAGAGAGCTCATCATGCATCCACTACATACATAAGATAGACGCCCAAAACGTAGATCCCCATAGTAGCCTATAAATGAGAGAGAAGAACTTGTAGATCCACAAAGCATATAAATGAGGAAGACGTGAGTATTATCATCCACTACGTACTTCACTTCCTGTGAGGGCCCCCTGCTTTGAACTCGATGGAATATCTCCAGTCACATTAAGCCCCTTCTTGGGCCAATGGGCGACACCAATGCATTGAGCTTGTTTGTGATAGACCTAACTTCAGATACACCTGTATCATGTTGTATTGTTATGGCAGTCAATTTGTTGCTGGTGCTTCGGAATTTACACACAATGCTTTTTAAATGAATGCCATCCTTGTTAGGTTTGTTCTCAAGAAGAGACATTTCCAAGAGTCTCATTGCCTAGACAACTCATGTGTTGATCCTTGTACACAGAAGACTTGCATCGACCATGTTTTGGATTGTATTATGTGCCTCTGTGTGTTGTGAACATAGGTATCCACAAGTAGACTAGGTCTACAAGCCCTAGGAAGATTGCGCACATAGGTATCCACCAGGTCTATGAAAAGATTGTGCACGTAGGTATTCACCAGTAGATTAGGTGATTTTGCTTGGAAATTTTCTTGATGCCCAATTCAAATGATAACCATGCATGAGGCATATTCTTCCTACAAATAGGTGTACTTTGCATGGCTAGTGCCTTATACCAGCTACATACATGTGTATGGAGGTCAACTCAAAACTGAATTTAAAAGAGGTTTGTGTAGGTCTATGCTAAAAAAAACCTAGGTTTAGTCCAATCGCATCTACAAAGATTCACCTCTAAATTTCAAATTTGAAGGTGAGAAAACCTACATAATTTTAAAAATTTAAGTTTGAAAACCTTCAAATAACTCGTTTCTCATGTGTGAAAAAAAGTCATGAGAGAGAGCGACTGCTTACACAAGAGTGATGTGGTGAATGACGTCCTGACATCTTGATGGATAAACCTGCTATTTGTGAATGGTAGCGGACCTATTTTCCCTGTCTACGGGAGGAAGCGGGACGCGTCAACGATCGACTTGAGCGGCCATATAAGAGACACATGCAGCTTTCTCTCTCTCTCTCTCTCTCTCTCTCACACACACACACACACACACACACACACACACACACACACACACACACACACACACACATGCACGCTATTAGCATGCAAACGAGAAGGAAAATGAGTGCCTTTATAGCCTTGTACGGGTCACACCGTTGGAAGGAAGAACTATTTCACCGTCCAAAACACTTGTAGAGATTTATGAAAAAACCCTTCAAGCATGGAACACACTCAAAATTAGGAGAAATAGTGGACATCATGACGACGCTCGTCTTGTGGAGATGTCTATAGAGTATCCATAGACAAACTATATGAAGGATGAAAGAGTTTTGGCCGCTCGAACATAGGGGTGTACTCTTTCTTCCTCAAAAATGAGCTCTCTGGAAGTTGTGTAGGTGTTGCAGCTATTAAAATTGGGACTCCCTTATCTTTTATTCCCCAAAAACCTTCTCTCTCTTCTCAACCGACAAGGCTTCATTTGTAGACACCTTTTAATTGGGTCACTTTTGGCCTTTTTTGGGAAAAAAATGAGCTGTTGGTGACCCTTTGACCAAGAAAATGGGGTGGGGGCAAGTGACCGGGGACCAAAAAAATGACCAAGTGCCTGGGCAGGTGGTATGAACAATTGGAAAATGTTCCATCTCTCCCCAAGGAGCCCACAAACCTACCAAGCCAAGCTTGCATCAAGTGATACACCTAAAGGGTACTCCCCCTTTAGGCTATATACCCTCCACCTTCCACTTTTCCCTTCCCATGTGGGATAATCCCCATGACACTTGGCAACTTCCTCCTCACTCCTCCCAACTCCCTCATGCCCAAAAATTTACAGCTTCTCCCCCAAGCATGAGGGCTTCTCCGACAAACTTTCCTCAGGCATAAATTCCTGCTCCGATCACCGAATGACACATTGTAACACACGGCTCAAAGCCCATCATCTTGGCTACATCTAGAATTCTCAAACCTCAGCATTGCTAATTCCAATTGTCAAGTTTTCCCACTTGCCCTTGTTGCATGCACCCGCAATTAATTTCTAAGTTGAGACCGCCTACTTCGGATGCTCATAACTCATGATGTACAAGTCCGATTCACGAGCTATAAAGCACCGGTGAAAATATTGATTAAAAACCATGTTTTGGAGACTCAAAAAACTCAAACCATCAGCACCCAAGCTTGGAAAAATCACACCTTTGTACATGAATTTTCACAGGGACTCTTCCAAAACTTGCAGGGCTATGTACACATATATACATGAGGCTAGTGGGCAAGCTTTTTGGCACAACTTAGTGACTTTATGCTCATCCAAAAAATGCCTGACAACATGAGCTAGATGGCACAGCAGAGCTCCCCTGTGGAGGTGCTGGTGGTGTTGGTTGTGAGCTTGTGTTACGTGGGTCTCTCTGCTACTGCCACATACAAAGTAGGCGACGCGGCTGGATGGAACTTGAATGTTCACTATAAGAAGAGTAGTCTATAACCGCTAGCATTGCCACGGAAAAACAAAAAAAAATGGAAAGAGAAAATATTGCGTACGCAGCAATAACTACGGCCCATATCATAGCGGTAGTGGTTTGAAATCAATAATCGTGACAATAGCTACGGTAATATACCCGTAGCTATTACCACGTCCATTGCCGCTTGTATTACCACATTAATTACCGCTAAACACCTATTCAAAATAAAGGTGCTCATTTGGGCCACCCAATTTTTGGTCCGAATGAGCACCTTTATTTTTTTATCTGCATAAAACAATGAAATATCAATTGTTTTTTGAAAGAGTATACAAAAAAAACTAAGAATTGAAATTGAATTTACTTTACCTTCACAATTTAATGTGGAGAAGGTCAACTATTTAAAAAAAGTTACAAATAAAATGAAAATAGTTGTATATACATTGTGCCACATTGGGACTTTATGAAAGTTTGGACAAATATTTTTCTATATAATTCTCCTCATTCTCGTCGTCGTCCAGAGGCACATACGTTTGATCACCTTGACTCTACATATACCCAAACCAAATTAAACAATTATCAACAGCTCAAAACAATTGGTACAAAGTTATATGATTAAACTTACCGCTTGTAGTGATCCAACCGCTGCGTCGAATTGCTCGCGGGAGATGTAGTTGTTCTCGAATAACCATCACCAAGTATCAAATTTTGTATGTCGCTCTCGATACTTGACCATCTCTCTGGTTGGTCGAGTAAGAGTGATATTTTCCTAAGTTAGCAATAACAATAACAAATCATCAACTATAATTTTTACAATCACCGATTTAGGTTGTAATTTAATCAATCTTACATATTTGTCCTTCCAGGTTGCTTTGCCTCCCGAGCCATAGTGCATGGTAGTTTGTTTGGCGCGAGCTTCCCGAGTTGTTGTCTGTAGGATGAGCCCATCGCAAACTGATCGCTCTTTTCTTGCATTTCCCACTCCCACTCTGCATCTTCTATGTTGCCACCGCAATAGCATCTGTCTGGATCTCCAACCTGGTTCGCTGCTGCGTGCCATACACTAGACTGCTTGTTTATCAAAAATGTTTTTATGTAGCCCTCCAACCACTGTTAAGAAAAATGTTGATCAAGCGCATTTGGAAATCTAGCATGCAGCGTGTCCTCAATGTAGAGTGCATGATCGGGCAGTTGGTCTCTAAACTTTACAAAACAATTCTTATACGTCAAATGTATAAGAGTCTGAAGATGACATTGAAACGCCCTGTCCTATGCTATACCAAAGTCCACCTCCCCGCCATATTTTACCATGTAGTAGCACCCATGCGTCTCTGGCATGAGTGCGTCAGTATCCTTGTCCTCTGCATCAGGGGCGGCACGCTTTGAAATAGGGGACTCCGTTCCCCCACCACTACCAAAACAAACGAAGCCACAAAATCCCCCGCCGCAGGAGCGTCGACGCGTGCCGCTAGAAGAAGTGCGTCGACGGTGTTCTGGCAAAGCAAGAGTGGAATGGAGTGATGTGAGACCCTGTAATTCCATGGGATGGGACCCTATGATGCCATGGGAGTGGGAAACTGGGATGAAAGGAGAGTAGGACGATAAGAAGGGGCCGTAGACTAGGTGTCGTTGGTGCAGGGCTTTGGATGTAAGGAGTCCCTCTTTGACTCCCCCATGGTGTGGACTACGGAGAAAGACCGTAGGTCGCAAGCTGCTATGGAGTGTAGCGGACCAAACAATCTCTCCGACGAACGGAGGTACTGGTCTCGTAAAGAGAGAGCCCGCTGTAGGTCTAGATCTATGATTGGTGGAGGAATCTGAGTAGAGTAGGTGTAGGATAGCCATGCCTGCAAATAACAAAAATAAACCTATGACACTAATGGTTTAGGGTTAACTAGCCAAAAATAAATTTTATTTCTTTGCTTTTTCTCACCTCCTAAAGACTCGGGTCCACTGGAGGCGATGTCCACCCCGGGTGGGAGCCTACCTAGGATGTGCATCATATAAATGCTTGTCAATAGTCTCATCCATGTCCCTTCCTCTAATTTACATTGTAGTTCATTTTGTTGGTGAGCATGTGTATATGTCGGGACAAGGAAGTCAGGGATGCTATTTTCAAACTTGGAGAGCTAGTAAGGTACACCACAAGACTCCACTCAACTACACCTTTTTTATGTACACAATAATCTCAACTAGCACTTAGTGTATCCTTGTGTGTTTTCTTGCAAATTTGTGAGCTCCAAGGAAATTGAAATAGATGCTATCTTTGCTACTCAAACACTTGCAACAGAAACTATGTGCCCCATTGAGGATGCATTTCCTCGATCAATCCTTCTTAGTCAAATCCACCTCTTGGTTCACGTGGTGGAGGAGATCGCTATATGTGGAGTAGTGCACGCACGATGGATGTTCTTTTTAGAGAGTTTTTTAAAGACTCTCAAAGATTTTGTACGGCTAGGGTCTCAACCAGAAGCATGTATGGCAGAAGGGTAGATCATGCAAGAGGCATTTGTTTACATCTCACAGTATTTGGCACAAGTTGATCCTTCAATGCCTCACATGTGGTCAGACAAGGAAGATGCAAGGATGACTTCACACTTGCCAAGTGGAAAGGGAAAACTACTTAACATGGATATGAATCTATCCCAAGTGGTCAATAACTTTTGTATTCTCAATCCAAAGGTTATGACCAAGTGGGTGGACTTGTGGACAGTGGCAAAGGCAAGGCATTTGCAAGAGAAAGAAGCATGGAAACAAGCACACAGAGGAAGGGGGGCACCCCCAATGCGTATACACCTTGGATGTTTCCCATATCTCATTAGTGTGGAGTGGATTCATGAGAGAATGACCAAAGCGAAAGCTCACGGAGAAGACATCACCAACAAAGAATGGGAGTATGCACGAGCCTGCGTACCAAAGGTAGAGTACTCATATACCTAAACCATATTGTAAATTTTTTTCTTGATTTTATCTTTGTATTTGAGAAAAGATATTTTCCTATTTTGTAGTGCCTTTCCTTTAACTCTATGTGGTCAAAGTTACATGCCACATTGACGAGCGTAGAACCACCATGGATTGTGTCATCATGGGCAACTTTGACATAGATGGGGATGAGACGAGGTATTGTGGAACTATTGAAAGGATACTAAAGGTTAATTTTAGAACCTTTCATACCTTCATCTTTGAGTGCAAGTGGTTCGCAATTGTGTCTAGACGACATGAGAATGGCCTCTTCATGGTGGACTGTAGTGAGGAGGCATGACAATTTAGTTTTACCGCGCAATTGTGAGCACGTGAGTGACTACCTTTTTTATTCTTATTTCCTTGTAACATTAATTATTCCAATGAGCACATAATTTCGAGTCCAAGCTTAGGCCACAAGATACTTTCGGAGTCCAAAGGCTGGTTTAAGGTGCTTCCAAGGCTTGTTCATTTAAACTCGAGGCTGACCCTAGGCTTTCAAACAATAAACACAATATTAAGTCAATCCGTCTCATTTGAACTTGAGGTCAATCCCTTTCAACATGCTTTCCAAGATTGCTGATTCGAACTTGAGGTCGATCCCTTTCAGCATGGTTCTCAAGTTTGCTCCCAGAGTCCAAAGCCCAAAGCGTGCTTCCAAGCCTTGCTCGTCCAAGCCCAAAGCATGCTTCCAAGGCTTGCTCGTCCGAACTTGAGGCCCGAACTTGAGGCCAATCTATTTTAAACAATAAACACAATATTAGTCTCTCATTTCAAGCTTCAGGCCGGATCCCAATCCCTTTCATCATGCTTTCCAACTTCAAATCTTGCTAATTTGAGGCCGCGATCCCAAGCTTGTTTGTTCGAACTTGACTTTCACGTACCTATTGGTGTAAGTTTACTTCAATTTGAATTCAAACATGACGGCCATCAAATCTGACGAGTGGGAGCGGGGCATGCCCATCATTGGAGATCTGCTTTTGCACAAATCCATCGCCACACACAGGGCCTCCCATCACCATGTATCCTCATTAGGAAAAATATGAACCCTCTAGAGGCCCTTTGGGATTAAGGTTAATTAGGGGCCAGCCAATGAGAAGAGGGTGGTGGACATACTCTATGCCCTCAAAAATGTAGGGGGACAAAGTAGTTTTACACTTCTTAAATGGGCTCTTACCTAGTGAGAAGGTGGGGTGGGGTGGGGGGGGGGGGGGGGGGGTTGGGTGGGCCATATGGAACCTCCAACTTCCCTCCTTTTTGATCCAGTGTTGAAAAAATCCCAAAAATTTGAAATTTTTAAAAATTTTCAAAACTCAAATTTCATCTTCTTAAAACCTCCCTAAAACTATTTTATGGTCAAAAAAGCATTTTTTGACCTCAAAAAGTCAAAACGTGTACCCAAAAACCCTAAAATTCAAATTTTTTAAAAAAATTTTTGAAAAATCTTTTTTTGCTATCCAGAGCTCCCCCAAAAGTAGTTCTTAGGCAAAAAGTGATTTTCTCTCTCTAGAACCCCCCTTTTCCAACCCCTCGGTTGCAACCATCACACTCATCCTCTACTCCAAAAATCTCTCTCTCTACACCATCTCCATTGCTGCAGCAAGGAAGCTCCTCTCTCCTCCCCTACCACCTTCCATTGCCACACCAAGGAAAGGTTATCCACCTTCTCCTCCCATTGCCACACCAAGCAAGGGTTATCCACCATCTCCTCCCATTTCCACAAGGGTTATCCACCTTCTCATATCACTTTATCCTCTGTACATTGTAGCAACAAGCAAGGTCCTTCTCCTCCTCCTAATTTTCTTTGCTCAACCATGGCCAACTCTACTTCGCAAAGGCGGCCAAAGGATGAGGTCACAACACTTGCATGCCACAACACTAGAGGTGTAGATGATGAGTGGGTGCCACAAGAGTTCACCAAAGGTGCTTGGGTATACATGCAACCATCTGCTATTGGCCCTCATCGTGTAAGGAATCGTGCAAACTTGGATCTTCATTGGAAAGGAAAGCTCCTTGGCTTCAAGAACCGCAAAGACAAGGGGACCGTAGCCATTGTGCAACATGTTTTCTCAATGTCAACCATGCATTTGCAACAACCACCTCGATTTCCAACACATTGTAAGTACATGTTTTGAAAATACAAAGCTATGTGTGAAATCACAGTGTAATGTTATTATGGATTCATACTTAAGATTTGTCATGCATTTATAGTCATAGTTCCATCCACGTTGGTGGAGGAGCAGCCACTACATAGTCTCTCCGGCACATTCAATGCTATACATGCGGATATTGGAGCAATAATGTTCCCACATCTTTGCCCAACCAAACTGGTTCAAAGAAGGATTTTCTTCTATTCTCACTCCTATATTGTCCCTACTTCTACACGAGCGTTTGGAACACTTGAACCCATCAAAGTAACTTCCTTATTAAGTATGGAGTGGCCGGTGCCAGATTTGTGGTCGGTAGCATCTTTCAAGAAAAAGATGATAATGGATGTCCAAAACTCTTTGAAATACTCTAAAGCTTCTAGGTCTGTGGGCTTGAGTTGGTGTTTGCCTATTCATTGTTTTGTGCACATTTTTAAAGAGTTTGGATTTGTGGAGACTACCACAATGCTTGTATGTAAAGATGCGCATTACGAGGAATTAGGAAGGCTTTTAGAAGAGGACTGGGGTTTTGTGGAGGGCATGCACAACAGGGACCGGTACCGTTGTAAGGTTGGAGCTTCAGGTATTGGAATGCGCTATTTGAAATCCCGCACCTCCTTGTACATACAATTTCACTATGATCGTTGGATGTGCAAGCTTGGAGTGTGGACTCCCTTACAGAGTGTAGACGGCGCTATTGCAAGCTTTGACATTGCAGTGAAGATGCCCAACGATGCTTTGGAGGCAGTCCAAGTGAACAAGCATTGGAATCTCAGTAATGTTCGAGAACATTTGGTTATTATGGGTTTTGAGGCCCTTCAACAAGCACAATTTTGTTTACAAGGTCACAAGGTGATAATCCTTCCACCACATTTTCAATACATCATGGTTTGTCGATCATTGGATGCTTATTGTAATGAATGTCCGCAGATTGGGAAGAGAATGGAAGACAAACTGAAGGTCGAGGAGGACTGGGGGATGGATGGAACTATGCTATCGATCTTATAACTTTGTAACTCTTACAATTTTCAAACTGATCCCCGCTGTAATCAACATGATTTGCTTCGGCAAATCATGCCTTTGAATATACTTTTTTGCATTGGGATGAGAAATCATTTTTTGGTGAAAGTGCCTTTTTTTACTGTCTTAAAAAAAGGGTCCATTATAAAAGGGGGGCCACCTAACTCATTCACTATTTTCACTTTTGCAACTCTTGAGCTCCTCCACTCTCTGTCTACACCCCAGGCTAGACATGGATGCTTCCACAGCCTCTGCATCTACAGCCACATCCACCCCTTTGTCACGCTTCATCCTCTTCCTCGAGGACACCAAATACAAAGGGAAGTTGGACCTCCACACCTTTTTTACTCATCTCCCTGACCTTCATGCCACAGTTGCCCTTCACATGGATGCATTTGCCGAGATTTTTGCGTTCATGGAGGAGCACATCATAAAATATTTTGTATCTATCCCCCCACATGTAGGGATCTGGGTGCCTTGCGATCTTTTGCGCTATATACACAAAGGTGATCGCCCATTCTCCAAGCGGTTGCAACGATTCCAAGAAATTGCAACCGATGCAGGCCATTACTTGGACTAGCAAGCCCTAGGGGTGTCAGCGCTCAAGAAGCGCAAGTTGAGGGTGGAGTACCTTTCTCGGCTCGCAACATTTATCTTCTTGGTGAGCGAGGAACCTGATTTGGAGGAGCTTCGCTTACCACACCTTCAGGTTGGGTCCTTTATCAAGGACACCAAGGAGCAGCAGGTTATCCCCATGAACCCTGTAGCGGAAGGAAAGGCACACCGGCTCGAGTACCCTAGGGGTCTTGAGGAACTGGTTGAGAAATACATAGTTGCGGCTGGCCCTAGTGACACTCCAGTGCCACTACCACTGACGGATGTGGCTATCCCAGAGGTAGAAATCAACCGCTTCTCCTCAGTGTTAGTGGATGGGGAGGAGTATGTGTTCTTGCATGATTTGGAGAAAGCATTTGTCCTGCGCATGGATGAATGCTTGAGCGTGCTATGCAACAGCACCAAATGTCCCTTAGACAATATGCCAGATGCCCTAGAAAGCAAGCTCTCGCCAGATGGGGACTCTGTTGCTGACACTATTGCAGTTGTATGTGTGGAGGTCCTCGCATCAGAGCAGTTGCACGTGGCTGATGAATAATTCCAAGCCACGCAAGCCAAGGTTGAGGCTGCTAGGATGCCTATGCTATTATGCAACCTCCCATCTGATGATCCAAAGGTCGTATCTGTGGTGCATGGGAGCATTGACTTGGATGCAAAGGGCAACAGGGAGGAGGAAGACAAGGAGCAGGAGGTAAACTGTATCCTAAATTTCATGTTACTATTTTATCCTTCATTGTCTTTTTTCTCAACCTTCATCGGTTTATGACAGGATGTCGTGGAGGTTGATGATTTTGCTGCAAGGACGGGTGGCAAGCGGACGGGCTTTGGACCTCAAGCTTCCCTTGTGCATTACCTAGGACAACTCCCCCTTGGCGATGTGGCCATTATCCATAATGAATTTACTCCCCAAGCCCATTTTATGACTTGGTCATTAAAAGCTTTGAGCAAGTTTTTGTGTTTGAGCAACATTGCTCAAACTGCGCATCAAGTGTTCCTAGTGCGTAGATCCCTTGTATGCACAGCGTTTGGCACTGGCTTTCGTGGTAAAGTGCTTGCCTAGATAGGGATACATGCTTCCATTGGCTCAATTGACCCAAAGGCCATAGCATAGTCCCTCTTGACTGGGGAGTTTCCTTACACGCAAAATAGGCACCAGGAAATGGTCAAAAAAATTATGAACTCCTCACATACATGATGTAAAATCACCGTTTTGGAAGTAATAAAAAATATTTGAAATTGTCTCTCTATCTTGCAAATTCTTTTGAATGTGATTTGTCAATTTTGAAAATTGTTTCAATTGGTGATATGAATTTTTTTTTTATAAGTGACTTTGTAATTTCAAGTTCTGTATGTAGTTTCAATCAATTTCAGTAAATGTAGGTATTTTATGTTCCCTAGGGGGTAGAAAAGCCTACCAAGGGTCAAAAAAATCCTGGCCACAAGGGTGCGCAAATGGCCCATCCATCAATTTTGGATGGGTCATTTGCACGCCCTTGTGGCCAGGATTTATTTTGCCCCTTTTAGGCTTATTTACCCCCTAGGATACTTACAAAGCACAAATTTATTGAAATGAATTGGTTTTGCATCATTAATTTAGATGCACCCTTTCTATGGCAATTCCAGCATATGTTCACACTCAAGGACACTAGAAAAGGTGAAATCAATTATGAAATGAAGTTTCCGGCACACTATCACCTGCTTTAGCTCTTCCTAGTACACCCCTGCACCAAAAAGTCCAATTACATTGGACATTTGAAAAATCCAAATTAATGTTGCATATACACTTGGTTTCACAATATGTTTTTTTTTTTAATATCCTATAGGGAATTCAAAGCTTGAAATGGCCAAAAAAGGGTGTCCACAAGGATCCATGTAAAATAATGTTGCAAAACCAATAGGTTTTAGTAAAGTTGTGCTTTTTAAGTACCCTTGGGGGCAAATAAGCGTATAAGGGGCAAAACAAAACCTGGCCACAAGGGCGCACAAATGGCCCATCCAAAACTGATGGATGGGCCATTTGCGCGCCCTTGTGGCCAGGCTTTTTATTGCCCCTTATAGGCTTATCTACCCCCAAGGGTGCTTAAAAAGCAAAAAGTTACTGAAATTGAGTGAAATTACATACAAAACTTGAAATTACAAAGTCATTTCATTACAAAGATAGTAGACACAGTAGACACAACTGTTGATCATATTGTCATGGGAAAGTTCAATCATTACAAAGATAAGGGTGTGCAATACAAAAAGAGGGGTAACTTCGGCTAATGCTCGAAGTCTTGTCGCAGTCGACGTGCAAGCTCTATATCTTTTGGCTGTATTGTCACTCTCTTTGCATGTATGGCGCATAGGTTGGTATCTTCCAACACCGAAATGATGTGGGCCTCTGCAACTTCTTGAATAGCCTCTAGCGCTATTGCTTGAATTCTATACTGATTTCCATAGCTTTGAAGCACCTATTTCACAGTGCAAGCAAAGGGGGCGCGTCGAATCAAAAGCTCCGTCGTCTTCTGGTAGTGGCGGATTTCTGCAAATGCCCTTGCTATTTTTCGGCGCCGCTGCGGTTGTCTTGGGGGCACTTGCACATTTCTTGGCGGGCGGTGTTTAGGCTTCTTAAAAAACTTAGACTTGCACCTGTTTACATGCTTAGGGGCTGGTTCTACAGCCTCTTCTGATTCTTCCTCTTCCCTTGGCCGCCGATCTTGTTGTGTGGGGAGAGCTCCCTGGCCTCTAGGCAATGTCTTCCCCCCAACGGCCACCCGATGTGTGTGCGGTATTTTTTCTCGCAGCCATGGTGGCTCACTCTTTGATTCAATGTCTGTATGGACCACCCGAGTCTTCGATGGTCCTGCTTGTGATTGGTGGCGCGACGGCTGCTCCCTATCGGACTCTTTTGTTTGCTGGCCCTCTTCCTCTCTCCAGCGCTGGGCATGTTGCTTCATTCTCCTTCTAGGTGTTATATCTTGAGGAGGTGGAGATTCAACAGTCCTCGATGACTCTCGTGCCCTACCACCATGCCCACTACCAGATGAGTTCCAGGAACGGCCAGGCATTCGTGGCCGTTTTCTTGTGCCTTTAAGCCATGACGGCTTCTCATATCCTTGGAGGGTGTTTTTGTTGGCAGGCGGATGCTCTTTCGCGGTTTGTTTGGTGCGCGCGATTTCGTTGGTAAGAGCTCACCTGTTCTTAAGAAATGAGTGGTTTATGAGAGCATGCAATATTTATAAGGGCCCATTTAAAAAGGGCCCTGTTCACACTATTTTTTTTTAAAAATTATTATGTTTTAAATAAACATGTCGCTAAGAGTTGGACCGTGCATTCACGTTTAGTGACTCGCGCAGTATCCACTTTGATCCTTGTCTCACTCTGCATCGCCGCCATGCAACATGCTTGGTGGGACCTTGCGACATTTGCACTTGTTGCTATGCTCTTGACGACTCCATTTCCGCACTTCAATAGCAATCTTGGATTGTCGCGCACGCTCCATTGTGAGCTTACGAGCAAATGTTGTGCGAAAAAACCAATTGAACATCTCCTCCAAAGAATTGGATTGCACCATTCCACCACCATATCGAGTATTTTTGAAGTACACTCCCCTTGCTCGATAATGGGACTTCTCCATGCCTTGAGTGCTAAAAATTTCAAGCGATCTATACTTGTGCATAAAAAATGCACCATGCACAAACAATATATGTTGTTCACATGAGTAAATGATCCACATTATTAAATAAAAACAATCCCTTGTAATGAATACACCATGTAAAATTACTTACCATGTAATGTGTGATGTTAATTTCACCCCAAGAAAGGGTTAAGACCTTGGTAAAATCCGCCAAGGCTTCTTGAAATGATTGGCGTTGTTCTTCTGTTGTGTTGTTAAGGCCCATAAGCTTGACCATTTTATCAAAATGTGCCCAAACTTGCTTGTGCTTGTTTGCAAGCACAAGCAAGTTGATTCAAATGGAGAGCTTGTTTGCAAGCTCGCCATTTGAATCATTGTCGGTAGTAGCTTTGCATAACTCCTTCCAAAGCTCCCAAAGGTTACCTGCCTGCTGGTTGGAGTTGTTTTGAGCATCATATCGACTTGGCTTTCCTTGGGAAACTTTCTTCAAAAAGTGTCTAGCTTTTTGTCCACTCATTGACACTTGTTGAGCAATTTCATGGGCCTCCCCTGTGTTCTTTGCAGCAACGATAGACACATTTCCACCATGACAGCCAATGGAATTCAAGAGTACCTCCACTCTTTCGATCGCTTCCTGGGGATTTTCCAACGTTTTCATCGTGAAAGCATAGTCAATGTGGAGCTTCAATAGCCTATCAAAAATGCGCATGAATGCGTGTAATGTACAAAAATGTACATTTGATAGAGGAAATCGAAAGATTGGATTCCAAGCGTGGTCCTTTTGATCACGGTCTGGGGCCTTTCACTATTTGACACTCATCAAGTTTCAGCACAAAAGCGACTTTTGTGCCAAGCACTACAAAACAAATAGTGCTAAGACCTTAAACTTAAGAGTCTATGATAAGAATAATACCAAAGAAAAAAGTAAAGTGTGTCACCTTCTTCAGGTAACTCGTAAAATCTAAGCATGGCTTCTTGAAGCCTTCTAAGATCCACGAAAATATTGTTCCACATTGTGTAAGGAAAGCCCTTCTCCGAAGGTTTTATGGATTGTTTCTTACCTTTTCCCCTTGTCTTTGTTGCACACGAAGCATAAAGAAAAGTTGGCATTGTGTCCTCAATGTGTAGGTATGTCCCAATGCGGGAGAACACATCTTCGTTTGTGGCCTTCTTTGCGAGCTTGACCTTGTGAGAAACGGGAAATAGGTTTTCCACAATTCCATGTTCTTTGAGGTCATCCTTTAGGAGTTGGAAAATAGCTTGATATGCTTTGGTGTTGATTCCAGCCTCATCACAAGCTTGTTGAATGTCATCATCACTAACCACATTTCTTAATTTACGCATAAGGTCCTTGGTGACTGCATCCTTAATGTGCTTACCTCCAGGTGATTGTAAGATAGAAATCACGTCCTGGGTATTGAGACAACTAGTGAGAAGGTTGACTCGATCATCTTGGCTTGTTCCACCGCATGCCTCCTAGATGAAGTTTCTAGCAACAAATAAACATAAATGTTAGAAAATAGTGTGAAGTAAGAATGCATCATGCAAGTAAAGACCAAATCACCTTGTGGCTGTAACTCGTCGTTTGCGTGCTCCTCCCGAATGTGCAAGATTTTCAATGGATGAATACGTGCGTTTGCGTTCCCTTGCACCAAGGGGTGTTTCTTTCAAGTATTTGATGGTGTTGGTAAGCTTCTGGATGTGGGACTCCTTTTCTTGCATTTGTTGTTTAAGAGTTTTAACTACCCTGTCCAAAGAGGCAACACTCTCTTGTAATGCCGTCGTCTTGAGGTGAAGAGCTTGACATTCGTGCATCCACATATGCAAAGAAGCACCTGCACCCATACACAACCGCTTACAATAGCCTAACAAACCTGCTTCTCCCCTCCCAAGAAATTGAAGAAATGTGGAAAGGCTATTAAACGGTGGATGGAAGCGGCTTATACGATCATAAGGGTACAAATGGCCATCCACCCAAATGTCAACATTGGTCTCACAAGCGGTGCAACGTTCCTGTGATGACCTTTGATCACCTTCACTAGTGGTCTTCGGTGCAAATGCCGTGGATAAGAGAATATGTATGCTTTTGGTGTGCGGAGTACGTGGTGGTGGAAGCTGTTGCATGAGGAAGAAAATGATGAAAAGATAGAGGGGGAAGGGTAGAGAGGTTGAGGAAGATGGGAGGAGAGAAGGAGGGAGGTGGGGGAGGGAGAGATTGGGGAGGAGGAGGAAGGTAGGGGCAGGGAGGGAGAGGAGAGGGAGAGAGAGAGAGGAGGGAGGAGGAGGAGAGAACAAAATGTTTAGTACTTTTTGGGGGAAAAGAGTTTTGAAAAAATGGACTTTCTAAGCTTGTGGATTAAAAACTGGGTCAAAAAATGATTTTTGGATATGTATATATGTTGGGAGGGAGTTTTAAGTTAGAAACAAGTAAAAATGGATTTTTTAAAAAAAAGTCAAATTTTGTCTCTTTGTGACCCACGTTTTTGATGATGAGAACACACCCCTATGCTTCCTTCACTTTAAAAAAAGGTAGAGAGAGAAAGTAACCCTTTAGGTCCACATCCTACATTTGTCTTAAAAAAAGGTTAGAAAAGCCTACTCAAAACTACCTTCTTCAATGCCCTTGCCCCCTAAACCCCACACAACATTAGACTTAATCCCTAAAAATTAGGATCCTTACAAGGCCCATGCAAGGTTCATATTTCTCCTAATGTCCCACCGTCACCCGCGCTAAGATCGTTGTTGGACTTCTTCTTGTCTATGATCGCTATAGCAACTTCTATGGTCGCTAGGGTTGATGTCTTCTACTCTTGACCTTCAGTAGCATAGCGGCACATCGAGATGGCATTGCGTGTTGGGGTTGGTGTTATTGGTGAGCGACGTGCAGAAGACAAGCGGAGGAGGCCCTACAATACCTGAAATACCTGAGTGGATAGGCACCGCATGATCTCGATCGCTCCCCAAACCAGTCGAAGGTAGTTCCTGTAGTGCATTCCATGAGTTGAGAGAACCTTGAGCAAGAGATATTCTCGACTACATTGACGTTTGTCATGTGTACAGCGAAACACCATTAGTGTTCCAGATGCAGATGGCGAGGCCAAAGCCGAGGAGCAAGCTTATCACAACAAGTAGATGCGGACCAAATTGGACATGTAGAGAGGGCGAGGGTGCCCAATTGTAGCCCAAGACCTAGGTTATTATAAGTGGCATCGCATGATGTGCATCTCTACCCAACAGCCGAAGGTGGTGTTTGCAAATCATTTCATGAGCGGACTAGAGCTCCTTGTAGTGCAGAGCTCCTGTAATGGGTGGAGGTGCTTGTCATGAGTGGTGCATAGAAAAACAGGGATGGTGTTGGGTGAAGCTCAATCTCATTGGTTGTTGCTATCAATTTAATAATTATCTGCCAATTTGAATAGTTTTGCATTTTTTGACATAACTTACCGTCTGACTCAGCAAACTAATCTGATATTTCATCTTGAATTACTCAACTCACACTATTTCTCATGGTCACACAAGAAAATTTTCCCATCTATGATCAGCGTTTGTGAGCAAACGGTGTAGCTCTCGTTCTCTCTCGCTCTCTCTTCTCTCTCCCCTCCTAGTCTCTTTTTATTTTTGTATCTAGCAAGGGTAGAGGCTTGAACTTCAATTTGAGCCTCTTGCACATATTCTTCTACCTATCGGGCTATAGAATCTACTATTTTTGTACATAGACACCCTAAACCCTTGAACTCATTGTTGGTATTAGAGTTGTAGCTCTCTCTCTCTCTCTCTCTCTCTCTCTCTCACACACACACACACACACACACACACACACACACACACACATATCTATTTCATATTCTCCTTTTTGTATCTAGCAAGGGCAAAGGCTTGAAGTGAAGTTCAAGGCTATTGCACGTATTCTTACACCTAGTAGGGATTTAGCATCTACTATTGTTGTACCTAGCCATGGAAGAGGCTCGAACTTGACTTCGAGATTCAATAGCCACTATTGGTATTGGAGCTGTAGCTCTCTCTCCTTCTCATCTATTTCATAGTTTCCTTTTGGTATCTAGCAAGGGTAGAGGCTCGACTTGATGTTCAAGCCTCCTGAACGTATTTTTCTACCTAGTAGGACTTTGGCATCTACCATTTTTTTTACCTACCCATTGTAGAGTTTGATCATGTGCTCCTTTATATACATGCCATGATAAAATCTTGGTACTTTAGAAAGTACTTGAATCTCTATGCTAAATAGCTTGGATTCTATGTATAAATTCAAATTTTACTTCTAACTAGAGCCAGATAAATTTTTTTTCCTCCAAAAAGACCACTAATTTTAAGATATTCTCAACTTTGTATCTCGAAAACTCGTTTTAAAATGAGTAATTTCTTTAGTTAACAAGCATTAAACTCCATCCAATAGACCTCTAGATTCCCTAAATTGGACTGATTAACAATCATTATACTGCTTTTGTTTGACTTCCAAGTGCTCTAATGTCTTTATTATGTTAAGACTAGACCTCATTTCGTCACATCATTTAGAGAATAATATTAAGTGATGGGAGTCTTCAGATAGCTAAAGTATGGAAAAATGAAGGTGCTATCTCAAAAAAGAAGGGATTGAATTGAGTGTGTCCAAAAATAGTTGATAACTCAAACTACACAAAATATTTAAGTTTTTTAGTAGAGCTATAAAAAATGGGACTTGAATAATTCCCTAAATTATTAGGTATGTCTTAATGTTATTGACTTTGAGCTTCTCTTCTATAGGTCATCTATATCCCAACAATCCACCATCAAAACTTTGGTTCATAATTCTGGTAACACCTCTCGGGGGAGAACCATTTTTTTTTACTAATGAAGTGGAGACCATCTTCAACCCTCTTCCACCTCCTACTTTGGATGAGGTGGAGACAAGGGAGAGGGAGGTCGATGAATCAAGTCCAACGGCGGCAAGTCTTCGCGAGGATGATTGCCATGATGATGAAGATGATGAGATGGAGGATGACGAATTCAAAGATGATGAAGCCAACGCATCCACAAACGACAACTCTGTTTCTCTCTTTATTGATTTAGGATCCATGGGCTTAGAATTGGATGATGCTTCTTGTAGGAATCTTTTGGAAGATGATTCATAAACATTTTGCATACTTTAAGTTATGAAGATTTTCGGTCGTGTATTCCATTCATCTCTCTCCCTCCCCTCTTCCTCTCTCTAATTTTGTTAACATGTTCAATTATGTTAATCAAGTAACAGTAATTAGTTTAGTTGTAATCAAATGTAATCCTAAATAGCTAACTATTGTTTCATGTTTTCTTATCTTTTTAAAAAAAAATAAAATTTTCATATAATATTCTTTAATTTTTATTGAGAGGAGGGAAACACAAAAATTTGAGAAGGGGGGAGGGCGGGGTGGGGGAGGGAATGTTTAAGCCAAAATTTGAAAGTTTAGGTGCTAAATCTCCCCACGAAAATAAACGTTGTCGTGCTGTAACACGTACATAGTGGGAATGCACGCTACATGATCTATCTTGCAACTTTTTAGATATATAATTATATTTCCTATATATACATATGCATATCTAAGTATAATAATAATCCTTCTATCTCATCCTATTATTTATCTCAAGGGTAACATATTCTTACTTTACCGTCAAAAAGTACTATGGAAAAAGCGTCAATAGATCCGCCTCTTTTACTTGGGACAAAAAGCATTGATTCTTTATTTCTACTATCTCATTATCATCTCACACCCTAGATAGATCCTATATCTATGATAAATTTCAATATATATATATATATGTGTGTGTGTGTGTGTGTGTGTGTGTGTGTGTGTGTGTGTATATATATGTCCTATGTATTTTTCATATTTCTTTTTAAATAGCTACTAGGAAGGAATCAAATCCTAGTGCGACACTAGGAGGCATGATTTTCAAAGATACACTTATTTTAATGCATTGTTGTAAGCATGATTACAAAAATTTGTCAAGGATCAATGTCATGCTTTCATATGGCATGAGGTGTCCATTGGAATCAAATAAAAGTTTAGGTTAAGGGGACCACAAGAAGACTTTTGCTGCCAAAATTGAACCCTATTTTGATGATTTTTTAACACAAGGTTCCAATACGAGTTGAAAAAAGTATATAAAATGGGAGTCATAGATAATGAGCTGAATTTTGTGCCCAAATTTTATTTATTTTTTTTGGAGCCACGGTTGAGGAGATATGATCAAAATACTGGACCCCAATCTGCCCACTTCATGGAGGGACAACTCATTTCCAACTTTTCCTGTTTCTGTTCACACTTCTCTTCTTGTGTAAACCCTTGGGGGTTCCCTTCACCTATAAATGGGAACCTGTTCTTCCTTGCAAACCATTCAAGCCATTGATTAAAGGAATTCATGAGAAAGTGAGTAGTAATGCCTAACTGTACTTAGCCATTAACATAAGCCTAAGCCAACACTTTATCCTAGAGGAAGACTAGCCATCCTTGTAAGCTATCATTGGAAGATCAAATATAATCAAATAAGGTCTTGGACTTGGTGTATCAATCAAAGTTGAATTCTTCCTTCTTCTTCTCTCTCCATAAAAAATGGTGTTGAAGGGTTTGTCAACTAAGATGTGCTCTACATTGATATTTTGTTGATTTCTTGTTGTTTTTTTTTCATCTCTAATCCAACATATATATATATATATATCTAATCTCATCTCCTTAACCAAACCTATCTCTCTCACTCTTAGAAATTCATTCTCTCTACAAATTCTAGGTTCTCCTTGCTACAGGTACATCTCTCCCTTATTGCCTACGGGCAAGAATAGGGATTGGGAGGGAAACTTCTCATCTCTTCACTTCTCTCAAATCTATATTTTTCACATTCTAGAGTTATCCTAGATGAATAATCCACATGATGAGAATTTCTATCGTTTTCACTCTGTGCGGTATATTAAAATTAATGTATGGATTATCCATAAAACACACTTTCAACAACGTATAGTGTTTCTTTTTGGCCCATAAAGGCTCAATGAAATACTTCTTTCACCGGATCCCATCATTACCTCTTATAGACTATAACTTTTCTTTTGATGTAAGTGTAGTTATCTTGCTATGAACCAAGAGGATTTGTATACACAATTAATCCCAATCACTAGACAAAACATATATATGGTGAGCACAAAACTACAATTCCAAAGAACAATTTGTAGCCTATTTGGTCGAAAAAGTTTGAACATCATTAACTCATCTATTAACGCTTTCATATTACCCATGATACGATATGACCATAGCCTTGATGTTTTCATCTTTGTGCTGGTTTGATATTCTCTTTTGTGTTCTTTCTTTGTGTGTGTGAGTACAAGAGAGAAAGAATGAAGCTTCTTTGATTGCACTTCCTTCCAAACCCTATACTTCATGGCATCTATGGTTTAACTCCTTCATATAGTTTCTGGAGTTCTCTCACAAACTCTCACAGCCAAAAGCCGAGTGCTTTCCTTATAAGACCGCAAATTTCTCGACATTTTTTTGGTGTACCCGATGCAAAATTGCCAGGGTAAGAGTTTGTGGGTAACCATGGGTGATTATGTTGAGCAACAGGGTATGCATTTTGACCCAGCAACAATGCAAATGTTTCAAGTATTTTCAATGTTCATGCAACAACAACATGCCATTGAAATAAGGGAGATTTCAGCAATGAAGTCCATACAAGAAGTCATCAATAGAATGGATCAGTTCAATGGCAAAGATGTAACCAAGTACTTATGCGGGTATGTGAAGGAGATGGATCTGCATCGCATGTCAGAAGGTGAGATGATTCAAAGCTTTGAACTAGTTGTTGCTCCAGAAATTAGAGAACATGCTAGGGGAATTAAAGATGGGCATGGGAGAAATTGGGAAGAACTCAAAGTAGCCTCAAAGGAGTAATATTTCATGGAGGACTCTTAGAGAGTAACCAAAAGGACATTCTTAGAATGGGTAGTCAAGCCAAAGAAAGGACTATCAATAACAAAGCTACTTAGGGAATTTGAGCAGTGTTATGCACAACTCACCCAGATAGAAAGGGCCACTAGATGCAGAGAAGACATATCTTCTCTTACAAGCTGCAGGTAAAGAGTTTCAAGAAAAAATGGATCTTCTTCTTGAAGATAAAGATGCTGAGCAAAGACTAAAGACTGACTGGAATGAGGTTGAAGGTGATGTCTCACTGCTTGCCAAAAGACAAAGAAGAAGGGACAAGATGGTAGTAAACACTACAAGTCCTTCCACCTCAACTTTTGACAAAATGGTAAATCCTACTTTTATCGCTCCTAAGTTTGATGAGTCCATTCTAGATGAGCTTGTGAAGGGAATGCATGACTTGAAGGTGAATCTTGTAAAGCTTGAAGAAAAAGGCCAACCGTCAAAGCCACTTCCTAGGCAAAGGCAGCAGCCCAAAGAAGGGTTTGTTAATAGATGTATTTGGTGTGATAGTACAGACCATGCAAGAAGGGATTGTGATGATTTTAGTGATGCTTTGACAAAAGATATTGTCTTTTTTAAGGATGGTAAAATCCACTTAAGAGAGACAGGTATACCCTTGAGAACTAATTGTGGGAAGGGGGGCATGCAAACCTTAGTTGAAGATGGAAATTAACCATGCCACCTCTTCAGTTGAGGTAGCTACTTATGGAGTAAAAATTGAGCATCTTAGTGATGAAGAGGTGAGTGACCATCATGGTCAAATCTGGCCAAATGTCATGCAATTAGCTAAAAAGGGAAGCTTACAGAAGAGATTCTACATGAAGCATGTGATTGCATACGTCTAGAAACATGATGGAATGATTCATTGGACTCATTGTCAGTGCATACCTACATTACAAAATGCCAACATAATGAGGCTATTGTACAAGAGAAGCACAGACGTGAGAAAATGCTGATGAAGGACCATCAAAAAGAGCTTCTAGAAGTGGGGGAAGAAGCGACTCAATGCCTTCTCAAACACCCTTGACACAAGGAGCATCTCCACCTGAAGTACTCATGGAGGAGTCTACAACAGGAAAGAAGAAAAAGGCAACAAAAAGTAAGACAAAATTCCCAGCTTATAAACTACAATCTGATATTAAGGTTGCTATAGATTTAAAGAAAGTCTTGGAGGAAAGGATTTTGAATAGCAAGATTGAGTTCACTCTGGGAGAAGTCTTTGGCATTGCAAAGCATGAATTCCACGAGGAGATCATTGACATCATCAAAATGCTACCAATCTAGTGGGAGAGTGAAGCAAGTGAATTTCTTAAATGATGATGAAGAAGTTGAAGATATTCCTAGGAGCTATTATTCATGAAGTCACTGGGCAAGGGCTACTACAAAAACTTGGGTCAAGGTAGGTGATCTTGAAGAGCCATTTTTTTGCCTTGATTGATCATAGTTTAGAAATAAACATAATGTCAAAGAGTCTCTACAGCAAGTGCAAATGGCTGATGGACACAGATCATGGCTGGATGGTAAAAGTGGAAAACAATTCATTCGATGAATTGTATGCAGCATGTCCAGGTGTGAAGGTGACAATAGGTGATGTAAAGATTAACCAAAACTTCTTTGTACAGGATACATCTTTATATCATCTCATCCTTGGACAACTCTACATTGTGGGAATTCTAATGGAAACAAAGGCAATGGACGATGGTTCAACATATGCTAGGATATGCAACAAAGATGGTAAACATGATGTCCAATTTCTCGCAGTTTGTGTGAACCATGAAAGAAATCATGACAACCTCAGAGAACATCCTCTACCAAAGGTGAGCAAAGAGTTTCATGACCATTGGGAAATGATGGGTTTTGGCCAAGTACCATTGTAAAGCGGGATTGCAGTGGTACAAAAAGAAAAATGGTCTCTCCTGATCCAAAAATAGGTGAAACTTTCTCAACAGGCTCCTTGGTAACAAGGAATGGATTAGTATGTTTTACAGAACTTGAAGATTTGAAGAGATGTGAGAGGAAATATATACATAATGTACAAATGGCCATGAAAGAGAGTGGGTTGCTAGAGCCTGCTGAAAATGTTTTGGGTTTGTGTGAACAAATTTTTTTTGTAGATACTATGGGTGAGATTGATGCTATAATGGGGTCTAGTTTTCATCTTGAAACTAAAGTTGTGGAAGTTTGCTCTATGGAAATGTATCAAGTAATAGAAGCCTTTAAAGAAAACCAAACAGTTGGCCCAGAAGTCCATGTTACAACTAAATACAAGAGTGTAGCAAAGAAGGTGAAACCAGTATCTTCACCCTTACCACCCAACAATAGGGAAAATATTGAGCAGGCTTCTTTGCAACCAAGTTTAAGGAATCCTAAAAAGATTGGGCATATCTTCACAAAGGAGTCTTTTCAAGAGTTACAAATTGGTTGCGAGGAGTTTCTAACACAAGAGGAGACAAAATGCTTCAAAGAAATGCTTTCAAAGCATGGTAAGGCTTTTGCATTTGATCCACATGAGATAGGATGTGTTGATGCTTCTATTGTAGCTCCTATGGTAATTTTCACAATATCTCGTGTGCCTTGAAATATGCGGCCTATTGTGGTTCTAAAGGCTCATTTGCCAAAGTTAGTGGAGCTACTGAATGAGAAGATCAAAATGGGAATTTTGGAGCCTTATTGTGCTCCATACTCAAACAGGTGGTTCACAGTCCCAAAGAAGAATGGTTCTCTACGCTTCATCCAAGATATGCAACCAATGAACAAGGTGACAATTAGAAATGTAGGTACAGGTCCAATTGTGGATGAGTTTGCAGAGGCGTTTGGAGGGAGGGCAATCTACTCAATGGGGGATCTATACTCAGGGTATGATCAATTTCAGCTTGCAATTGAGAGCAGAAACTTGACAACCATGAGGACACATTTGGGTTTGGTAAGGATGTGTACCTTGCCATAGGGAGCAACCAACTCGGTTGCACATATGATGAATGGGATGAATAAGGTCTTACATGACTTTATTCCTCAAATCACAATTCCTTTCATTGATGGTTTGCCTATCAAAGGATGTGACGAAAGTGAGAAAGATGAATCTTTGGATTTTAGGGGATGTCGCAGGTTTGTGGTAAATCACATAAATGATTGTGATAAAATTTTGTCTAGGTTGGAAGAAGTGAATCTTACATTGTCAGGGGAAAAGTCTATGTTTGGTGTCGATGAAGTGCTCATTGTGGGCCATATGGTAGGAAACCTTGTCCAACAAAGGTAGATGCCATCCAAAGAATGAAAGAAACATGCACTAGCATCACTGAGGTTACAAGGTTTCTAGGAGCATGTCTCTTTTATGTTATTTGGATTCCACATTATGCGCATGTAGCTGATCCTCTTTATCAATTGCTTAGAAAGAATCAAAAGTTTAAATAGACAGAAGTACATGTAAAATCCATGAGAAAACTAAAGGAGTTGCTCCAGTCAGCTCCAACTTTGAGAAAGGTAAACTATGAGTGTCAAAGGCTAGTAATTGTGATAGTAGACACCAGTCCTACAGGGATTGGACGAACAATAGGGCAAGATGATGAAGAAGGACACAGGTATGTGGTGAGATTTGGAGCAAAGGTACTAAGTGCTCGCCAAAGAAACTATCCACAGATAAAGAGAGAGTTATGGGGTATAGTTACACCCTTGAAAAATGGGAAAGAGTACCTAATTGGTGCATGTGTGGTTGTAGAAACAGATTGTCTACCACTTCTTGGCATGATTACAAGCTGCTCAATGCCAGACATTGCTATGTTGCGGTGGATTGCCTACATTAAGTCCTTAAACCCTGAGTTTAAGAACATTGTAGGTAAAGACAATACAGTGGCAGATATGCTATCACGGGCAAGGTATGATTATGAGTCACAAATGATTGATGAGGGAGATGATCTAGGCACAAAGTTCTATTCCATATCTCATGTCAAAGGTAACAATGTCTGCATGACTAATCCACTTGAATGGTTCTTGAAAGATCTTTATGAAGGTGATTGTCTTCTTATTGGAAGCTACTTGAGTACTCTAACAAAACAGGATGATTGGTCTGAACATGAATTAAAGAGGATACGCAGGAAATTTACTTTTTGAGGGATGGTTACTTGTGGAAGCATCCTAAACAAAAGGGTGCTACACCACAAAGGGTTATATGTAAAAAAGAGACTCAAGTAAAGCTCATGCAAGATTTTCATGAGAGTATATGGGCTGGACACAGGGGTATGTGGGCAACCTTATCCAGCTTGAAAGAAAAATACTGGTGGAAGGGTATGTATGAAGATGTATCTCAATTTGTAGAGTCATGTGTAACTTATCAAATGTATTCAAATGTTCGACATTGTGATGGATTGCACCCTACATATCCATTAGCCGTGCACTATAAATGGGTTGTGGAACTAGTCACAATTCTTTTAGGACTCTGGTAGATGAGATACTTGGTTCTTGCATGAGAGGACTTAACTAATTAGGTTGAAGGAAGAGCATTAAGAGCTAAAACCACATAATCTGTGTGCAAATTCCTTCTTGATGAGGTGATTTGCCGTTATGGTTGTGTGGAAAAGATTACTGCAGACAGAGGTCAACTGGATGCCAAAGAAGCAGGGGAGTTCTTTTCCAGATTAGGAATCAAGATTTCTCTTACTACAACTTACAACCCTGAAGGCAATGAAAATAGTGAAAGAGGGCATCCTCCTATCATCAAAGCTTTGGCCAAGGCTTACGAAGGAAGAGTTGGTGAGTGGCCAAAATTGTTACCATATGCTTTATTGGCTGATCATACGACATATAACTCAGTGACTGGCTACATGCCGCAGAGCTAATGTATGGTCAAAAGCCAGTGATGCCGATTGAAGATACAATTCCCACATGGAATGTACTACCTTGGCAAGAGGGGCTTAGCAGAGAAGGTCTCCTTGCATTGCGCATAAGGCAACTAGAGGGAAGACCTGGAGACATTGAGCTTGCAAAAGAACGACATTGAGCCTGCAAAAGAACGACTCAAAAATGCAAGGTTGAAAAACAAGGACTAATTTGATAAGCGACATCGGCTCAGGAGCAAAGCAATTGACAAAGGTGACTGGGTTTTAGTGTATGATAGTAGCCTTGATAACCAGCACACGATCATGCATAAGTTCTCAAAAATATGGTTTGGACCGTGTTGTAAAGCATGTGCATGAAAATGCTACTTACAGCTTGTCTGAACTAGATGGTACAAAAGTAAAGATTCCCATTGCAAGAAAAAGGATCAACTTTGTTTAAGAGAAGAGGAGACAATGATCCAAAAGAAATTGATAAGGAGGAAGAGCAAACCACAGGTGAAGATCAAAATGAAGATGAAGCTTTGGAATCATTTAGTGAAGAAGAAAGCAAGGAAGATGTACAAGAGGGCTGATCTTACAAAAAGAGAATGTGGCACATACAGGAGGATGTGTAGGTTTACAGGGGGTGGATGTCGTGCTGTAACACGTATGTAGTGAGAATGCATGCTACAAGATCTATCTTGCAGTTTTTTAGATATATAATTATATTTTTTATAATGTACATATGCATATCTAAGTATAATAATAATCTTTCTATCTCATCCTATTATTTATCTCAAGGGTAACATATTCTTACTTTACCATCAAAAAGTACTATGGAAAAAGCGTCGATAGCTCCGCCTCTTTAAGTTGGGACAAAAAGCATTGATTCTTTATTTCTACTATCTCATTATCATCTCACACCCTAGCTAGATCCTATATCTATGATAAATTCCAATATATATATATTCTATGTATTTTTCATATTTCTTTTTAAATAGCTACTAGGAAGGAATCAAATCCTAGTGGGACACTAGGTGGCATGATTTTCTAAGAAACACTTATTTTAATGAATTATTGCAAGCATGATTACAAAAATTTGTCATGGATCAATGTCATGTTTTCATATGGCATCAGGTGTCCATTGGAATCAAATAAAAGTCTAGGCTAACGGGACCACAAGAAGACTTTTGCTGCCAAAAGTGTACCCTATTTTGATTATTTTTAACACAAGGTTCCAATACCAAATTGGAACAAATATATAAAATGGGAGTCGTAGCTAATGAGCTGAATTTTGTGCCCAAATTTTTACTTTTTCATTTGGAGCTACGGTTGAGGAGATATGATCAAAATACTGGATCCCAATCTGCCCACTTCATGAAGGGACAGCTCATTTCCAACTTTTCTAGTTTCTGTTCACACTGGCTCTTCTCATCATGTGTAAACCCTTCGGGATTCCTTTCACCTATAAAAGGAGACCTTTTATTCCTTTCAAACCAATCAAGCCATTGATTAGATGAATTCATGAGAAAGTGAATAGTAATGCCTAATTTTACTTACCCATTAACATAAGCCTAAGCCTACACTTTCTCCTAGAGAAAGACTAGCCATCCTTGTAAGCTATCCTTGGCAGATCAACTCTAATCAAAGAAGGTCTTGGACTTGGTGTATCAATCAAAGTTGAATTCTTTCTTCTTCTTCTCTCTCCATCAAAAATGGTGCCGAAGGGTTTGTCAAGTAAGATGTGTTCTAAATTGATATTTTGTTGATCTCTTGTTGTTTTCTTTTCATCTCTGATCCAACATATATATATATCTAATCTCATCTTTTAAACCAATCTATTTCTCTCACTCTTAGAAATTCATTCTCTCTACAAATTCTAGATTCTCGTTGCTACAGGTACATCTCTCCCCGCAGTATCTTTATTGCCTATGGGCAAGAATAGAGCTTGGGAGGGAAACTTCTCATCTCTTCACTTCTCTCATATCTACATTTTTCACATACTAGAGTTATCCTAGATGAATAATCCACATGATGTGAATTTCTATCGTTTCCACTCTGTGCGGTATATTAGAATTAATGTATGGATTAGACATAAAATACAGTTTCAACAACGTATAGTGGTTTTCTTTGGCCTAGAAAGGCTCAATGAAATACTTCTTTCACCGCATCCCATCATACTACCTCTTATACATTATAGCTTTTCTTTTAATGTGAGTGTGGTTATCTTGCTATGAACCAAGATGATTTGTATACACAATTAATCCCAACCACTAGACAAAACATATATATTATGGTGAGCACAAAACTACAATTCCAAAGAACAATTCGTAGCTTGTTTGGCCAGCAAAGATTGAATGCCATTGACTCATCTATTAAACCTTTCATATTACACATGATACGATATGACCATAGCCTTGATGTTTTCATCTTTGTGTTGTTTTGATATTCTCTTTTGTGTTCTTTTTTTGTGTGTGTGAGTACAAGAGAGAAAGAATGAAGCTTCTTTGATTGCACTTCCTTCCAAACCCTATACTTCATGGCATCTATGGTTTAACTCCTTCACATTAGTTTCTGGAGTTCTCTCACAAACTCTCATAGCCATTAGGAGAAAGTTGGACTCACTTTTGGGCCCTGTAAGAAGTGCCACGTCGGCTTAAGAGAGAAAATGAAAATGTTAAACTGTGCATTTTATGTGATACTTTTGTGGGCAACAAAAAGCCAAAATGACATTCTTTGTAGGTAGCCGCCGTCTTTATCATTCTTATCCTTCATTCTCTTGTCAGGAATCCAACTAACCGTATGACTAATGATTTGTGTAATATTTAATGGCCTAAAAACTTGTGTGTAGCGGAAATTAGCATGAACATAGTGGGCATTTCATTAGAATAGATTCCTAATGAGAATTACAAGAGTGCTTGGGTGGAGAGAGCAACAAAAAACATAACACCTAGTTAGATAGCATGAACAATACTTTCAAAAGAGAGAGAAATTAAGCTATTGACAACAGTTGAGGACCGGATTTGCATGGAGCCGGTCCCCCCTCCAAAAGGCTTTGTGTTATGATTTCTCCCATCAAGAGAGACATTGTACAATACAATTCTTTGTGTTCCTTCAAGACTAGCTAGTGCAATGAAGATGAAAGCTTCATGCACTAAGCAAAACACTTAGCAAACACAACATCAATTATCCCCGGTCTCAAACCCAAGACCTCACACACCTTCGAAGATGGTGAGAGCTAGCAGGGTATGAGAGTAGGAGTTTTACCAAACACCGAGCAAAGTTTTTCGAGCAACCTATAGTTCGAGCGAGTAGTGTGAACAGGAGGGTGGAATGTAGTGCTCGAGAAAACTGTGCTTCAACTTAGCCTTATAATAGAGAAGGAGAAAATCCACTTGAAAAGTTTAAGAAAATGTAGGTTAAATTTCCTCAATGGATTTACTCGAACACTGGTGGAATGCAAGGATAGGGAACCTCGTATGAAATTGACTTTCCTTCCACGCACGCCTTTTGGCGGCCTCCACCTGTGTTGCCAACTTCTCAGCACACCCGTGTTGCAACTCATCTTCCCCAGCCGTTTGTATTCGGTAGCGTTTCTGTCATGACACATGGATTCCATCTAAACTGCCTTCAAGGGTGCAGGTCGACGCATGGAGAGAGAGAGAGAGAGAGAGAGAGAGAGAGAGAGAGAGAGAGAGAGAGAGGCTCTCGTCCCCGACCGTTGTATTCGGTAGTGTTTCTATTGTGACACCTAGCTGCCATCTAACTGCCTTCAAGGGTGCACGCTGGCATGTGGTGCTAGAGAGAGAGAGAGAGAGAGAGAGAGAGAGAGAGAGAGGCTCTCGTGGCGGTTTGTATTTGAAAACTTTTTGCCACAACACCTGACTACCATCTAAACTGCACCATCTAAAGTATCTTCAAGAATGCACGCCGGCACGCAGTGGTAGAGAGAGAGAAAGAACGGAAGAGGCGGCATTGGGCAAGGAGAAGAAGAAGAAATGGAGCAAGGGAAGATCCACAATATTATGTTTTTTTTAATGAGGTTACTTATGATAAGCTTCTTTTTGCGGTTCCAAAGTGCAAACTTATTACTCCATCCATCCTCTCAGATCGATTAAGGATGAATGGGTCACTTTCTCGCAAAACTATTAGGGACTTAATGGCCATAGGAACCATATTTAGGATTATAGCTGCTCATTAGTATTCAGGAAAAAAACATTTCTCCAAACATACAAAGTTCCTTTCCTTGAATTTGCCAAGAGGAAATTTTAACAAATTAGGTTATCTTTTTGGTTTTTTGCACTATTTTTCTCTATTTTGGGGCGGAACATCTCCTTTTCCTCTTGCTCTCAACCGGCATTTTTGAAATTGAAAACGGCACGATATTAAGCTGAGACACATTTTTTTGAAACATTGCTGCTCATGCAAATCAACAAAATTTTACTAGTTTCTCTATAGAGATTCTAACTTTGTCAGTTTTGAGAGGCAAAGGTTACTGGCGGAATTTTTCTCAAATTTTGAATGGAGATGGTTTTGCCTAAAAAGAGAGAGAAGAAGAAGAGAAATTCAACATCGCAGGAAACTATCCCAAGAGACCTTACATATCTATCCGATGAGGAGAGTTGAACTCAATACTTGTTATTCAAGTGGGAAATGGCACAACCAATCTACCACAGTTGGGTGATTGAAAAGTTATATGATTTTCCTTTATTTTTAAGCGCCCCCCCCCCCCCCCCCCCCCCCCCCCGGGCCCCCGTGAGAAGAAGAGAATTTTAGCGTCGTAGGAAACTATCCCAAGAGACCTTAAAGATCTATCCGACGAGGAGAGTTGAACCTGCCTTTGAACTGTCGTAAAGTGCCTACAAGAGAGAGAGAGAGAGAGAGAGAGAGAGAGAGAGAGAGAGAACCTGCCTTGAACTAGTGCTCAAAAAAACCTAGGTTTAGTGTAATCCCACCTACAAATTTTGAAATTTACCTCTAAATTTTATATTTGAAGATGAGAAAACCTACAAAATTTTGAAAAAAATAGTGTAATTCGGTGTAAAACCTTCAAATTTTATCAATTTAAATTTTACCTCTGTTGTTTTACATACGAAGCCTGTAAGTTTGCCAAGTTTTTGGAAAAAAGGTTTTCTCGAACACTGCCTTGAACTGCTGTAAAGGGCGTGCGCCGGCGCACGGTGCTAGAGAGAGAGAGAGAGAGAGAGAGAGAGAGAGAGAGAGAGAGAGGAAGAGAGCGCATGTGATAGAGGCGGTGCAGAGCCCCATCAGAAGCGATGCCTTCCCATTGAGCGATGAAAAGCCCCGCCATTGGCTTTGGCACCTGCAACGACCTGGACGCAGGCAGCTACTACGAATTCAGCTGGAAGAAATCCCCACCACAGTCATTCAGAAAGGAGCTCCACTCTCCTGAGCATGCCTGCACCTTCTTGCACCTCTTTGGGTGGCTCCCTCTTGCCATTGTTTGTGTCTATGTGCACAAAACCCATGCACCTGCATCTCTCCTTCCTTGAAGGTCACTCACCTGCATCAACTCCCTTTTCTGTGTGCCCAAAACTCTACTACCCTACATCTCCCTTTCCTTCAACATCCTACAATTATTACCTCCCACTATTCTTCTCTTTGCAGATCTTTGCACCTTCCCTGGCCGGATGCATGTGGCAGTACGCTGCCCCATACTGAACACACCTTGGCCGCATAGTGACTTTCATCCAAGCCAGCCACAATGCATGAACCTATAACTATCAGCACCTTGGTCTTAACACTCGTGGCAGTGAACCTAGCACTGCAGCATTGGCTTTCTACGCGGAATTCCATCCTCTTTTCCTTGCAGTAATTAAGCCATGAAGCAATTGACTTAATGGAGGAGGATCTAGCATATGTGGCAATGTATTGCATTAATTGCATCACAACTTGTGTCCATGGCATGTGATGTTGAAAGAACGCATCGGCTGGAATATGGCATGCAAAGCCACGTAGCAACCACTTTTGGCGCACATTCTTTCGCTTCACAGAGGGGGATGACCTGAGGTTTGAGGAGACCCTAAGAATTTCTAGAGCTTTCTTCTACCATGTTTGTGCTCTAGTGTCGAAGGAGTTGCAGCCAAGAGCAATCCCTCAACAAATTCGAGAAGCTGTTCCAACACGTTCCCTGTCCGTGCGCAAGAAGGTGGCAATATTGCTACATTTGTCGGGTGTAGGGGGTCCACTGCACAACATGGCAAACCATTATGGTATTGGGCAATCCACGGTGTGTCAAGTGCTACGTCAGTTTGTGTCTGCAATATTGGAACACAAACACTCAATCATATGTGGGCCTAGGACTCCACAAGGTTGGTAGGCTCTCAAGGACGACTTTGAGGAGAAACATGGGCCGCAATCCTTTAGCAAGCCCAAAACGTCCGGATTTTGTGGCCTTTGTTGCCGCAACCAGCTATTGTCATCAGACATTCCTAAGTTGAGGAAGCTGCCTTTGACAGATCACGACCTCTTGGTGTTGAAAATTGGAATCATGGGTGACTTTGTACTTTGATGGTTCATGAACTTTTTGTCTTGCTTATATAATTATTGGTGCGATTTGTTTTTAAAAAAGAGACGCAGAGAGAGGGAGGGAGATATTGAATGTGTGTACGCATGGGCGTGTGTTTTCTCATGTGCCTTGAGCTGACTTTAAGGGCGCACACCGACACATGGTGCTAGAGAGAGAGAGAGAGAGAGAGAGAGAGAGAGAGAGAGAGAGAGAGAGAGAGAGACTCCAAGATGACACTCAAAGAAGCGCAACAATACGCCGGTGACTTCCACCAAGAAGATTTTGAAAGATTTACACTATCATGCAGATTATTCCTTCCCATAGTGATCAGGATAACACAATCTCAACAACGGTGAGCTTTGAAGGTAGGAGGTGTTATGGTTTTGGAATGATATCAAGCTTCATGAAGAATATGCACTAGCTTCATGAAGGCGGTGAAAGTGGTGAATCCTAAGGGGCACAAGGCAAAGAATAAACAATTCAAAGGGGCACAATTGGCACAAAGGGTGAAGAATCCTTATAATGGGCATAGGTCGTAAGAGAGGGAAGAATCCAGAGAGATACAAATTGAGTCCACAGCTATATCTCCTAGCAGATGGTGTCTCTTGCTAGTGTTAGCAAATGGGAAAGAACTATGTGCATGGCTACATCACAACAAATAAGGGGGGTGCCCCACAATCACTGTGATGATCCCCTCTCTTTGCAACTAGCCTACAGATGAGCTACTCCTGCAAATATGACGAAGGCATCAAATGAAAGCTCGATGCAAATGAAAGATTGTTTACCTACTCTACACACATGGTCAAGTTGTGCATCTTGAGTCCTTGATCAACCTCCAAATTGGAGGAAAGTTCAAGCTAAAAGTAGACACCTACAAGTTGGAATTACAACATTCTAGCTAGATTTTGAGCATGGTTTGAAGAATGAGAAAACTAAGAAATGCTTCAAATTTTGACCTAGCAGTCGATTAGTTTTTAGTATGTCCTTATTTTCTTCAATTACAAAAGTGTGTTTTTAGCAAGCCCTTGCTGGAACACCATCTGAAAACACTGTTATCGGTATGTGTCCATGCAATTTTTTGTTGAGAGGGTCATGTTCAAGAAAGTCGGTTGTTCTCTTTCTGTTAAACCATTGAGCTTCCTCCTTATTGAAACATGCAAACTAGAAGTACAGTAAAAATTTACAAATTTATACGATTTTTGAGCTATTTTATATATTTTGTATCGATTTTTATTCCCTTTTTAAATGTTTGTAGTCTAGTAATCTTGATTTTCAAACACCTCAAGATTAAGCTGAGGCAGACCTTTCCCAAACATGGACCCAATTGAGGCGTGACATTGGAGGTAGGAGGACTATCGGCCTTTCTAGCCTTTGCACACAAATGCCCCTAGCTAATTTTTCAAACATCTCGCATTTGTGTACGAGGGCTACAAAGGCCAATATTCCCCCTACCTCCAATGTCAAACCTAGCTAGCTAAGCAAAGACAAGACAATAGAAGCACGTGATGTTTCCATACTTCACAATGTGGGAATAGTAGGGGGAGGAATAATGGCTTCTTTTGACAAAATTACTCACCCTATTAGTAAAGGCAACAATCTTGCGCCCATACCAAACCTAGTTGTGCCAATCCAATAGAAAGTTATGATGTTGAAAAAAATAGAAATACTAAGAGAATGAGGAGCTCTTTTTTATAGAAAAATTTGTCAAAATCGTCTTGTTTTTGTTAGTGTGGATCTAGCCTTGTGTTTCAATACTAATTTTTTTCTTTATAGCTATTTTCCATGGGCCGTACATTTGTAACTACACCTAAAATAGGAAAAGTTATTCTTTTTTATGGGAGCATTCTACCACTACTCTAAAAAAGAGGTTTCTAGCTTTACACAATTCAAATTGGTCTAGAATTGAGAAAGAGGTTTCTTGAATGGACACAATTAAAAGTGTTTGTAAGACTCATGCTTGTGCAAAATTGCTAGTATCTTTATAATTGTTTACTTTAGTCCTTATGCTATTATAGTTTATAGCAAAGATTTCTATTTTACAGCCATCACTAGCTCATTAGACCTGCATATTAGAGGACTTGAAACTTATAGACAATCGTCCTAAAGTTGCATACATTGTAATAGCACTATATATCTTTCTATTGACATGTCACAAAATTTCAATTTTGGGCATTTCTAGCTTCGTATCTACTTATTAGTGATTGTGTAATATATATAAGCTACAACAAAATATTGAAATCACTTGAAAAATAACACCTCTACCCGCTCCCTTGGTTTGTGTGCTAAAAATTAAGAGAGCTCCTTGCTTTTTTGTTATTGTAGCTTGCTCTTTTGCTCGGTTTAGAGATTGCTCGCAAAATCTTGCTCCGAGTTAGGGATCCTTCTGAGAGTAGATTGAGAGGAAGAAGGAGTATCTTACGAGAAAGACGTACATCTCCTCACATAATCACTCATATTAGCATAGCTTAGCTTAGTAATTAGCTTGGTAGAGGAGATGAGCATGCATTGAAGCTTGGCTCTTGGTTGGATTTGCATCCACATGCCAAGAGTGTGTCGATGTAGGCTTCTATCTCACAAGCTTGGAGTAGGTGATGAGTTCTCCATTAAAGCTTGGGAAGAGATAGTCTTCTTTACTTCACACATGAGATTGTGTGAGTGTGTGTGTGATAATGCCTTGCAAAAATCAGCCCCCTCTCTCTCTTGGGCGAGCCCTCTTGCTAATTGCTCTTGCTATCTTCCCATTGGACCTCCCCAGGGCTAGCCAATGACTATTAAGCGTCATAAGTGATAGTCTTCTGACATGTGTCCCCCTTTCCCCTTTTGTGAGAGCTTTAGGTAATTTAATAATTCAACTAAACTCTCATTGGACCCCTTTGCCTCCTGGCCAATAGGAATCAGGCAAGCCATTGGGCTACTGAATGCTCATTGGACCCCTTGGGAGGCTGTCCAATAGTCATCCACGAGACTTAATTTTCATTGGTTCTTTTTATTAAGTGCTTTTAAATTAATTAAAATAGATTTAATCTAGCCTAATTCTCATTGGTCCACCTCCAAGGCCATCCAATAGAAATTGGGTACACCTTGTGGGCATCTGGGCTAGGGAGCTGACATGTGTCCCTCATTCCCTTTGTGTACAGGAAGCTTGTGTGTGTGTGTGTGTGTGTGTGGATTTCTCTCTCATCCCATACATGCGAGGATCTCCTCCTCCCAAGTAGGGATTGCAAAAACTTTTTTGTACGCACACAAAGCATCCAATTCCCTTAAGGTTGACCTTTCGACACAACCTTTGAATTTTGGAACCTTAACATTTTGGAAGTCTTAATGGGCTGAACCTTAGGGTCTTTTTAGACCATTGTTGCACATGGCTCTTTTGCAGATGCCCACCCCTTTGGATCCCTATTTTCCTTCCTTCGGATCCCTACTGTGTCCCGTCTACTAACTTAACCAATATTCTAGCTTTTTCTCCGCTGACACTTCCCCATATTAAATGATCATTTAATATGAGAAAATCATTTAGGAGAATTAGATATTGATTATTATGACATTACCTCTCTCTTGAAATCATAGTCGTCCTCGACTATGGTGTAGAGAAGATAAAGCATATTCATGAGTCCTTTTCTTAGTAGGTAGAGGATCCCTATGTTACCCTACGACATCATTCCACAATGGATGACTAGTCCATTTAGGGCTTGAAAGCCTGAGGCTGCCGCAAGCATGTCTGCACATTAGTCCCTCAGTCTTCCATAGTAGAGTGACAAGCTCTACTTGGTGTTTGGGAGACGTCGTCTCCGCAAACTTGATCTAAGCATGCATACTACTTCATCTTTGTGCACAATAAAGAAAAAGAGAGTCTTATAAGACAAAAACTTTGTTCATTTTTTACATTTTGTACATTTTCTTACTCTTGGGAAGCATTGTAAGCATTGACAATCGTTTTAGGTTATCCTTTAATTGTATGCCTTGCATCCATCTAGCATCTTCAAAAGGATAATTCTTAAACTTAATAAGACATCGTCGGATAGTCTTACTGCCTCTTGGTACCTTGTCTTCATGTCAGAGAATGGACTCAGGCTGCAGCACCTCCTCTTGGTCCTCGATCTCCGGTGGATCTTCAATAGTTGGTTCTTGAGGTGGCTCTCCTTTGTAAGGCTTTAATAGGCTCACATGGAAAGAATTGTGTTATTGAGCCAATGATTGGGCAACTTGAGTTGATAGGCCATCTCATTGATTGGCCTAAGAATCTGGAAGGGACCATAGTACCGTTTTGCTAGTTTGCATAGTACTTTTGGTGTCCCGTAGGATTCTTGCCCGTCGTGTGCCTTAATCGAGCCTTGGGAAACTTTAATAAGACCCAATCATTTTCTTTAAAGGTTTGGGCTCTTCTGTGCTTGTCAGCAGCAGCCTTTTGCCTTTGTTGTGAGATAGAGATAGCATCCTTAATCTTTTGAAAAGATTCTTGTAGGTCTTGGCTATACTCATCTGCAGCGAAGATCTTCCCATGTACCTTAAGTAGCAAGGGACTTTTTGATCTTCCCTCAATTACCTCGAAAGGTGCTTTTCCGGTGGAAGTATGTACAGTGTTAATGTAAGCATACTCCACTAAGGGTAAGTACTTCTCCCATTGGGATCTTTGATCTACTTCCGTTACATAGGCTTTTAGTAGATCGAGAATTGTTAGGTTAGCTATTTCACTTTGGCCATCCGTTTGTGGATGATAGGCCGAAGAGAAGTTTAGCCTTGTCCCTAAATTCTCAAAGAGACCCTTCCAGAAATTACTGGTCATTCTAGGATCTCTATCCGATACTATGGACATTGGCAAGCCATGGTACTTGAAAATTTGTGAAATGAAGAGGGTTGCCATTTGATGGGCTTTGATAGTCTTTTTGACAGGTATAAAATGAGCTTGTTTACTGAACCTGTCTACTATCGTCCATATTCCCATATTCCCATGGATAAACTTATGCAATCCAAAGATAAAATCCATGGATATGCTCTCCCATGGTGAATTAGGGATTGGCAAGGGTTGAAGCAATCCAAGTTGCTTCCCTCTATCAAATTTTGTCTCTTGGCATACCACACATTTAGAAACATACTCTTGTATGTTCACTTTCATGGTAGGCCAATAGAAATATGTTTCAATTCCCTTTAAGGTAGACTGAATACCTCTATGCCCCGCATAAGGTGGAGCATGTGATTCATACATTACTTTCTCACGTAGTGAGCTAGTAACACATAGTCTATTGCCGTAGAGAAGATAACCATCTTGTAAAGTAAATGGTTCTTCTTTCTTCCCTAATGCAAGGGCTGAAATCACATCTCTAAAATTGGGATCAATAGCGTACTCATCTATCATTGAAGATAGATCATTGTGAGTTGCTATGGAAACTGCATTCACTCTCGGCCGTCTTGAGAGTGCATCAGCTACTTGATTATGCTTGCCAGCAATGTGAGCAATATGAAAATGAAATTGAGAAAGGAAATTTGCCCACCTCATTTGTTTGTCGGAGAGCTTGGTCTGCGTCATGAAGTACTTAACACTAGAATGGTAACCTAACAGGACATAAAAGTGTCCTTTCAGGGTTTTGGGAAAAAAATTCCAAAACCATAGTAGATCCACTCATTTTGAAAAATCCTTTCATGAGCTTATAGTTCAATAACTACTACATATGGAAAAAATAAGAAACTTGTAATTTTTCTCATCCCTTGGTCACTACAAGCCTCCAAAGTTGATGGACCAATGCATTTTGCCCAAAACAACAATTTCTTACAGTTGATTGCATATAAGAGTGGAGATTTTTGTAGGACATGAGATAAAATTCCCCGTTAACTTCAATGGGTTGGTGACCAAAATATGGTTGCTTTTACCTCACTAATTTTTTTTGGGCAAAAAAAATAGGTACAAAAAAGTTGCATTTTTGCCATTCTGCGGACCTATCATCAAAGTTTCTATAGTCACGCTCAATACAGATACTATATACATGTTTTCTTAGTTCCCTTTGGGCCTCTGGATTCAAAAGGATCCATGCAGCATGTCAAAAGGATAATGGATCTCTTACAATTGGAACCTTGGGGGCAATGATAAAGTGCTAAATACAGCAAACATGAAAAAATTGGGTTTAGCATTATGACCTCTAGAAACCCATAGAAACTACTCAATATCTAGCCAAGTTTGTAGTCTATGATTAGATATGGTCACTACTTACAAAATACACACAATTGGTCTAAGAAACTAGAAATATTGAGAAAGTTATACTTGCTACTCTAAAATGTATCGTATTCTTCAGCAATCAAAAAACTCAACCATCATCATATACTATGCTATATAGCATATTAGGTCCCCCAAAACTCAAGGAAGATTAGTTTTATGTTATACATTACAGTTACACAATCAAAATTGAATTTGGATATCAAGAAAGCCACCAAGAAAATCATAAAAGTGCTAATTTTGGCCAAAAAACAGGATTATGCAATTCTTGTAAATTGGTCATAACTTTCAATTTTAACACTTAGCTCTCCCTACAAGCATCAAAACATGTTGATAACTATGAAGGCCTAACCTCTAGCCATCTAAACCTCACAAACATGAAGTTTAGAGTGATATAGTTGCCAAAAATTGAAAAAAAGCCAAAAACAGGACCCGTTTTTTCACACATTTTAGGTTCAAAAATGTTGTGCAAGAGTAAGGCTAATGGTGAGATCGCTACTCAAAAAAAAATGCTAAGTTTTTTTCAGCTCATAAGGCAACTTTGTGGATATATAGCACCTAGAAGTTCACTTTCATACTCTTCAAATAATTCAAGCAAAATGGTCACTTAACAGGACACAAAAGTGTCCAAGGACATAAAAGTGTCCTGTTACCATTCTAGTGTTAAGACTTTGGTGATCCGTTCGCAGAATGAAAGGAGTCCCCAATAAATAGTGCTTCCATGAGTCGAAGGCATGTAGAACTGCAAGGAGTTCCTTTCCATATATGCGTAGAGCTTGCTCAACAGGGTCGAGCCTTCGACTCTCATAGCCTATGGCGTGCCCTTCTTGGAGCAAAACAGCTCCAAGTCAATCACCACAAGCATCACATTGGACCTCAAATGGTTTTGAGAGATCCGGTAGTGTAAGCACAGGTTGAGAGATAAGCTTTTCTTTAAGCTTTTCGAAAGCATTGTTCTCCTTAGCAGACCATGTATACCTACCGCTTTTCTTTTTTAGGTCATGTAATGGTTCCGCAATTTGTGAGAACTTTTCTATGAAGCGTCTATAATATGCACACATACCTATAAAGCTTCTTAGTTCATGAAGATTCCTTGGTTTAGGCCATCCTTTTATTACCTCTAACTTTGATGGATCCATTTGGATGCCATCTTGAGATATAATGTGACCTAAATACTGAATCTCTTGCAAGAAAAATTAACTTTTCTTTTGATTAACATAAAGTTTATTCTCTCTTAAAACTTGAAATATTACCTGGAGGTGTTGCTTGTGTTCGTCTAATGAATTAGAGTAGATGATAATATCATCAAAGAACACTCCAGTGAAGGTTCGATGAGGCCTGAACAGCTTCTCCATCAAGCGGTTGAATGTGGCTGGTGCATTGGTCAAGCCAAAAGGCATGACAATGTATTCATAAAGACCAAATGTGGTGCGAAATGCGGTCTTTACAATGTCTTGATGAACTATCCTTATTTGATGATAGCCACTTTTTAGGTCAATCGTACTGAAGTAGGTTGATCCTTGTAGCTTATCAAATAGGTCTTCTACCTGTGGAACGGGAAACCTATTCTTGATAGTGATCCTATTTAGTGCTCTATAGTCAACACACATACGATATGTGCCGTCTTTCTTTTGCACTAATAGCACAGGTGAGCAAAATGGAGATGAGCTAGGCCTAACCATGCCCTTCTCAACTAACTCATGCACTTGCCACATAATCTCCTCTTGTTGAGCCTGAGAAACTCTATAAGGAGGTTTTTTAGGCGGTGAACTTCCTGGAAGAAGTTCACTTGCATGGTCATCATTACCTCGTTTAGGAGGTAGCTAACAAGGGATTTTGTCAATAAAAACATCTTGAAACCCCTTGAGAAAATTGGATAACTCTAATTTCTTTTGGTTGCTTTTATTTTCTTTTGCTAAAGCATTAGGTTCATTTTGAGAATCTTTAACAAAAATCATTTACACGGAAATAGAGCTCTTTATTGACTTGTTGAAAGCTGGTGTATGTACAATGGGGATAGTTTTACCCATTTCCTTAGCATCTATATACATGTCTTTTTCCCTAAACTTAAATGAGATTCTCCTTTCAGGGAATTTAACATTGGCAGCCAGGCGATCAAACCATGGTGCCCCTAGGATTACATCCTCATGCTTGAGAGGAGAGATAAAGAAGTCCTCTTTGTCCACATAGCTTTGAACATGAAGCCTCAATTTCCCGATTAAGGGAGTGACTGAAGCTTCTTGCTCCTTGAAAGCACTGTCTGCGGGTAGGACATCTCCCATCTCATAAGCTTGTATGCCTAGCTTGGTGGCCAACTCTATAGATATAAAATTGTGAGTAGAACCAGGGTCAAAGAGAATAAAAGAATTATGTTCTCTTACCTTTCCCCAAGCATGGCATAGAGGAGATCCTTTGTGATGAGTTTGGTGACTCTCCTCCTCTTGGATTTCAACCAAGGAAGCTCTAGGAGGATCTTGGCGGTTGTTCTTTTGGGGACAAGCACAGTACGCATGCCCTTGTTCGCCGCACTTGAAACACTGGTTATCCTTGCGATAATGCTCAAGCTCTTCATGAGAGAGTTTGTTTTTACCTTTGTAAACTCCCTTCTCTTTAGATTTGTTGGACTTTCCCTTAGGAGACTTTTGGACATTGTCCTTCCCCTTAGGCTCGTTGGAACCCTTGTTCTCCGTGGGCTTATTATTTCTTTTAGCCCCCGTTTGGAAATTGATTCGTGAGGCCACCATAGTATGGTGTATTACCACCGATATGGTACGTGGCCTTTGGGAGTTGACATACTCCGCCATTTCTTCGATTAAGCCCGCACAAAATTGTTGCTTTTGCTCTCCAAAATCCAACTTTTTGAAGACAGTGGCTTTGAGTTGTAGGTCCCAAAACTTGTCTACATATTTGTGGATGGATTCATAGGGAGAGAGCTTTAAGCTTCGCCATTCGGTGAGTACTTTGTATTTGGCATCGGTGGCCAAAAACTGCTTCATAATGAAAGCTCTTAAAGCTTTCCATGTTCGTGGAGCTTCACCGTTGGCTCGTAGGCTAGAACACCATTGCCTGGAGACTTTTGAAAGTGCATAGCTACATGGGGTAGCTTAGAGGACTCCGTGAAGCCCTCATCTCCAAACGCCGCATCAAATTGCTGGATAAAGGCCAAGACTTTGTCCGTAGCACCAAAGGTACCATCATAGGTAAGGAAAGAGATGCTCTTCCCTCCCTCTTTGAATTTCTTCAGCTTGGATGACCTCTTCCAGGCGGCATAGGATTTCCTATGGCCTCTTCTTTTTGATGGTTCAAAGGATGCACCATCACTTTCTTCCAAAGGTGTAGAAGAGGGTGACCTCTTTCTCGCCTTTTTCCTATTGCTGGATAAAGGCCAAGACTTTGTCCGTAGCACCAAAGGTACCATTGTAGGTAAGGAAAGAGATGCTCTTCCCTCCCTCTTTGAATTTCTTCAGCTTGGACGACCTCTTCCAGGCGGCATAGGATTTCCTATGGCCTCTTCTTTTTGATGGTTCAAAGGTTGCACCATCACTTTCTTCAGAAGGTGAAGAATTTGAATAAGGTGGAGAAGAGGGTGACCTCTTTCTCGCCGTTTTCTTGTCTTGATCTTCGGCGTCTTCACCACATCACTTTCATAAGAGGAAGAGGATGAAGAAGATGGAGAAGAGGATGTCCTCTTTCTTGCCTTTTTCTTCTCTTGCTTTTTATCATCCCTCTTTGAATTATGATGTGGAGAAGAGTGCGATGGTCTTCTCCGTTTTGGTGGTGATGGAGAGCGTTTAGCCCGCCGTCTTCGTGGAGCCATCTCCGCCAAGGTGGCAGGAGACTCACTTCTTTCTTGTTCCTTCGGTCCAGAAGCTCTTGAGTTCTCCTTTGGGAAGGAGATGCATCATCAAGAAGTAAATTCTTGAGCCCTTCATATGGATTCTCTTCTTCTTCCCGAATCAGAGAGAGACCTCTTTTGGGAATCTCACAAGGAGGCTTCCTAGGTGTTCTCTCATCATGGTGATGAGCTTGGAGAATCTCGTGAGCACGGAGCTGCCGTTGCACTTCACTTTGGAGAAATGGATTGCCCATGGCTTGTTGAAGCCTAGAAACAAGATAGTTAACAAGCATCGGAGCATCATCAGTAGCTTGCTCAGTAGCAAAATCAAAGTTATCAATATTAATTTCACTCTCTTTACTATTGTCAGTCATTCTAACAACTTTTAGGTGTAAACTTTTTAGGTGTAAACTTTTTAGGTGTACTTTGGCACTTCAAGCCCTAGTTGCTACTCCTCTTTACCCCTTTAGAAAAAGCACTCAAGCTACTGTACCCGTGGCTCAAATACCATTAATTGTAAGGAATAGAAGAGAGGGTCTTTCAACACCAAAACAGCACTGGCTCCTGTCAAGCTTCTAATAGCTCAATAGTGGTTAAGTCGTAGGACTCCACTATTAAGACCATAGCTCTCGACGGCGATGCCCCGTTAACTGCATGAAGGCAGGCGCATTGCAAGGCTGAAAAATCCCTATTCTACTTACTCACACGCAATTAATAATACCATACATTTATAGCTAGCTTGAGGACCTCCCTTCTTGAGCAAGAAAAGAGAAACCTTGTGCTCTGATACCAATGTAACATTTAATGGCCTAAAAACTTGTGTGTAGTGGAAATTAGCATGAACATAGTGGGCATTTCATTAGAATAGATTCCCAATGAGAATTACAAGAGTGCTTGGGTGGAGAGAGCAACAAAAAGCATAACACCTAGTTAGATAGCATGAACAATACTTTCAAAAGAGAGAGAAATTAAGCTATTGACAACACTTGAGGACCGGATTTTCATGGAGCCGGTCCCCCCTCCAAAAGGCTTTGTATTATGGTTTCTCCCATCAAGAGAGACATTGAACAATACAATTCTTTGTGTTCCTTCAAGAATAGCTAGTGCAATGAAGATGAAAGTTTCATGCACTAAGCAAAACACTTAGCAAACACAACATCAATTATCGCCGGTCTCAGACCCAAGACCTCACACACCTTCGAAGATGGTGAGAGCTAGCAGAGTATGAGAGTAGATTGAGAAGAAGAAGGAGTATCTTACGAGAAAGATGTACATCTCCTCACATAATCACTCATATTAGCATAGCTTAGCTTAGTAATTAGCTTGGTAGAGGAGATGAGCATGCATTGAAGCTTGGCTCTTGGTTGGATTTGCATCCACATGACAAGAGTGTGTTGATGTAGTCTTCTATCTCACAAGCTTGGAGTAGGTGATGAGCTCTTGGTTGGATTTGCATCCACATGCCAAGACTGTGTCGATGTAGGCTTCTATCTCACAAGCTTGGAGTAGGTGATGAGCTCTCCATTAAAGCTTGGGAAGAGATAGTCTTCTTTACTTCACACATGAGATTGTGTGAGTGTGTGTGTGATAATGCCTTGCAAAAATCAGCCCCCTCTCTCTCTTGGGCGAGCCCTCTTGCTAATTGCTCTTGCTATCTTCCCATTGGACCTCCCCAGGGCTAGCCAATGACTATTAAGCGTCATAAGTGATAGTCTTCTGACATGTGTCCCCCTTTCCCCTTTTGTGAGAGCTTTAGGTAATTTAATAATTCAACTAAACTCTCATTGGACCCCTTTGCCTCCTGGCCAATAGGAATCAGGCAAGCCATTGGGCTACTGAATGCTCATTGGACCCCTTGGGAGGCTGTCCAATAGTCATCCACGAGACTTAATTTTCATTGGTTCTTTTTATTAAGTGCTTTTAAATTAATTAAAATAGATTTAATCTAGCCTAATTCTCATTGGTCCACCTCCAAGGCCATCCAATAGAAATTGGGTACACCTTGTGGGCATCTGGGCTAGGGAGCTGACATGTGTCCCTCATTCCCTTTGTGTACAGGAAGCTTGTGTGTGTGTGTGTGTGTGTGTGTGTGGATTTCTCTCTCATCCCATACATGCAAGGTTCTCCTCCTCCCAAGTAGGGATTGCAAAGACTTTTTTGTACACACACAAAGCATCCAATTCCCTTAAGGTTGACCTTTGGACACAACCTTTGAATTTTGGAACCTTAGCATTTTGGAAGTCTTAATGGGCTGAACCTTAGGGTCCTTTTAGCCCATTGTTGCACATGGCTCTTTTGCAAATGGACCCCCCTTTGGATCCCTATTTTCCTTCCTTTGGATCCCTACTGTGGCCGGTCGGCTAGCTTAACCAATATTCTAGCTTTTTCTCCCCTGGCACTTCCCCATATTAAATGATCAGTTTAACATGAGAAAATCATTTAGGAGAATTAGATATTGATTATTATGACAATTTGAAATGCTAACTTACAAGCGTTCCCTCCAGAAACATAAGCCACACGAACTCTATCAACTCTAAACTTGAGATATTTCTCCGTCTTCTTGAGATATTTCTCCCAAAACCTGAGATATTTCTCCGTCTTCTTCTCTATCAACTCTAGGAATGGAGAATGCATCTTTTCCTGATGAAAACACTAATTTGAACTTACAATCCTTAGCTCCTTCATCTTTAACACTTACCCAAAGAAAGAACACACATCATCTTCATGTTGATGTATTGCAAGAGTACGCACCGTTGCAGAAACGTAGGAGGGAGTCTTTCTTATCTCAACGGGAGAAAGAACTTAGAAGGACAAACAAGGAACATCATTTGGATTTGTGGACAAATTCTCCACCTCTCTTTGCTAATATCACTAACCTCTTACATTTCACAGGCGATGGCAAGGATGGGCTATTGGGATACACCGAACATTTGGAAATGAGAGGATTGAATGCGGAAAGGCAGAGAAACTTCTTGGCGATAGAGAACATGCAGCTGAAGAAACTAAATGAAGCATGCTCTCAAAAGATTGCATCAAACAGAGAGACAATCCAAGGCCTTGAGAAGAAGATCATAAGTTTGCGAGAGAAAGACACCGTGCTTGGTAGTCGGAAAAGAAAACAAGATCTGTGCAGCATTGAGAACATGAAGGTTGGTAGTGGTGGCCTGAAAAAATGAATACGAGCTTTAAGGTAACTCAAAGTTTGTTTCTTCAATGTGCTTCATTAAGAAATGGATACACTTTGCTATACTTGATCATAATGCATGGTGCTTTTTTTGGCAGGTCTTTACTGCATCCAAACTCGAACGGTGCAGGCTTCAATGCCGGAGTGCATTACAGCCGCCTAGTTCCAAAAGAAGTAGTTGAAGAGATGATAACTCGGAAAAAATTTCGTAAGTTGAAAGGGAGGCTACTTATGTCCTTCATGAACGAGAATCAACTGGAGCCAATGGAAGTGCAAGCAATACTTGATGAGAGTGGCATCTCGCAGATGGGATACAAGGCACTTTTCAAAGCATTAGCTAAAAAGTCTCAAAATAAACTACAGAGAGGATCATTGTTGCCAAAGCCATCACATGTAAAGGCTGCTCGCTGGCACGTAAACAATGAGGTGTTTGAGAAACTTGGGTCACCATTCCATATTGAAGCAACATTATTAGGCAAGGGCGGCAGAGAGGTACAGTTTAACAAGCACAACAACCTCTTTGTTGATATTGAAGAATTGCAAAGGTATGCAGTTCACTTCTTTGACATCAGTCGAGAGGAGGGCTGTGGGGTTCTCAAGTTTGTTTTGAATCTCGACGAGTGCGAGATCTTGAAGAACAAGAAGATGGACAGAGTCACCATTACCCTCATGAACGGAGATCTGGATCCATCAATAACGAAAGAGGATCCATGATACTTCAGCGTGCAATCAGAAAACAACATTCTAACTCTAGGATCATTTCAGGTATACTTCGTTCACTCTATGATAACAAAAATATTGACTATTTGGTTGTTGATTTTGTGTTTTCGTTTTTCACTACAGGTTGATAAGGAAAATTTTGAAATCCTCGATTGGGTTTTTAGTCAAACCCAAATTCCTTCTATCATCAGTGAACAAAGAAACGGAGCCGTTTGTTCAGTGGAAGGATTTGGTGACTACACAGTGGAATGTCACATGGCATGTGATTTAAAGACTCTTAAGTGTATGTATAACATAACACACGGAGAAACTGTGGCAAATCCATGCTTATATTGCATGGATGATGCACAATCACTTGAGAGTGTGCAACGGAATAGAGCTTCCAACAGACATCTTCAAGATAATACTTTTAAACCAGTGCTTGATATTCCTCTGAGTAGAGTTCACGTATGTACAATTCATGCACTCTGTCGAATAATTGAAAAGGTGGTTCATTTGTACATATGGTTTGCATGGACATTAAAGCCAGAGAGTGAGTCGAAAAGAGTGATCAAAGCATTAGAGGGAGTGCTCTCAAACATCGGTTTGCATGGAGGCAATGTCAAAATCGAAGAGGACCCTAAGATGTCTCAAAGTCGGTACAAGGTACCAAGGAAAGCATCGATAGGCGGAGTGAAGGCAAGAAGGTTTCTTGGGTTTAGCCTCAAAGATTCAGATAGATAAGAAAGGAGAAACCTGTTCAACAAATGGAAACAGTTACATAAAGTGGTTAAAGACAATGCTGGTGGTGGGGCAATCCAAAATCACAAGGTGAACGTGTGGAAATCACTAGATAAAATTTTCCATTACGTTGAGCAGCATTCTTGGGACCAAAGTAAGCTCACATCATTTCAAGCAGCCTTGCTGGATTGGAAAAAGGCTTACCTTACAGGGTGGGGTGGGCAACATATCACACATTACATGGTGGGTTGGCATTCTACATATACAAAACAAAATTTTAAATTGTACTCTACTGACCATTTTGTTTTATTTCAATGCAGCACATATTGTTCAACCATGGTCCATATTTTGCCAAGACTTACGGCTCAGTATCAATATGGTCCAGACAAGGCATGGAAAAAACCCACTACATGGCAAGAACAGGTTATTTTAAGCACACTAGACATGGGGGAGGAAAAGAAAAGGCCAATAGCCTATTAGAGTTACACCAATGGACTTATAGACGATTAATTCATAGATCAAGGCAGAAGGAACTTCTTAAGAGTTCAGAAATTACACGGTCTTTACAACACATCCGCAAAGAGAAGAAACAGATGGCTTGGGGAGCTTCAAATGCGGCGGAGCGCCATGCGAGGTGGCAATGGTCACGAGTCAGGAGCGGGAGAAGATGGACCTGAGCCCGTCGTTTTTATCCTCTTCGATGCACCTCCTTCTTCCTCACTTTGTACCTCTTTGATGTGCAAGCTCTGTAGACGAGCTCGTTCCTCTGTTGATGGGAGCATCCCCACGGGCATCAGGCGTCTTCTTTCCCTCAGAAACAGCTGCTTGTTGTATGGATCTAAGCTTTCCGGGTCTTCAACCCCTGTAGCCATACCTAAGGTGTGTAGGACATGAAATAGGGGGCTCTGAGTGCTTGGCACCCATGCCCAATGCCAAATACGAGAGAAAAATGTTTCTCAATCAGAATTAGTTTTCCTGTGTTTAGTGGGAGGGGGTGCCCACCACACAATCTTGTAATAAGTTTCATTGCAAACAATAGGAACTTTGCATTGTCATCGAAGTATTCCTTGTGGTATATTATGATCTACATAAAAATTGTAATGAATTTATGGGCCGTAAGTGAGATGAGTACAATTTCCAAGTACTTGAATTGTTTCTACAAACCTTTTTGTGGTTGAAACGCCCGATGTAGTGAGACAACGCCGTCTCCTTGCCTTGGACTCTAGTGACAAGCCCTTGCCGTGATCCTCCCGCTCTTCTGAGGAAACTATCGTCATACACTAGCATCTGGCAGCAAAAAAAATGATCATGATATTTTATCACTAGGCCATCTCGAATACCATCTGAATGCACGAAAAAAGTTACCATTTGATTCTCATTCATTTCCAGCATCGACCTCACAAAAATTTGCAATTGCCGCTAGGCAGTAGTCCTCCCATATATTGAGCTCATGCATGATATCTGTGAGCAGAACATAGTGGGTGTCGCCTGCCATAGCAAAGCTGGGAGCACAATTCAGAGGCAAAGTCACTTCCTTACTTGGAATTTCTTGCTTGCACCCTATTGCTGCATCCGCAAAAGAAACAAGAGTTAAGCCCGCATCAAATATGTCCTTTAGTATTTCTACCCGCTGCTCTTCTGGGTCGAACTGCACCTCCACATCCTCTATCTCTTCCTCCGACGCCAATGGACAACTACCGAAAGTTGTTGACTGGGAAGTCTATGACTCACCATCCGGCTGCAAGTATAAGTAACAGATAAACCCGTGGTAGAATTCCACTAAGCGACACTTTTTGAAGTGCTTCATATACCTGTCTTGTACAAGCAGTGCATTGGAGGGACACTTTTCTAGACAGCGATTCAGTCTCCTTGAAGCAGCACTCTTGTCAGGGTCAACGTCGGCTGGGTGCACATATCTCATGCCATGAACTGTCATGGAATTGTCACAAGTGACTACCTCATACTGTTGCAAATGGGCTTGTAGGTACTCAAATGAGCAATCTATAATCTTCTGTATAGAAAACTCTGCATTAAACATTCCTGATAGTTCTAGTGCACGGTGATGAGCATGGGCGTTGTATAAGAACGTGAATAGTTTTTCTTCACATGTATCCTCGCTCATGGCTGTCTCCAGGATTATGATCCCCATGACTGAAATAAAAAGAAAGCCAAACTATTTGGTGTCATAACCAAGTGAATATTGAACCTCGAGTACCCCTCAAGGTCTCTTTTCGCTTGGTTCTGTCCCGTGCGCTAATGTCATAAGAGGTGATGTCAGTTGAGTCAAAACCAAGCGAGTAGGGGCTCCAAGAATATCCGAAGGGCCCTATTCGCTTGTAGCTGTCCCGTGCGCTAATGTCATAAAAGGTTACGTCAGTTGAGTCAGAACCAAGCGAATAGGGCGCAAAGAATCTCCGAAGGGCTCTATTCGCTTGGTTTTGTCCCGTGCGCTAATGTCATAAAAGGTTACGTCACTTGAGTCAGAACCAAGCAAATAGGGCTCCAAGAATCTCCGAAGGGCCCTATTCACTTGGTTCTATCCCGTGCGCTAATGTCATAAAAGGTGACGGCTCTTGAGTCAGAACCAAGCGAATAGGGGCCCAAGAATCTCGGAAGGGCCCTATTCGCTTGTTTCTATCCTGTGACCCAAGCATTCGGAATAGGTGGATAAGAACAGAGCATTTAATGTTATCAGTGATAGATTTATAGGCCTACTCACTCACTATGCCCAAACTCAGGCAAGGTCACATAAGGAGTAATTATTCCAACCATGCGGTTTGAGACTTTTAATTTTACCCCAATGCAGTGGCTTCAGTGCGCACATAGTTAATAGCACATAGGAAGGGGAAAGGCAGGGAGAAAGAACCTATCTCTGCAATATCCAATGGCGCCAAGTTGGATGGTGATGTCGCAAGCTGCCAACAGCAAGAACCAGAAGGTGGCGATGGCGATGGCGACGCGGAAGCAAAGGACTCGACCTAGTGGAGGTCTCTCAACGTAGGATCACGAGAGGTGGCCAAGCGGAAGAGCGCAGAAAATGCAAAGGCAACGGTGATCTGTTTGTTCTACTTGTACATGGAGATGGCGATTGCAAGGCCGATCGGTGTTTGACTCTCAACGCAGGATCACGAGAGGTGGCCAAGGGGAAGAGCGCAAAAAATGCAAAGGCAATGGCGATCTGCTTGTTCTACTTGGAGATGGAGATGGCAAATGCAAGGGTGATCGGCGTCTGACTCTAAACGTAGGATCACGAGAGCTGGCCAAGGGGAAGAGCGCAGAAAAGGGAAAGGCAGCGGCGATCTGTTTGTTCCACTTGGAGATGGAGATGGCAACTGCAAGGGCGATTGGCGTCCGTCTGACCCTAAACGATCACTCAAAAAGGCACGTGTGCTGCGCTCACAAGGAAAACCAGTAATAAATGGTCTAAGATTCCCATGCAATATGATTTACCAACCACAATATCACGCATAAGTGAAGTTTTCACCCTCCCCGAGGTAAGCATTCTAAGTTGAGGCAGTACCCCCGCCAAACATCTCAACTATTCTGCCTCTTTTCGCATCCTCTACTGCGCATCATTATAATTAACTCTACCCCCATCGACACTACACGGTAAGCAAACCATCCCAACTACATTACCTCTTACTCTCGCGCATCCTCCTTCTCTTACTCTTGTTCTGCAGTGCTTCAGTGACGCGGAACTCTACACTCAGTGAAGAGGTATACTACTTACTACCCTTATGTGCACTTGTATTTTGTGTAGTCAGTACAAGGCGAATAAGGGAAGGTAAACCCTGTTTGCTGCACCTGTTCTCTTGGTACTAACCATCATCCTTTGTCAGTACAAAGAGAATAAGGGAAGGTCACTTAGTTCGATGCCCATGTTTGCTTGGTACTGACCAAAAGAAAATTTAAGTGATGTCTGCTAGTACAGAGGTCAATACTAAGCAAATAAGGGGAATGTAAACCCTGTTTGTTGCGGGTTTAGGTATTTTTTTGCCAAATACGCTTTTTGAATTTATAAGAAAGAAACAAAATTACAACTTAACACCGGGTTTTGAGTTAGAAAACACTTCAAACTTTACAAAGAGTGGCCTACTAATTTCCGGGGGTTTTGTAGTCCTTTTCCTTCACAGCCAGACTATCTCTTCCTGAAGCCTGTTGGCAAAGTTAATGGCTTCCTCATATTTATTGGCTAGCTCAAGCACTTCATCCTTCATCTTCTGTAGCCAATTAAAGATAGCCTCTACCGAACCATTCTCGGCAAGCAATCGCTGCATGTCTTCAGGCCTTCTTGCTTCTAGAGAGTCTTTAAGGATTGAGACCCTATGCCTGACGATCAACATTTTCTGCAGCTTCACGCTAGCATCCTGCACAGAGAATTTAGCAAATAAGCTCTTCAAACTAGGAGCTTGGAAATTGGGAGCAGAAAGCAAATAATTACGGGCTATGTCGGTCGAGAACATTAAGGGTAACATCGGGGGAGGGCCAAGGGGGAGCTCCTGAGGAGGGCCCGGATGCGGTGCTACTGGCGCTGCGGCAGTATACCTTGGAAAGGCATCACCACTATCCTAAGCTTCTTGTAGTTGTTCTGTGAAACCCTGAGGGAGGTTCTGAAAAAACTGTTGGTTAAATAGACTAGATGGACATGCCTAAAAAGCAAAGCCTCGGTTTTGGATTATGAGTGAGTGGTCTGTGAGGGGTGGTACCGCCTTGCGGTTTCATGAGAGGTAGACGTGGGAGAGAGAATCAATGGTACCACCCCCCCGAGATTAGGGCAGGTGATGGGAGGGAACAACATGATAGTCAGGACCACATGGATTTAAACGTCTCCTTCACATTGGTATTTTGTTGCAGGGGATGCAAACCTGTTCGCTTGCTTGTACACTTTTCTGAGGTCACTACCAAGCAAATAAGGTATTTTTTTGCAGGGGATGCAAACTTGTTCGCTTGGTACTGACCTCTGAAAATGTAAGTGATGTCTGCTATTACTATTTTCTAAGGTCACTACCGAGCGAATAAGGGAAGGCAAACTCTTTCCTATGCACCTATTCGCTTGGTACTAACCTCAAAAAATATAAGTCATGTCTGTTATAACTATTTTCTGAGGTCACTACCGAGCGAATATGGGAAGGCAAACTCTTTCCTATGCACCTATTTGCTTGTTATTGACCTCTGAAAATATAAGTCATGTCTGCTATTACTATTTTCTGAGGTCGCTACCAAGCGAATATGGGAAGGCAAACTCTTTCATATGCACCTATTCACTTGGTACTGACCTCAAAAAAATATAAGTGATGTCTGCTATTACTATTTCTTGAGGTCACTACCGAGCGAATAAGGGAAGGAAAACTCTTTCCGATGCACCTGTTTGCTTGGTACTGACCTTTTCTGAAATTTGAAGTCCCTTGTGCTGACAAATGAATTGTCTTTTGGTTTTATGCTATTTGTAGAGATGCCTCGTGTAAAGGCCACGGCTAGGAGGGCAACAGGTGAATCTTTGAATGCTCAAGGAAGAAGACGCCGATATGAGGCGCACAGAGGTGTGCAAGAGCTGCGCAGGATAGAACGACACGTTCAACCTGCTATTCCACGTCTCCTATTCCAACGAGTAGCGCGGGAGATTTGCGAGCAGTGGAGAGTCGGCATGTGATGGGCCAGCAGTGCACTATTCTACCTTCAAGAAATTGCTAAAGACTACCTCGTGGAATTCTTCAGCGATGGATATATGCTGCCTACCCATGCACACCTTGTCACTATCATGCCGTGGGATTTTGATACTCTTCGTAGGCTATGTTTCCGCTACAATGGGCTGCTTCAGACAGTGCCTATCCGGGATAGTAGAACCATGGATATTCTCAATATCCCCCTCTCCATCCTCGTGCACGATAGACAGAGCCGTCTAGGATTGAAACAAACAGTAGAAGGACCCGATCACGGGTCGAGAGAAACGACACAGATGGGCAGGCTTAGATAGCCGCAGAGGGGCATGAGCAAGCTAGAGTGGACCCCAAGGCAGTCATGGAAGAAACAAAGACAGTTATCAAGGAGCCAGCTAGACACCAAAATGAGCAAGTCATGGAGGATCCATAGCCAGTAAGGAATGATGAGGGGCAAGAGCAGGCCAAGGTGGACCCTGAGGCATCTATGGAGGAACCAATATTGAAGGAAAATGATCCGGAGGCTGAGGAGCCTGAGGCTGTTAGGGAGGAGCCTTAGGCAGCCAGGGAACCAGCTCAAGAAAGGCAAGGGCAAGGATCTGCATCACAAGGGCCATCTAACGTATCGGATGAGTCAATTATTTTAGAGCAAATCAACGAAGAGAATGAAGAGGAGTTGAGAGTTCTGTTGAGCTCAGCGCCTTTGCATGCACAAATACAGCTGCCTGGAAGGTCAGAGGAGGCCTGCATTTTCAACCTCGATCATGTAGATTTCTTGTGCATGCACAGTTTCACCAACTCCAACGCAACGAATGAGGTTGTCAATGTTGCTTTGTGGTAATTCTCATGCTCTTTAAAAGTCACGTTTGGTTCATTAAATGGGTCTCTATCGAGACATGGGTCAATACCAAGCGAGACAGTGGCTTATGGAATTGGATAGTGGTACTACTTGCTCGGTATTGACCCATGTCTTTGCAGCACTAGTCAAGTTTTTCTTTATAATGGCTCACTACCTTAAAGACATGGGTCAATACCAAGCGAGTCAGTGGCTTATGGAATTGGAATCCACCACTGACTCGCTCGGTATTGACCCATGTCTTTGCGGCAGTCGTCAAGTTTTTCTTTATCACTCATTACCGTTAAGACATGGGTCAATACCAAGTGATTCAGTGGCAGATGGAATTCAATAGCTACCCCACTGGCTCGGTATTGACTCACGGGTTTGTGGCAGTGACAGCCCGCTGAAATACCTCAAGTCTAATCTCTGCCATTTATTCATGTTAGACACGCTGTCTCACTTCTGCCCCCTAAGGTTCAAGACAAAGTATACGTAATAGATCCACTGATATCGCCTTATCTGCAGAACAACTAAGATTCCTTTTTTAGTCTCATAAACTAGTTTAACATAGTCAACTTTGATCTAGCGTGATTTTTGGTCACTGTATACAATCAATCGTGAGTATTTTCTTGCCTTGTAAAAAACATGTTGCATTCAGAATATCTCATCATCTTTGATGGTGTCTTTGTAGTCATCATTGGAGTTTGATGTTATTTGACATAGAAGCTAAGATTGTTTACTACGCAAACTCTGGGCAAAGCAGGGCGTTTCAAGGTCGTGTAAAAGCGTAAGGCACATTTGGAAATCAGTGTCTCTTTGTAATGTATTGCTGACTCAAGTGGTTATGTATGTAGTGCCGCGAAAAAACTTGTATGCTGTGTAGAGCATCTTTTGTTAGTACATGATCTAGGAAATATAGTCCGGCACGAACGGGTCATCGTGTCCACGCAGACTGATGACTATAGCTGTGGCTGGCGAACTTATTTGAATGCCCTGTTGCTCCGCAGTCAAATTATGGATGTACCGAACGTAAGTAATTTGTTGTTTTATTGTTTTCTGCAACGTATGTATGAAGCAAAAAATGTTTGTATCATGCTTCTACAAGAACTTCAATTATGTAACTACACCCTCAACGATGTGCGATATTTTCCTGTAATGGCCATCCAGCATATTATAATCGCGGTAAACAGACGCACAAGAGAGGAAGCGGCGAGTGCTGAGGAGTTCGAAGAGGCTCGCATTAACGAAATGACGCAACACCACAATCAGACTCTAAAAGAAGTTTGAAATATGCAAGAAGCAATAAATCAATATTATGCGAACGCTACAGAAGTAGAGGGATGGGCTACACGTCGACGACAAGAGCAAGAACAGAGGGAAGCTTCACAGGTGAAAGAAGCATGGGAAGCCATGGAAGAGGCCCATGATTTCGTGCAACGCAAAAGGATTCCCAAGAGCAGCGTCCCCAGAGGTAGAGGTAGCAGCAACCGAAGCAAAGGGTAGGGGAGCAACCGGAGCAGAGGGCAAGGGACGAGTGGCACAAATCGGGGGAGAGGACAGGGGACGAGTGGCACAAACCGGGGGAGAGGACAGTCACAGGAAAAGGGAGCAATTTACTTGTATAAATCTTGATATAAACAACACAATATGTAAAGTTTTGAAACATTGAAAATGTACATTTTTTAAACATACCGCCAAAAAATGTCTCTGCATTAGTCATTTTGAAGAGTACATCATGGTTTGCATGGCATCAAAGCTCTTTGCATGCACAAGGTATGTGACCTAGCTTCCGGTGGAAGCAATTAAGTGAAGTGTATTTGTTAGTGACTCCTTGCACAATGTTGTTTTCTCCTTGTGCCTTGGAATCTGAAAAGAAGAAAAAGTTAGATTCTGTCTTAATGTATTAAACACAATCAAAATTTATCGATTTAGTAAGCACCTTTCTATTGTTTAGATCGAATGCATACAATTCCGACAAAAGTGAAAGTTCTTCACATGTAAGATCTACCCTGAGCTGTGCAAGAGTTGTGCTTGACATTGTCTCCATCATAGTAAGTAGGCTGTCTCGAAAGTAGAGCTCCATTGATAAAGGTTTGTTCTCGAGGCTGTTCTCTGTATCTTGGTCGAGTGGAATAAGCTTCCCACTAAGAAGATGATATCTAATATAGTAAAACGATACTAAGAAATTTTGAGAGCTTATAATGAACTTGCAAATTATGGACTTCTTTTGCAAAATACAAATTTTGTTATGTGATTGTTTCCTATCCCAATTATCATTTAAAGAGTCCAAACAGCTCTCAGACTTGCAAATGAACATTGTTGCAGTAGTTCTTATTTGCTCATTGAAGAAAAAATCTACAAACACTTCAAGAGGCATAAATAGTGCGAGCCGAACTATTTTTGTGGCAATTGAATACTTGAGGGGCTTTTATATATCCTGAAACAACTTATCCCTAAAGCTTTCACTGGTTTGCGAAGCAGGCAAGGACCAATCCTTGCTGTCAAAGGATGGAAGTGACAAAGGAGCTACACGACCCCAACCAATGGAAGTTCTCGGTTCCACATATGACATATCATAAAAGAAAATTCCATTATCTACAAGCTCCTTGTGCTGTCTTCCTCGGTACATTTGCTCACCAATAAACACATTGAAAGCATAAAAAATACCAACTATGTTCTCAACTGGTTGCCAATCTGTCCTATTCAATGGATAAATATTTGAAACATACCAAAGATGACATCCACCACTTAACATTTGAATATAATCATGCACTAAGCGAGATGTTGAAATAACTTACAGTTGGGTCGATGCCTTGGAAATCTTGGAGGAGATGTTTGCAACCTTAAGTCTTCATGCTGGAAAGCATGTTGTATGAGGACCTCTTTCACCCGCTTGCTTTGTGCACACACTTTAAACTCTTTAACTTGACCCTTGAAAGCCTCCACAAAATCATTGCATTGCCTCCTCTTCCTCCTCCTAGTTTTCAGTAGAACCCAACTTCCGATAGTTATTCGAGATGGTATCCATGCTTGATCGTCTGTAGTATAAGTGTTAAAAATGCTAACCGAGTCAATGGTAGTGCTAGGCCTTCGAGAAGTAGGCATGGTGTGCAGTAGAATGAATACATAGAAAGGTTAGCGCAAATATGAAATAGGGAAGAAGTTTTGAGAGGGAAGTAGAGCTACTCAAAGTCGTATTTGGGCGGGAACAAAGATACTAGATAGAGTCTTCAATGAAAGTTCTGAAATTCCTCGGTACAAAGTTAGTACGACTTACGGCATTTATGCCTTGAAAGCGTGAAATTGTGCAATTTGATGAACCAAAATAATATTTCCTCCCTTTTTTTAAATGAGCTTGACTCCAAAATGTCGATTTTCAACGTAACGTTAGTCTCTTCCTCATTGGTCGAGCGTCAGTCTCTCTCTAGAACTGAAAGGCCCAAAATTGAGTCCAGTTTTCTCCTAATGCAAAAACACGGTGCTTTACTGGGAAGACCACAAATTTATCGACAACGCAGTAATAGTAGCGGAAATAAGTGAGGTAAATACCACGGTAATAATCTCAAAAATATTCGGGGTAATAATTTAAATACAACCCCCCACCCCCGGTCTCCGCTCTCTTCCCTCTCTAGTTGAATTTGGACCTTCTCTCTACAAAACACGGTAAAAAACCGCGATAAACAATTGGATATATTTTATAGTGGTTGACTTGCAGGGCTGGGCAAATGCTCACCAGTTCAACCCAAGAGATATTTTAGGTAGGCACTTCATCATCTCTATCATCATCATCATCCTCATGTTGTTTTACTGCCCTCTTGAGAGGTATGAGAAAAAATGTTTAAAACATACTCTCTCCAGAGATAAGAGTGTGTGTGTGTGTGTGTGTGTGTGTGTGTGTGTGTGTGTGTGTGTGTGTGTGTGTGTGTGTGTGTGTGTGTGTGTGTGTGTGTGTGTGTGTGTGTGTGTGTGTGTGAGAGAGAGAGAGAGAGAGAGAGAGAGTATCTATACATATTTAGTTTTTGTATCAGACACTTTGTAGCTACATGAAGAAGAAGAAACCTTTACTATAGTTGTCATTTGCTTTTGGTGTAGAGTTTTATTATAGCCCAGATGAGCATAATGTGGTTGAGGTGATGGAGGGAGAGTTTAAGAAGTGCACCACATCAAACCCCATTGCCTTTCACTCGAGTGGGCCAAACCACATTACGTTAGACAAAAGTGGAACTAGGTATTTTCTTTGTGGTGCCCCTGGCCATTTCCCTATAGGAATGAAGTTTAGCACTGCATCTCGACTTATTTCTTTGTTATATAATTTTATGGTTTTCATTATTCTCAATATATATGTGTCAATCTTCTAAAGAAGAAAACCCTCTTGAATTGGATGAAGCAATCACAGGATAAATTGCCATAATTTTCTACCCTTGTCTTTGAATTTTTCTAGGCTGACACTCCTTTGTTCACGTTATCTCTCAAATGTATTTGATAGTATCTATTGCAAATGTGCTACATGGAACCAATGAAGATGTATTGTTTCTACATTGAAGGAAAATATATACAATTAAAAAATGAAAAACCTTTTAAAACATATTTTGTTTATTTTTTCTTTAGTGTTTTCTTCTCTTTTCTTTAGAGTGTGTCTTTCCACTAAATAGGTAGTGAATATATAATTTTTGAAGCCACTAGGACAGCTGCTACATGATTACCACTACAAGAGATCGCTTAAATTCCGACACTAGATTATCGACGTCAATGGCAGGCGTTGGTATATATGTAGGTAAATCTGGAGGGAAATCAAGTTTATTTTTTTAAATGATTTTTAAATTTTTTGCACGAAATTCAATGCCGAGGTTTTCGTCGGATTTCTCCAACATGTTTGGGGATATTCTCATTCCTAACTAAACGTGTGCAATGTTAAATTAAACAACTTGAATGAAATTATGATCTACCTCTTCCATATCTTCGTCGATGGCCCGTGAGATGGCCGGTATTTGTTCCTCCATGGGATCTTTCCCCTTCCCGTTGACATTGCTGGTTCCCGCCTCGCGGTCTTGGGCACCACCAAAGCGAGTTCTCTTAACCGGGGCCATTTCTCACTACTTTAAATGATTATCTCGGAGAAAGAACTAAAGTTCGCAAGTGTCATAACAATTCAATAGGTAGATTAGCAACATAAATCAATCCCTCCTATATGCGAGGTTTAGAATTTTTCATATAGTAATCATTATGGATGACACATAATCCTATGGGAACCAGCTCTAAATGATAATTACTCGGCTTACATGATTAAGAATAATAGGATTTCACTAATGGAATTACCAGAGAGATGAATTAAGCACGATTAATCTCTTTCCTAGCAATTAGAGGGTGCAGAATCACCGCATGCATAGGTGTGAGAAAAACCACCTCTTAGAGACTTAATGACAGATTAATCTTACCTTAATTATATCTTAATGCATAACAGAGATGGATCTAAATCAGCTACAATATTAATGCGTGATAGAAAGAGTGATTCTCATCAATCTACACAATTACTAGCTTACCGATTAATTTCTATGCTCCCTAGAGAGAGAAAATTCTAATAATCGTGCACTAATCATTGATTAAGAGTGCTGATAATTCAGCTATGGGATGATGATTACATAATAGAATATGGTTAAGGAGAATTTAGAGAGTAATTATAGAGAATTACGACTAGGAATAAGCATAATAGACGAGGAATTTAGATAGTAGAGAAAGTAATTTACAGGTAGCATTAATTAAACCGTGGTTACCGTGATTAAGGGCTGATAATCTTCTCGATTTTCTGATCTAATCGAGCTTCTTGAGGCGAGAATTCGACAGCACCTCCCTCCTTGCTTCTCCTTCAAAAGGTGTGTGAACCGGCAGCACCTTCCCAGAGTATGTGTAGGTGTGTGTGTGTGCACTGTGTGTGTGTGAGCATATGTATGTGTGCGTGTGTGTGTGTGTGCAGGCCTTTAAATAGGCTCCTACAAGCTGAAAATCGATTTGTGCTGCTATAAGCATCTGAGTGAGCACTCAGTCTCTGCATTGGCAAGTTCAGTTGCCCTACCCACCAAGTGTCAGGTTGCCTTGGTTAACTACTCTGAGACTTAGTTACTGGCTTGGAAACTCTCCCAGGACTCCCACAAAGCAAGAGGGCGTCCCCTAGCTGCTAAAGCTCATCTGGAGTGGGCCGGAACCTGTTCCCACACAGTCCCGAGCCCCCGGTATCTCCCTGGGCAATTTTGAGAAAATTTGATTCTAGGCTAAAACGGGTCATACGAGTCGGATTTTGATGCCGAAAATTACTATAGCAAGCTCTAACTAAGGCGTACTGGCCCGAGTACCTGCCATATTTAGCAGCCCCTGGGGTCCGAAAATGCATTTTTTTTAAATTCGGGGTACGGGTGCAGTTTTTCGAGACGATCAAAACTGGACGGGTCGGGTGACCAAAAACTTACTATTTTTGGAATTTTTTTACAAAAATTATTTTAATTCACATTTCGGAGCTTTAAAAAATTCTAAACATCATGGCACTGACAGAATTTGGAAAACTGCTAAAAATAGTAACTTTTTCCATTATGTTCATTTCATGGTACAATGGTGCTCTTTTGATCGGGGTCAGAGACCTTACAACAGGGAGAATAGTGAGATGATTCATCATTCTTCTCGGATTTGATTTCACTGTGGCTGTAAAAAAAGGCACTACACATCGAGCAGATCATTTGTTAAGGATTGTTTCAGGTGAATCACCTAAAGGAGTAGATGATGATCTACAAGATGCCTATTTGTTCTCCGTAGAAATAATACCTAGATGGTCGGAAAACACTCATCGCACAGATTGGGATTTAAAGCTTACATCAGCTTTATGGTCTTATCATACTACGTACAAATTTGCCATTAACTGCACACCATTCAAGATGGTGTATGGCCAAGAAGCAGTTATGCCATGGGAGTTTGTCGTTCTTAGTCTTGGAGTAGCTTATCAAGAAGGTTGAGATGGTAACCCCTTAGTTGAGCGATTATATATCCTTGAAAGGCTAGATGAAGAGAGGCAATTAGTTGTGCAAAATGCACTTGTGGAGACAGATAGGAGGAAGAAATGGTTTGGCCGTCATTTAAAGAACAAAGATATCAATGTTGGTGATAAAGTCCTTATGTATGGAGTGCTTAACAAAAAGAAAAAGTTGAAATATGCGGAAAAAGGACCATATAGAGTATGTGAAATCACCCCACAAGAAACCATTCGTGTGGAGACTCTTGATGGAGTTGAAACCATTGGATTCTTCAATGGGATCAAATTTAAAAGATACTATGATCCATTAAGCCAAGAGGAGCTACGTGACATCCATACAAAAAAGGTAGCCAAGGCACAAATAGAATTTAAGAAGATACAAGCTCAAGCCGAGGCTAAGGAGCGACAAAAACGCAAAAGAAAAAAACGAGAGGCTAACCTTGGAATCACACATGCATTCCACGTTGAAACCGACGAGGATTGGTTGGAGTCTTATACACCTCTACGATAACCTATTGAGATAAACAGGACCTATGGAAAAGTGCTATATAACGCCTTATTGGACACGGGTGCTAAATATAATCTGCTATTATATGGGGTGTGGTGTCAGTTAGGGAAGCCACCTCTATCTGAGAGTATTATCCAAGTCAAGGATGTCAACAAGAAAAAAACTGTGGTTTTTGGAATCTGGCACACTTCTGTCAGTTATGACAATGGGGTTGTAGCTCAAGACTTTTTGGTCATGCCTGTTGGAACTATGGAGGGTAATATAAACCTAGGATGCACGTGGATGATAGCCACCAAATGCACTATTGATTGGGAGACAGTGGGTGTCACAACATAGAAACCAACTCTTAGCCCTGTCACTCAAGCCATAGTCCCTGAGATATTTCCTCTTAAGGAAATAAAACCCCAAAACATTGCATGTCCAAGAGGTTGAACCATATGTCCCCATAGACCAACTCTCTAGAGCTTCAACTAATGTAGTTGAAATAAAGCTTGAGACACACAAGACCTATCCCAATATAACAAAGAAAACATACAAGTGGGTCCCTAAAGCTTCTTTAGCAACCATAGCCAATAATAAAAGACAGGATCCTGGTAAGAGACGTCCCATTTTCCCCATGAAATGTAAAGAAACGTTGCGCTGGATTCCTAAAAAACTATTGGAAGCCCAAGGCTACTATAAAGGAAATGATCAAATCTGGGTGCCAAAACGTAAATTGTGCTTCTATTTGTCACCGGGCCCATGTGAGCTCAATCCTGTGGCTCCAAAACAAATTGAAGATCGCGGAAAGAAAAAAATCATGGAATGCTACACACCAGCTCCAGAGCTAGTTTGGGTACCGAAGAAAGAGCACTTTGTTCCACCTAGCTCAGGAACAGCGAAATCAAATGAAGCTTTTTGCTCTTCATGTAGTTCCTATACAGAAATAGAAGCTTCAACAAAACATCCACCTACCATTGTCCATAACCATACAAGCAAGAAAGAGTTTTCACCTCCTGTTGTAAGTTCACCACCTACAACAATGTTGCAAATAAAATCATGGAAGAGTACCTTATTACCCTTGCAACTAGATGAAACGCATAGGGTTGTCAAAAACTATTGGTTAAAGCCTTCACCCATAACAACTTGGAGAAATTGGTTTCAAAAGGTGACGACATCATTCCAAAAGGTATAATCTACCCAAGGAAGGGGGGAGTGTTTGCTGATATCCATCATTCACTTGCTTCCCTCTCAACCTTCCTCTGTAACCTCTTAATCTCCAATCTTAGGGAATGTATATATAAAGACTTATACTCACAAAAACAAGATAAAAAAGTAAAAGAGCAAGAGCCATAACATAAAATCATAGAAACACATTATGCACAAGAACACGACCCTTGTAATATTTGCACTCTAACCATCATCTATTTGCATGTACAAATATGGCTAGTACGCTAGAGTCCTCCACTCTTGTCTTGTGTGAGAGGTACCCTCGTTACTTTTCACAAATTTTTCACATGGTATTTTCGGTGCTTGCCTGTGAATGGGATTTGGTAGGTACGCTAGCATGTGAGGGGAATTTCGAGGAGTTAGAATGGCTAATACGTCTCTTGACCACGACTAATCCATACTTAGTAGAGACTGTATCTCCCATTGCACAAGCCTATCCTTTTGACCAAGATGACTATAGGCGTCTAGTGACCTTCTTAGTAAACATTGGTGCCTCTGATGATGAAGAAGATTTACATGATTATACGGATGGCACATATGGTCTCACGGATGATGACTGTTTTTCTCGATGATGAGGATAGGGGTTTAGCCTTAGGGTTTCCCCCCAATCTCTACAATATCCTATTCCTTTACTCTCTAGGGGGAGTGCAAATAATTAGGTTAGGGTTCCTTATGTTTTTTAATTGTGTTCAATAAATGTTGGTACCTTTTCCCACTGATGTGCCTCCTGAAGATATTCTTTGTGTTTCTTAGTGTATACAGGAACATGTTTTCGTTGTTAGGATTTGGACCTTCATGGAATCTTTCTCTCGTTCACACTTCAAATCAAGCGCAACCATCAACACAAACATGTGTTTCTTGTCCATTAGCATTGCCCCTTATCTTTTTGCATCCATGTTTGTCTGCTTTAATCGTGATTGGTAGAATAATATTCAACACATTTGCTTAGTATTAAACATTAAATTCAACGTAATTTTTTGTCATAATCACTTGTCTAGGTTTAAAAGTCAAGCAGTCCAACTAAGCTAGTTTGACCAAGCTAAGTGTTAGAGATCTTCTCTTGATACCATGGGGAATGCCTTCCTAATTATCAATGGTTACTTAGGTTCTTAAAAAGATTTAGGCAGCATTGTGTGAAATATACTAAGGCTTTCTAGTGGGTTTATTCCTATTGACCTTTAGCTTAAGTATTATAAAGGGATATTACTAGTTTGATGAGCCTGGGGAGGGTAACAGTGTTATATGACCCCCAAAAGTTACAAAATTAAAATGTTGAAAATGAACAAACAAAAAATCAAAGTGCCACAATGTAAAATCTTAAGCTGGAAGAGAAACCTCAGCTTGATTTGTTACTCCACTCACATGTATCGATTATGGTACTAGAGCCCTAGAGGTTCCCAGTGTGGGCCCTTTTCCTTGAAAAGAAAAAAACCTAAGGCATACAAAATAAGCACACACATCAAAATCGAATCACTGTGAAAAGACTTTGGGGGGTCAAAGAAAAGGTAGTCAGTCAGGCAATGATTTCATGAGAAATTCCTTTATCGTAGCTTAACTACCGTAGGTCTTCTAGGTATAGCCTCTAGTCAGCCCTCGAACATGAAATACTTGGCTCTCATGATTAAACAACTTAATTGACTAGAGGAAATTAAGAAGCTTACCCATGGTATTAATAGTCGATCTTTAGTGCCTTTCGACTATTGAATTAGCGACCCCGAACTTGTTTAGTTTTTTACCTTCCCAACTGTTTATGCATTTGATTATATTGCAATTTAATGTTTATTGCTGACAAATGGTTTAAAATTTTGTTACCAATCAAATTGTCTTCCTACAACTACATATGCTTTTTAATTGTATATGAGAATGCATTTACTGCACCAATGTTGTTTGATTTTGCACTAGCTGAAGAAGGCTAAAGACTTTCATCTCAAACGCTCTTCCACCTCGACGAACAAGCTTCAACTCAATAGCTTCCAGGGATGGAATCTACATCAGGAAATGGGCATGTTAACCCTCACGCACATTCCTATCACCTAAGATGGATTCCGTATTATTTATTTGGTAGAGTCAGGTACCGGGCTTGTCGGTCCAATAGGAAAATGGTAAGAGTGATCGCCGATGAGAGGCGCACTCTAATTGGAACATTCAAGGGATTAGTCCTCAACTGTTGTCAATAGCTTAATTTATCTCTCTTTTGAAGTATTGTTCATGCTATCTAACTAGGTGTTATGCTTTTTGTTGCTCTCTCCATCGAAGCACTCTTGTTGCGCTCATTAGGAATCTATTCTAATGAAATGCTCACTATGTTCATGCTATTTTCCGCTACACACAAGTTACTGGGCCATTAAATGTTACATTGGTATCAGAGTACAAGGTTTCTCTTTTCTTGCTCAAGAAGGGAGGTCCTCAAGCTAGCCATAAATGGTTGGTATTATTAATTTTAATTGAGTGAGTAGAATAGGGATTTTTCATCCTTCCAGTGTGCATGCCTTCATGCAAATATTGGGGTAACATCGTCGAGAGCTATGGTCTTAATAGTGGAGTCCTACGGGGATTGCCTATGGCTTAAACACTATTGAGCTATTAGAATCTTGACAGGAGCTGGTGCTATTTTGGTGTTGAAAGAACCTGTCTTCTATTCCTTGAAACTAATGGTATTCGAGCCACGGGTACAATAGCTTGAGTGCTTTTTCTAAAGGGGTAAAGAGGAGTAGCAACTAGGGCTTGAAGTGCCAAAGTACACCTAAAAATTGTTAGAATGGCTGACAATAGTAAAGAGAGTGAAATTCATGTTGATAGCTTTGATTTTGCTAATTAGCAGGCTCCTAATGATGCCCCTATGCTTGTTAGTTACCTTGTTTCTAGGCTTCAACAAGCCATGGACAATCCATCTCTCCAAAGTGAAGTGCAATGGCAGCTTCATGCTCATGGGATTCTTCAACTCCCCACCATGACGAGAGTGTACCTAGGAAGCCTCCTTGCGAGAATCACAAAAGAGGCCTCTTTCCTATTTGGGAAGAAGAAGAGGATCCATATGAAGGGCTCAAAAATTTTCTTCTTGATGACTCATCTCCTTCCCAAAGGAGAACTCAAGAGCCCCATCAAAGAAACGAGAAAGAAGTGAGTCTCCTGCCACCATGGTAGAGATGGCTCCACGAAGACGGCAAGCTAAACGCTCTCCATCACCTCCTAAACGGAGAAGACCATTGCAACTTCTCCACACCATGATTCAAAGAGGGATGATAAATAGCAAGAGAAGAAAAAGGCGAGAAAGAGGACACCCTCTTCTCCATCTTCTTCATCATCTTCCTCTTATGAAAGTGATGGTGTAGACAAAGAGGATCAAGGCAAGAAAGAGGTCACCCTCTTTTCCATCTTCCTCAAATTCTTCAACTTGAAAGCGATGGTGCAACTTTTGAACCATAAAAAAGAAGAGGCCATAGGAAATCCTATGCCGCGTGGAAGAGTTTGTCCAATCTCAAGAAGTTTAAAGACAGAGGAAAGAGCATCTCTTTGCTTACCTATGAAGGAACCTTTGGTGCTACGGACAAAGTCTTGGCCTTTATCCAACAATACGATGCGGCGTTTGGAGATGAGGGCTTCACGGAGTCCTCTAAGCTACACCATGTAGCTATGCACTTTCAAAAGTCCGCCAAGCAATGGTGGTCTAGCCTACGGGCCAACATTGAAGCTCCACAAACATGGAAATCTTTAAGAGCTTCCATCATGAAGCAGTTTTTGGCCACCGATGCCAAAGACAAAGTACTCACCGAATGTCAAAGCTTGAAGCTCTCTCCCTACGAATCCATTCAAAAATATGTAGACAAGTTTTGGTATTTACATGTCAAAGCCATTGTCTTCAAAAAGATGGATTTTGGAGAGCAAAAGCAACAATTTTTCACGTGCTTAACTGGAGAAATGAAGAAGTATGTCACCTCCCAAAGGCCACGCACTATATCCGCGGTTATACAACATACTATGGTGGCTTCTTGAATCAATTTCCAAACAGGGGTTAAGAGAAATTATAAGCCCACAGAAAATAAGGGTTCTCCAGTGAGCCTAAGGGGAAGTACAATGTCCAAAAGTCTCCTAAGGGCAATTCCCTTCACAACAAAGCTAAGGACAAGAGAGTTAACAAAGGCAAAAATAAACTCTCTCCTGAAGTGCTTGAGCGTTATTGCAAGGATAACCATTGTTTCAAGTGCGGCGAGCAAGGGCATGTGTACCACGCTTGTCCCCAAAAGAACAACTGCCATGAGCCTTCTAGAGCTACCTTGTTCAAAATCCAAGAAGAGGAAGCTCACCACAAAGGATCTCCTCTATGCCGTGCTTGGGGTAAGGTAAGAGAACATGATACTTCTGTTCTCTTTGACTCTGGTTCTACTCACAATTTCATATCCACAAAGTTGGCCACCAAACTAGGCATCCAGGCCTATAAAATGGGAGATGTCCTACCCGTAGATGGTGCATTCAAGGGGCAAGAAGCTTCACTCACTCCCTTAATCAAGAAATTGAGGCTCCATGTCCAAAGCTATATGGACAAAGAGGACTTCTTTATATCTGCTCTCAAGCACGAGGATGTAATCCTAGGGGCACCATGGTTTGATTGCATGGCTGCCAATGTTTAAATTCCCTGAAAGAAAAATCTACTTTAAGTACAGGGAAAAAGATATGTACATAGATGCTAAGGAAATGGGTAGCACCATACCTATTGTGCATACACAAGCTTTCAATAAGTCAATAAAGAGCGCTATTTCCATGTACATAATTTTTATTAAAGATTCTCAAAATGAACCTAATGCTTTAGCAAAACCAAATATAAACAATCACAAGGAATTAGAGTTATCCAACTTTCTCAAGGGGTTTCAAGATGTCTTTATTGGTGACATCCCTTGTGAACTACCTCCTAGACGAGCCAATGGTGACCATGCAATTGAATTCTTCCAAGAAGTTCACCGCCTAATAAACCTCCTTATAGAGTTTCTCAAGATCAACAAGAGGAGATTATGCGGCAAGTGCATGAGTTAGTTGAGAAGGGCATGGTTAGGCCTAGCTCATCTCCATTTTGTTCCCCTGTGCTATTAGTGCAAAATAAAGATGGCACATATCATATGTGTGTTGACTATAGAGCACTAAATAGGATCACTATAAAGAATAGGTTTCCCGTTCCACAGGTGGAAGACCTATTTGATAAGCTACAAGGGTCCACCTACTTTAGTAGAATTGACCTAAAAAGTTGCTATCATCAAATAAGGATAGTTGATCAAGACATTGTAATGACCGTATTTTGCACTACATTTGGTCTTTATGATTACATTGTCATGCCTTTTGGATTGACCAATGCACCAGCCACATTCAACCGTTTGATGGAGAAGCTATTCAGGCCTCACCTAACCTTTACTGGAGTGTTCTTTGATGATATTATCATCTACTCTAATTTACTAGACGAGCACAAGCAACACCTCCAAGTAATATTTCAAGTCTTAAGAGAGAATAAGCTTTATGTAAATGAAAAGAAAAGTGAGTTTTTTTTGCAAGAGATTTAGTATTTATGTCACATTATCTCTCAGAATGGCATCCAAATGGATCCATCAAACTTAGAAGTAATAAAAGGATAGCCTAAACCAAGGAATCTTCATGAACTAAGAAGCTTTATAGGTTTGTGTGCATACTATAGACGCTGCATAGGAAAGTTCTCACAAATTGTAGGACCATTACATGACCTAACAAAGAAAAATGTTAGGTATACATGGTCTTCCAAGGAGAACAATGCTTTCAAAAAGCTTAAATAAAAGCTTATCTCTCAACTTGTTCTTACACTGTTGGATCTCTCAAAGCCATTTGAGGTCCAATGTGACGCTTGTGGTGATTGCCTTGGAGCTGTTTTTCTCCAATAAGGGCACGCCATTGCCTATGAAAGTCGAAGGCTCGACCCTGTTGAGCAAGCTCTAGGCATATATGAAAAGGAACTCCTCGCAATTCTACATGCCTTAGACTCATGGAAGCACTTTTTATTGGGGACTCCTTTCATTCTGTGGATAGATCACCAAAGTCTTAAGTACTTCATGATGCGGACCAAGCTCTTCAACAAACAAATGAGGTGGGTCAATATTCTTTTGCAATTTCATTTTCATATTGCTCACATTGCTAGCAAGCATAATCAAGTAGCCGATGCACTCTCAGGATGGCCGAGAGTAAATGCGGTTTCCATAGCAACTCACAATGATCTATCTTCTATGATAGATGAGTATGCTATTGATCCCAATTGTAGAGATGTGATTTCAGTCCTTGCATTAGGGAAGAAACAGGAACCATTTACTTTACAAGATGGTTATCTTCTTCTGGCAATAGACTATGTCTTACTAGCTCACTATGTGAGAAAGTAATGTATGAATCTCATGCTCCTCCTTATGCGGGGCATAGAGGGATTTAGTCTACCCTAAAAGGGACTAAAACATATTTCTATTGGCCTACCATGAGAGCAAACTTACAAGTGCATAGAGGGATTTAGTCTACCCTAAAAGGGACTAAAACATATTTCTATTGGCCTACCATGAGAGCAAACTTACAAGAGTATGTTTCTAAATGTGTGGTATGCCAAAAGACGACGTTTGATAGAGGGAAGCAACCTGGATTGCTTCAACCTTTGCCAATCCCTAATTGACCATGGGAGAGCATATCCATCGATTTTATCTTTGGATTTCCTAAGTCTATGTAGGTCTCATCCATTCTGGAAATTTTCCATTCTGGATCATTCCATTGAAATGTCTAATTTGTGTCCTTCGGATAAGAATTATCTCTATTGAAGGTATATATTTTTTAATATGCTTACTATACATAGATCTCAACTAATTACCACATGAGGGACAAGATTTATAGCTTTTGGCTGCACACCCTACATCCATAGTAGAATATATAGCATGATGATAAAAAATATAATAAAATATAATATAATATAATATAATAAAAAATACTCATATGCATTAGGAAGAGAATGGAGTCTAGGAGGGCCTATTTGTTTGGAAGATTAAGGGAGTCAAATATTTGGTATTGAGAAAGAAATCAAAGGACAGCTTTTGAATTCAAACAGGCAAAGCAGCTAGCTTATTTGAATTAAAATTTTCCCTCCAAAATGAAATTTAAAATCTAGTATGCAAAAGTATATCATATGACATATCTATGGAAAGATCTCAGCTTGTAGATTCCAGATCTATAATCTCCACTCAAATAGAAGTTCATATGTAGGAGTTATGGAAGGCAAAAAATCATAAAGTTTTCCACCCCCTTTTGGGGGCAAAAGTGCATCCTTTGACCACTCTTACACCTCTCTTACACACCCACCGTTCTTGCACACATGGAATTCATCTATGCGTCAAAATGTTAATCACCTCCATAATCTCATGGCAAATAAAGAGGCCCTCCTATACCCCATCCTTTTCCTAATGGTGTGACTTAAACACAAATCAATACCGGCACAAAAGTTGTAGCTGGAAAAGTGATGTATAGTCCATGTTAGAATTCCATGAATTCTAAATCTTCTTTCATTTTTTGGTTTTGACATATTAAGTACGTCTATGCATCTCAAAAACTCTTAGAGGTCATTAATTAGACATATCAACCACGTCTATGCCTCTCCATAACTCTTGGAGGTATAAATCTTCTTTCATTTGTTGGTTTTGACATATCAAGTCAATCTATGCCTCTACACAACTCTTGGAGGTGCCAAATATGCATTAATATTTTTAATCTGGAATGTTAAGAATTGTGAGAGATAAAAGTAAATGCTTCTTGTTAAATTAGATAAAAGGGTGACAGATTGTAGTCAACTAGAATTGTTGGCTAAGTAGACCATTTACTTGAGTGCATGGAGAATAGATTCACACCATCCAAGCCAATGACGACCTCAGTGTGTTGTGATTGTTTTCAAACTCTGACCATTTTGCATTGATATATTTGAAATAAAAACAATTAGAGGAAATTTTTCTAATTCCTTTTGTACTTGCATTCTTTGTTCCCCAATCCATAAGTCTTGCTAAATCTGGGGTTCAAAATATGCATTTTATACAAGGTGCCAATGGAGAATGTCAAAGCACCTTACATGGTATGCCAATCGTATCTTTATATTAATGATATGTTTTACATATTAAAAGTTTCTTGTCATTTATGTAATCACCTCTATACAAAATACAATCGTTGGGACATGAGTGTATGGTGTTGTAATTGATGAGTCCAAGTTTGCTCAACATCTTTTTCACATCATCTCTTGATGTAGGAAAAGTGTTGTTTGAGGGTAAAAACTTTTGAGATAGTAGTCTGCAAGAAAACTTCATCCAAATAAAGTATTAAAACATTACAAATAATGCCAAAACACATGCATTACTATAAGCACAACAATTTTCAAGGTTCAAAATAAGAAAACTCGCTCTTAATTGTGACAAACTTGAGCCTTCACAGATTTTCTCAAGTGCTTTTTCTCTAAGATTTTTTTTTTTTCACACACTTCACTTTCTTTGTACTAATCTTTCTTTTGGTCAAAATATAAACCATATAGTTTCTTGAATCACTCTTGTAAATAGAATTTCATGTACTCAATTGACATATGTGAGATGCCATGATAAGATAGACGCACATCGTTTTCAACATCATAATGTGGAACCTATCACATAGACACGATTATAAGCATTCATTATACAAAAATAAAACCTAATATCTTGTAACAAATGTTTATTAAATAAAAAGAAGAATTTTGATTAAGCTAAAAACAAGAAAGTATCTCAGACGTGTAGATTTCAAAAATTTGATACATAATCCACAAGTGCACGGTTCATGTCTACACATTTACATTTTCAATCTAGAGGTGGAGTTACTCTTTTTGGCCCATGAAATCCATAGTTCACTAGTAGTTCATAATCAACACATAATAATCTATTGAAATTCATAAGAATGTATCATGGAATATCTCTACTCATATATTTTGGTTCATGCCCATTTTCACATTTCACAAACGTGCAAAATTGGTCCTTGCATTCCTTCTTTGACTACTATTAATTAGGCCAACTATGTTTCCATGTGTATATGATCTTCCATCTAAACAACTCTCAACATACCAAAAAAAAAATTAGCATCACTTAAATGACATCTTTTAATTGTGAATCACTTAAGTGATGCATGAAAATTATAAAATTTGCCACCACTTAAAGCAACATTCTTATAGCGACTCCATTTTTGTTGCTTGAAAAAAACATACCTAATAACAAAGCGGCCTAGTAGTGTGTCAAGAGATAGAGAAAGAGAGAGATTGATCTCTTGTAAGCACACACATACACAAAGGCAAAAGACCGTACTTATTCTTCTTGACAAAAAACTCAAGATAAGAGGTCTACAAAAAATAAGGGAAAAAAATACAACATAAAAGGGGAACTAGTACAACGGTCTAGTATGAACCGCTAGTGAGTGAGATGAGTAGATAAATGTGCCATCACTCCGATAGGTAGTCCAGCTTTATATTGTCCAACTATGGTATCATTGTCAAACATATGCATATCCACCACGGTGCTAGTGATGATGAATGTCAATGGTAGTCATCTGGGAGTCGTGCATGTTGATCTTGACATCTCAACACTCCCCCTCAAACTCAATGTCATCTTTTCCGCTCCAAGGGCCTCCGTGAAGATATCTACGACTTGCCTATCGTCGCCACATACTCTAGGTCGATGTCACCTACTAAGACCCAATGTCTAATGAAGTGGTAGTGCACCTCAATGTGCTTTGTACTGGCATGAAACACTGGGTTTTGTGCCAATAGTATGCTACTGAGGTTTTCATAATAAATGAAAATTAGCCTCTATACCTATACTTTAAAGTAGTGAAGTAGAAATCCCAGCCATGCTACCTCACATGCCACCACGACAACACCCCTGTACTCTAATTTTATACTCAAAAGAGAAATTGTAGGTTTCTTCTTGATGCTCCATGTGATAGCATCACTCCCAAGTGAGAACATGAATTTGTTGGTAGACCTGCGATCGTATGTACTACTAGTCCCATTTGCATCTATGTAGCCATAGAGCTGCAAGTCCACATCAACCCTATGAAAGAGTGCATAATCCAAATTAGCACTCACATAGTGAAAAGTTTGCCTCATTGCCGCCAAGTGTGTTTTATTGGGAGACCGCATAAGTTGGCTGACCAATCCAACTATGTAGATCAAGTCTCGATGTGAGATAGTTAAGTAGATCAAGCTATCCACAATCTTCCTGTACATGGTAGCATTATCAAGCACTTGACCTACATCTTTCCTCAACTTCAAATTATGATCTAAGGGCATTTCAATTGGCTTACATTCATCCATACCATACTTTTCCAACATATCCAAATCATAATGCCTTTGTGACAACCATACACTTTCTTCTATGTAAATAATTTCAATGCCCAAAAAATACAACAAGTCTCCTAAGTATTTCATGTCAAAATCTTGCATAAGTAGAGCTTGCACACCCTCTACTTCAGCCACATTATCACCTCCAGCAATCAAATCATCCACATACATACATATTACCACAATTCTTGCCTCATTCTTCCTCACATATAAGGAATGGTCTGCATCAGACATCTCAAAACCAATGAAATGAGGAATGCCACAATCCTCTCATACCAAGCTCCTCGGGGGGGTTCACTATGTGTAAAACTACCATATCACGTGAGTTCAAGACATGTTTGTAAAACCCCTTATCTGTGAATTTTGTTAGGAATATAATGTACCCTTTTCTTTTAAAATCTGTATTGGGATGGACTAATCTCATGTTTGGTTCACCGTTATATTTGCTAAATTGATTGCTATATTGATTAGAACTTCTATCATGGGTCATTAGTTCTTTTTTGGACTGAACTAATTCTTGAAAGGAGGTAGAAAGATGAATCTTTGGGTCGGTATCTCTACATTTGGGATGGACTAATCTCATGTTTGGTTCACCGTTATATTTTCTAAATTGATTGCTATATTGATTAGAACTTCTATCATGGGTCATTAGTTCTTTTTTGGACTGAACTGATTCTTGAAAAGAGATAGAAAGGTGAATCTTTGGTTCGATATCTCTACTTTTGGGATGGACTGATCACATGTTTGATTCACCGTTGTATTTGCTTGCTATTCCGATTAGAGCTCCAATCATGGGTCATTAGTTCTTTTTTGGACTGGACTGATTCATGAAAGGAGGTAGGAAGGTGAATCTTTGGGTCGATATCTCTACTTTTGGGATGGACTGATCACATGTTTGATTCACCGCTATATTTGCTTGCTATTTCGATTAGAGCTCCAATCATGGGTCATTAGTTCTTTTTTGGACTGGACTGATTCATGAAAGGGGTAGGAAGGTGAATCTTTGGGTCGATATCTCTACTTTTGGGATGGACTGATCACATATTTGATTCACCGTTGTATTTGCTTGCTCATGTTTGAGTAGATTGAGGTTATTCCCTTCAGGCTTCACTACTATGCTTGTGTGTGATATTGATTATAACACTAATGTTTGGTTTGAATAATACTTGAAAGAAGAGATAGCATACTGAGCTATGTTTATTGGTATTGCAGGCATCCAATAAGTATGTCTTCCACCGGGAATGTCAGCGGTGGTGTTGGTGTCCCAAGCCTGGATTCCTTGAGGAGACCTCCTACCTCGATGCCAGGTCCTGCTTCGCAGGGCACCACTTCGCAGGGCAAGCGAAAGGCAGGTGGAAAAAGTCCAGGACCCGAGTGGAATTTTGCCACAAATTTAAATAAGTATCAAGATTGGAAATGTAACTTTTGTGGCGAAGAGAAATCTGGAGGAGCACCAAGAATAAGGGATCATTTGCTAGGTGGCAATACCAGAATTCAAGGAGGAAAGTGCAAGGGCTTAGGTGCAGAAGAAGCAGCTATGCGCTTAAAATCTTTAATTGGTAAGCTAATTTCCACGAGCAAAAGATCAAAACTCTCTACTATCGACCATCACACCCCCGTATCGATAAGATCAAACCAGTATGAGGGATCATTGGGTGTAACGCCCACCAATGGAAGCACTCAAAGTAGGGAACCAGCTTCTCATATCGATGGAAGTACTCCTCCAAACCATGGATCTCCTGACTTTCAGGTAGGATCGTCAAAAAGTAGATAGGTTAGCTTACAGATGAGCTTCAAAACACTTGCCTTAGAAGAAGCACAACTTGCACTAGCTAAAGCCGTCTATTTCACTGGGGGATCATTGGCCATTGTCACCCGTGATGCATGGAAGTCATCTTGGAAATGCATTGGGGAGTATGGTGCTGGATTTACCCCTCCAACATATCACCATATGAGAAACCAAATGTTGGATAAATGTTACACAAGCACACAACAGGATATTCAAAGGGTAATATTAAATGCAACAGAAAAATATGGATACACCATAGTTAGTGATGGTTGGTCCAACGTTCAAAGGCGGCCATTGATCAACATCATGCTTGTATGTTCTCGTGGTGAATGTTTTATCAAAGCTGTGGATAGCTCTGGTCAAATAAAGTCTGGCAGTTTTATAGCTGACATCATTGGCGACGCAGTTGAGGAACTTGGAAAAGAAAATGTTGTCCAAGTAATCATGGACAATGCCAAAAATTGCAGGGCTGCAGGTAGAATACTTGAAAGTCGCTTCTCTCACCTATATAGTGCTGGTTGTAGTACACACAGCTTGAACTTGGTATTGCAAGATTGGTACAAGAGGGAGTACACAGAGTGGTTCAAATGGATAGTAGACAATGCTCGCTTAACAGTCAAGTTTGTTTTGAAGCGTCAGAGGGTTCTTGACATGTACCGTCAGAGGATGTCTACTATGTTAAAACTGCCGTGCGAAACTAGATTTTGCACCAGCTACTATACGGTAGAATCACTAATAAAAAATAAGAATGCTGTGATGGAGACATTTATTTGTGCAACTTTTTCAGAATGGGAGGCTGGTCAAAGGGAGAAGATAAAAAGCAAAATAGGGGTGATCAGAGATCTACTAGCTGATCGCCACTTCTGGGATGATGTGGTGGATGTGCACAATGTCATGATGCCCATTATGCTCGCATTACGCCAACTGGATTCTGCCTTGCCTAACATAGGTAAGGTGTGGATAGCTTTGTGGACTGTTCAAGAAAGCCTTGCAAATCCAGAGGAGCCCCAGGAGCCAATTGTGAAGCCTTGGAAGACACCATTCACTCAAAAGAGGAGAGAAATTTTGAGAAAGTATGTGCATGGTCGATGGGTTGGAGCACATAGTCCACTACACAGCATAGCTTTCTTATTGGATCCAGAGTATTGGGCAATGGAAATAGACAAACTTGATGAGGAGGTGCTGGAAGACTTTTATGATGTGATAGGTAGGTTTTATGATGATCCTGATGAGCATGCATCAGCTGTTACTAATCTTACAAAGTTTAAACTCAAAGAGGGTAAGTTTTGTACAGAATTTGTGCAGAAACTTTCCATGGAGCAACCAACGTGGAAGTGGTGGATGATGAATGGTGGTAGTGTACCCACCCTTAAACGCCTAGCTGTTAGAATCCTAGCCCAATGTGCATCCAATTCAAGTTCTGAGAGAAACTAGAGTACATATAAATATGTACATTCCACCATCAGAAACCGCCTTCTAAATTCAAGAGCTCAAAAATTGGTGTATATGTACTGCAACCATCGGCTATTGGCAAGAGTGCAAGCTGAGAACTACAAAGAGGAGATGCCGCGCTAGACTTATGATGTAACCAATGATGAGGTGGACGAAGACAGTGAGCTGCAAGGGGAATCTCATGAAGTAGAAACTACATGTACTTTAGAAGAGATTGAAGAGAATTTGGAAATTGAACCAACTTTGACCCGTCGCAGCAAGCGACGGTGGTTTAATTAATAGATTATCGAATCCATTGAGTGACTTCTGCTTAAGTTCAGAAACTGTTTATCTTATAATCTTTTTTTTATATTTAGTTTAAGGTTTAGACATTTGCTTAATAATAAACGAAGCCCTTAAAAACCTTTACAAGGCCACAAATCACTATTAAACCTTCATAATATACAAAGCCCTAACAAATCGTTTCATTATCACATATCATAATTGAAGCTGAAGAGAAGACAATTCACAATTCACTAATAAATTCTAGCAAGACAACGAGTCAATGTTATCAAATGTTACAAAAACTATCCAAGTGATAGTGAAATATTTGTGAAAATATCTTCATTCTCCTGTTCACGCTGACATTTAAGCTTATTATAGTCTTCGGACATTTTGAACATTGCATATAGCTTTTTGGATATCTCAAACTCACATATAGAACAATGAAAGTTATTCATCATGCTTTGCATCAAGCATGATATATGATACATATGTCCGCATGGCAAGCTAAAGTGACCACACCACTCATGAAAGAATGATCTACATATGGGGCAAGGACCACCGTGCTCACCAGAAGCTGGAGGGGCCTCAATAGATGTTGGGTGCTCAATCAATGTGGCAGCATTTTGTTTTTTTATAGTCGCCTCTAAGTCTTTTACGTGGCGAGATAGCACCTTCACCTCCCTTTGCAAGTCTCTATTTAGGGTTTCTTCTGCATGAGAGCCTTGTGTAGCTTGTGATGCTTTCTTGAGTTGAGTTTGAAGCTCCTCCTTAACTTGATGCACTTCCATTGATGCACCTTCTAGTGCCAATGACATCTCTTGCCGTGTGACGGTGATTGCAGTACTGCGAATGTCCTCAACCGTCATGTGAGGTGTCCTTGAGCTAAAGTCCACTGCTTCACCCAAGACATAATGCATGTATAACATCTTGGAAAACCACAATGGACAATCCATATGATGCATAGGATGACCCATAACATCGAGATATATGTTCTCTCCATTGTCTCGTATGTCTGCATTAATGCATTGTGATAGCTTGAGTCAGCCTTTCTTGATGTTGTCATCTGCAACGCCTGGCCATATGGATTTCACCATTTGTCGGTCAATCCTAGTGTTCACCTCTTTCCATTGTGTACCCACTAAGTTGGCCCACTGGGAGCAACGAGCAGCAATTCGAGCAGTTTCGTTCACTCCACCGCCTTGACACATGGATCTGAGACGCTCAAAAGCGCACTTAGCCCTTTGATTATCATTATCCATATCCTGATTAAACACTATACTTCAGTTACGGCATACAAACTTAATGATAAGCAATTTCTATAAGAGTAACCACCATTTTACGACAATCAATTGCTATAATTTTAACCACCATTTTACGTCAATCAATTGATATTAGAATAACCACCATCTTACGATAATCAATTGATATAAGAGTAACCACCATTTTTTAAATCAATGAATAACAATCAGTGACTCCACGTGGCTTATTGCTTGAAACTTAAGAGAAAAAACAAAACTCATAGAAAATTTGTTGTCTATTGAGATATAACAAAGTGTTTTTATTACTCATACATCATCCATTGCGCATAAAACCCAATTTTTAATAGTGCTTTTATAAGTCACAAGTCTCAGAAAACCCTGCTTAATAAAGTACATCATATATCCATCAAAAAAAGGCTACACTCATTTCAGAGGGAGGGCGTAAGCATCGTTCTGGCTGGGCTTCAAATCTTTCTAATTCTTCGTCCAAAAGTGCCAAGGTCTTTCTGTCTGTGGATTTCTTCCTCACCCAACCTTCCACAACAATCCTAGATATGGCTTGTACCTCCACTGAAACCTTATGTTTGAACCAATCTGTGTTGTAGTAGTCAGAGAACTCTCCACAAAACTTACAAAATTGCCATATCACCCATCCTATGGCGTACACATCTGTGGCCTTGGTCCATGGGTATAAATTCTTGCCATCTAGTAACTCAGGAGCTCGCCAAGGATGAAGCTTTTGCGAGTTTTCATCGGTATTGTTGGTCTTTTGTGTCTCAAAGCCAACACACAGAGCCAATCCCCAATCAATTATTCCAATACGGGGTGTGAGATCCTTGGTAAAGTCCAACATGATGTTCCATGGATGGAGATCATTGTGGATCACTCCCTCGTCATGTGCGAATCGCAATGCCTTCACCAAGGCATGGATCAACGAGGGAGCATGATTGCACAGGCTCTTGATACGTGTTTTCTTGTCTTCAGAGGGCTGCTCCCATTTAAAGTCTTCAGGGATATTTCCTTTCCCCTCTTGATGTGCTACAAGCGTCGTGAAAGAGCCATGTGGAAGGGGCACTGTCTCCATAAGATCACCTAAAGTTCCCCCATTGAAGTAGGGGAATATCAGAAACCATGGCAACGTTACAGACTGGGCAATACTCCTCACAATCCCTCTATGGTTGAGATCTACTCCACTTTCTGATGCAAAGCTTTTCCACTCATGCTTGGCCTGTCCTTTGAACTCCTTGGCACAATAAGTATTCTTTGCAGGAAGGAAACTGATCCCTTTGATTTGAACTTGCCACCCTGTGCCATAAGCCCCTGACCCAAGTTTCTTGATCTTCTTAATGGACTTATTTGGAATGCCCAAAGTCATACTACATTCAGAATTGTATATACTGCTCTCCAGGTGACTGGCAGAAGCAGTAGCACCCGATGTTCCCTCAATGGCAGCCTCCTCAATAAACGGTTCTCCAACTTGGCTGCTCCCCATAACTCTCGTGATAGCCATTTGCATTTTCTTGCTTAGACCAAACTGTGTGTCTATGTGGGATGCTCGCCTTGACCTCTCCTTTTCAGCTCTCCATCTCGCGTTCCAATGCTCTAGCTTACCCTTGTCTACTTCTTGAGGGCATTCCTCTTTCAAATCAGAGGCCACCTTGGGCAAATTGCCCACCCAACTGCTCAGTAATGAGATTATTGATTCGGTTGTTTTGTCTGGATATAACAACAAAATTTTTCGGGCAATCTCACTGCATAATGATTGCAATCTAGACTCATCTACAACAATCTGCGCTATATCGTCGGGATCTAGTGCACTGACGATTGTAATCAACAATTGTCTAATTTTCTTTTTGAACTCTATCACTGAAGTAGCAGAAGGATCCATTTCTCCTGCAATGGTATTATTGCAAACAACACATTGTGAAATATAACTATGTGCCACTCCATTTGGATCTTTTCTACGTGAAAGAAAAAGTGCAGTATAGAAAAAGTGCAGTATGCCTCACCGTACAACAACTTACAAACAAATTATCCTGTCATTCTAGCAGCAACACACCTAGTCGCAATTGCGACCATGTGCCGAAGCATGAATGACGGGAAGCAACATAAAACATAGTCATCTTGCGTTTTTGCAATGACACACCTAGCCGCAATTGCAACCATGTGCCAGTGCATCCACGCACGGTGAGTTCTTTCTAACACATGCTCCTGTCATTCTAGCAGCAACACACCTAGTCGCATTTGCAACCATGTGCCGAAGCATGAATGAATGGGAGCAACATAAAACATAGTCACCCTACGCTTTTGCAATGACACACCTAGCCACAATTGCAACCATGTGCCAGTGCATCCACGCACGGTGACTTCTTTCAAACAGAAGCTACCGTCAATCTAGCAGCAACACACCTAGTCGCAATTGCAACCATGTGCCGAAGCATGAATGACTGGGAGCAACATAAAACATAGTCATCCTACGCTTTTGCAATGACACACCTAGTCGCAATTGCAACCATGTGCCAGTGCATCCACGCACGATGTCTTCTTTCAAGATTCAAGCATATGAAACATTAAGAAATTATTTGAGCACACATTCATGCATTAGATGCTACCGTCATTCTAGCAGAAACACACCTAGTCGCAATTGCAACTATGTGCCGAAGCATGAATGACGGGAAGCAACATAAAACATAGTCATCTTGCGTTTTTGCAATGACACACCTAGCCGCAATTGCAACCATGTGCCAGTGCATCCACACACGGTGAGTTCTTTCTAACACATGCTCCTGTCATTCTAGCAGCAACACACCTAGTCGCATTTGCAACCATGTGCCGAAGCATGAATGAATGGGATCAACATAAAACATAGTCACCCTATGCTTTTGCAATGACACACCTAGCCGCAATTGAACCATGTGCCAGTGCATCCACGCACGGTGACTTCTTTCAAACAGATGCTACCGTCAATCTAGCAGCAACACACCTAGTCGCAATTGCAACCATGTGCAGAAGCATGAATGACTGGGAGCAATATAAAACATAATCATCGTACGCTTTTGCAATGACACACCTGGATGCAATTGCAACCATATGCCAGTGCCTCCACGTACGATGATTTGATAAAAGAAATTTTATACCTTTAAGTTTTAACGCAAAAAACTCAAAAAAACATCAATAAAATAAGGAAGGGATTAAAAAATTACCACTACACTGCTTTGAGAATGTGAAAAGCTGCCAGAAAGTTTGGTGAAGAAGACTTTTCAATGTACCTCTCTTGTGAAAAAGACAAGCACCGGCGTCGTCTTTATATAGCCACGGCGGGCCCATCGGGGAAGTGGCTTTACCCGGTGGGCCCGGCGGGTTAACTACTTAGCCCGGCGGGCCTTTAGCCGGTCTCCAAGTTTCCTTGCAAGTCAAAAAAGATGAATCTCAATTAACATAATATTTGTTATTTTGCATTTCTATTGTATTAACCTGAAATTATAGTGTGATCACGTCATTTTGAAATCCCTGCTAGTATAGAGGCTTCATAGAAAAGTTCTCACAAATTGCGGGACCATTACATGACCTAACAAAGAAAAACGTTAGGTATATATGGTCCACCAAGGAGAACAATGCTTTCAAAAAGATTAAAGAGAAGGTTATCTTTCAACATGTGCTTACACTACCGGATCTCTCAAAGCCATTTGAGGTCCAATGTGACGCTTGTAGTGATTGCCTTGTTTCTCCAAGAAGGGCACGCCATAGCCTATGAAAGTCGAAGGCTTGACCCTGTTGAGCAAGATCTAGGCATATATGAGAAGGAACTCTTAGCAGTCCTACATGATCTAGATTTGTGGAAGCACTATTTATTGGGGACTCCTTTCATTTTGCGAACGGATCACCAAAGCCTTAAGTACTTTATGATGCAGACCAAGCTCTTCGACAAACAAATGAGGTAGGCAAATTTTCTTTCGCAATTTCATTTTTATATTTCTCACATTGCTGGCAAGCATAATAAGGTAGCTAATGCACTCTCAAGATGACCAAGAGTCAATGCGGTATCCATAGCAACTCACAATGATCTATCTTCTATGATACATGAGTACACTATCGATCCCGATTTTAGAGATGTGATTTCAGCCCTTGCACTAGGGAAGAAGGAAGAACCATTTACCCTACTGGATGGTTATCTTCTCTATGGCCATAGACATGGCCATAGACATGTCTTCCCTAGACTTGCACTAGGGAAGAAGGAAGAACCATTTACCCTACTGGATGGTTATCTTCTCTATGGCCATAGACATGCGCTACTAACTCAGTACGTAAGAAAGTAATGTATGAATCTCGTGCTCCTCCTTATGCGGGGCATAGAGGGATTCAATCTACCCCAAAAGGGATAGAAACATATTTCTATTGGCCTACCATGAAATCAAACATACAAGAGTATGTTTCAAAATGTGTGGTATGCCAAAAGATGAAGTTTGATAGAGGGAAGCAACCTGGATTTCTTCAACCTTTGCCAATCTCTGATTCACCATGGGAGATCATATCCATGGATTTTATCTTTGGATTGCCCAAGTCTATCCATGGAAATACAAGAATGTGGACGATAGTAGACAGGTTTAGCAAACAAGCACATTTCATACCTGTCAAAAAGACCATTAAAGCCCATCAAGTGGCAATCCTCTTTATATCACAAATGTTGAAATACCATGGCTTGCCAATGTCCATACTGTCGGATAGAGATCCGAGAATGACTAGTAATTTTTGGAAGGGTCTCTTTGAAAATTTAGGGACAAGTCTAAACTTCTCTTTGGCCTATCACCCGCAAACGGATGGCGAAAGTGAAATAGCTAACCTAACAATCCTTGATCCACCAAAATCCTATGTAAGGGAAGTAGATCAAAGTTACCAATGGGAGAAGTACTTACCATTAGTGGAGTATGCCTACAATAACACTATACATACCTCCATCGGAAAAGCACCTTTTGAGGTAATTGAGGGAAGATCTAAAAGTCCCCTGCTACTTAAGGTACACGGGCAGATCTTCGCTGCTGATGAGTATAGCCAAGACCTACAAGAATCTTTCCAAAAGATTAAGGATTCTATCTCTATCTCACAGTAAAGGCAAAAGGCTGCTGCTGCTGATAAGCAAAGAAGAGCCCTAGGCTTTAAACAAAATGATTGGGTATTAATCAAGTTTCCCAAGGCTCGATTAAGGCACACAATGAGAAAGAATCCTATAGGACACCAAAAGTACTATGCTAAGTTAGCAAAAAGGTACTATGGTCCCTTTCAGATTCTTAGACCAATCAATGAGATGGCCTATCAACTCAAGTTGCCCAACCATTGGCTCAAGGAGAGCCACCTCAAGAAGCAATCATTGAAGACTCACCCGAGATCGAGGACCAAGAAGAGGTGTTGTAGCCCGAGTCCATTCCCCGACATGAAGACAAGGTATTACGAGGCGGTAAGACTATCCGATGATATCTTATCAAGTTTAAAAATTATTCTTTTGAAGATGCTAGATGGATGCAAGGCATACAATTAAAGGATAACCTAAACCTTGACAATGCTTACAATGATTGCCTAGAGTAAGCAAATGTAAATATGTATAAATGAACAAAGTTTTTGTCTTATAAGACCCTCTTTTTCTATATTGTGTGCACATGTTAATGAGTATGCATGCTTAGGATCATGTTTATGGAGACGACGTCTCCCAAACACCAAGTAGAGCTTGTCACTCTACTATGGAAGATTGATACGGACTAATGTGCAGACATGCTTGCGGGTGGCATCTAAGGCTGTCAAGCACCAAATGGACTAGTCATCCATTCTGGAATGGTGTTGTAGGGTAAAATAGGGATCCTATACCCGCTAGCAAACAGACTAATCACTAGGCTTTATCTTCTCTACCTCATAGTCGAGGACGACTATGATTTCAAGAGAGAGGCAATGTCATAAGAACTAATATCCAATTCTCCCAAATGATTTTCTCATGTTTACTAATCATTTAATATGGGAAAGTATCAAGGTAGTGAACGCTAGAATATTGGTAAGGCTGCCAGACCGGTCTCTGCAGGGATCCAAAGGAGGACAGTCTTCTGCAAAAGAGAAATGTGCTTCAATGGGGATTAAAAGACCTAAGGTTCAATTCCATTAAGACTTCCATAGTCTAAGGTTCCTAATTTTTTTTAATTCAATTGTCCAAAGGCCAATCTAGGGGAAAATTGGATGGTCATGGGAAGACTAAAAAGTCTTCCCACATCCCTATCAAGGAGGGGGTGAGCCATGAGAGTAGGGGATGCGAGAGAAACACACACACACACACACACACTGCAAAGCTCCCCCTTTACACAAAGGAAGTATTGGACACATGTCAGGATGCTAGGCCACTTGCCCCCAAGCTTTCTTCAAATCCTATTGGATGGCCATAGAGGTGGACCAATGAAAAATATGCTAGACTAAATTTAGTCTAATCAATTTAAAAATTCTTGATAAAAGAACCAATAGGAATTAAGCTCCCTAGAAGACTATTGGACAGTCCACCAAGAGGTCCAATAAGCATTCAACAACCCAATGGCTTTTCTGATTCCTATTGGCAAGAAGACTAAGAGGTCGAATGAGAGTTTAATTGAATTATTTAATTACCTAAAGCTCTCACAAAAGGGGAAAGGGGGACACACATCACAAGGCTAGAAACTATGCTTCTAATTTGTCATTGGCTAAGCTTTACAAGGGCCAATGGGATCCCAACATGAGCAAATAGCAAGAGGGGTTGACCAAGATGAGAGAGAAGGCTGCATTTTACTAACTCATGGATACACACACACACAACTCATGTGTGTAAGAATAATTCCATATCCTTCTCCAAGCATTGAGAAGTAGAGGCATACACCAACAACTCTTGGCTATGGAATGCAAATCCAACCAAGAGCCAAGATTCAATGGCATGCTCATCTCCTCTACCATGCTAATTACTAAGCTAAGCTATGCTAGTAGAGTAATTATGTGAGGAGAATACTTCTTTCTCATAAGATACCTCTTCTTCCTCTCAATCCATCCTCATTCCCTACTAGCTCTCACCATTTTTGAAGGTGTGTACGGTCTTGGGAGTGAGGCTAGGGACACTAGGTGTGTTTTTCAAGCATAATTTGGTGTATGAAGCTCCCATCTTCATTACACCAACTAGTTTTATCAAGGAACACAAAGATTGTATTGTACAAAAGTCTCCTTTGATGGGAAAGCTATAATACAAAGCCTTTATGGAGGGGGGACCGGATCCATGTAAATCCGATCCTCAAATGTTTTCAATTGTTCTATTTCTCTCTCTTTTCGAGTATTGTCAATGCCAAATTAGCTAGGTGTAAATTGCTATGTTCCTTTCTCAATTAAGTACTCTCTCTATGCTCATTAGGAACTTGTTCTTAATGAAATGCTCACTATGCTATCAATTTTTGCTACACACAGGCTACCAGTGCATTAAATGTTACAATCCCAATAGGCTTAACAATAGTCCCATTGGCCATCTTTTTCACTATGTTTTTGGTCCGAAGGTGAGGTCTTCCGATAGTTTCCCATCAATTTTTAGTCACAATGCTAACCCGAGTGCCACCATCAAGGATTACCTTCATAGTTAATCCCTTGGTAGTGATTGGTATGGTCGCATTGGATTCATTGCCTTCAAAGTATTGTCCCAACTTGTTACAACAACAGAGTTCTCATCTAGGTTGGGTTGTGGATTTAAGTCCTCCTCCTCTATTGGCGACTCCCTAGCTCCATCTATCTGTGCAAATTGTGGTAGCCTGACTTTCAGCTATCCATTGACTCAAAAGCTCGAAGAGCTAAGAATAGCTCGGGATCTCCATATAGTTTGGCCATGATGGCGGTTCTAACTTCTGAAGGCATGAAATCCATCAGTTTGGCAATATTTAACGGCACCTTTTGGGCTTCAGTCCCTTGACGTGGGGAAGATGGGATCTCCATTTCTTCGATAAGGTCAGATAGTCCCTCTGTAAACACACTCTCCAACAAGAAGGGAGTACATCCACTTTACCATGACTTAAAGTAACTTTCTTCTTGTATAACACTAGGTATGGCTAGTGGTCTATGGACTTTGTGAGGTTTCTTTTGGGTAGGGAACACTGTGTCGATAATCTGGATCTACCTAGGTGCTGGCTCTAGATCCCCTTGGGGTCTCTTCTACCAAAATCCTTAATTGCTTGACTCGCTTGATCTCCTCTGTAGGGTTTGGTAAGTTCTTATCTTCTTCTTGGGTCCTGGCCATTGTGGCCCATGACAATTCTCCTTGTTGGTTTTTTTCCTAATGGTCATTTTGATCTCCATGGTTTCACCTGAATTAGAATCCTCTTCAACGTCGTTCATATATACGGGGTTGTCACCAGTCCCTATGTTGATCTTTGAACTGGGGTCTGACTTCACTGCTTTTGCGATCTCTTCCTTCGTGTTTTCTTCTTTTTTTGAGATTGGGCAATTGATGCCGTGTCTCTTTCTTCAAGAATATAGTTTTGTTTTTGGATCATTGATCGTGTGAGTACATTTACTGGTACCACAGGTGTACTTTGCAATGGCTCCTTGGTAACTTCAATCAAGTTTAATGATATGATCTTTGGTGCATTTGGATTATTTGGACATTGGGCAATCAAATGATCTATGCGACATCAATTACACAGGATTATCGGCATTGTAGGCGTGCTCGATTGATTGGCTTGCATTAGTGTGACATTATTTTGTAGCCTAATAGGACACTCGGCTACACGATTTGGACCTCCACACTCATAGCATTGAAGAGGTGGTATCTTGGCAGTGTAATTGATATTTTGGCCTCTTGCAGCAAGAGCAACTACTTGATAGACATGTTTGACTTGTCCCCAATAGTCCTCCATGTAGTATTGTGGACTTTCTTCAAGTGCATCAATCCCATAGGCATATTAGGGTCTATATCTTTCTCACAACCTTCAAAACAAGAAATAGATGACTCACAACCCACTTGATTCACAGAAGTGATTCTCGGATGTGGTGGTTGCGGTCCTAGCAGTGGAGGTGGTAAGGGTGTTGTTTGAACAACATTTTGGGCCCTAGGGACCATGTGTTGTGACATTTGCTCAAGAGGTGGGTTCGGCATCAATGCAGGCACTCGAGGTGTGTCTATCCATGCTAAGGTTGGTCTATTGGCCATTACGCACTTAAATACTATGTAATCCTTAGCTTGATGACCATACCTCCCATAGTCATTGAAATTCCCATTAAATTTTACTCTAAAAGTAGGGCATTCATTGGTACTATGCGGACCATAGCAAACTGAGCACCATTGTTGCTCCCTTCTTGGATACATATGATTGTTATGTGGAGCACGATTGTCTCTAAGGCTCTCTTGAATGGACTTGGTGAGATCTGCTAAAGTCATCTCAGATATATTTGGATCCTTATCAATAGGCTTTAGGGTCATTGGTTGATGCCCCAATGCTTGCGAGCTAGTAGATTTAGGCTCAACTTGAGATGCTACACCCCAAAGTACTCCCTCTCGTATGTAGTCTTTCAAGAACAGTCTCCTAAGAGTAGGGTAAATCGTTTTCTCTTCCATTCTTAGGGTTCTATACCTATTCCCAGCCTTTCCACTTAGGGTCAGGCTTATAGCATTACTCTTATGCAGGTCATTGTGTTCTCCTAGGGAATCATATATTTGTTCAAATACTTTGATATGCTTTCTCAGATCCCCGTCTCCACTAATTTTTTGTGTGAGCTTGGCTATTTGCACTGCCTTACTTGTAAGCTCTCTATCCGGCGTGTTACGCATATTTTTAGCAATGAATCGACCAATAGCTTGAGCAAATGTTGCCAAGTCACCTAAGTAAGCAGGCACCGTGGGTGAAGGTGCTCTAGAGACTACATGTGGAGTAGGTATTGGCATTGGTCTTGGCGCATAGGAAGACTTGGGTTCCAAGTTTGGTATTGTGACATGTTGTGGCCCAAAGTTCATATGTGTGGTCGTGGGCATAGCAGACGTGGTAGTTGGAATGGCCTCATAAGGGCTTGGATGTTGCGATCGTAGAGTAAACGTTGTTGAAACCATGGGACGGGTAGGAGCTACATGAGCATGAGGACCCATAGGTGTATATGATTGGTACACACTTGTAGATACTGTTGGGCATTGAGCTACCATGTAGCAGCGCTTTACTAACAAATGAGGTCGATGGCGTGTTCCTTGGCATGCCCATCACTGGGGTAGGCATGGTAGCCGTGGTGTCATCAAGAGAAAGATGAGCTAGACTTGGAAAATTGAATCTATCACTTGTGGGCTTAGATTGTACTGAGACCCCAGGCAAAACAACATATGCAGGATCCATTGGGCTTACCAAGTGAGTCTCCATTTGGCCTTCCCTGTATCCAAGAATCTCATGAGACCTGTTGAAGGCATGTGGATCCCTTTGTTCTGTCTCTCTAGCTGAATAACCCTATGAATGACATAACAAACTCTTTTTTTTGTTGCTCCTCTACGCTAGTAGCACCCAATGTTGATTGTAGGACATCTAACCAACCTATGTGATAGGTGTGACCTGTGTATAGATCGGTTAGAGTTTTTGTTTGTAGTTCATACTCCCAATTCTCATTTTAGGAATGCTCCATCTAGGATTGAGGTGCTAGGGGTGTCCTTTGAATTGGATGCAATGTGGCTGTCTATGGGTTGATCCTTAGTGGTCGCTAATTTAGGAGCACTCAATTGCTCTCCTACCATGGATGTTGACATAGAGGCTTTCACTTTTAACTCTCTTCATTGCTCTGCCCTAGGTAAGATCTCAATTTCCTTTTCCCAAGCCGCAATGATATACCGCTCAACCTCTTTCACTTGGGCAAGGCTTCTACCATCAGGTGATATAACCTTGGAGGGGAATAGCTCTGACGAGTCGGTGCAGAGAATGGAGTATTCACATGCACACTCTCCAAGAGCATGGGGTCTCCATTGGTCATGAATGGAAAATTTACTTCCCCACCCCCTTCATTTACCTCGTTAGCTTCCCGGGGAGGTCACCTAATAAAAATGTAACCTATCACGTGAGTTCAACAAAAGGGTATTTAAAGTTCTTGAAACTTACAGAAATATCTATACAGAAGGGCATTATGTTTTCAAATTTGAAAAAAACTTACAGATTTTAAAAGAAAAGGGTACATTATATTCTTAAAAAAACTCACAGATAAGGGGTTTTACAAACATGTTTTGAACGCACGTGATATGGTAATTTTACACATAGTGAACCCCCCGAGGTTAGCTTCATGTTCAGAGTGAGTGGCTCTACTAAAAGTTTCCTTCAAGCGGCTAAGCACGCTCGACCCGGACTGTGGGCCCATGGCATGCATGTCTTGGCTTGAATTATAGGGATTGGGCATTGGGTAACCCTCCATGACATCGTAGTCAGAGGAAGAGTCACTAGATGCAATATGTGGGTCCTAAGTGGTACTACCTTGGGTTCCCGCTAAGGGCCTAGAGCCTAATGTGGAGGAATGATGAATGCCCGCATAAAGGAGGAACTCTTTATGTGATCATCCTCTAGCTCACGACCAGAGTGTAGGTGCATGTGACCTTAACACTTTAGAAGTGATGATGAGTGCCCGTGAAGGCCGCTCACCTAGTTTATCGTTTGCAACCCAAATTTACCCTCTTTTTCTGTTTTGTTTTGCTTTGTTTTTTTTTTGTCTCAGATTTTTCTATTGTACTATACTGGTATTGGTACACACACTGCTACTAGTACTGGACACTCATAGACGTCTAAACTCAACTAGCTCACTTGGCACATGTACTGCTGGTATACTAGTACTGGTACACACTCGTATTGGTACTGCAGTGAACACACAGACTGATATTGGTATTGATACACACATTCAATCAACTCACCAATATTGATACTACTTGTACTAGTCTCACATTTTCAATGCTAGTACTATTACTGATAGTATTGCACATGTACTGGTACTGGTACTGCACCTAGCCAGACCTACACTGGACCTTTACTAGTATTGGTATTTGTAAAGGTTTTTCCTCGAGCTGGTTTACTAATACTGGTACTAGGCACTCATTGTCTAACACGGCAAACCGCGCACTCATAGACTTACTCAGCCATCTCACTAGTATACTGGTATTTTTTCTTCTGTTTATATTTTTTTCTTAAATTTTCTCTTTGGTCTCAGATTTATGAGCTGGTATACTCGTAATGATACATAGCTATACAGTTATATTGATACTATTATATTGCTACGTTGAAAGGTTGAGCTAGTTTACTGGTACTTGTATACATTGGTAGTACTGGTACCGGTATTGTATTGTACTATTCTCAAGTTTTTTTGTTAATGGTACTTGTAATGGTACTAGTACTGGACTTTACTAATACTAGCCAGACCTATACTGGACCTACTATACTGGTATATTGGACCTATACTGGCACTGGTATACTGGTACTAGTACACACACAGATATTTCCTTTTGTTCTTTTTTTATGTTTTTTTTCTTTTTTGTGGATAATGTTTAATTGCGTGGTGTCGAGCTCCCACATAGAGCCTGTCTCAAGCGTGCACACTGCAGCACCTCTGTTCGCTCTGTCTAAGTTTTCTACAGCTAAACAACACTAGTTAACACTGCACACACAATGTCTAACTCAGCAAACTACACGCGGACATAACAGTCAACCTTCTCACTCAAACTCGGACAACCAGAAATGACAGAAGTGAATGACTTCATGAGGTAGCACTGAGTGCTTCTCAAGGTTAGTGCGCCGCAGTCCCCGACAACGGTGCCAAAAATGTACGCTTCGTTGTACGTGAGGAAAGCTGGGAACTTGTTTGTTCACTGTGTGTGAGCCTCGAAAGGCTACAAACACACAACTAGAAGATCCTAGCAAGCTCAAAGAAACAATGGTGTGTCACTCACCTCTCAATGCTTCCTTTATGAAGGATCTTGTGCTACGAAGAAGGAGGAGCCACCGCCAATGCCGCGCTCAACCGCCTTGCCATCGCCTCTGTCGTCGCAATGCTTGATCACTCTCTCTCTCTCTCTCTCTCTCTCTCTCTCTCTCTCTCAAGCACACACACACACACACCCATGAGAACATGAAGGAGAAGAAGATAGAGATGGAGCAAGAGCACTTCTTAGCTTACACCTCCCATAATGAGGATTTCTAGGTCAAATGGACCTTTTATAAGAATTTGACCCATTTACACATGGGCACCCACAGTGGCCGACTGTTGCAAAACTACTGTAAAAATAAGATAAGTGGTGTGCCTCTCATGGGAGATCACCCACACACTTATTGGACCGAGAAGCCTGGTCCATGACTCAATCAAATAAATAATATGCGTCCGTCGAAGGTGATAGGGTGTCCGTGAGGGTTAACAGGATCACTTGTAGTATCCTTGGCCTTATGATTCACGAACTGCACAACTCAATTTGACAATTTGGTGACATTTTCATTCAGAAGCACAAAATTTTCTTCTAAGACAGTCATACATGATTGCATTTTTCAATGTCAAGAAATTCAATCTAGTCATTTGTGCCAGTTTTCGTGCAGATATTCTCCATGAGAGTATCCTGTTGCTTAGCTGTTGTAGGCCTAATGAGTGACATGTGCTCAAAATCAAATGTATGATGCATATTAACGTCTATATCCATGGTGCAAGTGCAATTGTTAATGAAAAAATTACCTTGTAATTATATTTTGAGTAATCACCATTGAAGGGACCGTTGCCCTGAATGGCCATTTGATTTTTGATTTCTACTGGTAGATCAACCTCGCCAATAGGACTCCAAGAAGCCCTTCATAATAGCACTCTTTTGGCATTTGACTACTTCAAAAGCCCCTTTAGGAACCACTAATTTTTTAATCTTGTGTGATGATAGCTTCAACGCCTTTGGCTATTAAGTTTGTAGTTTTCAATGCTCCATTGCTGGCCTCCACTGCAAGCTTGGGGGAGGGCGTTCTAATCCTTGAGAGTGGAGGGGTATGTACTGGTCCTTCGGATGGAGGAGCAATGATGGACAAAAGAATTGAAATCTTCAAGTTGGTGAGCTTGGAATTCCTTGAGAGATTGAAGCTTCAACGCCTCAATCATCATTCAAGTTGCAAATCTTATGAGCGTGGTAACCCTTGAGAGCTTGAACCTACAAAGCCTCAACTCTCCAAACACGTGGCGTCTCCTAGGTGAGAGATAGCCTTGTAGTGCTTCCAATGGCCGAGCCTTGAGGCCAATTGCTTCCAATTGCCGATCCTTGGGACCACTTCTACGCAAGAATAAGCCTTAAACACCTAAGGCTACCCAACTTTGGAAGCCAAATGTGAGTCCTCAAGCTTCCAAAGTTATGGAAACGCGTTCTAGCAATGTATATAAAGAGAGAGAAGGCGGTTATTCATGGTGCAAAGGCTAGTTTCACACATCATGCCTGGATGCATCTGAAACCCCGCCCCCCTTCCCCCTTCTTGTACATGATATGGTGCACGTCCAAACAAGAGTGTGTGCGTACAAGTATTTGTGCCTACGACATTGCCCGAAGCTCGTCAACCACACAATAGTGCTTCTCCTCCACAGTTGCATGCATGCATGCAAGGAGAGCCCCCTAAATAGCCTTCACGCCCTGCTATCTTTAACTTTGATACTAGTTGAGGTGAGAGGGTAGGAACCCCTCACTTCCATCCAACCATCCTCTCCTAATGATAATAGGAGAGCCCCCATGCGTATTCTCAGTGGGTCGTGCTCGGCTACCCTTGGACATTCTTTACAAAGCTCTACGTGCCCTAAAAGAGGACCCATTTAGATGCAGGGTAACAAATTTCTTCTAGAGTAGTAGCTCCCACCAGGACACATCAGTTTTCACCTCATGTGACTCTCCTACATAAAGAGCTACCAAGATTATAGGATCTCAATGTCTTGTATCTCTTTTAGATCACGCCACTGAAATGTTTATCCTTGTTGTATATACCTCACTATCTTGCACGGGCGGGTTCAAAAGGGCTCTACGGTGGAGGGTTATTTGGCAAATCTGGGCCGTTGGCGCGTACTGACCCAAATTTACAAGGTTGACGTTGTTACATCTTGGCCACTATTGAAAGGCCTAGAGCAGCTACTACAATCTATATCTATATTAATAGATAATGGGGGAGGGGATTCCGGCCCGCCCCCCCGCCCCCCCCCCCCCCCCCCCCCGCCACCCACACGTGTCGTCTTTTGCTTTCTCTGGCCATCTTAGACAGTGTGGCTTGCAGTCGAGGGTACAATGCGTTGAGAGAGAGAGAGAGAGAATGGCGGAGAGGGGGAGTCATGTCAATAGTCATCGCTTTTACACTTTCCCAGGTGCCTTGGAGTTTATGTTTGAGACGTTGGCCCGCCATTCATGAGAGCCTGAGAGTTGCTGTGGAGAAGCAGAACATCGACAGTGATGTTTGGAGCTTCTCAATCAGCTTTGGGGCTTATATAATTAAGCGGTTGGGTAAAGAGAGCCTTGGTGGAGCAGGACACGGGCATCGTAATCCTTAGGGGAGGGGCGAGGGGAGGCGAAGTCTCAAAGGGCTGATGTGTGCTGCCGATGAGCAGGCCAACCTCGGAGTATCCCAGCATGGCGTTGAAATCCTCCAGGAGCCCGCCAGGAGCCCGCTCATGGCGGCGTCGAAGCTTGGCCATGAATGATGTCGGCTTGCTGAGTTGTGGCTAGCTTCAGCCACCATGGATAGCTCTCAGCTTATCTGCCCTGCTAACCGGCCGAAGGCTTCACTCCATTATGCGTGTACGGTTCTAGCCTGTAAGAGCAACCGAGAGTTCTTGAGATCAAGCTGTTGTAAACTTCCCAAGCTCCCTTCGTCCTAACTCCTCGCCTCCTGCAAAAGGTGGTCTGGTGCAAGTTGTGGTAACCTGCGGACATTGAACTTTGTGTGATGACTTGAGAGAGAGAGAGAGAGAAAGAGAGAGAGAGAGATTGTGCTTTGAGACCTAGCCGAAGAAGCTTTAGCTCCCGTGGTGCATGCAAACCAGCCTCGCGAAGTCAGCAGACCTGGACGGTGAGGCAATTAGAGGCCGACCAGTCAAGTCGATGTTGGGGATGCTTTCATGGGCAGCTACTGAGAGCAAGGGGCTTAGGCAACAAGGGCTGATGCAATAGGGAGAAGGGACACATGGCAAGCAGGACAGCGCTTACATTTAAAGCAAGGGCAAACATGGCGCAGGACATGGGCATCGTAATCCTTGGGGGAGGGGCGGTCTCAAAGGGCTGATGTGTGCTACCCATGAGCAGGCCATCCTCGAAGTAGCCTAGCATGGCATTGAAATCCTCCAGGAGCCTGCTCATGCGGCGTCGAAGCCTGGCCATGAATGATGTCGGCTTGCTGAGCTGCGCCTAGCTTCAGTCACCATGGATAGCTCTCAGCTTATTTGCCCTGCTAACCGGCCGACCTTGCCGAAGGCTTCACACCATTATGAGTGTACGGTTCTAGCCTGTAAGAGCAACCGAGAGTTCTTGAGATCAAGATGTTGTAAACTTCCCAAGCTCCCTTCGTCCTAACTCCTCGCCTCCTGCAAAAGGTGGTCTGGTGCAAGTTGTGGTAACCTGCGGACATAGAACTGTGTGTGATGACGAGAGAGAGAGAGAGAGAGAGAGAGAGAGAGAGAGAGAGAGAGAGAGAGAGAGATCGTGCTTTGAGACCTGGCCGAAGAAGCTTTAGCTCCCGTGGGTGCATGCAAACGAGCCTCGCGAAGTCAGCAGACCTGGACGGTGAGGCAATTAGAGGCCGATCAGTCAAGTCGATGTTGGGGCTGCTTTCATGGGCAGCTACTGAGAGCAAGGGGCTTAGGCCACAAGGGCCGATGAAATAGGGAGAGGGGGCACATGGAAAGCAGGACAGCCCTTACATTTAAAGCAAGGGCAAACATGGCGGGGCAGACTGTACAGAGCCGGCGGCATCCAAGCAATAGGCGGATGAAATCAGGAGGGTGGGGGCATGAGGAAACCATGGAAGGTGGCACACTCTCTCTCTCTCTCTCTCTCTCTCTCTCTCTCTCTCTCTCTCTCTCTCTCTCTCTCTCTCTCTCTCTCTCTCTCTCTCTCTCTCCTCTCTCTCTCTCTCTCTCTCTCTTCTCTCTGTCTCTCTCCCTCTCCTTCTCTCTTGCAACCCCCGATCCCTCCCTCTGTAGCCGAGCTGCTCAGTTGACACGCAGGAGTATTGTACGGTGGTGGAGCCTTGGCAAATGTAGCGTGGAGATGATTAAGACATCTCCTGTGATTCCTCTTGGTGAACCTCTAGCAGTGGAGGATAGTAGCTTGAGAATTATTGCTAGATGCTATTGCGATTCCAACAAAGATATGTGATTCTCAAATACTGCCTGCGAAGGTTTTGAACAATGCTCAAAATTGGATTTGGAGCACGCACTTGGCTGCTGTTGCTGTTGGTTGCCCACACTTGAATGAGGTGGGTAGAAGTGTTGTACTCCAACCCTTTGATATAGGTAGAGTGGATACGACGGATTGGTCCGGTCGAGGACGGCAGGCTTCAGAGATGCAAGGCTAGAGATGTCGATACAAATGTGGCTGGTGCTCGGGTCGAGATTTTTTTCTTGCAAGTTCTGAGGTACTGACCTCGAGCGCCATAAATTATCGTTGGTGTCGGTCCTTGGGCTTCTCAGCCATGACGCCGAGAAAGCGGTCCGTGCTAAGTGTCGCAGTGAGCAGCTCTCCAAACCTTGTCCCTTTATGAGTGTCTCAACATCCATAATTATATGAAGCATAATGAGCATCTACAAGCTAGGCATCGTTCTCTCTAGCATCAGCCACTACACCTTAGAAGAGGTCACAAGTCATGAAGGTGAAGAGTGCATGAAGATCCCAAAAGGGATCGTGCCAATTCTGTTAGGGCCTACTTAGTGCAACTGCTACATCCTTCGGACACCCTACTGGCATATCCTTTGTCGATGCAGTTGCTGGAGATGTCCGCCCAAGAGTTTGGATACACGGAATACATGGGGCCCTTATAGATGTCTTTTGATGCTCATCATTTTGAGGAGCTTCTTGATCCACTGAGCAATGGAGAGGTCCCTCTCGGCCCCCTTCTACAATAAAATTCAGATCTAAGCCTTTCTTGCGTGGTGTCGATTGCCAGTTGCTCGTTAGGGTCTACCTCTAATCTATCTGTCAACAACTATTATATATATATATATATATATTATATATATATATATATATATATATATATATAGAGAGAGAGAGAGAGAGAGGAGAGAGAGAGAGAGAGCGCTACAGTGTTCAAGAAAAACTATTTGGCAATCATTTTCCTTTTTATTGATTTTTCAATAGAAAATTGTGAAAATTAGAGTAGATTCTAACCAATTTAAAACGCTATTTTCTTCAAAATCTAGGCGAGACAAAGAAAGACTCCACTGGCCTCTGAGAGAGAGAGAGAGAGAGAGAGAGAGAGAGAGAGAGAGGAAGAGAGAGAGAGAGAGAGAGAGAGAGAGAGAGAGAGAGAGAGAGAGAGAGCTTCTCTTGATCTCCTTTTATGAAATTTTTCAAGAGCAAGGGGCTTGAGGGTAAGAGGGGCCATGCCGCCGCCGATTCTCACTAATGTAATGTTGAGAGCAAGGATCTTGAGAGCAAGGATCTTGAGAGCAAGGATTTTTCAAGAGCAAGGATCTTGAGAGCATCTTCCTCGATTCTCACTAATGTAATGTTCAAAAAGAGCCCCCCCCCCCCCCCCCCCCCCCCCCCCCCCCCCCCCCCCCCCCCCCCAAAAAAAAAAAAGAAGAGCTTGCACGCCAAAACCTTAGCCTTCGTGAGGCTCCACCCTCACCTCCCTCGGTGCAACACAGAGAGAGAGACCAATTGCGGCCATACGAGAGAGAGAGAGAGAGAGAGAGAGAGAGAGAGAGAGAGAGAGAGAGAGAGAGAGAGAGAGAGAGAGAGAGGAGAAGAAGAAGAAGAAGAAGAAGAAGAAGAGAATTTTAATGTCGTGGGAATCTATCCCAAGAGACCTCAAAAGATTTATCCGTCGATGAGCGTTGAACTCAAGACTTGTGCGCGCGTGCACACACACACACACACACACACACACACACACACACACACACACACACACACACACACACCACACACACACACCACACACAGAGAGAGAGAGAGAGAGAGAGAGAGAGAAGGGCCACTTCCACGACTTTTTACAAAAGCAGGCTGCCCCTTCACACTTTTTTATTACCGCAAGGGGCGGGGGGGGAGGGGGGGGAGGAGAGAGAGAGAGAGAGAGAGAGAGAGAGAGAGAGAGAGAGAGAGAGAGAGAGAGAGAGAGAGAGAGAGAGAGAGTAGTATCTCCTAAGAGAAACTTGATTTTGCCTTTTTTTTGTTTTGTGGTGCAGACATACAATAATATAGCTCTTCTTTGATTTTATTAGCCAGAATCTTCAAAGATGCTCTCAAGATCCTTGCTACAATATCTCCTAGTAGTCAAGTGATGAAACAAATCAACGAAGATTCAAGACGCAGTCGAACTCTGGCACATAAAACCACTCCAGGTTGACCACGTAACCCCGTGATACAACTGTTATGGAGCGATACCTGCACAATTAAAAATTGATGATGCTCGTCTTTACCAACCACTCAGAGCCTCATCAAGCTAGCTAGCAGGACTGTTGACGATTGGCTCCGCTTCTTGTTTCTAAATAGATAATTGAGTAGATTACTTAATGGAGAGAGACAGATTTATATACACGACATTATAGAGTAGAGAGAGAGAGAGAGAGAGTACACACGATATACGTGGTTCACCCAATGTGGGCTACGTCCACGGGAAAGCAGCCAGTCAATGGCTTTAGTACTTCAAAACAAGAAGTAGTTTACAAAGGGATTATAACCTTAATGGAGCTCCCGCCTTGCTTCACTCTCACCACCTCACACTCACCTTGTTGCATCAACTTCACACTATGAAATGTGTGTAAAAATGGCCTCCTTTTATAGGCCAAAAGGGCTGCCCTCTCTTATGAGAGACAGCCATGTGTAGCCGCCCTTGTGCGAATAAGTCAAAATCGGACCCTCCAATCCGCCCATGTGTGGCCGCCCTTGAGAAGACAAGTCCGCCATTGAATTCGGCCACTGGCCACCGGCCATTGACTTCCGACCACCGGCCATCGGCCATTGACTACCGGCCACCGGCCAACCGACCGGTTGTTTTCCGACCACTTTTCGGCCGTCGTCCGGCCATAATATTCCGGCGAAAAAAAGTCTCGGGGGCCCCTGATTCTTGACCGTGAAAATTTTGGTTTCCGGTGAGTGATTTTCCTTCACGCACGATGGCTTCTCCTCATAGTGGGGGCCTTACAAATGTGCGCTTTTACCACAGAAAATTACAAGGGTAAATCAGGCTCCATACTTAACAATCTCCCACTTGGAGACTGATCTCCAAACCAAACCTGTGACTGCTTTCCATTCTGGCTTCTTATCCTTGAATGCCGATTGAAGATGAGCAAAAGCTCAACTTCTCCTTGTTGACCACCTTTGTAAATATGTCTGTAGGATTTTCACTTGTATGCACCTTTCCTAGCTTTAGTTGTCCCTCTTCCAAAAGAGTGCGTATGAAGTGATATCTCACCTCAATGTGCTTTGTCCTTGAATGAAAGGCTGAGTTCTTCGCAAGATGGATAGCGCTTTGGCTATCACTGTACAAGACACAATTGTCTTGTTTGAATCCAAGCTCTTCTAAGAATCTGTGAAGCCACAGAATTTCTTTGCTTGCCTCCGTCATTGCTACATACTTCTTCCTGGTGTGTAGAAAGTGAAACCACTTTCTGCAGCTTTGAAGCCCAGCTTAATGCTATGCCTCCACCCGTGAACACATAGCCAGTAGTGCTCCTTCGAGTATCTTTCTCACCTGCCATATCTGCATCAGCATACCCTTCTAGAAAAATATCAATTCCTCCAAAATACAAAGCATTTGTTGTTGTCCCTTTTAGATACCTAAGTATCCACTTCACAGCTTGCCAATGCTCTTTACCTGGGTTGTCCATGAACCTACTCACAACTCCCACTGCATGTGCAATGTCTGGCCTTCTCCAGACCATAGCATACATTAGAGAACCTACCGCTGCAGCATATGGAACTTTAGACATATAGGCTATCTCCTCTTGTGTCTTTGGACACATATCCTTCGTTAGTTTAAAATGACCAGCCAAAGGTGTAGAAACTGGTTTTGCATTTTGCATTGCAAACCTTTCTAGTACCTTCTTGAGATAGCTTTATTGTCTTCTTCGTCCTGTCGCTTGATATTTTCATACCAAGTATCCTCTTTGCAGCACTTAAATCTTTCATTGAAAAAGATTTGGACAGCTCCTCTTTTAGGTCTTTGATGTCCTGCATGTTAGCACTTGCAATCAACATGTCATCAACATACAACATTAGGATGATGAATTTCCCATCTCCCAAATTCTCCGTGTAGACGCAGTGATCCGAGTTGCATCTTGTGAATCCATGATCCAACATCCAACCATCGATCAAACTTCAAGTACCATTGTCTTGATGCTTGCTTAAACCATACAAGCTTTCTTTAATCTGCAAACCATTTTCTCCTTACCTTTTACTTCATACCCTTTGGTTGAAGCATGTAGATTTCCTCCTCTAAGTCACCGTGAGGGAATGCCGTATTTACATCCATTTGCTCGAGATTTAGATCATGAGCAGCCACAAGGCTTAAGACAAAGCCTAATTGAGTTCATTTTTACAACAGGAGAAAATATTTCATTGAAGTCAATACCTTTCTTTTGAGAAAAACCTTTTACTACAAGCCTAGACTTGTACCTTTTCTTCCCACCTTCTTCTTCCTTTAGCTTGTACACCCATTTGTTTTAAAGTGCCCGCTTACCTTTAGGAAACTCAACCAACTCCCATGTTTGGTTGCGATGTAGTGAGTCCATCTCCACTTGCATGCTCTTCGTCCATTCTTCTTTGGATTCATGTTGCATAGCTTCTTCATAAGATTCCGGCTCTCCACAATCTGAGATCAAGAGATGGTTGAAGGAAGGAACAAACCTTTCTGGAGGTCTACTTGCTCTTGTAGATGTTCGGGGAATAGGTTGAGGCTCCTCATTTGGTTGACGTTGTTGCACATTGTCACCGTTTGCAGTCCTTGAGACTTTACCGTCCTCAAGCTCCATGTACTCGTTACCTGTTTCTTTTGTTTGTTTTCTTTCCAAGTAATCTTTGTACATATTTTGTTCATTAAAAATTACATCCCTACTCCTTAAGATTTTACCATCTTCAGGATTCCATAGGCGATACCCAAAGTCTCCTTCTCCATAGCCAATGAAGAAACACTTTTTGGACTTTGCATCTAACTTTGATCTTAGGCTTCTATCTATGTGCATGAAAGCCTCACACCCAAACACTTTGAGAAATGCATAATTCACGGTGTTTACCTGTCCATGCCTCTTCTGGGAACTCCCCCATCCAATGCCGTTGAGGTGTGACCGATTGATTAAGTACACAGACGTACTTACAGCTTCCGCCCAAAGCTCAAGCGGTAGGCCTGCATGTAGCCGCATGCTTCGTGCTCGTTCCATGATTGTCCTGTTCATCCTTTCCGAAATCCCATTTTGTTGAGGTGTCCATGGGGTTGTCCTTTGCCTCCGAATGCCATTGCTAGCACAAAAGCTTTCAAAAGCTTGGCTGCAATATTCGCCTCCATTGTCGGATCTGAAGCATTTAACCTTGGTACCTGTTTCATTATCCACAAAGGCTTTCCACCTTTGAAATATGGAAAATACATCGGATTTATTCTTCATGACATAAACCCATGTTTTTCTAGTCGCATCGTGTATGAATGTTACATAGTACAATGAGCCACCAAGTGATGGTGTACTTGCAGGACCCCAAACATCAGAATGAACCAACTCAAGTTTTTTATTTTTTCTTTCATTTCCTGATTTTTGAAATTTTACCCTCTTTTGTTTACCATAAACAAAATCTTCACAGAACTCTAAGTCCACTTCTTTCAAACGTGGTAGAAGCTTCTTTGTTTGAAGGATTTGCATTCCTTTGGCACTCATATGCCCAAGTCCGTAGTGCCACACCGCACTGTCAACTTCTGTAGTTGCTGCACAAGCTGAAGGTTGCGTGCTAACAGTACACAAGTAAAGTGTATCGACTTTTTCACCCTTGGAAACCACCGAAGATCCCTTTGAGATCTTCCACCATTTGTTTCCGAATGCAATGTTGTGACCTTCATCGTCCAATTGTCCTGTAGAGATCAAATTTTTGCGAAGAGAAGGAACATGCCTAACATCTTTAAGCTTCCATTCATTTCCGTTAGCAGTTTTGACAGAAACTGTACCTTTGCCGACAATCTCACAAGCTTCATCATCTCCCAAGTATGCATACCCAAAATTACCTTTGGTGTAGTCTTGGAAATGTTGCTTGTGTGGTGTCGCATGGAATGAAGCCCCGGAATCTACTATCAAAGAATTAGACACATTGTCTAATGAGAGAATTAGAGCATCTTGCTCTACTTTACCTGCCACTTTGGCCTCCGATGTTGGCTTGTTGTCTTGAGACTCTGTCTCCTTCTTCTTCTTGGACCAGCAATCCTTCTTGACGTGGCCCTTCTTGCCGCAGTTCCAACATTCAAGAACTGACTTTGTGCGTGACTTGCTCCGCCTTGAGCGATCACGACCCTTTTGGTTTTTGAACCTCTCCTTAAGCCTTCCTCTTGTTTCCACTGATAGTGCAGCACTTGATGATTCTCTTGTGCTTCTCCTTCGCATTTTCTCGCTTAGGAGAACACCCACAACATCATCAAACTTAAGAGTATTTGTGCCAGAGATAGAATTACTTACAGCCATCACAAGGCTGTCCCAACTATCCGATAGAGATGATAGTATAAGGAGAGCTCGCACTTCGTCATCGAAATTGATTTTCACTGATCGAAGTTGACTTATGTTTTGTTAAAGTCATTTATGTGTTCTGCAACTAAACCATTCTCTGCCATCTTTAGATTGAACAAGCGCTTCATAAGAAATACCTTATTGGATGCCGATGGGTTTCTCGTAGAAGTCGTCAAGTGACTTCATCAATTCCACGTGGTCTTCATCTCCGAAACATTGAAGGCCACCGTTGACGCCAAGCTTAACCGGATTGTTCCCAGTGCCTTTCGATCAAGGACAATCCATGCTTCATCTGCCATTGTTGCGGGCTTCTTCGCAAGACCGCCTAGTGGCAAATAGAGGTCCTTCTGGTAGAGATAGTCTTCAATCTGCATCTTCCAATGTTGGTAGTTTTGCCGTTGAACTTCTCAATCTTGAGCTTCCCCTCCTCCGCCATAACTCCCACTCAATTCAAGGAATCCTTTCCTTGAGATAATTTAGCTACGAGCAAACCTTGCTCTGATACCAGTTTTAGGAAATAACGTAGCTAAATAGATAATTGAGTAGATTACTTAATGGAGAGAGACAGATTTATATACACGAGATTATAGAGTAGAGAGAGAGAGAGAGAGTACACACGATATACGTGGTTCACCCAATGTGGGCTACGTCCACGGGAAAGCAGCCACTCAATGGCTTTAGTACTTCAAAACAAGAAGTAGTTTACAAAGGGATTATACCCTAATGGAGCTCCCGCCTTGCTTCACTCTCACCACCTCACACTCACCTTGTTGCATCAACTCACACTATGAAATGTGTGTAAAAAAGGCCTCCTTTTATAGGCCAAAAGGGCTGCCCTCTCTTATGAGAGACAGCCATGTGTAGCCGCCCTTGTGCGAATAAGTCCAAATCGGACCCTCCAATCCGCCCATGTGTGGCCGCCCTTGAGAAGACAAGTCCGCCATTTGAATTCGGCCACCGGCCACCGGCCATTGACTTCCGACCACCCGCCCATCGGCCATTGACTACCGGCCACCGCCCAACCGACGGTTTTTTTTCCGACCACTTTTCGGCGTCGTCCGGCCATAATATTCCGCAAAAAAAGTCTCGGGGGCCCCTGATTCTTGACCGTGAAAATTTTGGTTTCCGGTGAGTGATTTTCCTTCACGCACGATGGCTTTTTCCTTCACGCACGATGGCTTCTCCTCATAGTGGGGGCCTTACAAATGTGCGCTTTTACCACAGAAAATTACAAGGGTAAATCAGGCTCCATACTTAACAATCTCCCACTTGGAGACTGATCTCCAAACCAAACCTGTGACTGCTTTCCTTCTGGCTTCTTATCCTTGAATGCCGATTGAAAGATGAGCAAAAGCTCAACTTCTCCTTGTTGACCACCTTTGTAAATATGTCTGTAGGATTTTCACTGTATGCACCTTTCCTAGCTTTAGTTAGTCCCTCTTCCAAAAGAGTGCGTATGAAGTGATATCTCACTCAATCAATTTGCTTTGTTCAATGAATGAAAGGCTGAGTTCTTCGCAAGATGGATAGCGCTTTGGCTATCACTTAACAAGACACAATTGTCTTGTTTGAATCTAAGCTCATCTAAGAATCAGTGAAGCCACAGAAATTCTTTGCTTGCCTCCGTCATTGCTACATACTCTTCTTCCGTGGTAGAAAGTGAAACCACTTTCTGCAGCTTTGAAGCCCAGCTTACTGCTATGCCTCCAACCGTGAACACATAGCCAGTAGTGCTCCTTCGAGTATCTTTCTCACCTGCCATATCTGCATCAGCATACCCTTCTAGAAAAATATCAATTCCTCCAAAATACAAAGCATTTGTTGTTGTCCTTTTAGATACCTAAGTATCCACTTCACAGCTTGCCAATGCTCTTTACCTGGTTGTCCATGAACCTACTCACAACTCCACTGCATGTGCAATGTCTGGCCTTGTCCAGACCATAGCATACATGAGAGAACCTACCGCTGCAGCATATGGAACTTTAGACATATAGGCTATCTCCTCTTTGTCTTTTGACACATATCCTTCGTTAGTTTTAAAATGACCAGCCAAAGGTGTAGAAACTGGTTTTGCATTTTGCATTGCAAACCTTTCTAGTACCTTCTATGAGATAGCTTTATTGTCTTCTTCGTCCTGTCTGCTTGATATTTTCATACCAAGTATCCTCTTTGCAGCACTTAAATCTTTCATTGAAAAAGATTTGGACAGCTCCTCTTTAGGTCTTTAATGTCCTGCATGTTAGCACTTGCAATCAACATGTCATCAACATACAACATTAGGATGATGAATTTCCCATCTCCCAAATTCTCCGTGTAGACGCAGTGATCCGAGTTGCATCTGTGAATCCATGATCCAACATCCATCGATCAAACTTCAAGTACCATTGTCTTGATGCTTGCTTTAAACCATACAAGCTCTTCTTTAATCTGCAAACCATTTTCTCCATTACCTTTACTTCATACCCCTTGGTTGAAGCATGTAGATTTCCTCCTCTAAGTCCCGTGAGGGAATGCCGTAATTACATCCATTTGCTCGAGATTTAGATCATGAGCAGCCACAAGGCTTTAAGACAAGCCTAATTGAGTTCATTTTTACAACATAGAAAATATTTTTCATTGAAGTCAATACCTTTCTTTTGAGAAAAACCTTTTACTACAAGCCTAGACCTTGTACCTTTTCTTCCCACCTTCTTCTTCCTTTAGCTTGTACACCCATTTGTTTTGAAGTGCCCGCTTACCTTTAGGAAACTCAACCAACTCCCATGTTTGTTTGCGATGTAGTGAGTCCATCTCCACTTGCATGCTCTTTCGTCCATTCTTCTTTGGATTCATGTTGCATAGCTTCTTCATAAGATTCCGGCTCTCCACAATCTGAGATCAAGAGATGGTTGAAGGAAGAACAAACCTTTCTGGAGGTCTACTTGCTCTTGTAGATCTTCGGGGAATAGTTGAGGCTCCTCATTTGGTTGACGTTGTTGCACATTGTCCACCGATTTGCAGCCCATGAGACTTTACCGTCCTCAAGCTCCATGTACTCGTTACCTGTTTCTTTTGTTTGTTGAATTGGTTGAAGGAAGGAACAAACCTTTCTGGAGTCTACTTGCTCTTGTAAGATCTTCGGGGAATAGGTTGAGGCTCCTCATTTGGTTGACGTTGTTGCACATTGTCCCGTTTGCAGCCCTTGAGACTTTACCGTCCTCAAGCTCCATGTACTCGTTACCTGTTTCTTTTGTTTGTTTTACTTTCCAAGTATCTTTGTACATATTTTGTTCATTAAAAATTACATCCCTACTCCTTAAGATTTTACAACCATCTTCAGGATTCCATAGGCGATACCCAAAGTTCTCCTTCTCCATAAGCCAATGAAGAAACACTTTTTGGACTTTGCATCTAACTTTGATCTTAGGCTTCTATCTATGTGCATGAAAAAGCCTCACACCCCAACACTTTGAGAAATGCATAATTCACTCAACAGGTTTACCTGTCCATGCCTCTTCTGGAACTCCCCCATCCAATGCCGTTGAGGGACCGATTGATTAAGTACACAGACGTACTTACTTACAGCATCCCATCGCGCCCAAAGCTCAAGCGGTAGGCCTGCATGTAGCCGCATGCTTCTGCTCGTTCCATGATTGTCCTGTTCATCCTTTCCGAAATCCCATTTTGTTGAGGTGTCCTTGGGTTTGTCCTTTTGCCTCCGAATGCCATTGCTAGCACAAAACTTTCAAAAGCTTGGCTCAATATTCGCCTCCATTGTCGGATCTGAACATTTAACCTTGGTACCTGTTTCATTATCCACAAAGGCCTTTCACCTTTGAAAATATGGAAAATACATTCGGATTTATTCTTCATGACATAAACCCATGTTTTTCTAATCGCATCGTGTATGAATGTTACATAGTACAATGAGCCACCAAGTAATGTGTACTTGCAGGACCCCAAACATCAGAATGAACCAACTCAAGTTTTTTATTTTTTCTTTTCATTTCCTGATTTTTTGAAATTTTAACCCTCTTTTGTTTACCATAAACAAAATCTTCACAAACTCTAAGTCCACTCTTTCAAACGTGGTAGAAGCTTCTTTGTTTGAAGGATTTGCATTCCTTTGGCACTCATATCCCAAGTCCTTAGTGCCAGTGCCACACCGCACACTGTCAACTTCTGTAGTTGCTGCACAAGCTGAAGGTTGCGTGCTAACAGTACACAAGTAAAGTGTATGACTTTTTCACCCTTGGCAACCACCAAAGATCCCTTTGAGATCTTCCACCGTTTGTTTCCGAATGCCATGTTGTGACCTTCATCGTCCAATTTTTCCTGTAGAGATTACAAATTTTGCGAAGAGAAGAACATGAGAGCATCTTGCTCTACTTTACCTGCCACTTTGGCCTCCGATGTTGGCTTGTTGTCTTGAGACTCTGTCTCCTTCTTCTTCTTGGACCAGCAATCCTTCTTGACGTGGCCCTTCTTGCCGCAGTTCCAACATTCAAGAACTGACTTTGTGCGTGACTTGCTCCGCCTTGAGCGATCACGACCCTTTTGGTTTTTGAACCTCTCCTTAAGCCTTCCTCTTGTTTCCACTGATAGTGCAGCACTTGATGATTCTCTTGTGCTTCTCCTTCGCATTTTCTCGCTTAGGAGACACCCACAACATCATCAAACTTAAGAGTATTTGTGCCAGAGATAGAATTACTTACAGCCATCACAAGGCTGTCCCAACTATCCGATAGAGATGATAGTATAGGAGAGCTCGCACTTCGTCATCGAAATTGATTTTCACTGATCGAAGTTGACTTATGTTTGTGTTAAAGTCATTTAGTGTTCTGCAACTGAACCATTCTCTGCCATCTTTAGATTGAACAAGCGCTTCATAAGAAATACCTTATTGGATGCTGATGGTTTCTCGTAGAAGTCGTCAAGTGACTTCATCAATTCCTCGTGGTCTTCATCTCCGAAACATTGAAGGCCACCGTTGACGCCAGCTTAACCGGATTGTTCCCAGTGCCTTTCGATCAAGGACAATCCATGCTTCATCTGCCATTGTTGCGGCTTCTTCGCAAGACCGCTAGTGGCAAATAGAGGTCCTTCTGGTAGAGATAGTCTTCAATCTACATCTTCCAATGTTGGTAGTTTTTGCCGTTGAACTTCTCAATCTTGAGCTTCCCCTCCTCCGCATAACTCCCACTCAATTCAAGGAATCCTTTCTTGAGATAATTTAGCTACGAGCAAACCTTGCTCTGATACCAGTTGTTAGGAAATAAGACGTAGCTAAATAGATAATTGAGTAGATTACTTAATGGAGAGAGACAGATTTATATACACGAGATTATAGAGTAGAGAGAGAGAGAGAGAGAGAGAGAGAGAGAGTACACACGATATACGTGGTTCACCCAATGTGGGCTACGTCCACGGGAAAGCAGCCACTCAATGGCTTTAGTACTTCAAAACAAGAAGTAGTTTACAAAGGGATTATAACCTTAATGAGCTCCCGCATTGCTTCACTCTCACCACCTCACACTCACCTTGTTGCATCAACTTCACACTATGAAATGTGTGTAAAAATGGCCTCCTTTTATAGGCCAAAAGGGCTGCCCTCTCTTATGAGAGACAGCCATGTGTAGCCGCCCTTGTGCGAATAAGTCAAAATCGGACCCTCCAATCCGCCCATGTGTGGCCGCCCTTGAGAAGACAAGTCCGCCATTGAATTCGGCCACCGGCCACCGGCCACCGGCCATTGACTTCCGACCACCGGCCATCGGCCATTGACTACCGGCCACCGGCCAACCGACCGGTTGTTTTCCGACCACTTTTCGGTCGTCGTCCGGCCATAATATTCCGGCGAAAAAAAGTCTCGGAGGCCTCCGCCTCCGAGGCCTTTAAAGTTGCCCCTGATTCTTGACCGTGAAAATTTTGGTTTCCGATGATTGATTTTCCTTCACACACGATGGCTTCTCCTCATAATGGGGGCCTTACAAATGTGCGCTTTTACCATAGAAAATTACAAGGGTAAATCAGGCTCCATACTTAACATTGTTGCTTGCATAGACCTGCATGCATGTCTCCCCAGCCCGCAACCTTATTCCATCGCGGCCTGCCTCCATGGTTCCGCTTTGATTTCCTCTAGTTTCACTCAAAGCTTGCATTAGATTCTCAGTAATGGGAATTTTTCAAAATTGTGGTCAACATTGCTAATTTTTTCTTCATCTGGCTTAACTTCAAGGTTGCATATACACTACGCCTGCCCGTCACTTTTAACGAATAGGCGGGCGTGCAACAAATACTGGCTACAACATGATATGACGGAGGGGAGTCCCCTTTACACGTGACGCAAGCTGTGAGATGAAGGCTAAATTCCAAAGAGGGAGAGAGAAAGAGAGAGAGGACACGCGATAAAGAGGGAGAGAGAACTAGTTATCAAAAGCTAAAGATTTGCGACGTGCGTCCATCGCATTGGTTTGCCGTCTGATTTTGGGTGACTTGGCAGGGGTCATCGCCTGTCCTGGCGTCCACGTCTGGGCCCCCAATTTTGGGCAGCCGATGTGTAAACAGATGCACTCATAATTCAAGTTTGGCCTTCCTTGGTAGAGAGGGTTTGAGCGAACAAGTCAAACTGCTTGCTACTTGCTGCCGAAGCCATGCGCCAATGGCATGCTTCAACGATATAAACTGCCCTACACACACACACACACACACACACAAAAGCAAACAAACAATCGCGCTCTCTTTCTGATACACGCAGAGAGTGCAGCTTCCCCATCACATTCCTTTTCTTTAGCTGTGCGTGCCATGGGACCTGCGTTCACAAAGCTCTTCTCTCGCTTACTACTAGCCAGAAGAGAGATGAGGCTTCTGATGCTCGGCCTCGATGCTGCTGGCAAGACTACCATTCTTTACAAGCTGAAGCTTGGGGAAGTTGTGTCCACCATCCCCACCATTGGTAAGCGTCATCATTTCCCTTCCATTTACCTGCTCGCACGTTTCATCCACAGATGGTTTGGAAAGCAAACTTTCTGAGTCCAAAAGGTCTATAGTGCGCCGCATAATAATTGCCTGCATGCATTCGATCTACAATCCGCAATTAATTTGTGTCATTGTGTTGGTAATCAACTGGATTTGCAGGTTTTAATGTGGAAACCGTGGAATACAAGAACATAAGCTTTACTGTTTGGGATGTTGGAGGCCAGGACAAGGTACTCTTGTTATGCTTTTATTTGCATTAGCAATCTGTTTGGCAGTAGAAATGAACTTTAGTCTGTTGTGTTTTTGACAGATCCGGCCCTTGTGGAAGCACTACTTCCGCGATACACAAGGTCTCATATTTGTAGTCGACAGCAATGACAACAACCGCATTGTCGAAGCACGTGATGAATTGCATAGAATGCTGGACGAGGTATTACTGGCTACAGCTACACTGGCATTACATGTTTGAAGACAATCATTTTTTGCATTTTATGCTCCAACAACGCATGTCAGTAAAGGGTTTTGGTCGATGGTTTGTTTGTTATTCAGGATGAGCTACGGAACTCGGTGCTTCTTGTATTAGCCAACAAGCAGGATCTTCCGCATGCCATGAATGCAGCTGAAATGACAGAGAAGTTGGGCCTTCATTCACTTCGTCAGCGCAAGTGGTATGTTTGGGGTGTTTTAATGTCAATTTTACACATGCTTCTTAATAGTTCTCTTTCCGAATGTGTCTTTGTGTGTGATTATGTGCACGCGCATGCATGCCCGTGTTTGAGCTGGTACAGATTGCTTAGAAATCCAATTTTTCCAGGTACATTCAGAGCACATGTGCCACAAGTGGAGAGGGTCTTTACGAAGGTATCGATTGGCTTTCAGCTAACATAGCCAGCAAGGTGAGACCTATATGGAAGCTCACATGGAATGCAATATGATGGAGTAGACTTGCCTTAAGGTTTGAAATGATAGACTACCCCGTTTTTTTTTCCAGGTTTGAAGTCCACAGGTTTCACGATCGGATGCACTAAATATCAGGCACATCCAAAAGTACTTGACAATAAAATTGTCTGCTTTGTTCTTATAAGCTAGAGAAATCATGTATGAAGGATGTTGGCTTTTTGGATGATGACAATTTCATCTCTATTTGTTTGTCCATGTCAAGATCTTCTATAACACGACATGTCTTTAAGATGCAAACATAGGTGATAGAGAGTTCCCCACATGGAACATATTTTTAGACAAGATCACCAAGAAAGACCCTGTTTTTTAAACAGTCTCTTAATTTCTAGATGAATTTCTTTACTCATGTCTTGCATTTTGTCACATGCCTCAAAGCATACCCACCTTGCATTTGTGCATTTGGAAAAAAAAACCCTAAATTTGTACCACTAAAAATAGCCTATAACTTCTTGGCTCTAGCCACATTACAATGCAACAATCTTGCCTCTTCGTCTTCCATCGTGGTGCCATCGACATACTGGTTGACAACCGCCTTCTTATAGCTCATTTTTCACTTTTCGTTTTTGCATTTGCAACCACATGGCAAGCCTAAAAGAGGCTTGCCCTAATACAACAAAATTAGGGAGAGAGAGAGGCCTCAATAGGCTAACCCTTATGCTCCTAGGATACCCATGTATGCTAAGCCCTTGGACTCGTATTAATCTACACCGAAGCGGAATATTGGCAACCAAGGTTCACCTTCAAAGGCCCCTCATAAGGAAGGGGACAAGGCTAAGTGGCTAGTGGATCAGGATGTCTTTGAGCAGCCTTGGCTCATAACGCCTTCAAGCCTAGGAATTTAGCTTCGGGCTATAGCTCTCATAACCTGTATGATATACTCCACGATGTATCCTCTCTTGAAACTCTGGCTAGCATAGATACTATGGTTAAACAATACCAGCATGCTGAACAAGTAGAGAAGCCTCCAACTATACAATTGAAGGTTAATATGAAGGATCTGCAGGAAAGAGGAGGAAACACAGATAGTTCAGATCATTTCACCCCCCATTTCACCCCCTGGAGTCCATTACCACATGACTGCATCAACATATTTTCAACGCTTTGGGTCAACAAGATTGTAGCACAAATTCTTTTTTCTAAAAATTCTCATACTACTCCTACATTGTGGAATTTCCTTTTTGATGTTTTGGTGTCCAATATTGAGTGGAAACTTTCTTGTAGTTAGGAGATGAGTTGTCTACATCAACGTGTGTAGCTCCTAGCCATATCGAATATTCTGGATTTGCGGGTCTCACAGGAACAAAATCCCTTTTTCTTACATCAATTTGAGGCCTAAAGCTTTGTACGGTCTTGCGCTTTGAGGGCCAACAAATTGATCATTCAATTCTTCCTCTATCTGTTGCATTCGATGACTCCCTGCAGTCTTTGGCCAAAATGTTGTATGTTCACCAATGTGTTTGTTGGTTGGTTGTTCGACCTCACTAATAAAAAATTGAAGTGGCTTAGAGTGTCCAACTGGAGCATCTTGTCCATCATACATGTACTTTTAACAAAGGATTTCAAGTTAGGAACCTGTGTCATAAAAAATGGTACGAGAGCTCAACTTTTACATTTTTAGAAATGCTCGATCAAGTGTGGAAAAGTGAATTCTCAATCTCTCTGAGAACATACTAAACATTGTATCTATGTCCTCTTCATGTGTATGACCCACCATTTAGAATCCCAAATGCACAATTTCAAAAACACTTTTTGCTATTAGCAAGGATAATTATGCAAGTAGATATTGATTCTCATTGTCTCCTACACAATTAACTAGCTGTAGCAAAATATTAGCATGCAATTCTTGAAATACAAGAGTGGACATGGTATCCACAACGCATTGAGAGGAGGTTGATTGTACGTTAGCAATTTCTTCATTACATCCTTCAATAGCTAACAATGGTGTTATTGTTGATGCAGTCCTCTCACGCTCACACTTCATTCTGTTTTGGGGGTATAAAGCTATGCTTGAGTTAAATGCGTTGAATAATGTTGCATTGCTATGTGGCATACCATCATGGCATAAATCTCCTAGTCCATGGTATTTTGTTCTTTCCAAATTCCATAAGCATAATGCAAGGGAACCAATTGTAGCATTGGGATTTGAAGGCCATAATCCATTAAGTGAGAAATGGCTATACATCCCATGACCATGTCCATGCATTATCATACCTACCGATGATTCTTGCAATTGATATGTATTCGCATAGTCTTTTGAGTTCACACGCAATCTAGGTATTGCTGTCCTTTCTTGGTCCGTTTTATCATGTATAATGCACAAATACTTATCTTTTTGTAGCTGTGAGAATTTGCACATTCCTATAACTTTGTTGTTGCATCATGTGAATTCTACGTTCATCCTTCAAACACGCAATTAGTTCATCATCCTTTGTTGACTCTAGTTGAGACTTTATCCCACTACACACAACACATTTAGAGAACTCACTTGTTTTTGACAAGGTCACATTAGCAAATTTTGTATTCAAAATCCTATTGGATGTAGTGCTAGACATTGGCTTGAGACTATATACAAGTGTTTTATTGACATCATGTAAAATGTCTATTTGCTTGTATGTGTTCGATATTGCAAGCAAGGTTTCCCTCATTCCATCTTTCATAGTTCTAATCTTATGTGGCATTCTCTCTGAGTTTTCCTCTTACAAAAGAGTGCATCAATGTCCTACCCATTTTTGTATGGTCTCTTCCTTTTCTTATGACACCATGATTACCATGCACTGAGCATCGAACCCCATTTTCAAAAAAATCATGAACGATAACGATAAAATGAAGTTTTTGGAATGTCATGCTCTATTGAAAATCTCATTGCCATTAAAAGAAAATACATGGCAAGTCTTTGCAGTTGTTGTGTTCTTGCGCCAAGAAGACAACATTGTATCATACACATAGCTAGTTCTATTTTTCAAATTCATTGCGCATCGCCATGACCTTATCTCGGTTGGAATACTAACAACACCTTTTGGAAAAAACAATCTACAATTGAAAAAAGCTGGACGGATGATAGGGATGCTTGATTGGATTTCTTAGAAGGTTTCATAGACATTTTGGCTTTCTATTTATAAAGCAATACTTTTGTTTTTCTAAAATAGGCTCTACCAAATGAGCTGAATCAATGCATGTGTTTTGTAACGCATTAGTAGCATGTAAATTCTCATAGCGTAACAACGCTTTTCCATCCATAGTTGTCACTCTCTTGATAGGCCAACAAGCAATATTGATGCTTCATACATTAGGTTTTGTAGAAATACTAGCCTCACCAACATAGGATGTTTCAATACCAATACCGATGTTATCTTCACCTAGCTCGCCAAAGTTTACGGAATCAAATGGACACACGTACATGACAACCTTGTCGGCTGCTACATGTGTTTTGCTTTCATCCTATAGTTGAACCTCTTATCCTTCCAAACCTTCCTGTAGCTCATCCCATCATACTGTGCCTCCAATTGCTCCCATGCCATTGCTTTGTGAATCTCATGCATAGAAATCCCTTCGTACTACATCTCATTCATGTATTGTAGCAAACCAATAATCCATTTCAAAGTACTGTGGAAAGAATCTCCCACTGTCAATGCATCCATTGTTGGAAATGGAATGAGTGCTTTATTTTCAAACACAAATTAACTTACATTGATACATTGCCTTCCCCAATAGCATATCAGAACAATATGCCTTTGGGTTTATTTCACATACACTCCCAATGGCAACCTTTTGTGTAGCTACAAAATTGCTTACTCTATCACCATGATTAAAACCCATACCTACAAGAAGGTTTCAACAAAGATTTGTTAAACAAACCATCACATGGTATTTTGACAATTACATGGTAAGTGTGTTAATAGATAGCTTTTTACTTGTACATTGACCATCTTATGTCCATAGGGTGCTTTTGTTAAGTATGAAGATTGGTTCACTCCTTGTAAAACTTTTTAACTCAAAAACGCACATTTGTAAGGTCCTTGTTATTTTACGAGGAGAATCCATCATGCGTGAGAAAAATTACTCGCCGAAAAACCAAAAATTCACACAAGGGCCATAGATAGAAGTTTGAGGTCAAAGTTATAAAATCTTTAGGAGTAGGGATGTAATTCTCAACGAACAAAATATGTACAAAAATTACTTGGAGAAAAAACAAACAAAAGGTACAAGTGAAGAGTGCATGGAGCTTGAGGACAGTAAAGACTCAAGGAGTGCAGGTGGTGACAACTTGCAACAACGTCAACCATATGCGAGACCTCAATCTATACACTGAAGATCTACAAGAGTACCTAGACCTCCATAGAGATTCATTCTTTCCTTCAATCATCTCTTGGTCTCTGATTCTAAAGAGCCAAAGTCATACAAAGAAGCCATGCAACAATATCTAAAGAAGATTGGACAAAGAGCATGCAAGCAAATATGGACTCATTAAATTGCAACTAAACATGAGAAGTGATTGATTTACCTTAAGGTAAGCGGGCACTACAAAACAAATGGGTGTACAAGTTGAAGGAAGAAGAAGGCAAGAAGAAGAAGTACAAGTCCAAGCTTGTGTTAAAGGGGTTTTCTCAAAAGACAGGTATTGAATTCAATGAAATATTCTCTCCTATTGTGAAAATGAATTCAATTAGGCTTTTGTCTTAAGCTTTACAACTCCTCATGACTTAACTCTTGAGAAAATGGATGTAAGTATGACATTCCCTCATGGCGACTTGGAGGAGGATATTTACATGCTTCAACCAAGGGGTATGAAGAAAAGGATAAGGAGAAAATGGTTTACATGTTAAAGAAAATCTTGTACGGTCTAAAGCAAGCATCAAGACAATGGTACTTCAAGTTCGGACGATGGATGCTAGATTATGGATTTAGAATAAGCAACTCAGATCATTGTGTGTATACGAAGAATCTAGAAGAGATTATCCTAATGTTGTATGTTGATGACATACTGATTGCAAGTGCCAACATGCAGGATATCAAAGACCTGAACGAAGACTTTTCTAAATCTTTTTCAATGAATATTTGGTGTTGCAAAGTGGATACTTGGTATGAAGATATCAAGGACAGGGAGAAGAAGACACTAAAGATATATCAAGAGCATTACATCAACAAGGTACTAGAAAGGTTTGCGATGCAAGATGCAAAATCGATTTCTACACCTTTGGCTAGTCACTTTAAAATAACCAAGGATATGTGTCCAAAGACACAAGAGGAGATAGCCTATATGTCTAAAGTTCCATACACTGCAGCGGTAGGTTCTCTAATGTAGGCTATGGTTTGGACAAGGCCAGATATTGCACATGTAGTGGAATTTGTGAGTAGACTCATGGATAATCTAGGTAAAGAGCATTGGCAGGATACCAAGGTATCTTAAAGAAACAATGACAAATGCTTTGCACTAATATTTTATTACAAGGGTACGCTGATGCAGATATGGTAGGTGAAAAAGATACTCGAAGGAGAATTACTGGCTACATCTTCACGATTGGAGGCAGAACAATAAGTTGGGCTTCAAAGTTGCAGAAAGTGGTGACTCTCAATTTCTACTACGAAAGCAGAGTATGTAGCTCTCACGGAGGCTAGAAAAGAGATTTTGTGGCTTCATAGATTCTTGGAGAAGCTTGGATACAAGAAAGAAAATTGTGTCTTGTACAATGAAAATCAAAGCGTCATTCATCTTGCAAAGAATTTGTAACGGAAATGGACTATGAACATTGAGAATAGCGGAATTAAGAAAACTGTAGTGAGCATTTTTATGAGAATACTTTGAGAAAATAGAGGGAGAACTTGATTAGAGGTAGCAACATAACTATTATACCTAATTAACTTGGCATGAATAATACTATGCAAGAGAGAAAATTAGAGAACTTGACAACAGTTGAGGACGGGATTTATGTGGAGCCGCGGTTGCCCCTCCAAAAGGCTTTTGTACTATAGCTTCTCCTATAGAGACTTGGTACAATACAAGATTTGTGTTCCTTGAGACCTTCATGGTGCAATGAAGATAGAGAGCTTCATGCACCACAATTATGCCCGTATCTTAGCTAAATGAAAGCATTAACTTTTCCCCGGCCTCAGTCCTAAGAGCTAGTAGGGAATGAGGGTGGGGAAGAAGAATAAGAAGTATTCTTATGAGAAATAAGTAGTGTCCTCTCATACCATTACTCATAGAGATCACCATAGCATAGTAGCATAGCAATGGAGATGAAGAAGATGGCTAGTATAGCATTGAAGCATGGCTATTGGTTGGATTTGCATTCCATAGCCAAGAGTTGTTGGTGTAGGCTCTCAACTTCTCAAGCTTGGAGAAGGAGATGGAGTTCTTCCACTTTCACAAAGTGATAATGAGAGCATGTGAGTGTGTGCGTGAGAGAGTATATCCCCAAGCACACCCCCAACTTGCTTTGGTCGACCCCTCCTTGTAGCTCATCCTTGAATTTAATTGGACCCTTGAAAGACTGGCCAATCACATGCTTAGTGCATATCAAGCAACAAGGTAAGCATTTGGACAAGTGTCCTTCTTACCCATTTAATGCCTAGATAATTATTTAACTAGACTCAATGCTCATTGAACCTCTCTCAAAGTCAACCAATAGGCTTTAGGCACAATATGGGGCAACCTAGGTAGGAGCTTGACATGTGTCCCATATGCCTCTTTGAGCAAGGGACGTCCCTTGAGTGAGGGGAAGGTCAATCTCTCTCATCCCCTACTTGCATGGCTCGCCCCCCTCACTGTAGGCCTTGGTTTGACTTCAAGCTTCTCAATGTCTCATAAGCATGACAAGCACCTTAAGCACCTTAGTCAGCAAGCACGACAAGCACCTCAAGCACATTAGTCAGCTCAAGCACGACAAGCACCTCAAGCACATGCTTAGCTTGTTTAGGGTCTAACATACTCTAAGGTCTTGGGTATAAGGAATAACATTGTCCTTTGGAGGTCTTTAATGAAGCTAAACCTAAGGTCTTTTAAGCTCCATTAGCTAGCATTGCTCTTTGCTAGACCATCTCCATTTGGACCAATTGACTTTGGTCCCCTGCTGATAGATCCATAAGCACATGTCTATATTCTAACTCTTGTTCCCGTTTATTCTCCCACATTAAATGATCAGTTTAATATAAGAAAACCATTTGGGTCATTTAGCTATTAGATTTTATGACAGAATTCAACCTTTCACTCAAGGATGAAGCATATAGAGGTGAGATATCACGTCATACATACTCTTTTGGAAGAAGGACAACTAAAGCTTGGAAAGATGCACACAAGCAAGAATCTTGCAGACATGTTAACAAAGTTAGTTAACAAGGAGAAGTTGAGCTTTTGATCATGTTCAATCGGAATTCAAGGATAAGAAGTCAGAATAGAAAACAATTACAAGTTTGGTGTGGAGATCAGTCTCCAAGTGGGAGATTGTTGAGTATGGAGCCTGATTCATCCCCTGCAAATTTTTTAACTCAAAAACGTACATTTGTAAGGCCCCCGTTATGAGGAGAATCCATCGTGCGTGAGAAAAATCACTCATCAAAATATTCCTTTTTGTTGAAATATTATGGCTGGCCGGTGGCAAAAAATGGCCGGTAGTTGGAAGTCTTTGGTCGGCGGACAAATTCAATGGCTAATGGAAAAATCTTAGGTGGACTTGTCTACGACTACACACTGGCACATGGAATATTTTTAGGTGGACCTGTCTAGCTAGGTACGATCACACATAGGTGCATGTGAGAGTTTAACTTAAACTTGTTTGCACAAGCAACTTGAACTTGGTTGCACAAGGAGGGCTACACACACAGGTGTTTTTAATGAGAGAGGGCAGCCCTTTTGGCCTATAAGAGGAGGCCTCCTCTACACACAAAATGGATTTTGAAGTGGTGAAGCTTGTAAGGTGAGGTGAAGGTGTGTGAGGTAGTGAGAGTGAAGCAAGGTGGGAGTTCCATGAAGGGTTGCTAATCCCTTTATAACCTACTTTTATTTTGAAATGCAAAGACATTGAGTGGCCCCTTTCCTCTGGACATAGCTCACATTGGGTGAACCATCTCTCTCTCTCTCTCTATTATCTCTCTTGTGTGTGAAAATTATCTCTCTCAATTAAATAATCCACTCTAATCTCTACTTAGCTACACCTTTATTCCTAACAACTTTGTTAATTATGTCATTAGACAAGAAACATAAAAAAATGACATACTATGGCCCGAGGGCCATAGGATGCTCTATGTAGCTACAACAAAGGACACCCATATTGCCTTAGGAGGGTAAAATTGTCAAGCTTTGTCAATTATTTGTGGAGATTATATGTGCAGCCTATGCCCCTAGGACCAAAGGGTTTTATATGTAGGTGTGAGAAGTGCTCCACATAGCCCAAAAGGTGAGCCAAAAGTATACCCTATGGCCTAAGGGACATAGGGTGCTCCATGTACATGTGTAAAAGGAAATTTTAAAAGCCAACAAGTTAACAAAGGGCACCTTATAGCCTTAGGGCCATAGGTTGATTTTTGTAGGTGTTTCTTGAAGAGTACATATAGATTCCTCATGTACGCCTCACATTGAGTATATATGTAGGTGTTCCTTGATGAGCATATATACATACTATGGCCTTAGGGCCATAGGGTAGGCTATATGTAGGTGTTTCATGATGAGTATATATACATCCTATGGCCTCATGGCCATGGATGCTATATGTAGGTGTTTTGTGATGATTACATATATATATATATATATATATATATATATATCCTATGGACTTAGGGTGCTATATGTAAGTGTTTCATGATGAGTATCTATACATCCTATGGCCTTAGGGACATGCGTGCTATATACATCCTATAGACTTAGGGCCATAGGATGCTGTATGTAGGTGTTTCATGACGAGTATGTATACATCCTATGGCCTTAGGGCCAAGGGTACTATATGTAGATGTTTTGTGATCACTGTATAAACATCCCATGGACTTAGGGCCATAGGATACTATATATAGGTGTTTCGTGATGATTATACATAGATCCTATGGACTTAGGGGCATAGGATGCTATATGTAAGTGTTTCACGATAAGTATATATAGGCCCTATGGACTTAGGGCCATAGGATGCTATATGTAGGTGTTTCACAATAAATATATATAGACCCTAAGGACTTAGGGCCATAGGGTTCTATATATAGATGTTTCATGATGAATGTACATACATCCTATGGATTTAGGGCCACACAAGATGCTATATGTAGGTGTTTCACGTAAGTATACATGGAACCTCTGTACTTAGGGACACATGGTTCTATATATAAGTATTTTGTGATGAGTATACATATATTCTATGGGCCATAGGAAACTATACGTAGGTGTTTCATGATGAGTATTTATACATCCTATGGCCTTAGGAAAATAGGGTGCTCTATGTAGGTGTGTGAAAGGGAACCACATAAGCCAAGAACCATTTCAAAGGGATACCTTATGGACTCAGGGGCATAGGGTGCTATATGTAGATGTTCCATGTTGAGTACATATAGGTCCCTTGTGACACATCTACAAAGATGTATTTGTATTTATCACAAAGGACTCCACACATTCAATATGCATAACATGACACCCTATGGCCCTAGGTCCATAGCTTTACCCATGAGGGCATCTCTGGGAGAGTATGTGTATGCATCCTACAGCATTAAGTCCATAAGATGCTCTATGTAGGTGTAAAGAAGAGCACCACATAAACATCTCAAAGTCACACCCTATGACACAATGGCCATTGGGTGTTGTATGTAGGTGAAACAAAGGGCATCACATAACCATGACCCAAGGTCCATAGGGGGCCAAGGGCACCAAAATGCTCTTTGTCAATCATCACAAAGAGAGACCCAATTGACCTAGGTCAATGTGCTCAACTTGTGTGCATGTTTCTGTCCATAATTATATGTTCACGTATGTGCGATTGTATGCTCGGATCATAAATATCTTTGCAGAATTTGCAAAATGTTTTTAAAAAGGTGTAAAAGGTGCAATTGAGTGTCTGCTAGGATGTATGGGACTATGTAACAATTGTACGCTTGAATATGCATGTGTGACTATGTTGCAAGTGAAATAACTAAAGAGTACTAAAGACCATCAGTATTATCACACATGCATGTATACCCATAATGTTTTTGAAGAGATGCATATTTTCTTGAATAAATGTATATCTATGTTGCACGTTTGAGTGCATTCTCAAACCACACATAAAATGTACAGTATTGCCACACATTTAGAATTGAAAACCCAATTTACGTGCAATTGTATTCTCAGATCAAATTTTGTTAGTTATTTTGGAAAATTGTCAAAAACTTTCAGGGTTGCCCCAAACTTGCTATAATGGGTTTTCAGCCTTGATGAATACTCGGTTACAAAATAACGCACATTTTTTGAGTAAAAATTGAAATTTGGCTATTTTTAGTGTAAATTTTGTTCCCGAGTTCGAATTTACTTCATGGGTATCATTCAACTAGCAATGTTGAGATATGTATGCTGACAAAATCTTGTACTAATGATTTCTAAAACCAAAATCTATTTTTTTTCCTAAAAGCTCTCCAAAATTCCAAGCCGATGAGCTACCTCCCATCGTGAGAAAACGCCTAAAACTCTAGAAATTCTAATTGAAAAGACTAGTTGTGGGCATAGGTGGGATAGGTCGAGGAGGTGGGGGGTGTAGGTGTAGAAAAACCAAGTGTAATGCAAAAACCTACTGACGTGATTGTGCCCGTGCATATGCCAAAAGGGAATAGGACTACCCCTTTGTCACCTCCTTTAGTGGCACTCATTGTGACAAATGCTTTGGCTGACAAAAATGACGACCCCTTGTAACCCTCCCCCTTGATGGTCTTGATTTGGGATTATCACAAGAAATGCAAGATGGAGGGCTTACTTCTTGGATCTCAATGATGCTACAACCTGACAATAACAATTTGATGAATGCCTTCATTATTTTTGCCGTCTCCTCTTCTTAAGTCCTCTAGTTTGAAAACTCTTTGATCCACTCATCCATCTTGCAAATCCCTCTTCAATGGGCACCAAATGAGAGGTAGGCATGCAAAACAGACCTGGTAGCCTCTTCATCAAGACAATGCATGATGACCGCATCAAGAGAGGTATACAATAAGGGCACCACCTAGCTTGGAATGCAGCTAGGACACAAGATACCTAACAAGAATCACCAAAAACATTGAGCACAGGGGACACGATGACCGATCAAGCACCTACTCAGTGTGCCTAGAGACGCTGATGTGTTGGAATTGAGCTCGTCGTGTCCTTGACTGTGAACAAGATGAGACATGATAGAAGTAATCAGCAAGGTGTATCACAAAAGTAGGAGCAACCACAATATATATGCAAAGTCGTGCGTCAAGAAAGGAACAAAACAATCAAGAGAAGCTTGTAAGTGAGAGATCTTGCAACTAAAGTATAAAACCCTCAACATTTCTTGTCACTTGATGCATGGCCAAAATATGTGTTGCTAATTCATGATAGTGAGATCCTCTCATTAAAAACACATGGTGCTCATGGTGCAAGCGTGCCTAGTGCTAGCAAGAGAGAGAGAGAGAGAGAGAGAGAGAGAGAGAGAGAGAGAGAGAGAGGAGAGAAAAAGAATGCGTTGGAGACTATAAGAGGGAAAGGAGAAAGGATGAATGGAAATGAGGCAAAATGCCTTGATCTAAATCAAAACCTCTACCACCCCACATACTCACCCATGATTTCCAAAACTCACACACCAACAAGCAAAGAACTTAAGCATTAGAAAATCTAAAGATGAAGTGAAGTAGAATATCCATTAAGGCAGGTTTCATGTACCAAAACACACACACACAAACTAAGATTTCTAACCACAAGATGTGAATGGAAACCCTCCTCACCAACCACTACACTAGTGGTAGCCTAGTGTTTCACCAAATGCCTAAGGAGGGAAATCTACAATGTGAAGGGATCTCTCAAAGATAAGATTGGGGCTCTTCATATAGCCTTTCTTAAATGATTAATTTTGGGATAATTACAATTACGAAGCCAAATTGGGAGGCTAATTGAGGTGCCTTGGGAGTCACCACGTTTAACTTGTAGATGCTCCTCCTAAAAGCTTCACCTTGCCACTTGAGATGGTGCTTCTTCATCACTTACTTACAATATTTTAGCTTTATGCTTGAAGCACTTTGAATATGTTGGACTTGTAGTTCACCATTGGTGGTAGAGAGAGGTGATGAATAAGGCATAGTAGAGATGCCTATATGTGATGATGAAGGAGATTTGGGTGGGGAGGGGTGAAGATAATGATTTCTCTAAGGTTTTATGGCTAATTAAAATAGGGTAAAATGGGGCTTGTGATGGACAATGAAAATTCATAGTGAGTCCTTAATACTTGTGTGTTTTTAGTCATGGTGTGCATAGTTTAGTGCACATACTCACAAGCAAGGGGAAGGGGATGGAGTGTAACCATGGAAGCTTGAGAAGATTAAATAGGAGTGAGAAAGGAAGGAAATTTGTGTAAGACTAAGTGTGTGTGAGCAAGAAAGTTCCAAGGGTAAAATGAGAGAAGACTAGGTGATTAAGAAAAAGCCCAAAAATAGGTGTGTTTTTACCAAAATGGCTCCAAGATGGGACCCAAATTGATTTTAAGAGTAAGTGTTAAGGAGAAGGCGTGGAGGGGGTCTAGTTATGATAGGGTACCCATTCTTTTAGAAAAATATTGAAAAAATGATGAAATAGGATCCTTTTTTCCTTCTTTTCCTTATGGGCCAAAGGGGAGGTGGCCCACATCACATGATTCTTTATTTGGATTTCTCAATTAAGCATCACATGGGTGGTGGGAACCTAAAGATGCTCCTTATCTCCATAAAGTCATAACGACATCTTGTATGGATACTAGTAGAATACTTTGTATACAACTAATAACTTATTAAGAAATGCACAGATGGTGGTCCCCAACACTTGACCATTCTAAAATCACTTGTCTCATAGATGAAACCATTTTCATTTCTCTCTCCACATCCTTTTACATTCTCAGTAGCCTTTATTCCATTATAGACGTTGTCTTGTTGTCTCGTCAAAGCCCTTAGTGTCACACCAAGCATTGCTGCCCATGAGACCCACTCCTTCGATTGCACTCTTGCTTTTATTTTTAGAGTATGTACAAACCCTAGAAAAAAGTAGAGTTTATTGAAGCCATGTTCCACTTCTTCTTGTCATTAGGAAGAGAATGGGGTCTAGGAGGGCCTCTTTATTTGGCACTTTAAGAAAGTCAAACCTTTAGTATTAAGAAAGTAATAGAAGGATGGGTTTTGAATTCAAACAGGCAAAACGACAATTTATTTGAATTCAAAGTTTCCCACCAAATGGAATTTAAAATCTAGCGGATAAAGCCATATCATGTAGCATATCTATGGAAAGAGCTCAACGCATAGATTGCAGATATATAATCTTTGCTCAAATAGGAGATCATATGAGGGAGTTATGGAAGGCCAAAAATCCTTAGAAAAATTTGCCTCCTTTTTGGGGAGAAAAGTGCATCCTTTGACCACTCATACACATCTCTTACACCTTCCACAACTAAAAATCAAAACCATAACCATAAGGGATCTACAACCCTTGACCATAAACCATATTCATGATTGAAACCAACTTTCACACATGGAGACTTGACTGTCCGTGCTATAGTCAACTTAGCCAATACACATGACCCTTAAATAGCATATTTTTATCCACACAAAAGAGTCCCTAATTGTAATCTCAAATCACCAATTTAGAAGCATTCAACCATATGCAAGTGATGTATCCTAACCACACATCACCCTAACCTAGAAGAGTGGAAAGCAATACACACATGCACATGAGACATCCACATCTATCCTTTGAGGTTTCATGCATCATATAACATCATCACATAACGTTAATCGGATGCAAAATAGTCCATCACTTTGATCAATCATATGTCCTAGCTTCACATGTAGGTTGAAAACAACTTTTCTCTATTTTTGGATGCACACACGATATAGAAGAGAGAGTGTTTGACCTCAAATCAATGCATCAAGCTTAGTTGTAAATAGAGTGTATCACCTTATCACATCAATTCACCAATATGAGACTCATGCTAACAACCACAACACGAAAAGAAAGTTGTGTTATGCAAAACGGACGTTACTATTCGGGTTGGACACTCATACATAAACTCATGAGTTTATAAAAATAAAAGAAGTGGAATCAAATCACCAAAATAATCCATATAACACAAATGAAACTCACATCAAACCCACGAATCTATACAATATCCCTCTTAACTAGAATCCCTACACATATAGGTAATCCTAGATACAAAAAGTGCTTAATAGTTCACACTCATGACATGATAAAGGTAATCTAAATACATTTATCAACTAATCATGTTCTTGGTTTGTCTAAGTGGGTTTCCCTGTCTGACAAGTCTATACAATGGCTCTCCGAGAAGCCAGGGGTCTAAAATATTAACCGAGTGCAGTGAGCAACAAGCTATATGGTATACCTCTTAACTAGAATCCCTACACGTATAGGTATTCCTATACAGAAAGCGCTTGATAGTTCACACTCATGACATGATATAGGTAATCTAAATACATTTATCAACTAATCATGTTCTTGGTTTGTCTAAGTGGGTTTCCCCATCTGACAAGTCTATACAATGGCTCTCTGAGAAGCCAGGGGTCTAAATTATTAACTGAGTGTAGTGGGAAACAAGCTATATTTTGATAGTGGAATTTTCACATGACACATAAAATACAAGTCACTCTAGTAAACAATGTGTTTATTCTCTAATTCAAAGGGTTTTAGCCTAATTCATAATGGTTTGAGAAATATGGTCAAAATAGTGTCCCTATTGCCTACATGATGTGAACGCAAATCGTGCATTTTTTTTGGGTATCTACATGATCATAAATGCACCATATGCATATATTAGCGTACTTAATACGGTAGTAAGCTCTTTCTATCGATATGCTACATGATATGGTTTACCCACTAAATTTTAAAATTCATTTTGGGAGGAAAATTTGAATTCAAATAAACTAGCCATTTTACGTGTTTGAATTCAAAAGCTATCCTTTCATTGCTTTCTTGATACTACATGTTTGAATCCCTAAAACTGCCAGATAAAGAGGTCCTCCTAGACCCCATTCTCTTCCTAATGAAAGGTCAAAACTTATCCTCTAGTCGAGGTCTTTTGAATTCACAATTTGGGATAGTATCTGAGTGCTCTTTAGTACCATTCAATATTTCCAACTCAATGGGCTTACTCGCATCAAGAACATTTGTAAAATTTATAAGTTTCAAGATCTAGACTTTATTCTTCAAAGGATTGTGTAAACATGACACAAAACGTGCTACCTTGACTTCTTGAGTCATCCCCACTGAAGCCTACCTGATAAGGGTCAAGAAATGTTGGTAGTATGACTGTAAGTCTTTGGTTCCTTGAGTATAATCAAAAAATTCATTCATGCAATTAGAGTGATATACCTTATTTTGATAATTTTGTTTTAATTGAAGTTACTTGACAAGAGTCAAAAAATGTTGGTACTATGACTCTAAGTCTTTGGTTCCTTGAGTACAAACAAGAATTTCATTTATGCGTTCGGAGTGATATAACTTATTATGTAATTCTTCTTTAATTGAGCTTTAAGATAAGCCCAAGTCACTGTGCTTAAATTGAAATTATTCTCATCACAATGATCCTTCCACAAAACACTTAGCTATCTTCTTAAGCTCAAACTTAGCAATGATGGCCTTGTTCTTAGTGGATGAATGAACCAAGTTGAAGTAATCATCCATGCACTCAATCACATCCTCCAAAACCTTGCCTAAATAATTGCATTCTCCGCTAAAAATTTTAGGCTCAAATTTTCAAATCATAGTATAGAATTCACAATCAATCATAGTCACTGCGGGTAGTGGGCCAGATGGGAGTATGTTGCTAGACCCAAGGAGCAAGGAGGTATTGGGATCCTCAACCCTGAAGTGCATGTAGAAACACAATGTTCTAAATTTATGGTCTCAATTGCAAAAAGAAACCAAGTATGGGCCATTATGACAAGGGACATGAGTGACAAGGTGAAGCTAGTCTCTCAAGGGGCCCGTGGAAGGAGGTAGGGAATCACGACAAACTGCTTGCACCTTAGTGGACAAACTTGAAATTTTGTGGCACCATGGGAGAGGTGGTATGGAAGTGTTCAAGAGCTTTCGAGACACTAGAATGGGGAGAGTCAACCATTTGTTTCCAAAACTCCATAACACGCTAGTCACCATGGCTCTCTAAAGCGGGAAGTGTATTATTGAATCCATTTTGGAGAGAAATTACAAGAAAGTTTAATAACAAAGTACTTAGTCATCTGGCTCAATTTTGGGATGCCAACAATAGCAAGAGATAGAAAGAAGTAGGCCATTTGTCTACCCAATTTCACCTCAACAAAACTAAAATATTGCTTATTGACAGAGCCATCAAAGGTCTCATCAATGTTTCATGAGGGTAAATTTGATCGAAAATCCTGAAATTGCCCAAGAACAAAAACTTATACAAACAAATAGTGGCAAAAGCAATGAACATAATCTAGGTCAGAGTCAATAGCAAGTAACATTTGGAACCCTCCGATGGCCCCATGCGATGAAGATATTTTTGTGGAAGATACTATGGGGGGTCATTCCAATCGAGGTTAAGATACTAGTTAGAGGGATAGGCTCTGATAGATTCTTAGGGTTCACAAAGGTCAATGAAGTCCCCCCTCACTTGTTCAACTACAAAAGGTCTTGTAGGCAAAATTTGCAAATGAATAGAGAAGACCTAAACGATTATGTACTTGAAGAACAACCTACTCCTAGGAGGCGAGATTGTTAAGAACCAAGCTCTATTAATCTGCATCCAAATTCTCCATTTTTGCTACTTCAGACAAGTTTGGACGTCTAGGAACTTACAAGTCTTTGAAAAATACCTCTTGTTAGCTAGCTTCAAAGAGGTTATTCAAGAAATCAGGGAAGTGATTGTAACTACTGGAAAAACCAAGAATTTTGAGGAATGGAAACAAACAATTAAATCCATCATGCTTTTGGTCACAACTAGATCTCCCAAACTAGCTTATGTTAGATTGGGGTATGTAGCTCCATATTTTGTATCTTGTGGCCCCTTGAGGTACATCTTGTGCTTGAGGGTTATTGTACATTCCTTTTTGGGTGAATACTTCCACTCTCAATTGTGAGTATGAAACATGAAAAAGATCCATAAGACAGGGTTGTCATATTTCTCGTGTAATGTGTGCTATTGTCTCGACAATGCACGTGTACAAATCTATGCATCACAAGAAATAAAGCTTGAATCCATTGTAAAAATCAAAGTGTATGAGATTGCAACACCACATGTGAGTGTGGTGGAGAGTTGGCGCAATGTTTCTCCATATTATATGAGTAATGGAAGCCATGCCCTGCCTTGTAGTCAAGTGCGCAAGACAATCTACTTGGTAAGCATGGGAGTTGGGAGTGGATTGACAAACCTAAAGATCTTTCAAGAAGGAGTTCACGTGTGTATTGCAATGTTTGCATGTTCTTGCGAAGTCCCTATTCATTTTACAAAAGAACAGATTTACATAGCAGAAACAAAAACATAGAAATTAGTAAAAAAAATGGAATGTTTGCATGTTCTTGTGAAGTCCCTATTCATTTTACAAAAACACAAGAACATGCAATGTTTGCATGTTCTTGTGAAGTCCCTATTCATTTTACAAAAGAACAGATTTACATAAGAGAAACAAAAACATAGAAATTAGTAAAAAAAATGGAATGTTTGCATACTCTCTCTCTCTCTCTCTCTCTCTCTCTCTCTCTCTCTCTCTCTCTCTCTCTCTCTCTCTCTCTCTCTCTCTCTCTCTCTCTCTCTCTCTCTCTCTCTCTAGTCCCCACCATAATATCTTGTTGAGAGCTTGGTATAGCCCACTATGGTGCATTCATGAGGGTACCACATTAGGTATACATATGTACCGTTGTATTCTCAGACTATCTCATCAAAAAAATTATGTTCTTTCATAAGGGTAGTACTTGTGAGATGCATTTTGACCAAAGTATTGCCAAATAATATAGGGACCTCCTTTGGCATTTGGTTGAAATGGTGTAGAGTTTCCTTGCCCGAAACATGTTTTCATATCTTGCAATCAATACATTCCAATTGGTGACATTGTACAGAGGATCCCCATCAATAATATTTTTGTGTTTTTGTAATGGCACCACAATTAGCATGCTATTGACCAAAGCACTCCCTACTAGCTTGGCCTTTTTTCCCAACAATAGGTAACTAGAGATTTCATGGTGAATTCTCTCAACAATGTCTTGCACAAGGCCAAAGGCCTTCTAGGTGTGAGCGTAAGTGATTGCATCGGGAGAAAGACCTTCCCTTAAATTTTTGTTAAACCCTATTTAAACATCCTAGAGCTTCTGTGTCACAATCTTGTTTAGCATATCTTTAATTACTTCACTCCAATAGATGACATCCTGGAGAAGAAGCCAATCAAGAATGTTTTGTGTGGCAGCATTTGACATACATATCAATCAAAGCACTGCCAAGCACGACATATTTATCAAACAACACCTGGTTGGCAATGTCATTGTGAATTGTTTCACTTATGTGAAGGTTATGTGTAAGGCCATAACCCTTCGAGGTGCAAGCATAGTTGAATGTATTTGGAGAAAGGAATTCCCTTCACATTTGGTGAGAATGTCCTTGCCACAGACATATTGGGCTTATCTTGTAGCCAACATGTTCCAAGTGACGGAATTTTGGAGAGGATGACAATGAAGAATACTTTGTGATTTCATGATGGAACCACATTTGTCCACTCTTGTATAAGGGCACATGCCTTCAAGGTGCAAGCATAAGTGAGTCCATCTAGGGAGAGGCATTTCCTTTGCATCTTGATTAAAAGATTCCTTGCCATAGCTATGATATGCCACTCATGTGTGACATATCTATAAACGCATATTAAGAGATGACATCCTAGAGAGGATGCCCATCAATAATGTTTTGTGCTTTTGTGAGGGAACCATATTTGACATGCATATTGATCAAAGCACCGCCAAGAATGACATCTTTCTCCAACAATCCCTAACTAGCAAGCTCATTGTGAATTCTCTTCCTCATGTGAAGGTCTTGCATAAGGCCATAGGCCTTTGGTGGTGCAAGCATAGGTGAATGCATTTGAAGAAAGGCCTTCCATTCACATGTTGTTGAAATCACTCAAAATGTCCTTGCCACATCCATGTTGGGCATATCCTGCACTCAACACATTTCTGAGTGACGACATTCAGGACAAGATGACCATCGAGATTTTTGGTGCTTCTGTGATGGCACCATATTTGGCATGCATATCAACCAAAGCACTACCAAGAATTACATCATTGTTAAATCTCATTGCCTATCAGTCTCATTGTGAAATTTCTCATTTTGGATGCATTTGGTGGGTTTCCTTTGCATTTGGTTAAAACAATGCAAAAATTCCTTGCCAGAACCATGTTGGGTATATCATGCAATCAACACATTCCAAGTGAGGACAATCCAGTGATGTTGACATGCGCAAATTCTCTCACCCATATATCTTCCATAAGCCAACATGCCTTCAAGGTGAGCATAAGTGATTGAGAAAGGCCTTTGTTCACAAATCATTAAAACAATCCAAAATTCCACGCAAAGACCTCCAAGGTGGGAGCATAAGTGATTGCATATGGAGTAAGTCCTCCTCTTTACATCTAGTTAAAACATCCCAAAGCTTTGTTACCACATTCATGACCCATTTGTGATGGGCCAATGTGCTCTAAGAGGCAAAAACTTGGAGGGGATTATTGTTGAGCACATTTCATGCTTTCATGAGGGAATCACTACTAGTTTACATATCAATCAAAGCATCACCAAGCATGACATCTTTCTCTGATAGCTCTTGTCTAGCAATCTCATCGTGAATTCCCTTACTCATGTGAAGGCTTGTGTAAGGTTAGAAGCCTTCAAGGTGCAACACAGACCATAACTTCTACGCCAAAGGTCTCCAAGGTGGGAACATAAGTGATTGCATCTGGAAGAAAGGCCTTGGCTTTGTATCTAGTGAAAAATCCCACTAGAGCTTCCTTTCCATAGCCATGATGGGATTATGTGCAACAAGCCCATAACTTCCATGACAAAGGCCTCCAAGGTGGGACCATAAGTGATTGCATCTAGAGAAATGCCTTCGCTTTGCATCTACTTAAAAAGCCCAATAGATTTCCTTGCCAAAATCATGCTAGGCTTATCTACAATCAACGCACTCTAAGCTATGTTAAGTTAAGTTAGGTTATCTTACATGTTAGGTTAGGTTAGGTAAAGCTACATTAGGTTAAGTTAGGTTAAGCTACGTTCGACAATACGGCAAGCTATAGAGCTTACCCACAACGCATATTAAAAACAATATAATGGCGTTCCGTTCGTCAATACGGCAATCCATAAAGCTTACCCACAACACATATGCATTGTGGGCAAGCTCTATGGCTTTCCGTATTGCCAACGGCTTGCCATTGTGTTGTTTATATGTTTGCGAGCGGATTTCAAGTCCTAAAATAGCACCATGGCGAGCCGTTTGGCAATATGGCAAGCCATAGATCTTGCTTACAATGCATATACATTGTGGGAAAGCTTTATGGCTTGCCGTATTGCCAAACGGCTTGCCATGGTGTTGTCTATATGTTTGCGAGCGATTTGCAAGCGCTAAAATTACCTCGTGCCCCTAAAAACAACACAATGGCGATCCGTTTGGCAATACGGAAAGCCATAAAGCTTGCCCACAAGGCGTATGCATTGTGGGCAAGCTCTATGGATTGCCATATTGCCAATGGCTCGCCATGGTGTTGTTTATATGTCTACGAGCGGTTTTCAGGCCATAAAATCCATTTGCAACTCTAAAAACGACACAATGGTAAGCCGTTTGCAAAATTGGCAAGCCATAGAGCTTGCCCACACTATGGCTTGTCCACATTGCATCTGCATTGTGCGCAAGATCTACGGCTTGTCGTTTTGCTAAACACCTCACCATTGTGTTGTTTTTATGTTAGATTTAGGTTATATGTTAGGTTAGGTTAGAGCTATCGACGGCATAATAGTCGAGAAAATACAAACGGACTTTGAATATGACGCGTGTACTTCAAAAAATGCAATCGAACTTTGAAGTGACTCGTGTACTTTTAGAAACGCAAACAGACTTTGGTTAGGTTAGGTTATAGGTTAGGTAGATGTTATAAGATAGGTTACATTAAGCTATGTTAGATGTAGGTTTTATGTTAGGTTAGATTATATTAAAGGTTAGGCATAATGATTATAGGTTAGGTCAGAGCTAACGTCAAATTAATAGTAGTAAAAACGCAATCGGACTTCGAGGATGACTCGTCTACTTCTAAAAACGCAAACAGACTTCCGTTAGGTTAGTTTATAGGTTAGGTAGATGTTATAAGTTAGGTTATATACATTAAGTTATGTTAGGTATAGGTTTTACGTTAGGTTAGATTATAAGTTACGCATAACGATTATATGTTAGGTTAGAGCTATTGTCAAATTAATAGTAGAAAAAACGCAATCAAACTTCAAAGATGACTTGTGTTCTTCTAAAAACGCAAACGGACTTCGGTTAGGTTAGGTTATATGTTAAGTTTAGGTTATAAGTTACGTTACATTAAGCTAAGTTAGGGTTATGTTAGATTATAGGTTAGGTTAGAGCTAGTGTCAAATTAATAATAGAAAAAACGCAATCGGACTTCAAAAGTGCACACAGACTGAAAGAACCTTAATATATAGTCATTGACCAATAAAGACGAGATTATTACCCTATGGTCCTAATCTTTGTGCAACTCTAGACCGAAGCGTGCGGGGATCGGGCTTGGCCAGAGAATGTGAGGTTGTTAGAGCTAGTAGAAAATAGTTGAAAAATTAAAATCGGACTTCAAAAGTGCACACAGACTTCAAGAAATTTAATATATAGTCATTGACCAATAAAGACGAGATTATTACCCTGTGGTCCTAATCTCCATGCACCTCTAGACCGAGGTGTGTGGGGATCGAGCATGGCTAGAGAATGTGTTTTAATTATTTGTTGCATCATTGGTGTTGGGGTTAAGGCCTATGTGCCTTGACCGGTCGCCCAGGTCATGGGCGCCCGCCCACTGTTACCCTATACTTATAGTGAGTATACTGTATAGGGGGAGCTGCCACTTCACAGTCTCCCCACCCACATCGTGTGTGTGTCTCCTTCTCTCTCTCTCACTCTCTGTCTGTGGTGCTCCCCGATCCCCTTCAATTGGTATCAGAGCTATGGTGACCGCGGAGAGCACGACGCCTTTGAGAGCTTCGAGGCGATAGCTCGCTCTCTCTCGACGGTAGAGAGATTAAGAAAGCAAAAGACTTGCTGTGAGAATGCAATGGGAGCTTGTGAGCTCAGTTGAGAGTGATGTATGCTCTTGTGGAAGCTCAGAAAGGAGTGTGGAAGATTGTGTGTAAGTGAAGGTGCTGCCCTAAAACTGTGTGCGCAGCAGCACTGTTTTCAGATTCGTTTTTCTCCTTGTAGAATGCAGATCTGAGAATTTTGTCCGCATAGCCCATCCATTTCGACGTGGTCTACAACTTTGCAGAAGAAACTTTTTGCAAATTCCTCACCGTTTTGCTGATATTCAGCTCAGACAGACTGTATACAGAAATTCCAGATTTTCTGTTGTCGCATTGTGTGCGAGTTTGATGCACTTTTGGAAGCACGGGAGATGCTTGAAGTTGAGTGCATAAATTCTGAGCTGAAGATGCAATTGCAGCTTGTGTTAAGCTTGTGGTTTGAGGGTTTTTGGTAGACTTGGGCAACGAAGTACGGAGGCGTTTACACACCACCGAAGCGGTCTCTTGAGAGAGACAGTTTTTTGGAGCACACAGGTGGAGCTTCTTTCACTGGTTTTCACAGGATACTTTGGCAGTGATTTTGTGCTTGGATTCATGGTCTTTGTGAATGGTTTGCGTATGGTTATGGCGCATGGTTGATGCCCATTATACATGCATTTTGGCGAGCACTTTCAAGTGCCAGTGAGCTCTCTTCAGAGCATTGTTTTCGCATTGATCAAGTTTCCGGATTGCAAATCTTTTGGCGCTTGCTTATGCGCGGTCACTCCGTTGATGTACGTTGAGTGCGGATTGCCATTGTATGTGAAAATGTGGAGCCATTTTGGCATTTCTACTCATTGGCATTGAGTAGTGTTATGGTTTATGGTAGAGATTGTACTTGAGTTTTTTGCTCAGTTTTCAGGGGAAATTCTGTCGGATTTTTCCCAGATTCTCGCCATAGTTTGTGGTCGAGTGTTTACTCTCATTTTGACAGGTTTTGTCATTTTGGACACAGTTTTGTGTTTTTGTATCCACTCTCGCAAGAGTGAGGAGTTGTGTATCTTTCTTTGGTTGAGACAGTGGTTTGCTCTCGGGTGGGAGAGTCTTGTGATCTCGAGCATTGTTTGCCATAGTTTTGCAGAGCTTATGCATGTATGTTGAGTGTAGTTTGATGCGCATTGATTGCTCATTGTATTGAGCTTGCAGGACAATGGTTATTTTGTGTTGATAGCCATTGTACGTCAAAACTCTGGCAAAATTTCCCAGGAGTTTTATGCGTATCATTTATGCAATCTAGGTAGAGATTGCGGGTCGCACTCAGCATTTGCGTGCGGTGTTCTCTGCAGGTGGGAGATTTGTGCGTGTGTATGCATCGATACCGCACAGTGTGGGCTTGGTGATTAGCTCACAGATTGCAGTGTGATACTAGAGCAGGTGAGGCTTGTATTGACATTGTGGGAGCTCTATTTTGGAGTGTGTCTCACAGGTTTTACATTGTGTTTCTGGTCATATTTGTAGACAGTTTCCAGGTGTTGTTGGTGAGGTGGTTTCGCTTTCTAGTTTGCTACATTGTGCTCATGACAGAGACAGGTGATCGATCAGATTGTGACCTCTCACAGATGCGCATGTTTGATGGGTCAGACTTTGCGGCATGGAGAGAGTGTATGCTTGATGCATTGACACAGCGAGGGTTGCATCGACCATTGAGTGGTGATGCAGGTAGACCTTCAAACATGTCTGACGATCAGTGGCAGGAGCTAGAGGAGATGGCACTATCTACACTCTCTTTGCACCTTGCAGAATCTGTATATGCTCTTGTTATGTATGAGACTACTTCAAGAGCACTTTGGCGCAGATTACATGATATGTATGATAGATCTGAGTCATCACGGACTCGTGTGAGACATGTACATTCATGAGCACGCCGACAGGTGACATGTTGGTATTGTGGTCATTCTGGACACACTAGACGGCGCTGTTTTCGTCATATGCGACATCGTAGGAGACATGGCAGTCTCAGAGATGTATGTAGTGATGCCATGGACTCAGTTGCTTTGATAGTTGAGACAGGTGTAGTGTCGGAGTATACTATTGACGGGGATGTCACTTTTACCTCGAGCTATGCACGAGATGCTATACATGTGGATAGTGCACTCCCTTCGCAGTGGTTGCTAGACGCAGATGCTATGTTTCATGTCACGTCGCATCGTGAATGGTTTTGTAGCTATTCTAGCGGGATGCTTGGCAGTGTACGTTTGACCGATGGATCGGTGCATGCGATAGCAGGTGTAGGAGATGTGAGACTGTCATTACCGAGTGGTGCATCTTACTTGTTATGACATGTGCGCTATGTACCAGATTTGACAGTGAGTTTGATCTCGATTGGTCAGCTTAGAGATTGTGGATGTCAGATTTCGCTACGAGAGCGAGATTTTGTGATGCATTTGGGTTCGCTAGTGATTGCGAGAGGTGCTAGGAGTGGTACACATTACCCATTGCATGTGGATCACACGAGAGACGGTGTTGTCTCTGTGATCACGCAGTCAGGTAGAGAGCGAGAGAGCAGGCGAGTCTCTTTTGCTTGTGGGTTGCAGGATGCTTTGCATGGAGTGCAGAGCAGTGACTTTGTTGTGCAGGTTGCGTCTACGGATGCACAGGTAGAGCGGGACAGCTCTAGTGAGTCACAGCAAGATGAGTCATCAGAGGTGATGACAGAGATGACTCGCATGGATGCTGAGATGTCGACTATTGTGGAGTCATTTCTTGATATGCTTATGCCAGAGCTTGATGCAGATTCAGGACAGATGGATACTCTTGGTACACATGTGATATGTGGTGGGCACGAGGAGTCACTCCAGAGCTCGGAGTCAGAGTGCCATGGTCTCTATGATAGGGGACAGGATTGCCATGAGTTGAGTTCTGAGTTGGAGGTGGCAGAGGTTGCCAGGGTTGCATCAACGTTCGGTGTCCTCATGTACGAGATGCTGATCTCGAGGCCCGACATAGCAGCTGCAGTGGGAGCATTTGCAGCAGGGTTGATTAGTTGTTCGATGACTGATCTCGGCATAGAGCATAGGGGAGGTTTGTAGGTATTGGACCGATACTTGCAAGAGTGCATGAGCTCTTGTAGACTCTTTGCAAAGCTTGGAGCTAGCTCTGTGTGGCTTTCGCAGTGGGATGTTTGTCTATCAGTAGAGCCGGATGCACTAGCTCATCGAGAGTCAGTGGGCATAGGTTGAGAGAATCTCTCACCTTCTATTAGTTGTACACTAGTAGATCTTGCTTAAAGGCACATTGGCCTTTAAGTAGGAGGTTGTTGGGGTTAAGGCCTATGTGCCTTGACCGGTCGCCCAGGTCATGGGCGCCCGCCCACTGTTACCCTATACTTATAGTGAGTATACTGTATAGGGGGAGCTGCCACTTCACAGTCTCCCCACCCACATCGTGTGTGTGTCTCCTTCTCTCTCTCTCACTCTCTGTCTGTGGTGCTCCCCGATCCCCTTCAATTGGTAGATAAAGTATGGACGATAGGATGGTGTGTCCTTGTGCGCATTGCAAGTATCAGATCTTTCGAAAACGAAAAATTTGCGACCAACACATATGCAATCACGGTCTCTTTCCGATAGAGCAAGTAGAAGACCTGCGTTATCGATCTCATGGTCTAGAGATTGAAGGTCAAAGTCCGCAAGTAGATATTGGTCCAACTTCATCCCAGAGAAGATGATATTCAAACGAGCAGCCATCGACTGAGTCCTCCCAACCAATACCTGAAGCAGAATTTCAAGAAGTAGAGATGGAGCAGATGCTAGACGCGTTCTATGACATGGATTCCAACATAGAAGGCGACAACATTGAACGTAGTACTGTGGACCAACCTCAGCCATCCCGTTCATATTGACGGCATGATAGAAACGATGAGGAGGGCGAGATGATGCAAAGTCTTGCACGCATGCCGCTCTACACTAGTGCAAAAATCTCAGTTCTCTGTACGGCATTGGCAATGCTTAATTTGCAGTCTGTCTACAGTTGGTCTGACGCCTCACTCGCAGAGCTTTTCAGGTAAAGATATTTATCCTAAGCATGGTAAAGTGAAAATTACAGTTCATATAAAGTGATCAAAGGGCTGACTTGTTCATGTAACGTCAGGTTGCTGAATGATAAAATCTTGCGAGAAGGGAATCACATGCCCCCTACCTGTCCAACCACTAAAAAGATAGGGTGGGAAAGGAAATGCGACAGAGGATTCGACAGCTCTGTACGATTCAGTTTGAACATACTGTGATGGAGATTTGGGAAAATCTTGATCTTGAGAGAAATAATTACATTGTCAACACCATTCAGAGAGAGTATAGGCCGGCAGAGGGGTACGACAAAGTCTTGAACGCCTGGATTTTGAGTGTGGCAAGGTCCACAATGTCACACCGTCAGTCAGAGGCCAGAGATAGATTAAATGATGGCAATCCCAATCCGGCATGGTTGGATGCAGAGGAGTGGATTGGGATTGCACGAGAGACACAAGACAATCCCAATAGATTTCAGGAGCAGAGAGATGCAGCCAAAGCACATTTGGAGTCTGCTGGAACGTCACATCTTGGGAGTGGAGGCTACGATACACTTTGACATGAGTTTGTAAGTATGCTTTAAATTATTAATAGTATATATGTTATTTGAAGATTTATCTAATGATTAAATCATAATTTTGCAGAAAGTTGCCGTGAAGCGCCTTTCGACACGCCAAGAGGAGAAGTATGGGTACACGCATGGACTTGTGGCCCTTTTGACTTAGCTGGAGGATGAGGGAGAGGACGTCGATTGGGAGGCATTACCATGAGGGCTTCTCACTCCGTGACCTCTTGCATATGTACAGTTTTGTAGGACTTATGAGTATGGTTTATGGTTATGTTAATGGTATGGTTAAGGTTTGAAAGTCAACTTATGTTTATGGTTTATGGTTTATGGTTATGGTTATAGTTATGGTTGTGCAAGGTTATGGTAATTGTTATGGTTATGGTTGTGCAAGGTTATGGTTATGGTTTTGGTTCAGGTGATGGTTATGGTTTTGCTATGATGGTATAGCAATCGTGCTATGGTTATGGTTGTGCAAGGTTATGGTTATGGTTTTGGTTCAGGTGATGGTTATGGTTATGGTTTTGCTATGATTAAAGAGTACTGAGAGTCAATTTTAGGTGCCGAGGATGTGTAATTCACTTTTCTCACATTGAGAGGTCTATAGGGTATATTGCTGCTGTTTGTTGCAAAGTAAATAATTGCCAAGGATAAAACTCATGAAGCTTTGAGAGGATCTAAATATTTTGGATAAGATGTGAGCCTGCCTTATTTTGTTGCTACTTTGTTTGCTTTGTTGTATTCATGATGTTGGCATTTATTCAAAGAAACAATTGTTATTCAATTCCAAGCTGATGCTGAAATCTTACAGTGCTTTTGTTTCTAAATACCAATTTTTCACTATCTTGGTGATTTTTTTGGAGTCTTACCATACAACGAGTGACATTTTTCGAGCAAACCAAAATTCGAGTGAATATTTATACGGCATGAGTCCATGTTTTCTTATGTGGTGTGGTTCGAGCTTCATTCTTAAGATCAAGGATGAAGTAGAGGGGGGCATGCCAGCTAGGAAACATGTCTATAGTTTTCTCCTATATTCTCTCTCTCTCTCTCTCTCTCTCTCTCTCTCTCTCTCTCTCTCTCTCTCTCTCTCTCTCTCTCTCTCTCTCTCTCTCTCTAATAGAGCAGTGATCTATGTGTGCGGATTCTTGTCTTCACGTCTTTATTCAAGAGACATGACTTGTGAGTCTTTGACTCCAAAGGTTGTAGGGCATAGACATGCCGCATGCTCTTTGTCTCTCCTCTTGTATCCCCTCGCTATTTCTCTCCTACTGCAAATGCGCTCTTTTCTCTTGTTGACCATAGTGCACAAGGCTATGTCTCTTCTCTCTCTCTCTCTCTCTCTCTCTCTCTCTCTCTCTCTCTCTCTCTCTCTCTCTCTCTCTCTCTCTCTCTCTCTCTCTCTCTCTCTCTCTTTTTCCTCCTCATACTTCACATGTGCTCATGAATGTAGGCTAAGGTGGAAGCTACTAAGGAAGCAGGGCAAGCCCCAAGGTGTAGTGTTGCACAAGCGAGACAAGGCGTACATGTGGGTGAGGGATATTAATTAGGCAAAAAAATGAGGGGGAGAGAATCTTTATAATATACATAGTATCTAACTCTTATAATTGAGAGAGACATGCAATGAGGGCACTAAGAGGAGGGAGAATGAGGTCTTGAAAAGCACCATGTGTAAAAATCCTTGGGATGGTGTCTTTAAAATTCACAAAAGGGTAAGGTTCCTTGGGATGGTGTCTATTCATCTCTCAGACTCTTAAATTCTTAGAAGCTTAATTGTTGAGCCCTGTTCTCCATAAGAGTGAGAGAGAGGGAGAGAGAGAGATAATCGTACTCTTGAATGAGAAGAGAAATTTGTCTTAGGCCCATGTCTTACTAGGGCTGGGTTGTATTTATAAGATCATATAATGAAAATTATACGTATTATTCGGATTATACAATGTTTTTTTTAATATACGCCTCTTTGATTGAAGGAGCACATTGCAATTTTCAACTTGGCAGAGACAGAGGTGACATAGCAAGCATGTACAATTGTATTTTTCAGTTTTATTTTTAACTTTTTTTTACTAATTCGTGTTGTGCTAAATGCGTTGATTGAACACCACACCGCACTCACATTCCAACACTGGCTGTCTTAACTCTCTCAAAACACACACCAACGCTCTGACTCACTCTCTCTACACACAAGAGCTGTCGGTTCGGGTGGGCACAGACTTCCACAAGCCAACACCATGGACAAGAGACGAGAGAAAGAGAAAGAAAAAGGGGGAAGGGGAGAACCGACACCAAAACAGGGCAGTATAGGCTTCATTCCATAAAAAGCGACCTTTATATGGACACAAGTGCGAAGACATGGATGGCTTGAAAAACAACACATCATCCAGAGCTTTGCTTCACAAAAAAACCATGGGGGGAAAGCCCTTGTTGGCTCCTCGCTGCACCATCGGTTTCACAAGGCTTCTGATTTCACGGGCACACCTCTCCGTAGGAACGGGCTTTAAAAAGCTCCTCTTGGTCTCTCCGAAAAGGACCCACTCGTTGGCCAAAAGAAACTGCCAAGAGCCTTGAAATCCCCCTCAAAAGTGAGCAAAAATTGTTTTTTATAGAGCCCTATGGGCCATTTTAGAAACTTGCATTTCATTGATCTATTTTGAGGCTTGATTAGCAACTCGATCGAATCCTTTTCTCTATCTTGGTGCTCCAGCTCATCCAGGGGGGGGCGCCAGTGCTAGTGCCTAGCTTCATTTACCTTCAAAAATGTTGGAGGGACTAATGGCCCATGTGAACTTGCCCCTTATCCAGCGTCTGCCACATCATCATCAATAACGAGCCACTGCCCAACAGCCAAAGCCGCCATCACATGCCATCTGCAGCACCCTACAACGTTCATTGACACCAAAATCGCCGCAAGGACCGGCCGCACCATCGCTCAAAACGCCTAGAGTTTCCAAGCGCCTCCAAAACACCACCATGCACCACCCGGATGCGTGCACAAACAATGCCCAATGGGAGGCCATAGCCAGGGCCTTGGAGAGCTCTCTCTCCCTCACTTCACATGGCCTCTGAGATGTCACATTACAGCCTAAGTACGCCACTATCCGGGCTCCAACCTACACTTGTGGACTTATTGGATGCCACGTGGCAGCACACTAAAATCTTGCCTCTCATAGCTCCCCAAAAAACCCTAAATGTCATAAAAACATTGTCTTTTAGTCACCCATTTGAACTGCTAGAATTCCTTGCTCGGTGCTCCAATTCCCTTGCCCTAAAAACCCGTCGAAACTTCACCATGTCCACTTCAATTCACCGATCCTTTTTGCATTTTGATTTCCTCTTGGCCTTAAACCGATGTGCCTAAAAGCGGTAAAAACCATCTGCAACTGTCACTCAGGAAGTTGTCCCAAACTTAGGCCACAACTTGGCACTCGAGACTCTGAACAAAGTGCCGTCACTTCTTGTTGACTTTTCATGGTTTCTACTACCCTCTGGAACTTGGTTGAGCCCAAAAACACATCATAAGGCACGACCTCCAAAGTAGTCAGCTGGGCACAAAACTGGCCCCCAACAAACCTTCCATCAACGATAACTTTCCCCTTGGAGCTCTGATTGATGATCCAAGAAGATTGGCATGCTCCACAGCTAGAGCACTTCAATCCTATTTGCTGACTCTAGCTTCGTCCATCTGTCCCCACTTGCCCTATCCGTCAGGGATTTGCAATGCATTCCAAATTTAGAGACCTGTATCTCGCACACTGGGGCTCCGTTTGAGGAGCCGTCTGGATCAACTTCTAGAGCATATCAAACACTACGTTCCAAGGCACTGTCTCTGCACTTCAGACACTTTGACCTTCCATCCAAATTGGCCCCTTTGGCCCAAAAAATTGCATCAACCATACATTCCAACTGCCCACTGGCTTGCCCAGGGCCTTCATATCGGCCTTAGCTGTCCAGCTTGCACCTGCTCGCAACCTTAACCTGACATTACACACTTCACAGCTTGGACCAACTTTAATGTCACTAGAAAATTTCTACTAATTTCGAACAAGTGATTTTGACACTATATCTGCATATTAGGTCAAAGAGACTCCTAAGTTATATGGTGTTTTATGTACGATGAGTAAGACAAGCAGCAACACTGTCTACCAAAAGTCTGTACCATGGTATCTTGCACGTCATACTAACTTAGCATAGACCAATTCTTACAGCACACGCAACACATTATTGATGATTTGAAGAACTTGTTTCCTAGGCCAAAAAGAATAAAATGAAACAAAAGGACTTGTTTCCAGTCCAAAAAGAATAAAATGAGAACTAGGAAACATTTCAACTGTTTAGAGAAATCATGACAAAATAAGCCAAAGATCCCATACAATATCATGCAATAAAAGTGACTAAACTTTACTTCTGGCATACCTAACCATGAAAAAACAATGTGCACATGTAGGCTCTGCCAATCTTTCGTTGTGATAATCCTGCGAATTTTTGGATCACAAAGGAGCAAAAGCAATGCAAGATCTCGACATCCAGCCTGGAATTAAATAAGTGTTCCTTTAAGTAAATGCCAACATCATGAATATAATAACAAAGCAACAACAACACAAGACAAAATTAAATCTTACGCAAAATATACACCAAAGCATGATGACTGCAAAGTGCAAAATGTATTAAAAACTAAAGAGCTGGACCTTAAATGCCCAAATATGAAAATGCTAACAAAGGTGCAATGTGAAAACTATCAAAGCCGACGATGCGGAAGCATAGAGCAATGAAGAGAATACATGAGAGAGAGAGAGAGAGAGAGAGAGATACTCCTAAACCAACCAACCTTGGCAATGAATTGATTATTATACAATGGGGGCAAGGTGTACTTATATAGTCACCTTAGCGAATTGCCCTACCAAGACTTTGACAAATAAGTAAACTAAATACCTAAAAGCCAAAGGAAATCTTGGGATTAAATTGGGCAATTCATGCATGTCAAATATGGTGCCATCACAGAAGCACCGAAATTCTTGATGGTCATCTTGTCCTGGATATCATCACTCAGAAATGTGTTGAGTGCAAGATATGCCCAACATGGCTGTGGCAAGGACATTCAGAGCGATTTCAACAACAAGTGAATGGAAGGCCTTTCTCCAAATGCATTCACCTATGCTTGCACCACCAAAGGCCTATGGCCTTATGCAAGACCTTCACATGAGGAAGAGAATTCACAATGAGATTGCTAGTTAGGGGTTGTTGGAGAAATATGTCATTCTTGGCGGTGCTTTGATCAATATGCACGTCAGATATGGTTCCCTCACAAAAGCACAAAACATTCTTGATGGGCATCCTCTCTTGGATGTCATCTCTTAATACGCGTTTATAGATATGTCACACATGGGTGGCATATCATAGCGATGGCAAGGAATCTTTTAACCAAGATGCAAAAGAAATGCCTTTCCCTAGATGGACTCACTTATGCTTGCACCTTGAAGGCATGTGCCCTTATACAAGACCTGGCCAAATGTGGTTCCATCATGGAATCACAAAGTATTCTTCATGGGCATCCTCTCCAAAATTCCATCACTTGGAACGTGTTGGCTACAAGATAAGCCCAACATGTTTGTGGCAAGGACATTCTCACCAAATGTGAAGGGAAGTCCTTTCTCCAAATACATTCAACTATGCTTGCACCTTGAAGGGTTATGGCCTTACACATGACCTTCACATAAGTGAGACAATTCACAATGACATTGCCAGCCAGGTGTTGTTTGATAAAGATGTCATGCTTGGCGGTGCTTTGATTGATATGTATGTCAAATGTGCTGCCACACAAAACGTTCTTGATTGGCTTCCTCTCCAGGATGTCATCTATTGGAGTGAATTAATTAAAGATATGCTCAACAAGATTGTGGGGCTGTTTTGATAGGGTTTAACAAAAAATTAAGGGAAGTTCTTTCTCCCGATGCAATCACTTACGCTCACTCCTAGAAGGCCTTTGGCCTTGTGCAAGAAGTTGACATCGTTGAGAGAATTCACCATTAAATTTCTAGTTACCTATTGTTGGAGAAAAAGGCCATATTACTAGGGAGTGCTTTGGTCAATAGGCATGTTAATTGTGGTGCTATTACAAAAGCACAAAAAAGTATTGATGGGAATCCTCTCTACCCAATTGGAATGTATTGATTGCAAGATATGTCAACATGGTTCGGGCAAGGAACTTCTACACGGTTTTAACCAAATGCCAAAGGAGGGCCCTATTTTGCTTGGCAATATTTTGGTCAAAATGCATCTCACAAGTGCTACCCTTATGAAAGGACATAAATTTGTTGATGAAATAGTCTGAAAATACAACGGTACATATGTATGCCTAATGTGGTACCCTCATGAATGCACCATAGTGGGCTATACCGATCTCTCAACAAGATATTATGGTGGGGACCAGAGAGAGAGAGAGAGAGAGAGAGAGAGAGAGAGGAGCCTCTCCATTTTTCTCTACTAATTTCTATGTTTTTGTTTCTGCTATGTGAATCTCTTCTTTTGTAAAATGAATAGGGACTTCACAAGAACATGCAAACATTGCTATACACACGTGAACTCCTTCTTGAAAGATCTTCAGGTTTGTCAATCCACTCCCAACTCCAATGCCTGCCAAGTAGGTTGTCTTGCACACTTGACTACAAGGTAGGGCGCGGCTTCCATTACTCATATAATAAGGAGAAACATTTTGCCAACTCTCCACCACACTCACATGTGGTACTGCAATCTCGTGCACTTTCATTTTACAATGGCTTCAAACTTTATTTCTTGTGATGCATATATTTGTACATGTGCATTGTCGAGACAATAGCACACATTAGAGGAGCAATATGACAACCCTGTCTTATGGATCTTTTTCATGTTCACTACAAGTCTTTTTTTTTTTGCATACTCACAATTGTGAGTGGATGTATTCACCCAAAAAGGAATGTACAATAACCCTCAAGCACAAGATGTACTTCGAGGGGCCACAAGATAGAATATGGAGCTACGTACCCCAATCTGACATAAGCTAGTTTGGGAGATCTAGTTGTGACCAAAAGCATGATGGCTTTAATTGTTTGTTTCCATTCCTTAAAATTCTTGGTTTTTCCAATAGCTACAATCACTTCCCTGATTTCTTGAATAACCTCTTTGAAGCTAGCTAACAAGAGGTATTTTTCAAAGACTTGCAAGTTCCTAGACCTCCAAACTTGTCTGAAGTAGCAAAATGGAGAATTTGGATGCAGATTAAAAGAGCTTGGTTCTTAACAATCTCTCCTCCTAGGAGTAGGTTGTTCTTCAAGTACATAATCTTTTAGGTCTTCTCTCTTCATTTGCAAATTTTGTCGGAAAGACCTTTTATAGTTGAGCAAGTGAGGGGGGACTTCATTGACGTCTGTGAATGCTAAGAATCTATCAGAGCCTATCCCTCTAGCTAGTATATTAACCTCAATTAGAATGACCCCCCATAGTATCTTCCACAAGAATATATTCATCACATGGGGCCATTGAGGGTTCCAAATGCTACTTGCTACTGACTCTGACCTAGATTATTTTCATTGCTTTCACCACTGTTTACTGAGGAAGGAGAACCAATCTGTTGGGCTAGTTTTAGGATTTTCAATCAAATTTAGCCTCAAAACATTGATGAGTCCTTTGATGGCTCTGTTAATAAGCATACTTTTAGTTTTGTTGAGGTGAAATTGGGTAGACAAATGCCCCACTTCTTTCTATCTCTTGCTACTACTTGCATCCCAAAATTAAGCCAGATGACTAAGTACTTTGTTATTAACCTTCTTTGTAATTTCTCTCCAAAATGGATACAGTAATGCACTTCCCACTTTAAAGAGCCATGGTGACTAGTGTGTTATGGAGTTGTGGAAACAAATGGTTGCCTCTCCCCATTCTAGTGTCTCGACAACTCTAGAACACTTCCATACCACCTCTCCCATGGTGCCACAAAATTTCAAGTTTGTCTAGTAAGGTGCAAGCAGTTTGTCGTGATTTTCTACCTCTTTCCACGGGCCCCTTGAGAGACTAGCTTCACCTTGTCAATCATGTCCCTTGTCATAATGGCCCATACCGGGGGGGGGGGGGGGGGGGGGGGTTTGCAATTTAGACCATAAATATAGAACATCGGGCTTCTACATGCACTTCAGGGGTTGAGGATCCCAATACCGCCTTGCTCCTTGGGTCGTGCAACATACTCCCATCTAGCCCACTACCCCTAGTGACTATGATTGATTGTTATATCTACACTATGCTTTGAAAATTTGAGCCTAAAAATTTTAGCAGAGAATGCAAAGATTTAAGTAAGGTTCTGGAGGATTTCATTGAACGCATGGATGATTACTTCAACTTCGTCCATTCATCCACTAAGAACAAGGCCATCATTGCTAAGTAGTTTGAGCTTAAGAAGACAGCTAAGTGTTTCGTGGAAGGATCATGTAGCATTTTAGACCCTTGGCTTCTTGGAGAGCCATTGTATAGACTTGTCAAACAGGGAAACCCACTTAGATAAAGCAAGAACATGATTAGTTGATAAATGTATTTAGATTAACTTTATCATGTCATGAGTGTGAACTATCAAGCGCTTGTTTTATAGGATTACTTTATATGTGTAGGGATTCTAGTTAAGAGGGATATCGTATAGAGTCATGGGTTTGATGTGAGTTTCATCTGTGTTTTATGGATTATTTTGGTGAGTTGATTCCACTTGTTTGATTTCCATAAACTCATGATTTTATGTATGAGTGTCCAACCCGAATTGTAATGTCCGCTTTGCATAAAACAACTTTCTTTTCGTGTCGCGGTTGTTAGCATGAGTCTCATATGGGTGAAGTGATGTGATAAGGTGATACACTCTATTTACAACTAAGCTTGATGCATTGATATGAGGTCAAACACTCTCTTTTCTATATTGTGTGTGCATCCAAAAATAGAGAAAAGTTGTTTTCAACCTACATGTGAAGCTAGGACATATGATTGATCAAAGTGATGGACTATTTTGCATCATGATTAACATTATGTGATGATGTTTTATGATGCATGAAACCTCAAAGGATAGATAGGGATTCTCATGTGCATGTGTGTATTGCTTTCCACTCTTCTAGATTAGGGTGATGTGTGGCTAGGATGCGTCACTTGCATATGGTTGAATGCTTCTAAATTGGTGATTTGAGATTACGGTTAGAGACTCTTTCGTATGGCTAAAAATACGATATTTAAGGGTCATGTGTATTGGCTAAGTTGACTATAGCCTTGCAAGAGATGGTTCATCTCTTCAAACTCGTTCTATGGGTGGTCTTCCAAGCTCTGTTGACCCTTGAGTTTTTGGCTTACTCTCTCCTTGATACCGTGAATAGAGTGGTGGTTCTTGTAAATCCCTTAGCCCTCGTGCGGCTTGATAACCATCTTGGTTTTGTTCTTGTTCTAATGTTGCAGTCTGTCAAAGCCATGCCTACAATGATGGTTGGGTTGCTGGTTGGTTTTGGTTGTTGAATGTTTGCTGTTGGGTAGAATGTGAGGTCGCATCATACTCTTCTGAAAAGGGATTTGTTGACTTGCTAGGGGTGTAGGTGGCTCTTGGCACTTCATCGGGGGCGTATGTTGATGCTCCTGGAACTGTTTCCTTTTCTACCTCCTCTAGGAGAATACGTTGGTATTCTTGCCCATACCTATCAACAAAAATGATATCCTTCCCCATAGCAATTTCATAAGAGAATAAGTAAAGAACCTTGTCTTTGCTTAACTCGTTTGGGTAGGGTTCTTTGCAATGAAAGTAGGAGACTATTCCCTCGCTCTCATGCTTGTAAATTCCCACATTCTCATTATAAGTTGAAACCCTGGTTGTTTTCTTATCATACATAAAAAGCGCTCCAGGTCGATCAATGTTTGGTGGTGGTTCTTGAGTTTCTGAAACCATTTTCCCTTTCGCCATGTTATCTCCATATCTGTTGTAATCCTCAGGATTACTAACTATCAGATAGTGGTTCCCTTTTTCGTCTCGAAATCTATCTCCATCATCATAGACTCGAATTATCTCCAATCTCTGAGCCGGTCTTTCTTCAATACAAATACACTTGCGTCCTCGATAGTCAGAATAAACCAGGGCTTCCCTCGAGTTTGTTCCTTCTAAGAAGACTACAGTGAACTTGGAATCGTTCAAATGATTTAGGGAGGTGCTTCCTCCTAGCATTGTTCCGTCATAGGTGAAACCTGCTGGCTGTTGACTACCCATCATGAAGAAGGATTTTTCTGTTGAAGTGTCAGTATCACTACCCTCCTCAATAATTGGTGCTAGTGGATCTAGCATTGCCTCAGTTACACTCTCTTCGGTGGACACTAAGCTACCTTGATCACCTGCCACCTTTCGGTCTCTAAAAATGTATCTTCCTGATCTTAAACTCATCAAACTTATCAATGCAACTTACAAAAATTCAACCACTCACCTGGCAAAGGATCAGTCTCCGCACAACTTCTTGCTTTGCCACTGAATATACATGTACACAAGCATTTAATTTTGGTAATCGAATCAAAGCATCTAACCGCTAAAGGTGATTTTAGTAATGATTGGTTTAACTGGAGAGTTAATCTCAACCACTACTGTATTTTATACACTTCTAATGTTCTGGATTAAGTTTGCTAATCTGGAACTGTACTTCCCTCGGATGTTGGTCAATTTATATGAAAAGTCTGAATTCAGTCTTTGCTCCGTCAAAAGGTCAAACAAGGTCCAAATTCACTTCTAAAAGAAGTTGTGGAACCCTTAAGTCAAATGGAACCTCACCGTATAAGCTCAGTCAAATTTTCTCTTCAGTAAGCCCCAGTAGACATCCTACGCGTAGGATGTCCCCTGCTCTGTTTTGCCTGGATTTTTTGCACTATGGATTCCTCTTGATGTGCTGAGTCCACAGCTATTTTTACTTTTTGATTTGGACACCTATCAGCTGGTCAATGGATCAAAAATCTGTTTCGACAGCCTGATGTTGGTCTTGATCAGTCTAATCAACTCCAATTTCTAATCAAATCCAATTTGGACCAAAATTGACTAGGAGGCTTGCCTCAGGCTATACAACACCCTACTATGCCTACGGTCAGTATCTGGCTTCAATTTCTTGCTTTAGACATTCTACGCGTAGGATGTCTTTTTGCTCAAAATGGCTTCAATTGCAAGCACAGACTCCTCTTGAGGTGCTGATCACTTTGATATGCTCAAAACTGAGTTTGGAGTGCAAAATCGCACAGATGACATCCTACGCGTAGGATGTCTTTTTGGTCTGTTTGACCCCAGACTTGACCCACAGCTTCCCCTTGATGTCAACAACCCAGTGGTATGCTTAGATTTTGGTTTGGATTTCAAAAGTCCCCAATTTTAGCTGTTCTAGCCTTTTTCAGTCAAAAGTGCTAAAGTCTGCTTAGAACCCAATTTTCTCACCCAAATGAGATGAAATCTCTCTCAGTCACCCAATATATCATGCAGATCATTCTCATGCAGCCATCCTATGGTTTTGGTCTTAAAATAATGCCTTGGCACAATTTGCGTAGGATGTCTGGCAATTTCTATCTATTTGGCCTTATCCTGTCAAGATATGGTCAAATTTCCACTTTCTAGGTGAAAATAGGGTAAAACCTACCTTCTGGACACTCTGGTCAACTCAAAATTCCAAAATTCCCACCAGTGTCTCCTAGCTTAAAATTAATTTTTTTCCTGACAGAAATGCTCCTGATGCTCTGCAGCTCTATCAGAAATGCTCCTGATACTCTGCAGCTCTATCAGAAACACTCACAGTAACTTTTGAACTTCAGTTCAGCTTTCAAACACACTTTTGCGTCTTTTACAACCTTGTCATGAATCTAACAAGCAAGTATACATGCATGAAGTGCTCTAGATCCTGAATCATGATGTCCTACTTACTCTACTCCTACTCCTCATGTGAAATGGTGATAATGGTGTTTTGGTTAATTCTTGGCCTCTCAGGACTCTCAGGCTCTCCTCTCACCGCTTCTACCACTCCAACTCCTACTCTCTACACCACAGCTCAACTAAAAACTACCTAAGTCTACCTAAGTCGAAGGATCTATGCCAGATACACGCTCCCTAGACTCCCTCTAAGACCTAGAGAGTCCTCCACCCTTTGATCCTATCTAAATGTAAAACGAGACTCTTGACAAGCCAAAGAATCTCTATCTCAAGGACTAGTCTCGGTCACCTACCTAGGTTTTTCGTCCCCGGCAGTGGCGCCAATGTTGGATGGATATGCCGCGACGGACGTCAGCACAGCAAGAACTCACCTAACAAGATTTGTCAGCTAAGGACGAAGCTCGACCCACAGGCGTGCGGAAGCAAGCATAGGGTGTCAACCTACACTCGACCGACTCCTAACTAATTCCTACAGAGGTCTCTACCCAATGTCTAAGCTACAGCCTTTAGGAGTGCATAAGAGGAGATTTCCTACAACGCTTTCTAGAGCCAAATACCCATCAAACGATCTCAAAATGCCACATAACTTGAAGGAGACCCTACTAACACCAATAGGTCGCTCTCCCTAAGGTCTATGAACCAAAATCTTAACCCAAAACACCTAGTGCAAAATCACGTAGGATGTCTGGCCGAAATTTGCAAGTCGTCATTTCCAAAATTTGAAGTGCCTAATGTGTAGCTCTACTCAATACGAATGCATGGATATGGTGAAATGCGAAAACGGATAACATAAGCTCACCGAATCACCAAATGAAGCTTTTAGGTCGAGCTCGCAAAACTGATGCACTTATAGAAAATGACACATGGACTTTATTTGATTTTCCTCCTAGCAAAAATTCCATTAGTACAAAGTGAGTTTACAAGGTTAAGCACAATCTGGATGGTGAGATTGATTGCTATAAGGCTCAACTTGCTACAAAGGGTTATGCACAACAGAAAGGCATCGATTATGAAGAAACTTTTGCTCCCTCGTGTCATATGACAGTTATGCATTTTCTATGTGCATTGGTATCTCCTTTTGTTTGGGATGTACATCAATCAAACATTGTTACTTCTTTCTTGAATGGTGACATATTTGAGGAAGTTTATGAACACAGCATAGTAGTTTTGTTAAGAAAGGGCAAGACGATAAAGTGTACAAATGTAAGAAATCTTTGTATAGGTTGAATCAATCTCCTCGTGCTTGGTATGAGAAAGCTAGCAATTTATTGGTCAACGAGGCTTTCGTAATAAAAATCCAACAAAAAGAAATTTGTATGTGAAGCGTGAGGGTGATATACTTCTCATTGTTGTTCTATATGTGGATGATATGCTGATCAATGGTCCCAATGAGGCACATATTGCTAAATTTAAGGCTGATTATAATGCTACCTTCAAGATGAAAGATTTGGGGCTGTTGCATCATTACTTGGGTATACAACTTAAGCAATGTGATGGAGGCGTTTCCTTGTGTCAAACAAGTTACATAGAGACATTGCTATGTAGTTTGGACTTGAGGATTGTAAACCTATTGCCACTCCCATGGAAACATGTTTGAAATTGAGTCTTCATGAAGCTGGTGATCTTGCCGATGTCACTCTTTACCAAATTGTTATTGGATGCCTTATTTATTTTTGCAACACAAGGCTGGATATTCAACTTGCATTCTCACGTGTCAGCAGATTTATGCATAGCCTTGGGTCTAAGCATTAGCAAGCTCTCAAGAGGATCTTTTTCTACTTGAGTGGCACTTTACATCTTGGGTTGTTTTATCCCAAGGGGGGATCATTGCTGCCAGATTTACAATCTTTTTTGGACTCGGATTTGTCTGGTTGTTTTGGCATGCGAGTGTTCATGAGTGCTTTTGTTTCATGCTCGATAGTTCATGTATCGCATGGGTGAGCAAGAAGTAACCTACTATGGCCACTTCTAGTTGTGAGGTTGACTAAAATGTAGTCTTCACATCTACGATTGAGTGTGTATGGCTCAGATGCCTTATGGTTGATTTGAGCATTGGACAGGACATTGCCAACACCATCTACACTGACAGTTAGAGCGCATTAACAGTTGCAAGGAACCTAATTTCTCATGCTCGTACAAAGCAAATTGAGGTGCAGTGACTACTATGTAAGGGAGAGGCTCTCAGTAGAAGAGATTAGCTTGGCTTATGTGCAACAAAGGACAACCTTTGAGATCTTTCCACAAAGGCATTGTCTCATGAGAAGTTCAAAGCTTGCCGCAAAGCTTTGGGCTTACTCCCCTTTGTGAATTGATCATGTCCTTAGGGCATGGAACTTCCCTATATTATGTGCCAGCTCTCGTTCACTACATCACTTCGAAGGGGAATTTGTTACCATACTCATGTGGTAGTGATGTGTGTGAACAAACTTAGGACCATCGGTGCATTTTTTCCCTCACTAGGAGGTTTTTCCCATCGTGCATTGTATATACACTAATCACTCTAGGCTATCTTATCTTTATATTGCACACTAAGTAATTGTTAGGAAATATGACGTAGCTAAGTAGATAATTGAGTAGATTACTTAATGGAGAGAGATAATTTACACACACAAGAGATTATGGAGTAGAGAGAGAGAGAGAGAGTACACACGATATACGTGGTTCACCCAATGTGGGCTACGTCCACAAGAAAGCAGCCACTCAATGGCTTTAGTACTTCAAAACAAGAAGTAGGTTACAAAGGGATTATACCCTTAATAGAGCTCCCGCCTTGCTTCACTCTCACTACCTCACATCCACCTTGTTGTATCAACTTCACACTATTAAATATGTGTAGAAATGGCCTCCCTTTTATAGGCCAAAAAGGCTGCCCTCTCTCATGAGAGGCAGCCATGTGTAGCCGCCCTTGTGTGGATAAGTCCAAATCAGACCCTCCAATTCGCCCATGTGTAGCCGCCCTTGAGAAGAAAAGTCCTCCTTTGAAATCGGCCACTGGCCATTGAATTCAGCCATCAGCCACCGACCATTGACTTTCGACCACCGGCCACCGGCCATTGACTACCGGCCACCGGCCAACCGGCCAAATGACCAGCCACTTTCTGACTACTTTTCGCCGACCGCCATTCGGCCATAGTATTCTGGTGAAAAGGAATATTCCAACTCGGCATGAATATTTTGGTTTCTGTCAAGTGAGTTTATTTTCCGGTGAGTTATTTTTCTTCACACACGATGGCTTCTCCTCATAATGGGGGCCTTACAAATGTGTGTTTTTAACACAAAAAATTACAACGGGTAAATCTGGCTTCATACTTAACAATCTCCCACTTGGAGACTGATCTCCAAACCAAACCTGTGAGATTTCCATCCTGGCTTCTTATCCTTGAATGCCGATTGAAGGTGATCAAAATCTCAACTTCTCCTTGTTGATCATCTTTGTAAACATGTGTGTAGGATTTTCACTTGCATGCACCTTTCCTAGCTTTAGTTGTCCCTCTTCCAAAATAGTGTGTATGAAGTGATATACCACCTCAATGTGCTTTGTCCTTGAATGAAAGGCTAAGTTATTTGCAAGATGGATAGCACTTTGGCTATCACTATACAAAACACAATTGTCTTGTTTGAATCCAAGCTCTTCTAAGAATCTATGAAGCCACATGATTTCTTTGCTTGCCTCCATCATTGCAACATACTCTGCTTCAGTGGTAGAAAGTGAGACCACTTTTTGCAGCTTTGAAGCCTAGCTTACTATTGTGTCTCCCAATCGTGAAGACATAGCCAGTAGTGTCCCTTCGAGTGTCTTTGTTACCTGCCATATTTGCATTAGCATACCCTTGAAGAAAAATATCAGTTCCTCCAAAATACAAATCATTTGTTGTTGTCCCTTTTAGATACCTAAGTATCCACTTTACAGCTTGCAAATGCTCTTTACTTGGGTTGTCCATGAACCTACTCACAACTCCCACTGCATGTGTAATATCTAGCCTTGTACAGACCATAGCATACATTAGAGAACCTACCATTGTAATATATGGAACTTTAGACATATAGGCTATCTCCTCTTGTGTGTTTGGACACATATCCTTGGTTTGTTTAAAATGACCAGCCAAAGGTGTAGAAACCATTTTTGCATTTTGCATTGCAAACCTTTCTAGTACCTTCTTGATGTAATCCTCTTGAGATAGCTTTATTGTCTTCTTCATCCTGTCCATTAATATTTTCATACCAAGTATCCTGTTTGCAGCACCTAAATCTTTCATTGAAAAAGATTCTCTTTTAGGTCTTTGATGTCTTGCATGTTAGCGCTTGCAATTAGCATGTCATCAACATACAACATTAGGATGATGAACTTCCCATCTCCCAAATTCTTCGTGTAGACATAGTGATCCGAGTTGCATCTTGTGAATCTATGATCCAACATCCATTGATCAAACTTCAAGTACCATTGACTTGATGCTTGTTTTAAACCATACAATCTCTTCTTTAATCTGCAAACCATTTTCTCCTTACCTTTTCCTTCATAACCCTTTGGTTGAATCATGTAAATTTCCTCCTCTAAGTCACCATGAGGGAATTTCGTATTTACATCCATTTTCTCAAGATTTAAATCATGAGAAGCCACAAGGCTTAAGACAAGCCTAATTGAGTTTATTTTTACAAGAGGAGAAAATATTTCATTGAAGTCAATACCTTTCTTTTGAGAAAACCCTTTTACCACAAGCCTAGACTTGTACCTTTTCTTCCCACCTTCTTCTTCCTTCACCTTATACACCCATTTGTTCTGCAATGCCCGCTTACCTTTAGGAAACTCAACCAACTCCCATGTTTGGTTGCAATGTAGTGAGTCCATCTCCACTTGCATGCTCTTCATCCATTCTTCTTTGGATTCATGATGCATAGCTTCTTCATATGATTCTAGCTCTCCAAAATCTGAGATCAAGAGATGGTTGAAGGAAGGAACAAACCTTTTTGGAGGTCTACTTGCTCTTGTGGATCTTTGAGGAATAGGTTGAGGCTCCTCATTTGGTTGATGTTGTTGCACAATTTCACCATTTGCAGTCCTTGAGTCTTTACTGTCCTCAAGCTCCATGTACTCATCACCTGTTTCTTTTCTTTGTTTTCTTTCCAAGTAGTCTTTGTACATATTTTGTTCGTTAAAAATTACATCCCTACTCCTAAATATTTTACCATCTTCAGGATTCCATAGGCGATACCAAAAGTCACCTTCTCCATAGCCAATGAAGAAACACTTTTTGGACTTTGCATCTAGATTTGATCTTAGGCCTCTATCTATGTGCATGAAAGCCTCACACCCAAACACTTTGAGAAATGCATAATTCACCGGTTTACCTGTCCATGCCTCTTCTGGAACTCCCCCATCCAATGCCGTTGAGGGTGTCCGGTTGATTAAGTACACCTACTTCTGCCCAAAGCTCAAGCGGTAGGCTTTCATGTAGCCGCATGCTTCGTGCTCGCTCCATGATTGTTTTGTTCATCCTTTAAAAAATGTCATTTTGTTGAGGTGTCCTTGGGGTTTTCTTTTGCCTCTGAATGCCATTGCTAGCACAAAAGCTTTCAAAATCTTGGTTGCAATATTCGCCTCCATTGTCAGATCTAAGGCATTTAACCTTAGTACCAGTTCCATTCTCCACAAAGGCTTTCCACCTTTGAAATATGGAAAACACATTGTATTTATTGTTCTTTACATAAACCCATGTTTTCCTAGTCGCATCATCTATGAATGTTACATAGTACAATGAGCCACCAAGTGATGGTGTACTTGCAGGACCTCAAACATCAAAATGAACCATTTCAAGTTTTTTATTTGTTCTTCATTTCTAGATTTTTGAAATTTTACCCTCTTTTGTTTACCATAAACACAATCTTCACAGAACTCTAAGTCCACTTTTTTCAAACCTGGTAGAAGCTTCTTTGTTTGAAGGATTTGCATTCCTTTGGCACTCATATGTCCAAGCTAGTAGTGCCACACCGCACTGTTGACTTCTAAAGTTGTTGCACAAGCTAAAGGTTGCGTGCTAGCAGTACACAAGTAAAGTGTACCAACCTTTTCTCCCTTGGCAACCACCAAAAATCCCTTTGAGATCTTCCACCGTTTGTTTCCCAATGCAATGTTGTGACCTTCATCGTCTAATTGGCGTGTAGTAGAGATCAAATTTTTGTGAAGAGAAGGAACATGCCTAACATCTTTAAGCTTCCATTCATTTCCGTTAGTAGTTTTGACAGAAATTGTACCTTTGCTGACAATCTCACAAGCTTCATCATCTCCCAAGTATACATACCCAAAATTACCTTTGGAGTAATCTTGGAAATGTTGCTTGTGTGGTGTCACATGGAATGAAGCCCCAGACTATCCTGGAATTAGACACATTGTCTAATGAGAGAATTAGAGCATCTTGCTCTTTTTTACCTGCCACATTGGCCTCCGATGTTGGCTTGTTGTCTTGAGACTTCTTCTGCTTGGACAAGCAATCCTTCTTGACGTGGCCCTTCTTGCTGTAATTCCAACATTCAAGAACTGACTTTGTGTGTGTGACTTGCTCTGCCTTCAGCGATCATGACCCTTTTGGTTTTTGAACCTCTCCTTAGGACTTCCTCTTGTTTCCACTGACAGTGTAGTACTTGAAGATTCTTCTATGCTTCTCCTTTGCATTTCCTTGCTTAGGATAACACGCACAACATCATCAAACTTAAGAGTTGCCAGAGATAGAATTACTTACAGCCATAAAAAGGTTGTCCCAACTATCCGATAGAGATGATAGTATAAGGAGAGCTCGCACTTTGTCATTGAAATTGATTTGTACCGATTGAAGTTGACTTATGCTTGTATTAAAGTCATTTAGGTGTTTTGAAACTGAACCATTCTCTGCCATCTTTAGATTGAATAAGCACTTCATGAGAAATACCTTATTGGATGTCGATGGTTTCTCATAGAAGCCGTCAAGTGACTTCATCAAGTCCTCCGTGGTCTTCATCTCCGAAACATTGAAGGCCACCATTGATGCCAAGCTTAACCAAATTTTTCCCTGTGCCTTTTGATCAAGGAAGTTCCATGATTCATCTTCCATCGTTGTGGGCTTCTTTGCAAGACCACCTAGTGGCAAATAGAGGTCCTTCTGGTAGAGATAGTCTTCAATCTGCATCTTCCAATGTTGGTAGTTTTTGTCGTTGAACTTCTCAATCTTGAGCTTCCCTTCCTCCACCATTACTGCCACTCAATTCAAGGAATCATTTTCTTGAGATAATTTAGCTACGAGAAAACCTTGCTCTGATATCAGTTGTTAAGAAATATGACGTAGCTAAGTAGATAATTGAGTAGATTACTTAATGGAGAGAGATAATTTATACACACAAGAGATTATGGAGTAGAGAGAGAGTACACATGATATACGTGATAATTTACACACACAAGAGATTATGGAGTAGAGAGAGAGTACACATGATATACGTGGTTCACCCAATGTGGGCTACATCCACGAGGAAGCAACCACTCAATGAATTTAGTACTTCAAAACAAGAAGTAGGTCACAAAGGGAATATACCCTTAAATAGAGCTCCCACCTTGCTTCATTCTCACCACCTCACACCCACTTTTTGTATCAAATTCACTCTATCAAATATGTGTAGAAATGGCCTCCTTTTATAGGCCAAAAAAGGTTGCCCTCTCTCATGAGAGGCAGCCATGTGTAACCGCCCTTGTGTAGATAAGTCCAAATCGGACTCTCCAATCCACCCATGTGTGGCCGCCCTTGAGAAGACAAGTCCACCTTTGAAATCGGCCACCGTCTATTGAATTTGGCCACTAGCCACCGGCCATTGAATTCAGACCACCGGCCACCGGCCATTGACTACCAGCCAACCAACCAAACAATCGGCCGGTTTTTGACCACTTTTTGACCGCCATCCGGCCATAATCTTCCGGCAAAAAGGAATATTTTGGCGGTGTGAAAATTTTGGTTTTCGTGGCGAGTTATTTTTCTTCACGCACGATGGCTTCTCCTCATAATGGGGGCCTTACAAATGTGCATTTTCAACACAAAAAAGTACAAGGGGTAAATCAGGATCCATACTTAACAGTAATACACTCTTTCTTGTGTGCCTTAAGCTTCCTTCATCTTCTCCAACCTGTGTGTGTTTCCTTGCAACCCTATTTCCAGCATTCATATGGATGCTAGCACACTGTATAGATGTACATCTCCTCACATAATCACTCATATTATCATAGCTTAGCTTAGTAACTAGCATGGTAGAGGAGATGAGCATGCATTGAATCTTGGCTCTTGGTTGGATTTGCATCACAAAGCCAAGATTTGTTGGTGTAGGCCTCCCTTCTCACAAGCTTGGAGTAGGTGGTAAGCTTTCCATTAAAGCTTGAGAAGGAGAGAGAGAGAGTCTTATTGCTCCACACATGGATTGTGTGAGTGTGTAATTGAATAATTCCTTTGAAAAAACAATCCCCCTCTCTCTCTTGGTCGACCCCCCTTGCTATTTGCTCTTGCTAGCACCTCATTGGACCTCCCCAGGCTTAGCCAATAGGATTTCAGGAGCATAAGTGATAGCCTTCTGACATGTGTCCCCCTTTTCCCTTTTGTGAGAGCTTTAGGTAATAAATAAATGCAATTAAACTCTTCCTGGACCCCTTTGCCTCCTTGCCAATAGGAATCAGGCAAGCCATTGGGCTATTGAATGCTCATTGGACCCCTTGGGAGACTGTCCAATAGTCTTCTAGAGAGCTTAATTCTTATTGATTCTTTTATTAAGTGTTTTTAAATTAATTAAACTAGACTTATTCTAGCCTAATTCTCATTGGTCCACCTCCAAGGCCATCCAACAGGATTTGAGTACACCTTGTGGGCATCTGGACTAGGGAGCTGACATGTGTCCCTCTTTCCCCTTGTGTACAAATGAAGCTTGTGAGTGTATGGGTGTTTCTCTCTCATCCCCTACTTCTTGGGCTCGCCCCCTCCTATGTAGGGACTTGTGAAGACTTTTAGGACACACACAAAGCATCCAATTTTCTTAATGTTTGGCCTTTGGACACAACCTTTGAATTTTGAAACCTTAGCATTTTGGAAGTCTTAATGAGATGAACCTTAGGGTCTTTTAAGCCCATTGTTGCACATTTCTCTTTTGCAGATGTCCCCCCCTTTGGATCCCTATTTTCCCTCCAGTGGATCCCTACTATGACTGGTCTACCAGCTTAACCAATATTCAAGATTTTTCTCCCCTGGCACTTCCCCATATTAAATGATCAGTTTAACATGAGAAATTCATTTAGGAGAATTAGATATTGATTATTATGATATTACCTCTCTCTTGAAATCATACTCGTCCTCAACTATGGGGTAGAGAAGATAAAGCATATTCATTAGTCCTTTTTCTAGCGGGTAGAGGATCCCTGTGTTATCCTATGACATCGTTCCAGAATGAATGACTGGTCCATTTGGTACTTGAGAGCCTGAGACTGCCTCAAGCATGTTTTCACATTAGTCCTATCAATCTTCCATAGTAGAGTGACAAGTTCTACTTGGTGTTTGGGAGACATCATCTCCGCAAACTTGATCTAAGCATGCATACTACTTCATTTTTGTGCACAATAAAGAAAAAGAGAGTCTTATAAGACAAAAACTTTGTTCATTTTTAACATTTGTACATTTGCTTACTCTTGGGAAGCATTGTAAGCATTGGCAAGGTTTAGGTTATCCTTTAATTGTATGCCTTGCATCCATCTAGCATCTTCAAAAGGATAATTCTTAAACTTCATAAGATAGTCGGATAGTCGTACCGCCTCTTAGTACCTTGTCTTCATGTCAGAGAATGGACTCGGACTGCAACACATCTTCTTGGTCCTCGAGCTCTGGTGGGTCTCCAATAGTAGGTTCTTGAGGTGGCTCTGTTTTGTAAGGCTTTAATATGCTCACATGGAAAGCATTGTGTATGATCCAATGACTGGGCAACTTGAGTTGATAGGACATTTGATTGATTGGCCTAAGAATCTCGAAGGGACCATAGTACCTTTTTGCTAACTTAGCATAGTACTTTTGGTGTCCCGTAGGATTCTTGCCCGTCGTGTGCCTTAATCGAGCCTTGGGAAACTTAATAAGACCTAACATTTTCCTTAAAGGCTTGGGCTCTTCTGTGCTTGTCGGCAGTAGCCTTTTGCCTTTGTTGTGAGATAGAGATAGTATCCTTAATCTTTTGGAAAGATTCTTGTAGGTCTCGGCGATACTCATCTACATCAAAAAATTTCCCATGTACCTTAAGTAGCAAGGGACTTTTTGATCTTCCTTCAATTACCTCGAAAGGTGCTTTTCCCGTGGAAGTATGTACAATGTTATTGTAGGAATACTTCACTAAGGTTAATTACTTCTCCCATTGGGACCTTTGATCTACTTCCGTTACATAGGCTTTTAGTAGATCAAGAATTGCTAGGCTAGCTATTTCACTTTGGCCATCCGTTTGTGGGTGATAGGCCGAAGAGAAATTTAGCCTTGTCCCTAAATTCTCAAAGAGACCCTTCCAGAAATTAATGGTCATTCTAGGATCTCTATCCAACACTATGGACATTGGCAAGCCATGGTACTTGAAGATTTGTGAAATGAAGAGGGTTGCCATTTGAAGGGCTTTGATAGTCTTTTTGACAGATATACAATGAGCTTGTTTATTGAACCTATATACTATCATCCATATTCTCGTATTCCCATGGATAGACTTAGGAAATCCAAAGATAAAATCCATGGATATGCTCTCCCATGGTGAATTAGGGATTGGCAAAGGTTGAAGCAATCCAGGTTGTTTCCCTCTATCAAACTTCGTCTTTTGGCATACCACACATTTAGAAACATACTCTTGTATGTTTGCTTCCATGGTAGGCCAATTGAAATATGTTTCAATGCCCTTAAGGGTAGACTGAATCCCTCTATTCCCCGCATAAGGAGGAGCATGAGATTCATACATTACTTTCTCTAAAAGATAACTATCTTCTAAAACAAATGGTTCCTCTTTCTTCCCTAGTGCAAGGGTTGAAATCACATCTGTAAAATCGGGATCAATAGCATACTCATCTATCATAGAAGATAGATCATTGTGAGTTGCTATGGAAACCGCATTCACTCTCGGTCGTCTTGAGAGTGCATCGGCTACTTGATTATGCTTGCAATCAATGTGAGCAATATGAAAATGCGAAAGAAAATTTTCCCACCTCATTTGTTTGTTGGAGAGCTTGGTCTGCGTCATGAAGTACTTAAGACTTTGGTGATCCGATTGCAGAATGAAACAAGTCCCCAATAAATAGTGCTTCCATGAGTCTAATGGCATGTAGAATGCAAGGAGTCCCTTTTCATATATGCCGAGAGCTTGCTCAACAGGGTTGAGCCTTCACCTTTCATAGCCTATGGCGTGCCCTTCTTGGAGAAAAACAACTCCAAGGCAATCACCACAAGCATCGCATTGGATATCAAATGGCTTTGAGAGATCCGGTAGCGTAAGCATAGGTTGAGAGATAAGCTATTCTTTAAGCTTTTCAAAAGCATTGTTCTCCTTGGCAAACCATGTGTACCTAACATTTTTCTTTGTTGGGTCATGTAATGGTCCTGCTATTAGTGAGAATTTTTCTATGAAGCGTCTATAGTATGCACACATACCTATAAAGCTTCTTAGTTCATGAAGATTCCTTGGTTTAGGCCATCCTTTTATTACCTCTAACTTTGATGGATCCATTTGGTTGCCATCTTGAGAGATAATGTGACCTAAATACTGAATCTCTTGTAAGAAAAATTCACTTTTCTTTGCTTAACATGAAGTTTATTTTCTCTTAGAACTTGAAAGATTACCTAGAGGTGTTGCTTGTGTTCGTAAAATGAATTAGGGTAGATGATGATATCATCAAAGAACACTCCAGTAAAGGTTCGGTGAGGCATGAATAGCTTCTCCATCAAGCGGTTGAATGTGGCTGGTGCATTGGTCAAGCCAAAAGGCATGACAATGTATTCGTAAAGACCAAACGTAGTGCAAAATGCGGTCTTTACAATGTCTTGATCAACTATCCTTATCTGATGATAGCCATTTTTTAGGTCAATCCACTGAAGTAGGTCCATCCTTGTAGCTTATCAAACAGGTCTTCTACCCGTGGAATGGGAAACCTATTCTTGATAGTGATCCTATTTAGTGCTCTATAGTCGACACACATACAATATGTGCCGTCTTTCTTTTGCACTAATAGCACAGGTGAGAAAATGGAGATGATCTAGGCCTAACTATGCCCTTCTCAACTAACTCATGCACTTGTCGCATAATCTCCTCTTGTTGAGCTTGACAAACTCTATAAGGAGGTTTGTTAGGTGGTGAACTTCCTGGAAGAATTTCAATTGCATGGTCATCATGACCTTGTTTAGGAGGTAGCTCACAAGGGATGTCTTCAAAAAAGACATCTTAAAACCCCTTGAGAAAATTGGATAACTCTAATTCCTTTTGATTATGTATATTTTCTTTTGCTAAAACATTAGGTTCATTTTGAGAATCTTTAACAAAAATCATGTACACGGAAATAGAGCTCTTTATTGACTTGTTGAAAGCTTGTGTATGTAAAATGGGTATGGTGTTACCCATTTCCTTAGCATCTATGTACATATCTTTTTCCCTGAACTTAAAGGAGATTCTCCTTTCGGGGAATTTAACATTGGCAACCATGTGATCAAACCATGGTGCCCCTAGGATTACATCCTCATGCTTGAGAGGAGATATAAAGAAGTCCTCTTTGTCTACATAGCTTTGGACATGGAGCCTCAATTTCCCAATTAAGGGAGTGTCTGAAGCTTCTTGCCTCTTGAAAGCACCGTCTGCGGGTAGGACATCTCCCATCTCGTAGGCTTGTATGCCTAGCTTGGTGGTGAACTCTGTGGATATAAAATTGTGAGTAGAACCAGGGTCAAAGAGAATAAAAGCATCATGTTCTCTTACCTTTCCCCAAGCATGGCAAAGAGGAGATCATTTGTGGTGAGTTTCCTCCTCTTGAATTTCGACCAAGGTAGCTCTAGGAGGCTCATGGCGGTTGTTCTTTTGCGGACAAGCACGATACGCATGCCCTTGATCGCCGCACTTGAAACAGTGGTTATCCTTGCAATCATGCTCAAGCTCTTCAGGAGAGAGTTTATTTTTGCCTTTGTAAACTCCCTTCTTTTTAGCTTTGTTGGAGTTGCCCTTAGGAGACTTTTGGACATTGTCCTTCCCCTTAGGCTCATTGGAACCCTTGTTTTTTGTGGGCTTAGAATTTATTTTAGCCCCCGTTTGATTGATTCGAGAAGCCACCATAGTATGGTGTATAACCACCGCCGTGGCCTTTGGGAGTTGACATACTTCACCATTTCTTCGGTTAAGCCCGCACAAAATCGTTGCTTTTACTCTTCAGAATCCAACTTTTTGAAGGTAGTGGCTTTGAGTTGTAGGTCCCAAAACTTGTCTACATATTTGTGAATGGATTCGTAAAAGGAGAGAGCTTCAAACTTTGCCATTCGGTGAGTACTTTGTCTTTGGCATCGGTGGCCAAAAACTGCTTCATAATGGAAGGTCTTAAAGTTTTCCATGTTTGTGGAGCTTCACCATTGGCCAGTAAGCTAGACCACCATTTCCTGGTGGACTTTTAAAAGTACATAGCTACATGGTGTAGCTTAGAGGACTCAGTGAAGCCCTCATCTACAAACGTCACATCGAATTGTTGGATAAAGGCCAAGACTTAGTCCGTAGCACCAAAGGTGCCATCGTAGGTAAGGAAAGAGATTCTCTTCCCTCCCTCTTTGAACTTCTTGAGCTTGGACGACCTCTTCCATGCGGCATAGGATTCCGGATGGCCTCTTCTTTTTGATGGTTCAAAGGTTGCATCATCACTTTCTTCAGAAGGTGAAGAATTTGAGGAAGATGGAGAAGAGGGCGACCTCTTTCTCGCCTTTTTTTTACCTTGATCTTCTTGGTCTTCACCATCACTTTCATAAGAGGAAGAGGATGAAGAAGATGGAGAATAGGGTGTCCTCTTTCTCATCTTTTTCTTCTCTTGATTTTTATCATCCCTCTTTGAACTATAGTGTGGAGAAGTGTGTGATGGTCTTCTCTGTTTTGGAGGTGATGGAGAGTGTTTAGCCCGCTGTCTTCGTGGAGCCATCTCCACCGAGGTGGAAGGAGACTCTCTTCTTTCTCGTACCTTCGGTGGAGGCTCTTGATTTCTTATTTGAGAAGGAGATGTGTCATCAAGGAGCAAATTTTTGAGCCCTTCGTATGGATCCTCTTCTTCTTCCCGAATCGAAGAGAGGCCTCTTTTGTAAGTCTTGCAAGGAGGCTTCCTAGGTGCTCTCTCGTCATGTGGGGAGCTTGGAGAATCCCATGAGCACAAAGCTACCGCTGCACTTCACTTTGGAGGGATGGGTTTCCCATGTCTTGTTGAAGCCTTGAAACAAGATAGTTAACAAGCATAGGGGCATCATTAGTAGCATGCTCATTAGCAAAATCAAAGTTATCAACATTATTTTCACTCTCTTTACTATTGTCAGCCATTCTAACAACTTGTAGGTGTACTTTGGCACTTCAAGCCCTAGTTTCTACTCCTCTTTACCCCTTTAGAAAAAGCACTCAAGATACTATACCCGTGGTTTGAATACCAACAATTGCAAGGAGTAGAAGAAAGGGTCGTTCAACACCAAAATAGCACCGGCTCCTGTCAAGCTTCTAATAGCTCAATAGTGGTTAAGCCATAGGCAAGCCCTGTAGGACTCCACTATTAAGACCATAGCTCTCGACGGTGATGCCTTGTTATCTCCACAAAGGCAGGCACACTGAAAGGATGAAAAATCCCTATTCTACTTACTCACATGCAATTAATAATACCAACCATTTATAGCTAGCTTGCAGACCCCCCCTTCTTGAGCAAGAAAAGAGAAACCTTGTGCTATGATACCAATGTAACATTTAATGGTCTAGTAACTTTGTGTAGCGGATTTTAGCATGAACATAGTGAGCATTTCATTAGAATAGATTCCTAATGAGAATCACAAGAGTGCTTGGGTGGAGAGAGCAACAAAAAGTATAACACCTAGTTTGATAGCATGAACAATAAAGAGAGATAAATTAAGCAATTGACAACAGTTGAGGACTAGATTTGCATGGTGCCAGTCCCCCCTCCAAAAGGCTTTGTACTATGGTTTCTCTCATCAAGAGAGACATTTTACAATACAATTCTTTGTGTTCCTTCAATACTAGCTAGTGAAATAAAGATGGAAACTTCATGCACTAAGCAAAACACTTATCAAACACAACATCAATTCCCTCACAGTCTCAAACCCAAGACCTCACACACCTTGGAGGGTGGTGAGAGCTAACGGGGTATGAGAGTAGATTGAGAGAAAGAAGGAGTATTCTTATGAGAAAGATGTACATCTCCTCACATAATCACTCATATTCGCATAGCTTAGCTTAGTAATTAGCATGGTAGAGGAGATGAGCATGCATTGAAGCTTGGCTCTTGGTTGGATTTGCATCACAAAGCCAAGAGTTGTTGGTGTAGGCCTCCCTTCTCACAAGCTTGGAGTAGGTGGTAAGCTTTTCATTAAAGCTTGAGAGAGAGAGAGAGAGAGAGAGAGTTTTCTTGATCCACACATGGATTGTGTGAGTGTGTGAGTGAATAATTCCTTTGAAAAAACAGCCCCCTCTCTCTCTCTCGTGGTCGACCCCCCTTGCTATTTTCTCTTGCTAGCACGTCATCGGACCTCCCCAAGCTTAGCCAATAGGATTTCAGGAGCATAAGTGATAGCCGTCTGACATGTGTCCCCCATTCCCCTTTTGTGAGAGATTTAAGTTATAGATAAGTGCAACTAAACTCTCATTGGACCCCTTTTCCACATGGCCAATAGGAATCAGGCAAGCCATTGGGCTATTGAATGCTCATTGGACCCCTTGGGAGGCTGTCCAATAGTCTTATAGAGAGCTTAATTCTTATTGGTTATTTTATTAAGTGTTTTTAAATTAATTAAACTAGACTTACTCTAGCCTAATTCTCATTGGTCCACCTCCAAGGCCATTTAATAGGATTTGAGTACACCTTGTGGGCATCTGGGCTAGGGAGCTGACATGTGTCCCTCTTTCCCCTTGTGTACACATGAAGCTTGTGAGTGTGTATGGGTCTCATCCCCTACTTCTTCAGCTCGCCCCCTCCTATGTAGGGACTTGTGAAGACTTATGGGACACACACAAAGCGTCCAATTTTCCTAATGTTTGACCTTTGGACACAACCTTTGAATTTTAAAACCTTAGCATTTTGGAAGTCTTAATGGGCTGAATCTAGGGTCTTTTAAGCCCATTGTTGCACATTGCTCTTTTGCAGATGGACCCCCTTTGGATCCCTATTTTTCCTCCTTTGGATCCCTACTGTGGCCGGTCTGCCAGCTTAAACAATATTCTAGCTTTTTCTCCCCTAGTACTTCCCCATATTAAATGATCAGTTTAACATGAGAAAATTATTTAGGAGAATTAGATATTGATTATTATGACATATGTTGTAGGTTTGGCACACCATTAGAAATCATCTCTGATAGAGGGACAGGTTTAAGAGAAAACTTGGTAGGATAATAAATGCAAAAACTAGGCATTACAAGGAGGCGCTCCTCACCAAATTACCCTCAATGTAATGGCTTAGTTGAAAAAATGAATGCAATGGTTTGTAAAATTATCACCAAGAAGGTTAACAATTATCTTGGGGATTGGGATAATCTACTCCCAGCTTTGTGGGCCTACCGAACCTCATTTCACACATCGTTGGGGTTCAACCTATATCATTTTGTATTTGTCAAGGATGCAATCTTACGTATTGAGGTGCAACTAGCAAGTTCCAGAGTGATGGCAAGCCAGTTTCAACGACCCAACATGCATTTGAGAGATCACATCCTTGACTTGGAATGACTACAACTAGATAGAGAAGAAGCAATCAATTATTATGCGGCACAAGCATAACACAGACGGCTTAGTTCCAATCAACATCTTCGGCACAAAGATTTAAAGAAGGTCATATTGGTTCTTCATTATGACAATCGCTTCGACACACACAATGATAAGAATATCCTACTCCTATGGGAAGGCCCTTTCATCATCAGAAAGAAAGAAATATGCCAGTGGGAGTTACCAGCTCATGGAAGTTGATGGTAAGCTTCATAAGACCAGAGTCAATGGCTGGTGACTTAAACCTTATTTTCTACAATTTGGTCAAACTCCACCTACCAACATCCCTGATGAGGATACACCATCAACCTCCACCTCTGATGACAATGACCAAACAAATGAGTTAGAGGCATAAATGCCCCTAATCTTAGGGCATTAGGAAGAGGATGGGGTCTAGGAGGGCCTCTTTATTTGCCATGAGATTATGGAGGTGATTAACATTTGGACGAATAGATACATGCCATGTGTGCAAGAATGGTGGGTGTGTAAGAGAGGTGTAAGAGTGGTCAAAGGATACACTTTTTTTCCTAAAAAGGGGGAGGGAACATTTATGATTTTCGGCCTCTTATAACTGCTACATACGATCTCCGATTTGAGCGGAGATTATAGATCTAGAATCTACACACCAAGCTCTTTCCATAGATATGTTACATGATATAGTTTTTCCCGCTAGATTTTAAATTTCATTTTGGGGGGGAAATTTGAATTCAAATAAACTAGTCGTTTTACCTGTTTGAATTCAAAAGTTGTCCTTTGATTGCTTTCTTAATATGAAAGGTTTGACTCCGTTAAACTTTCAAATAAAGAGGCCCTCCTAGACTCCATTCTCTTCCTAATGGGGAGGGCTAATGACACCGGATTAGCCGCACCGCCCTCTAGCCCGCTAGCCCGCCGGCCGGAGAAACTAAAGTTGGCCGTTTCCAAAAACCAAGGCTACAGGAATCAACGCCATTCAGGGAGCACGAGGTAAAAACAACAAAAAAAAATATATATCACTACCGCCAAACCACCACTTCCCTCCCTTGCTCACGCACGTGCAATCAGCCGCAGTGTTTCCCTTTGACACCACTCTCTCCCTCTCCTCCATTATCCTCTCTCTCCCCTCTATTATCGCCGCCCCACTCCCTCTGCCACCCTCTTTCTCTCTCCCTCTCATCTATTATTCATCTCTCTCTCACTCACTCCCTCTCTATCTCTCACTCATTCTCTATGTAGACAAGCCCATAGGACACATTAAAATATCTCTTCCTCCCTAATTCATCAACCCAGCGGGCCACCATGCATGGGACAAGAGACTCTCTCTCTCTTTCATTATTCAAACACATCTAATCTCACCCACACACCCTTCACCTGTCTTGCTACTTCCCCCACCCTCTCTCTCCCTCCTGGTCACTCTCTCACCCTCTCTCCTTCTCTTGTCAGCAGCCATATGGCGTAGCAAACAACTCTCTCTCTCTCTCTCTCTCTCTCTCTCTCTCTCTCTCTCTCTCTCTCTCTCTCTCTCTCTCTCTCTCTCTCTCTCTCTCTCTCTCTCTCTACCTATACACACACCCCCCCTATACGCACACACACACACACCCCATCCCCCCCCTCACCCCCTTAGATCTTGCTCTCTCCCCATCTCACTCCCCCCCTTGTTCTTGTGTAAGCCGCCATGCATAGAAGCCTTCTCTCTCTCTCTCTCTCTCTCTCTCTCTCTCTCTCTCTCTCTCTCTCTCTCTCTCTCTCTCTCTCTCTCTCTCGTTTCCGACATACACATACACATACACACACACACACTCACCTACACACACACTCACCCCAACCCTCACATCCATACCTTCCCTCTCTCTCTCTCTCTCTCTCTCTCTCTCTCTCTCTCTCTCTCTCTCTCTCTCTCTCTCTCTCTCTCTCTCTCTCTCTCTCTCTCTCTCTCTCCTCACTCACGCCATCTCTCCCTTGTTCCTTGTAATTGGCACTTGCAGCACGTAAAATACATAAATAAAATAAAATATATTTTTCTCTCTCGTTCCAACACACACACTCTCGTTACTTACGCACACGCCCGCAATTACCCATATACTATACATACACACTCGCACACTTACAAGCACGAACAAACGCTTACATACACTCACAAGCACGCTTACATATGCACTCACTAGCACATGCACATACATCCAAATGTACACTGCACGCATATACACACGCATAAGAAGAAAACACAAGAGAGAACTCAACATCGGCGAAGAAGAAACACCAAAAGCACGAGAAGACAACACTGAATTAAGAAGTGACATCGAAGGTATGCCCCGGCCGGGCCCCGAAAGGAAGTGGCACGTATGCATCTCGGCATCACGCAACAAAACACCAATTCTGGTAGCATTAACCTCACACCGGCCACGCGAACTATTAACAACACTCATTGTAAATGCCTCGAACTCCACTCTTCCCTAATAACCTAGTCAATGGCTACTGGATTGTAAAAACACTCCCCACCCCACTCTTACTTCCCTTCTCTCTATCTTTACCTTCTCTACCTCTCTATCTCTCTCACTAGAGAGGCATCTAGACTCTCTGTACAGTGACCGGTGGATATTTGCAAGGACCATATGGTAAGGACCACCTCTCTTAGGCTTATATAAAGAGGCCTCCACTAAGCATAAGAGAGAGAGAGAGAGAGAGAGTGAGAGAGAGAGGCAAGGGAGGAACACACTAGAGGCACAACCCAGCCTTCATGCACTCTACCTTCCATGAACCACTAAGCATATAATGCACCTCCCAAGCTAGGGAGCTCATGGTATCATGGGCATTTACCATTGGCCACGGCACCACCACCACCAGACTCCATCCACACCATGGATGGAAACACACACAACACCTCTATAATCACCCGACACACACTCTTGGGATGATACACACACATACTATAGGTCACCACTCGGCTTACACAACCCACCTGACTAAGACAAGGAACACACCAATGGAGTGAGAGGAGAGAGACTATCCATTTGCCCACTCAACACAGAGACACACACACACACACACACACACACACACCCAGAAAACTCAACTCAAAAGAGGAAGATTTCTCATGTCTAGATACAATTGAGCTTGGGCCAACACCAATGGGGCAAATAACTCACACAATATGGATGAAATATGTCACAGACAATCACAAATTTGAACAGAGGCTTCACTCACAGGAGAAACTTACATAGACAAAACAACAAGAAAAAGTAAGAAATTTGGCTAAATGGACAGCACCATTACGTCCGAAACGGCCCAAAACCCTAGTGTACAATATCAAAGTGCTCAAATTTGACCTCGAATGAGCAGTTTATGGCCAAAACAAGCTCCAAAAATTACAAAAACTCAATTGCGGTTGTTGCTCCTCTTTTCTCCACGTTTTTTTGGTCTTTTTCGTAGGTTTTTCAGTGTCCATTCCAAAAATGGCCACGTAGTGCATTTTTGTCACCCTTCTACAGCCATCCTCACACTTGGCACTCAAATTTTTCCAGTAATGCATCCTGAAATCATGTGGAGTGGCCCCGGAAAATAATCCTCATGATGAAATTTTTGCATAATTGATCATAAGAAAACACTCCCGTTGTGTCCTCGCTTACCACGTGCAAGTATTGACCCCATTCGACCTCCTGATGCCACTGGATGCCATCTGATTCACCTGCTTACCTCATGGAATTGGCCCGCTGATAGCTTCCTTGAGAAGTTTTATGACTCACCAACTCCTCATTATTGTAGAAAAAACACACTAGTACTAGTGATAATGAAAATCGATGTACTATGTACATGATATCCTACCTGTACACATGTGGGCCCCACATAACCAACTAGCTCTAGAAAATGGGAAATTCTTTATTTGATGTACCATGCATATGTATGTACATATGCACAATCATTTCTTCCAAAAAACTCCTAACATAATTTTCCCATCCCCTAGCCTACTAGAGCATTCATTCTCAGCATCAACACTAGTCGATGCTCATTCCACCTAGATCAAAAGGCCAAAGGCATATTGCCCAAATCACAAGAAGCATCATAGCACCAAACATATGTTTGTCACCAATCAACCAAAATGCACCATAGGCATATCCAACTAACACATCCACCCTATTTGGAGCTCCAAAAGCATAAAAATTGCATACCACATTCAACCCAACCGATTGAGACAACTCAAGTGACTCATCACCTGGCATCTTGGATTCACCAACCATACAACAACCTACAAATCATGCACCCAAGTAGCTAAAAGAATTGTGTGAAGGTAAAGTTGTTGACATCCAAAGCACAAAAGTATCCCCATGTCACACATATCCATAGCATAGGCATCCATATCTCCAAGTTCCTTGTCATTGGACTCATATATGCCAAGCCCCTTCTCATCATCATAAGAATACTCATCATCACATATAACTTCATCCACGTCATAATCATGGCTATCACCACTATCCATAGCTTCTAGCATGGATTCATTAGTCTCCAAGGGTACAGGTCCCTTCTCTAAACCACAATCATGCTCACAGATCGGTTCAATCACTTCACATGCATCAAAATATGGATTCAAAACAAGCTCCACATCCAACAAATCCACAAAATGGCTCTCAACCTTGCCCTCTTCCCTAATTTCCAAGGAGCTAGTATCCAAAGATATGTGCTCATCGTCAATAACCTCAACCTCACACTCACACACAGAATCACAAGGTACACAAGTAGCCAATGCATCCTCTTCAAGGTTTTTCAATCCTAGCCTCTTTAGGCTCTTCCATAAACCTGTCAACCTGCAAGACCGCTTTATGCCTCACAATAGACCTTGGGAAGAAACAAGAAACATCATAGGATAGGATAATTTTCATCTGCTTAGGCTTAACCTCATCTTGCATGTCAAATCCATCTTGCACATGCATACATTTACTGATACCAAGCTCCTCAAGACGCTTAATCTTCCATTCCTTGTGCTTTGCAATGCGTACCACATCTTCAAAAGACTTGGGCCTCCAACTCAACCTCGAAGCAACCAAGGTGACAAACTGTCAACAAATGAGCTTTTCTTCAATGAACAAGGGGGGTTCTTATCCTTAAGAGAAACACACCAACGAGTCCATAAATCTATAAAAACTTGTATATAGGCATCAACACTTTTCCAAGAACCTTGCTTAAGAGCATTGAACTCATTCCATACTGCATTTTTATCTTCAAAAACCTAGAAATGCTTCTATAAAACTGTCAAGACTCAAGCCATAAGAAGAAGCCACTACTTTTTTAGCTTCCAAATCCATGAACCAAACATGGGCCTCATCTTTTAAAAGGAATCCAAATAGCCTCAAAATCTTCTCCTCATCACACATATCATTGCTTATGCATGCCACTTCTACTTGCTCCAAAAAGTCTTCCACATCTTCATCACTTATTCCATGAAATTCCGGATAAGAGAAAGCCATGGCTACCCAAGTTTCCATGCTTTGAGAACCCCTTCTAACATAGGTGCAAGAACCCAAAATATTTTACTGACTCAATCCCCAAAAACTTCAATGGAGCTCATCTTTAGATAAGGACAAACACATGCACATCAAATGAGTTTTCATAGTTAATCATCAGAATTACAACAGGCAAAGGGGATTCCAGTATCTCTCTTAATCTTGTTGGCCCGAACATAAAGACTATGTGCTGCTGGAAACAATCTTCTTGGACACATTAACATTTATCTGGATTCTTTGTGTTAAATGAAAAGGAGTGAATTGAGGTCCGTTGTGATCATCCATTAAAGCCAACCATGTAGCTCCCAAGAAGGCACACCTGACTTATTCTCTAATTTTGCTAGAATTTCAGCAGCATAACAACGTAAATGGCTTAAAAGACCAAAAAACTAGGCATCACAACTTGGAAAATTTTCGGCAGAGTTCCCCCAGAAGTAGAGCAGTAAGAACCCAAAAGATAGATTGTATATGTATGCATAACTTTCCAACAATGGAACCCGAGCATCAAGTAGGAATCACTAGTACATAGCATATGACGAGGTTATGAAAAGGGTGCTCTAGCCACTTGTATCACCGAAAGGATCTCACATTTGAGAATCCCCTAGCTCAATAAAACCTCACACCATGACCCTCTCACAAAGGCTTATGCAAATCTCATATAGTCAAGTCTCAAAAATGACTATCTTCCAGACCAAGTCTCAAGAATGGTTGTGACTGCCAAATAAAACCAAGTATGGCTCCACAAAGGCGTACAATGGCAGTATCCACAAGTAATGTACAATACCAAAGAATGCACTCAAACATGCACCAAATGTATATCACTCTACTCCAGCTACCTATACTTGTGTGAACCACATGTACCTGTAACCTGTAATCTGCAACCTATAACCTTGAATCCCGAAGCTAAAGGTCCTCAAAGAAGATCCTCCGTGGGGATGCCAAAAGAATGTGAGCGGGATGGAAACACACACAACGCCTCTCCGATACACACTATTAGGATGATACACACGCACACACACAATATGGGGCACCACTCGGCTTACACAACCCACCTGACCGAGACAGAGAACACACCAATGGAGTGAGAGGAGAGAGACTATCCATTTGCCCACTCAACACAGAGACACACACACACACACACACACACACACACACACACCCAAAAAAACTCAGCTCAAAAGAGGAAGATTTCTCATGTCTAGATACAATTGAGCTTGGACCAACACCAATGGGGAAAATAGCTTACACAATATGGATGAAATATGACACATACAATCACAAATTTGAACAGAGGCTTCACTCACAGGAGAAACTTACACAGCCAAAATAGCAAGAAAAAGTGAGAAATTCGGCTAAATGGATAGCTCCATTGCATCCGAAATGGCCCAAAACCCCAGTCTACAATATCAAAGTGTTCAAATCCAACCTCAGATGAGCAATTTATGGCCAAAACAGGCTCCAAAAACAGCAAAAATGCAATTGCGGTTGTTCCTTCTCTTCTCTCATTGTTTTTTTTGGTCTTTTTCTTAGGGTTTTCAGTGTCCACACCACTTTATCCCTTGGGAACATTTGGCCTTTTAATTGACCTCAAACGGACCCCAAACTAACCCGAACATGCCAAAAAATATCCACGTAGTGCATTTTTGCCACCCTTCTACATCCATCTGCACACCTGGCACTCAACTTTTTCCAATAATGCATCCCGCAATCATGTGAAGTGGCTCCAAAATATAGTCCTCATGATGATCTTTCTACATAATTCATCACAAGAAAACACTCCCGTTGTGTCCTCGTTTACCACGTGCCAGTATTGACCCCATTCAACCTCATAAATCCACTGGATGCCATCTGATGCACCTTCTTACCTCATGGTGTCGGCCCGTTGATAGCTTGATCGAGAAGTTTTACGCTCCACCAACTCCTCATTATTGTAGAATAAACACATTAGTACTGGTGATAATGAAAATCGGTGTACTATGTACATGATATCCTACTTGTATGCATGTGGGCCCCACGTAACCAACTGGCTCTGGAAAATGGGCAATTCTTTATTTGATGTACCATGTATTATTATGTACCTATGTGAAATCACTTCTTCCAGAAAACTCCTCACAATGTGCTAACCCCGCTAACTCCAAAGTTCGCCATGTACCATATGGCGCTCGCATTCCATCATGCATCCCCAATGCCAAGAACAAGGTTGGTACAGCCAAGACCACCGTTTGTAAGTATCATCATCATCAATAAAAGTGTGCAATGGTATCATGATCTTTGAGTCCATTTCTCTCTTTTCCTTAGCTTTTTTCCCCCCACATCCGCGAGATGTTTCATCTCTTGTATATCACTCTGCTTGTGTGTGAGGTCCCTGCCCCTTGTCGAGAGGAGCGGAGTACCTTTGATAGGTCTCCAATCCTGAGAAGGAAAAACCAACGGACATTGCCTTAGCTACTACGTAGCCACGGGCATGAACCGCTAGTGAAGGATTGGTCCTATCTCGCTATGGCGGAGCGTGACTACCATAACCCTATCTAAAAACTATCTATAATCAATTATACCTAAAAGTTTAAATCTTAGAGTGACCAACCTGTGCGCTTTTTTTCCCATGTTTCAAAAGCACAGCCGCCAAGGTTTGTCTCTTTTAAGATTTATGACTTTAAAAAAAACAATTTCTAGCATTGGAAAGTTACCCGACTCATCGGGTCCACCCGTCCATAGAATGATACCGTCGGGGTATCATTCTCCCACTTTCCACCCCGCACTCACCCTTCTTTTGTTATCTAATTACTACCACATTGTTTAAACATACATGTTCCTTTACTTTATTTATGATACTGGTTCGTTAAAACAGCCCTTCAAACAGTATTACAAACAATAGTCAAACAAGAAGTCGTCCAATTTTAAACCAACAACCCTTGGATTAGGTTCACTCAAGAATCTCTACTAGCGCTATTATGTCCGATCGGTATATACATTATTTATAAAAACCCTTGTCCTCATGAGCGTCCCATACCGCTCGACAAGTACTCGTTGTGCTAATCTGGACATACTCCCGCCACAGCAACAACGGTGCCAATCTGGGCGTCATCCTCACGCCATGGCAAAACAAAACTGCAGTATCCAGCTGGGCTAATCTGGGTGTACTCCCACCACAGCATCAGTGGTGCCATTCTGGGCGTTATCTCACGCCTCGGCAACTGCCACATAATACCAGCGCTAATAAGTAGAGAGACTTGAGAGAAACCATACTGAAGGTTTTGGACAAACATTCTTTCCTATAGCAACCAGTTTGACCAGACAATCTTTCCTACTTGTCAAACATATGACGAGTTTCTTGGGGTTAAGCCCCGTGGTTTCGGTCCGTGTTTTCTTTTTATAAGGTAAATAATATATTCCTATGGTCTCGCATATGCAATGATGCATAACTTGAAACTGCAATACTAACCTGTACCATAGCTCCGATTGGTCCGATTGGTGGAGACATAGCATGTTCCACAGGGGTTCCACCGTTACTTGTACCAGCTTCATGATCATTAACGCCTTGGGTTCGAGCACGCTTTGGAGCCATTTTTTTGTACTACACTTATGTTATACACTTAGAACTTTAAATTGGTCAATTTCCCTAGTAATCTCTTGTTTCCAAAGAGAGTCTATAATTTGAAACCCTCGCCAACTCGGATTCACACTTATTGTTGTTGTTTTACATTTAATTTCTATACCTCAAATATTTGCTAATCGTAATTAATCAAAAATTAAATGTGTAAACTATGAGTGAAAGTTTAGGAATACATTACTTTTATGCTTCACATTTCTAATCTAATTCTAACTTCAATTTTTATACTTCAACTAAATCAATTTTTAGTATTATTCAAAATTCTATTTAATCTAATTGACAATAAAATTGGTGAATGAGAATTTCATCATGTATAATAAGAATATGATGAGTTCTCTTATGTATTAACTTTCAATTAACTATGCATAAGTTAATAGTGAAGATGTACTAACTAGAGAGAGTAGGTATACTTAGAGAGATTAGAGTAAGAGAAAAGATATACACACATCTTTTTTAAAGTTAATTGAATCTTACTAATCCATTAGAAGATTAGAGTAAAAGAGAACACACACACATCCTTTTCTAAGAGAAAACATACACATACATCTTTTTTAAAGTTAATTGAATCTTACTACTCCATTAGAAAATTAGAGTAAAAGAGAACACACACACATCCTTTTCTAAGAGAAAACATACACACACATCTTTTCTAAAGTTAATTGAATCTTACTAATCCATTAGAAAGATTAGAGTAAAAGAGAACACACACACATCCTTTTCTAAAGCTAATTGAATCTCACCAATCTATTAGAGAGATTAGAGTGAGAGATAGCACACATACACACATATCCTTCTTAAAACTAATTGAATCTTACTAATCTAGTAGAGAGATTAGAGTAAGAGATAAACACACACACACACACATAGCTAATTAAATCTTACTAATCTATTAGAGAGATTAGAGTAAGAGATAGCACACACACACATAGCTAATTGATTCTTACTAATCTATTAGAGAGATTAGAGTAAGAAATAGCACACACACACACACATAGCTAATTGAATCTTACTAATCTATTAGAGAGATTAGAGTAAGAGATAGCACACATACATCATTCCTAAAGTTAATTGAATGCTTGATTAATACGCACCTTATTAGTCCACTAGAGTTTTTGCTCTCTTAGTGGTTTGTGGACGCCTTCTCTCTAAGAGAAGTGGCAGCACTTCGTGAGCACTATAGAGGCAATCTCTATGTTTGAAGTGTGAACATGGATGCTCTATTTATAGCAGAAAAGAAAACGTCCAACTTTTTTTCCCAAATAAATAAATATATATATATTTTTTTTTATATTTTTTTTCCCCAAAAAAATCATACCCGCGTTTTTGGTACCCTTGTGGTACCCATCAGCTTGACCACTTTGTCATTATCATCAAAAGATAAGGCCACACAGGCCCCCCTCATTAAGATTAGTCAAGACTAGACTCTCCTTTTCATGTGACAGTGTGTTCCACTTTGTCCCCTCCTATGTGAGTCCAGGTGAGTCCATGTGCCTTCATTTGTCATCCTTGTGTATTCTTTTGTCTTTATAATTATTTTATTTATTTCCTTAATGATAATCTACTTTACATTTTTAAGTTAAACTTTACAGTCTTATATTAACTTTAGAGTAGTAAAAGAAAATTCTACAATCAGTAAATAAGTCTTGCAATAAGTTGGTTATTGATTCATATAGCTAAACATGTCAGAATTTTGTAGCGTAAATTTTAAATTCTAGGTTTTCTCAACCTACGATTCATAATATAAGTTTTTATGTGCTTCAAACAATTTTTGGCTATTGTTGAGCGTCTCAAAATGTACTATGGGCACCCTCCGGTCTGATCGAGGGGGGAAGTATATGTCTCATGAATTTAATTCATTTTTGGCTAGTCGTGGGATAAAACACCAATGTATAATGCCTTATACGCCTCAGAAGAAATGGCACAATGTATGGTCAAAAGTCAAGCTTTGTCGCGTTCTTTTTGGCTTGAGGCCATCATGTGTGCCACTTATGTACTAAATAGGTGTCCTACGAAAGCTTTGCAATCTATTACTCCATATGAAGCATGGCATGATAGAAAGCCTTCTATTGAGCACATGCGTGTTTTTGGTTGTTTGACATATGCTTTGGTTCCACAAACACAACGCAAAAAATTGGATCATAATACTGTCAAATGTTTTTTTGGTGGTTATAGTGCTAAAAGCAAAGGTTACAGGTTGTATCATCCACAAACAAAGTGTGTTCTCGTTTCACGGGATATAGTGTTTGTGGAAGATTTTGTTCAGCCCTTGGTGTCATGTACTAGAGACAATAATGTAAGCTCACGTGACATTTATGACACTTTGTTGCCTCTTTCTAGTGGTGGAAGTTCGAATGTAAATTCCAATGAGGAAAATGTATAGCCTTTGGGGGGTTTTGAAATTGTTACAAATCAGACTATTACTGATGCAGATGTACATGATGTACTTGATGAGGAAAGGGCTAAAAATGAGCAGGCTAGAGGTATGCCAAAATGGCTGGTGCATACATTGCGTGACAGTAAATTGGATGCACCTTTGTCTAGTCGTACTCGTTCAGGCTCTTGCCATGCATCTTATGCATCACATTGTTATGCTTTGGAGCTTACATGATGTTGAGGAACCTCTATCTCTTGATGAAGCACAGAATTTAGAAAATTGGATGGCTGCCATGCAATCAGAATATGATGCATAGAAAAATGACACATGGACTTTATGTGATTTGCCTCTTGGCAAAAAGACCATTGGTACAAAGTGGGTTTACAAGTTGAAATGCAAGCCAGATGGTGAGATCGATCACCATAAGGCTCGACTTGTTGCAAAGGATTATGCACAACAAAAAGGCATAAATTATGAAGAAACTTTTACTCCCACTTGTCGTTGACTACTGTGCGTTTTCTATGTGCATTTGAGAATCGTGCAAGCTAGTGTCCCACTAGGATTTGATTCCTTCCTAGTATCAATTTAAAAAATCATAAGAGAAATATAAAAAATACATAGAATATCTATATATTGAAAGTTACCTTAAATATAGGATCTAGCTAGGGTGTGAGATAATAATGAGATAGTAGAGAGAAAGAACCAATGCTCTTTGTCCCTAGTTAAAGAGGTGGAGCTATTGATGCTTTTTCCATAGTACTTTTTGACGGTAAGTAAAAATATGCTACCCTTGAGATAAAAATAGGATGCGATAGAAAACTTATTACTATACTTAGATATGCATATGTACATTATAGGAAATATACTTATGTATCTAAAAATTCACAAGATAGGTCTTGTAGCATTCATTCACACCATGTACGTATCACAGCATGACAACGTAGGATGGACTCGACACGAGTTGTTTGACAAACTTCAATAGCTAACGAGGCTAGATGAATTGAGACTAAAATTTGTTGCAACAATCTATGCACAAAAACGACAAATGAAATAATTTCATAACCAGCCAATGATAAATAAGGAGTTTCAAAAGGGAGACTATGTATTAGTCTATACCTTGAAGCAACACTCAAACAAATAAAAAAAGTGAGGTAATGACCCATTTGTGATCAACAACATATCATCTAGAGGTGCCATACAACTTGTGACATTAGAGGGAGAGGAGATGCCTAATTGGATCAATGGTTGCATATTAAAGAAATACCATATGAAGCAAGTGTAGACTTACAGCACTCTGCTGCTTCACAGGTCTAGGACATACTTATATGGCTAGTATGTCTCCAGGATGGTCACCCATAGTCTAGGTTGTACCTGGTCCGATCACGCGAGTTTGGGGTTGGCCACTCACTTTGTCTGAGTACCCTCATATATTTTTATATATCATTTTTCTATTGGGTCGTGGGGTTTTTATTAGGGCTTGCCCTACCTCCCCTTGGGCACCTATTTATGGGCCCAGGGGGATACCCACTTTCACAAATCTCATCTCAATGAGATCATAATGATTGTAATGAAGGTCTTCAGCTCATGGTAGTCATGGGGAGTTGATTGCCCCCTCTTCCTACAAATAGAATTTTGGTGTCAAAACTCTCTCTCTCTCTCTCTCTCTCTCTCTCTCTCTCTCTCTCTCTCTCTCTCTCTCTCTCTCTCTCTCTCTCTCTCTCTCTCTCTCTCTCTCTCTCTCTCACACACACACACACACACACACACACACACACACACACACACACACACACACACACATGATATCAACAGTTTCAGCTTTCCATGGTCGGGTGCTTCCAACATCAGGCTTCTCTCCCAAGGGCTGAATCAGAAAACATTTTTGCATCATCCAAACACGCGATGGAATCTGGAGCTTTTCTATCATGGAGAAACCATTCTCCACCTACATTTTTGCTTTTGCATGGTGATCACCAGATCTGGCACCTAGAGCTGGCCTTCTCCAGCTCTTTCCTCGTCGAAAAACCCCTCCCTCCATGAGCGTTTTTGGCTATCATATGTGTTTTTGGAATCTGCTATGTTTTTAGACAGCAAGGCAGTGTTTGCTGCAAAGAGGGGGGTGCTGGGCCTTTCCCTCTCCACATGATCTTGCCTACATCACTAGCTTGGCATCCAGTGCTTGCCAACCTGTATCTTGTTTGTTTACAGCAGTTTTTAGCCATTATGCACTATTGTTTTCTCTGTTTACAGCTCATCAAGGGCAACAACTTTGATTCAACACTCTCACACCTATACCCTCTTCACCACTGTAGACCCTGCCAAAAGCGTCTGAGCGCACTAAACATTGTTGGACAGTAGCATTGTCATCACCTTGTAGTTGTATTTTTGGGTGGATAGTAGCCTCTTGGCTTGTATTTTTCATAGAGAATGAAGTTACCTCCTGCAAGGACACCATCCGATGGTGGTCCATGCGGTCTCTTAATGACTGCTACAGTACACAAAATCTTTGACGTTGGCTTGATCATCTATGGTCGTACAATCCTTGGGATATTCATTCATTCCAGCCTTTCTTCCGCAGTTGCACACTCCAAAGGGGGTGGTGACTTGTGGTTTGCTATGGACACACCTATTCACTCATCAGAGGAGTTCAAACAAGATATGGCCATGCTCATTGCATATGGGATTCTGACATTCCTAGATAAGACACCACCATCTTTGGTGGACAGACACTTACCACTTGACCTCGAAACGTCGGATCACTTGCTTACTTAGGAGCACCTACATGGACTTAGGGAGAGGATCTTGGATCTCTTCTTGGACATGTTAATTGCTTGGATTTACAAACTAGAGTGGGACTTCAGTGCTTTGGACTTTCTTGGAGAGTTTACCCATGCGATGTAGGAGATCAAGCATCATTATGCAACTACATTTGGAGTCTGTTAGGAAGAGAATGGGGTCTAGGAGGGCCTCTTTATTTGGCAGTTTAAGGAATTCAAACCTTTAGTATCAATTAAGTAATCAAAGGGTATCTTTTGACTTCAAAAAGGCAAAATGGCTAGTTTATTTGAATTCAAAGTTTCCCCCCAAAATTGAATTTAAAATCTAGCGGGAATCCTCTCTCCCTAAACCTCTCACCTTCAAGCCATCTCCATCTCCGATCATCGACGTGCCATCTCCCGATTTGTGAACACACACACTCTCTCTCTCTCTCCAACAACGCGCTTTTCTTATTCCGAAGCTATGGCTCCGAAGCATGTAACGCGAAGTTCTAAGGACGCCCATGCCGTTGCACCACCAAGGAAGGTGGCAAGAAAGGTGTCTACTCCGAACGTACCTCATGCGAAAGCATCAATCGAAGAAGAAGTCGAAGCCGTCCAACCTCCAGCATAGGAGATAGCCGCACGCGCTCCAAATACGGTATGACAAATTTATAATTCTGCATTGCTATTCATGTTTGACTTGGGAAGCTAAGCATAGGGAACCCCTTAAACCGTCCAAGAAACGTGATTCTGTCACACAAGAAACAAGTATATGTTTTTATAGATTAGTGAAAGAACTGTCTGATAAATTATTATTGTTTCTTGAATTGTTATTGCCTAATAAACTGTTACTGTTTGATAAGTGGATTCTGATTGATATGAAGAATTGGCTGATCATGTTTGAAGGATCATTTAAAGAGAAGAATTGTTGAAAGAATATATTTTGTTCTCGCGGGTAGCGAGATGATTCCGCGGTTAGCGGAGATTAAGCTGAGGTTATCGGCTCTCTTTTGTTCCTCGTAGTTAGCGGGATGCCTCGCGGGTAGCGGGATGCCTGGCAGTTAGCAAGATGCCTTGTGGTTAGCGGGATGCCTCGCGGTTAGTGAGATGGGAAGGTTGCGCAATTCGTGATTAGTGAATAAATCCTTTGCAAAGGCTCTGTTGGTTAGACAGAGGAAGTCCGCGGGTAGCGGCAAACTCGTGAGCAATTGAAAAAGTTGTTTTTGTTGAAATATAGGACTGTCTTTGTTAGGCCTTGTTTGAATTGTTTTGGTATTGTTTGAAGGGCTGTATAAAAGAACCTGTGTTTGGAACTAATTAAGGAACACTGTTTGTATATGTAAAACAGTGTGGTAAAAAGTGTGCATGTGGGATGGAAAGTGGGGGCTGGCTCAGGTTGCATGGGTGGTCTTGATTAGTCGAGAAACTCTCCACCCCTCTTATTAAGAGAAGTGAAATTAGAGACTCTTTGTGCCAAGAGTCGAGATGTCCCAAATCTACGTCACATAAAATTACTATTTAGTTTAGACTAAGTCTCATATCATATTTATGGATGGCGGCCGTGCCTCTTAAACGTGGGGAAAACGGCATTGGTTATGGATTTTAAATATGTCAATGGCATTTCATCTTTATGTTAGGAAAAAACTCTCATTAGGATCCTTGATTTATCGACTTAGCCTGTGGCGTATGACTCTTATAACCACGTAAACAATGGATAGAGGACTTCCTCTCTTCTATTGCTCGTATCTCTACTTTGTGGAAACAGAGTAGGGTGTCATCATTGGAAAAGGAGAATAAAGGAAGGCCATCTATCAAAGTCGCCCCAATCTTCTTGGGGTAGGAGACCTCACATTATGCTGCGATGTCAGTGGTCAGCCCTCCGAAGAAGTCCTCTATGGCTTCTACGCCCGATGTATGTTCTTACCATCACACATGATATGTTGGAGTTTGAGGAAGCTTTCTACACGGGATTCTTCACTTGGTGAATGAAGATCTGCACCAGTGATCAAAAACCTCCTACCTTCTAAGAAGGATTGACTAATGACTAAGGCTTTATTACCTACCTCATAATCGAGGACAACTATGATTTCAAGAGAGAGGTAATGTCATAAAACTAATATCTAACCAACCCAAATGATTTTCTCATATTAAACTGTTCATTTAATGTGGGAGAATAAATGGGAACAAGGGTTAAGATAAATACATGTGCTTATAGATCTATCTCAACACTAGGCCAATGGTAAAGGGGCCCAAATGAGAGATGGTCTGTCAAAGAGCAAGGCTAAACAATGGAGCATAAGACCTTAAGGTTAGCTTCATTGAAGACCTCCAATAATTAGTGTAAAAGTCCTTTGATCTTATGTAAGCTAGGGTTGAGCTTGAGATAAGAATCGGGCCCAAGCTGAAGGTGCCTGAGGTGGGAATCCAACCCAAGATTAAGGTGCTTGAGGTGCTTGATGACTGAGGTGCTTGAGATGCTTGAGGTGATTGTCATGGTTGAGATGCTAGGGTTGTACTTGAGGTGAGAACCCAACCCAAGTTTGAAGTGCTTAAGGGCCAAAAGCTTCTGGTGGGAACTGGACCTAGCCTTGAGGGACTTGAGGTGTCAAATTAAGTCAAGATTCAATCCCTACAAGGAGGGTTCAAGCCCTAAAAGAGGGGGAATGAGAGAGAACACCCACACACTCACACAAGTAATACTTGGTACAAAGAAAGCATAAGGGACACTTGTCAAGCTCCTCCTCATGTTTCCCTCATAGTGTGCCTGAATTTTATTGGCTGGCTACCCAAGGGGGGCAATGATAATTTAGGAGATTTAATTAATTATCTTTTCACTCATCAAGTCCTCTCTGTCAAAGGGGAAAGGGGGACACTTGTCCCAAGTCTACCCTTGTTGCTTGTAATGCCTCCTGCTTGCGATTGGCTAGGCCTGGAGGGGTCCAATGAGCTTCAAGCATGATCTACAAGGGGGGGTCAACCAAAGCAAGCTAGGGGGTTTCTTGAGGGGTATACTCTCCCACACACACTCTAATTGTGGATTGTGCAAAGTGAAAGAGACCCCTCTCCTTCTCCAGCAAGTAGAGGTTGAGAGCCTACACCAACACTCTTGGCTATGGAGTGCAAATCCAACCAAGATCCATGCTTCAATGCTTAATCTTTCCATCTTCTCCATCCTCATTACTATGTTATTATGTATGCTACAAGAAGAGTGATGATACGTGAGGAACTAATTCTTTCTCCTATGAAATGTTTCTTCTTTCTCTTCCCTACCCCCAGTCCCTGCCAGCTCTCTCCACCTTCAAAGGTGTTTGAGGTCTTGGGACTGACCCTTGGGATAGTTAAAGCTTTCCACAAAGTTTTTGTTATGCTTGTGATGCATGAATCTTTCCATATTAATTGCATCACCTAGGTCACATGAACACAAAGATTGTATTGTAACAAGTCTCTCTTCATGGGAGAAATCATAATACAAATGCCTATTGGAGGGGGGGCTCCACATAAATCCGGTCCTCAACTGTTTTCATGTTCTCTAAATTCTCTCTCTTGCAAAAGTCTTGTTCATGCTAAGTTAACTAATTGCTATGTTTATGTTGCTATCTTCAATTATGTTCACCCGCTATGCTCACAAAGTAATTTCTCAACACTACTATCATTAATTTCCGCTACTCTCAAGTTAATAGGATGTAAAGGAGCTAAATTGAAGGCTCAATGTACAAGAGAATTTACAAGATTCTTAATGAGCATAGACTTATCTATTTCAGAATGTAAAGCAAAGGTAGTATTTATCTTTATGTTTTTACACATTAATCTGAATGAGATAATGTTTTAAAAATGTCTAAATTCTATTCTTTTTTTATGCAGGTTGTGTATAGATCTGAAGGAATTTTCAAGAAATCATTTTTCATGTGAAGAATCTACAGTATCATTTTAGATCAGAACATGCTATCCAAACAATGATTTTTCAAGTTGTACTCTAGATTTGTGAAACATGTCAAGAAGAAGTATTTTCTACAACATTACATTGTACTTGAAGAATCATCATGAAGAATAACTTTTGTATCCAGTCCTCTGCAAAACAGAACACCTCTTGTAACTTTCTTTGTACTTAATGAACTACACATCTTTTCAACCTTTTGTGCCAATGTTATAGTGGATTGTTTCCAAGGGCATCCTACTCTAAGGATACTTGAACTTTCTTTGCTAATTTTCAAGTGCATCCTACTCTTAGGAGACTTGAATAAGTTGTGATGTTTTGGTTTCATGAAAGCATTTGAGTCCAAGTGCATCCTCCTCTAAGAAGACTTGAAGAAAGTATGATGGTTTGGTTTTCTATAAGGGATTGATTCCAAGTGCATCCTACTCTACGGAGACTTGAAGAATGTTTTGATGTTTTTCTTGTTATAAATATTAATTTATATGTACTTTTACACATTGATGTAATCAATGAACACTTTGAGACATGTGTATGATCTTGTGATTGTGTACATTAAGGGGTCAGTTTGGAAAAGAACTGTCCAATTAAATATTTAAGGAGTATATGATAATCATGTTCAAAGAGGTTTCCAATGTATTCTAGAGGGCTCCTTATCTACTTTGATATATCAATATGAAGCCACGTGGCTACATGGACAGGATGACTAGTGGTTTGATGAGTATGTGGACGATAATTTCTCATTTGTTTTCATATACTGTAGTGTAGCTCAATGGAAAAGTTTTTTTTGCAAATGAGTGAATTATGTAACATCATGTGTCATTCATACTTACAAATTTTAGTTTGAAAATTTTTATGTTTCCTATTTAAGCTTTTGTAATCTTATGGCATCATATTTACTTAAGACTCTTTTATGCAAAGCATATATGTATGCATTGTGAAGGGACTCTGAGAAAAGGTGTGGTCAGACCAAGCTGTCGGCACCATGATCATCTTGTATGAAGAAGGGAAGCCATGATGAGAAGTCTGCACTCTGAATAACCTCTGACCCGGGAGGTCACCTAATAAAAATGTAACCTATCACGTGAGTTCAACAGAAGGGTATTTAAAGTTCTTGAAACTTACAAAAATATATATACAAAAGGGCATTATTTTTCAAATTTGAAAAAAACTTACAGATTTTAAAAGGAAAGGGTACATTTTGTTCTTAACAAAATTCACATATAAGGGGTTTTAGGAGAATATGACAAACATGTTTTGAACGCACGTGATATTGTAGTCTTACACATAGTGAACCCCCCGAGACCTCTGAGAAGACGAAAGGCTAGACCAATCTATGTGCACCGTCTTGCCTGTATATCCTGCCTCCAATCCTCTAGTGTCAACCAAAACAAAATCCTTGCCAACAACGCCACCAAACTGCATCTAGGTGTGGCTCTGGATGTGAACGAGCTGGGAGTGGCCTATTCCCAGGTTGGGGGATAAGTTTGTAAGGTTAGCGAGGGTGAGTGTAAGCAACTCTGAAGGTAGAAATCAAAATGATCAGGAGTGTAGAAGAGAAATTGGACTAACATCCAAGCCAAGCTCCGGGTGAATTAGAAAGAGGATGGGGTGTGTATGAGGGCCTCTTTATTTGCCATGAGCTTATGGAGGTGATTAACTTTTTGACAATAGGTGTATGCCATGTGTGCAAGAATGGTGGGTGTGTAAGAGATGTGTAAGAGTGGTCGAAGGATGCACTTTTTCCTCAAAAAACGAGGTGAAAAATCTTATGATTTTTGGGCTTCCATAACTCCCACATATGATCCCAATCTTTCCATAGATATGCTACATGATATGGTTTTACAATGTAACGTATCATGTGAGTTCAACAGAAGGGTATTTAAAGTTCTTGAAACTTACAGAAATATATATACAGAAGGGATTATTTTTTCAAATTTGAAAAAAACTAACAGATTTTAAAAGAAAAGTGTACATTATATTCTTAACAAAATTCACAGATAAGGGGTTTTATAAACATGCCTTGAACGCACGTGATATGGTAGTTTTACACATAGTGAATCCCCCGAGCGGTGGTCTCACTAGAAAAGTGACCTCCAGCTAATCCAGCATGTGCTTGTTCTATAATTGGAATATACTCGTCCTCTTATGCACAAAGACACAAATGTTGATCTTTACCTCTCAGATACAATTGATTCCCAATAAGAGCATAGTTTCTTGCTTTAGTTTCAATTGCTCTTTGACGGTGTTTACTCATATCCTCAAGAAATGTTTGACTTGATAAGTAAGTAACTAGATAGTTACTCCACTTAGGAACATGTGACATTTGAAACAATGTTACATGAGGTATGGGTGTTTGTTTTTTACATTGAGGACAATCCTTTGCAAAAGATCTAACATCGCTCCTCATAATCGACCAAAATACTCCAAGTCTCAAGGTTTGTTGGATAGTTTGGTCTTCTACAAAGTGAAGTCCTACTATGGTAACATGTGCTTGACTTAGGTATTGTTATTTTTCTTCACGATTGATGCACAAAAGCAATATCCCATCTCGATTTCTTTTGTATAACCTACCAGCTACTAATTGATACATAGCCAGTTGCTCAATTAACCCAATCGTAATAGGAAGTGGTATTTGTGAATCCACTTGAGCTATTGTCATCAATGACACAATGTTTTTCAACCATTGAGGTATCATTTCCATGGAGAACAAATAGGCATCTGGTAGATCATCATCTACCCCTTTAGGTGATTCTCTTGAAACAATCCTTGACAAATGATATGCTCATTGATGTGTAGTGCCCTTTTTTACAACCACAGTGAAATCAAATTCAGAAGAATGATGAACCATCTCACTATTCTTCCTGTGCTGCATGGCTTGTTGACCAAATACAACAAAGCTTGGTGGTCTACAAAGAACACAAACTTGTTGGCTAATAGGTAATGTCTATACTTTTTAACAACATAGATTATTCTTAATCCTTCCCTTTCAGTGGTGGTGTAATTCTTTCAGCCATGTTCAACTGTCGGCTAGCATAAGAAATAGGAAAATCAATTTTCCTGTCTCCTGGTTGAGCTAGTATACAATCGATAGCAAAATTGGAAGCATCTATATGTACGTGGAATACCTTATTCCAATCTGGTGCTTTGAATATTGGAGCTGAGGTGAGAGCTTGATTAAGCTTCATGAAGGATTCTTCGCATGCCTCACTCCATTCAAAGTGCGTAATCAAACTATACATGGGTTTTGCAATATAACCTACATGTAGATGAACCGTCGGTAATATCCACAGTGTCCCATGAAGGCTTGTACCCTCTTGACTGTTATTGGTCTAGGAAAATCAGCAATGACATGAATCTTCTCAATATTAGTAGCTATGCTATTTTTAGACACTATATGAAAGGACAAGGGAACTAGAACATTCTCATCACCACCCAGCCATGCAACATTCTCATCACCACCCAGCCATGCCCTATATAGGCCTTGGCCTTCTAAATATAGGAACCCCCTAGACTGTATGTCCGCCGTCCTGGCCCTTGGCCATGCCTGGTCCTACCCTTGGCATGACATTACTCCCCCCATGGAGAAGCGTTTTCATCCTCAAAAATAAGAGTGATGATACACTAATTTTTTTTATAGTGGCATCCTTCATGGAATCAATTGTTTGGTTGACCAAAACACGGTTCAACAGGAGGTTCAATGAAACCAAGAGTAGCATCTTGATTTTTCACATTGTTGTCCATTTGCAACCGTCTTGTGTTGCCAATTCCTATCCAATCATAGTGTGTAGACTCCATTTAGAACAAACATGAGTATGCAAAACGAGTTATCACACAAAGATGTACCCTAAAGAGTACCTCTTTTCACTTTCCATGAAAGTAACTTGCTAACATAATTCATCAGCTAAGTTTAAGTCCTTGAATTGTTTTCCAATTTTAGCAGTAAACAACCCCACCATAACTAGTGTTCAAGGTTGAGAACTTGATTTATACATGAAGAGACTACACCTAGTCGCAAACATGCTTTAACTTATAGTAAGCAAACTCCAAGTACAACAATAAATGCTTACTAATTGGATCGCTTGGTGCTAACATACGCACGTTGCATATCCTTCAGCACAAGATTACACTTTGTAATCTGCCTATTCCCTTGGATAACTGACATTCCTGAGGTGTGTTTTCCCTCACGATTTACAGACAGTCTTCCAAGATGACTGATAAATGGGAATCACAATATCGTGTAACATTGTTGAGGAATCAACAAAGTCCAGAATAACCATCGTGGTTAACTTGAAAAATCCACAAACACCCAAACCGAGCCATAACCTCTATTGGTGATTAGTAGACCCAAAAGTAATCTCATAGAGATACTGCACACAGAGTGAAAAATTCTTCATAAGCAAAAACTTGATGAATACGCATGTCGTTCCAAATCAATCTTTGCTAAACACTAGGGCCCATAACACCTAGTGTGCATGCATTTGGCAAAAAATAGATCCGAACCTATATATCCATGGTGATCCTTGCCAATACTTATGGCAAATGTGATGTGCATAGCACACATTGAAAAGGAATGTATATAGTTTTGAAAAGAAACTAAATACTTTCAGTTGCAATCTTTTGCAAGCCTTGCTGAAACGTCTGACCATAATAGAAGGTGAAACATTGATCACTTCTAGGTACAAACAATGAAACTTTTTCATCAACAACTTAGAGCCTTGCTATATGTATAAACAACCATATGTAATGTTGTTTAGCAGTACTTGTATCTGAACAAGTCATTTTAAGTATCCGACAATCTTTGGCCATGAAATTTCTCCTGATACGTCGTGCTAAAAATGGTCTAGAAAACATATGTGACCAGCACCAAGGGACTTTGTCGTGACACATATTTGAAATAGTGGGCTCTAGTGTCAATCCCAGAGACTCATATTCGCCACATGTGGAAAATGTCTCAACTACGGATGTCTAAAAAAAGAATATCCTACAAGTACAAGATGTACTTGTGTGTGGAGGTAACTCTAAACACTCCGTGACAAGAGTGAGAGGGACCCTTATTCATTTCTCCACACTGGCTAAACCGAACTCCTTGAGTCCCTAGACCATGTTGTATCCCATGTGACAACATGTGCCAAATCGAACCCGACAAGTGGGTTCATATCATCATAATGTATAGTGGACACTACGGCCCAAAATACTTGCTCCGACATGCCCTTGGCATGGCTCTGAAACATTCAAGTGTATTTACACAACTTGAAAAAACCAAGCAAAGCATATTAAAAAATGGAATAACACCAAATCAATAGATGCGTACCTGGAGATTTGAACTGAATGTTCACTTACCCGTATTCAAATGCACAAGAGCACCTCACCCACCTGTGAAAAAACAAGCAACATTGCACTGGAAACCCTGGGTGTTTCCTTCACAATCCAAACCCGTTGGTTAGAATCTACGTAGTCAAACCCCTTGGTAAGACCCTTTGTAGGAACAAGAGCACCTCGCCCACCTGTGAAAAAACAAGCAACATTGCACTGGAAACCCTGGGTGTTGCCTTCACAATCCAAACCCGTTGGTTAGAATCTACGTAGTCAAACCCCTTGGTAAGACCCTTTGTAGGAACTGCTCAACTAGCAGGTAACGGTAATCAACATAGTCAACCATGGACAGAATGATGACAATCAACTTGAAAAGTCAAATTTTTTCGCTACCGCGTAGTAGATTGCGGAAATCTTTCCTTGAAAGTATATGGGGTGATTTAGTGAGCACCCGCGGGGTCTTTCCACAAAACAATGCATCCATAGACACTCGTAGTGCTATAGAGAGAGCAAAAATCCACACAAGTGAGATGCCTAGCTCGTATCAACAGCCATGCTTTCGCAACTGTTTGTTGCCTCTAGATTCCGTGGTATAGATCAGCTGATGTGAGTTTAAGATTAAAAACTCAACTTCAGCGTCGCACAAAAAGCATGTAGTGAAAAAATAACACCCTAAACATCTGTAATGACAAGACTCTTGCGTGTTTATTAACATCGATGTGTTTGATGTGTACTCCACTGGGCAGATATATTCGATCTTAAGAACAAGCCCCCAAGGAATGTCAGCAGCTGGATCTTACCCAAAATCTAACAATGAATCTTAGCCAACGTGTGTGGCTCATAGCCGTTATGGCAATTAGTGTTCCATCGTGAAACCAATGAAGACTAATTTGGATGGCATCTTGCCCAATTTCTAGCTCAGAGGTAGAGCACCTTGGCTCAGGCCACCTCACCAGTGAAACATGTATCAAAAGCTTCTTAAAAAGTTTTCATTATTCTTAGAGGGAAAAAAGAAAGAGAGAGAAGAAGAGCATGCTGGGCTGAGGAACTTTCCTAAATTTTGAGAGTGTGTGCCCATAATGTGTGCTCTTAGGCATCTTATGCCTAATTTCTAGTTTATCCTTTAAGCATACCATAGTGTTCTGGTATGATGCTCTCATCGAGAGAGGTAACAGAAAAACACAGAACATATCTTGTTCCACCTACCCTGGAGGGGTCGTTGTTTTTCAAGTTCTTCGTAGTGTTTTTGTGTGTTGACAGCAACCAAAAGTATGTGAAACAATCCAAAACTTATCTTGTCCTTGACAAAGTTTCTAGTGTTATAGCGGAAGCGTAATCCATGATGTGGTGGAGTTCAGTCCACTTGGATAGCATGCCTTGCATGTAAGGTTGTAATTTCTTGGCTAGTGTGACGGTCTCAAGCGCGAGAGCCAAAACCATAAGTGTGTTGCACATTTTGTAGTGGTAGTGATACATCATAACATGATGTCACTATGGCTAAAATGGGAACAAATTTTTTATTGTACCAGCTCCCCAAACTTGCGTGCCCATGCCCTTGATGCCAAGTCAATGGGTAGTATCTTAGCACGAAGACAAAGTCGTGCTTCATGAAATAACCTACAATCATATTGCCAATTTCCGCGCCAATATTGTATACTCATAGCATAGTCCAATTGTGAGAATCTTGTCTTTGCATGATACTTTTCAATAGACCCACTTTGGATGCTACCATGCCACAGAGCTACAGATACTCTTGCTCATAGACAAATGTCATAGTAAAAGAAAGCTGACCTTGTTGAGCAGTCACAAATAATCGACCTTGTCAAATTGTACAATGTATTGAAGAACAAAACATAAAAATAAAAATTTGTTGCAAAATATGTACCTCGTACTTGCTTGGCTTGATTACGGAGATGAAGCCTTGCTCCAATGATGTCTACAAAACAAGCCCTAACAATTTTCTTGATAGCTTCTTGAAATGGTTGTTAATGGTTGGTCCTGTCGAGCACTTGCTACCTCCTTCATCAAGATTAGCAACAGGCCGCGTAGATCTCCATGAGAAGCACTACCATGCCTTGACCTTTGCCATGCATGAGAAGAAGCATTGCTTTTAAATGAGAACATTGGTCACTCAAGCCGTGCTTGAGTGTGAGTGGTTGTTGCTCATCCTGTGTTCAGAAAAAAGAAAAATAGCATGCTTTTGGGAATGCTCATGAGCCTTGCTTGTGCCTTAAGGGTTGAAATCGTACAAGTGTGGAAAATCAAATTTCAGGCAGCATATATACTTGCTAAAGTACTCGCATCGACTTGCCTAATAATGTTTTCCTTACATGCCATTTGTCCTTGACAAACACCCCTTGAAACAAACTCCCCTTCCACCATAATTCAGGGTCTTGAAGCTTGCTTGTACCAATCTTTTGGCCCGTTGATGCGAATAACAATCACAAGCCTTGCTTTATGATGAGAGCATGTACTTGAAAAAATTGGCAAACACAATTGAAAGTGATTTTGTACCTCACGTGTATAAACACGCCATATAAATTGCTTGGCTTGGATGTTCATGAACCTCGGACCGTGCATCGACATCATTGTTGCCTCGCAACCTTGCTCAAAACCGTGTCGAACACAATTGGTAGAATTCATCATTGTGGAGCCCATATGGTACCCAATTTGAAAGAACAACAGTGATGGTATGTTCTTGACATAATTAATTCCTGTGGTAAAAAACATAAAATCTGAAACCTCTACTGCTTGCAACTGCTTCATGTACTTTGGAAGCTCAACGGCTTCATATTCTGGGGCTAATTAAGATCCTAAGCTCTCGAGGATTGTGTGCTCGGGCGGGCATGCGTCCTTGCTTAGGACTTTATGAAATGGCCAAGAATAGGCGCCCATGTATGAATAGAAAAGCTCAAAGTGAAGCTATGGCAGGCTATCGTCTGCGCTGCAGGGAAAACAAGTAGTAAATGACGATGTTGTGCTCCCCGTCCCTTGCCGCTGCATCAAGAATTGCTCAGCAGGGCCATGTGACCTCATTAAGCTCTCACGCACTGTAAACCGTGGAGGTCGATGCCTTTTCCCTCTCGGCCCTAAGCGGTGATAAGCCACTTTTGGTCTGTACAAAGAAGTGTGTATATGCATGGTCATATGTACAAAAGGATGTAAGTGCATGCATTTGGGAGCTTTGAAAAGTGGTTTCAAGTTTTAAAAATGATGCAACGTGTGCACATTGTAAATAGCCGTGCGTGTGTGCTAGCAGTCAGATACACATACGTGCCTGGATAGGGTATCAAAGCCTTGGATGTGATTCTGAGTGGCTTCTTTTGGATCTATAAAATGTTTTTGATATTTCTAGAATGTAAATAATGCAAGCAATAAGCGTGGGCACTCTCATCCCACTCGAGAAGTTTGGGACATGCAGTAACTGTCTATTTACGATGCGTGATCTGCGGTGATGCGTGCACCGCCCTAGAAGTGGTCAAAAATGGAATGTTGGGATGTGGTAAAGTGATTCGGGTATCAAGGATTGAGTGTACAAAATTTGGTGAATTTTTTAGTATGTTTGGGGGTTTTCCCACAAAAAATCCCGGCAGGGGTCAAAACTGGGCTAAAAAAGGTCAAAAAATGGTCAAAAAAGGTGTGGAAACGCATCAAATTGCCACATCACTCACGGTTCCGTGTGAGTGTTCCAGCTGAGGGAGTGTTTTTGAAGACAATTTTTTGGCACTTTCACCTCTGTGTGTGGGAAAGGAAGCAGGGTTCCTACAGGTGGTCTAGTGCAGTCCCATTGCGTTCGCGTCTTGTTTTTGAGTGTGTGGAGGAGTGAATGAGATATTTCTCTCTTCAATTTTGCACTTGGGAGATTCTATGGAAGTTTTGAGGTTTTCATGAATGTGTGTGTGCAAGGAATTGAGGCAAGAAGGTGCGGATTTCTGCAAGACTATGCGACCCTGTATCGGTGCCATTAGGGTTGGCGCTACTCCAAAGAGTCCAACAGAGTGGAGTTTCGTGAAGGCTTTGCAATGGTTTGAGAGAGGCATTTTGTGGCTAGATTTTTTGAGTTTTCGATGGTTTTTCTTGTATATTGGGCAGGCAAGGGCTTGTAGGTCAAGGCGTTTGGAGTTTGAATTGAGCTTGTGGGTAAAATTTTTATTGAGCTCTTGAGTGGTGGTGAGTGAGGTGAGGAATTTAAGTGAATACCTTGTGTTTTGTTGAGGTGTCTGGGTGTGTGAGTATGCACACGGCGTCTTTTGCTTCATCATCCTTTGGAGATCCCGCTGGGGAGCGAAAATTGCCGGTTGTGCACCCATAATTTGGATTTTGAGCAGTGATGTATGCATTCTGGATGTTGAAGGGAGTTTCATGATGGTGGTGTCATTCCAACCATTAATTTTCATAGGTTTCGAGGATGCAAACGATTGGCTTGCTTCTTATGAGTTTGATTTGACATGTTTATGCCGTGGAGTTCCAAGGGAGGTGCAAAAGCTTGCAGGTATCAATCTGGTGGTCAGAGGTAATGCAAGAGATTGGTATGAGGGCTTGTCACAAGATGAGAAGGGAAATTGGGACATGTTTAATACATGCTTTTTGAAGCGGTTTAAGAAGGTAATTCCTCACCAAGATGCATGGAAACAAATCACTAGTTTGTTTATGCTAGAGCACAAGTCTTCTGCATATTTTTGGTCAAGATTTTATGATGCTTGGAGAGTTTGGAAAGATGCTCTATTGCATGTGGAAGCCATGTCTAAAGAGGAATTCTATTATGAATTTACAAATAGCCAAAGAATACAGGTATTCAGAAGTTTGTTGCGACCGGTCCTTAAGCTGAAACTGCAAGAGAAAGAGCCCAAATCCATGTGTGAAGCATTGAAAATAGCGCTACGAAAAGAGAGAAAGTTGTGCATTGCTATAGGCACGAAGTGCCCTTTGTCAATACATGGTATGGATAGTGTGGATGACCATTATGTGCATAAAGTCACAATTGGAGGTGCTCATGCTAGCAAGGATAACAGTTTGGAGACAGATGTGGATGCCCATGTGTGCAAAGTCGATGCAAATGAAGTATGTGAAGCAACTTTGGAGACTGTACACATGCCTATGGTGCAAAATGGCAAGGACATAGTAGATGAATGCAAAAGTTTGAGCACTAGCATGGGAAGTGAAGATGATGAGAGTGAAATTGACAAGGATGAGGCAACATATGATGGTAACACATCTAATTCTTGTGAGAGCTAGTGCGATGGTGTATGCGATGATGACATAGAGTCACTAGATCCATTGAAGGATATGGTAGCCTTGCACAAAGAGCAGCGTATGTTTTGGGAAGGAGCTTTGCAGCAACATGATATGGATGCTTGCTTTGATGGTGAGATGGTGGGCAATGGACAAGGACTTTCTACACCAAGTGAAGATGATGCAAGAGAGGATGATGCTATGATGGTTGATGTGACCTTGGGTCCATGTGCTTTACCAGAGTTTGGGGTTGGGCAAAACTCTACTGGTTGTGATGCAAAGGAATTGGGTCATGAAAATGAAAGGAACGAGTCCTATGTGTGCAAGGATTTGATGCTAGTGCCATCTCCAAGGGGTTTTTGTGATGATATGTGCCATGTGGTTCTTAAGTATAAACTTATTGAGGATAGGGTAGACAAGGAGGTTAAAGTGACCTTTTGCTTGCACTATGGTTTGATGGATGCATTTCACATGCTTCAATGTATGTTTGAGCCATACCCTCTTATCTATGAAGATAGTTAGCGAGTCTTGGGGCTAGTTGGCATGATGAATACTGGGTAATGATATCTTATGTGGCTTTATATGCATGTTTTCAGCTTTTCAAGTGGAAGATGCCTTATCTGGAAAAAGAGGTTGGTAGTGATAATGTTTTTGAAGATCGTTCTTAGTTTTGGAGTGGAGTTGTTAATGCTTGGAGTTATAATCTCTTGGACGTGAGGAATGAAGAGCAGTAAATGCATCAAGGAGATGATGTGAGATTTATGATTATCAATGGAATGAGCTTGAGTCATGAGATGAACTTTGACGTATCTATGGTTTTTAGTGATTGTGATAGATTATGGTGTGAGATGGCATGTAGCAACCTTCGAGGTATTCCATATCATGCTTGGGATCCAGATGGATAGGGGCATTTCGGCAAGAAGATAAAGCTTTCCTGTTTACTATGAGTGGAATGCTTGGGCATATGGATGGTGCTATGAAAATTGATGAGTTTCCCTATGATCCTGGAGGAAGTTTGGGATTGCGTTTGTGGTTTTATGACACTGTTGATGCGAGTGTTGAGCATAAATGCCACTTTTGGTCTATACATAGTAGTGCATATATGCATGTTCATATGTACAAAAGGATGTAAATACATGCATTTGGGAGCTTTGAAAAGTGGTTTCAAGTTTTAAAGATGATGCAGCGTGTGCACATTGTAAATAGCCGTGCGTGTGTGCCAACAATCAGATACACGTACGTGCCTGGATAGGGTATCGAAGCCTTGGATGTGATTCTAAGTGGCTTCTTTTGGATCTATAAAATGTTTTTGAGCTTTCTAGAATGTAAATAATGCAAGTGAAAAGTGTGGGCACTCTCATCCCACTCGAGAAGTTTGGGACATGCAGTAACTGTCTATTTATGATGCTTGATCTGCGGTGATGCGTGCACCGCCCTAGAAGTGGTCAAAAATGGAATGTGGGGATGTGTCAAAGTGATCTGGGTATCAAGGATTCATCGTACAAAATTTGGTCAATTTTGGATTCCGTTTGGGGGTTTTCCCACGAAAAAATGCCCGCCAGGGGTCAAAACTGGCCAAAACGAGGCCAAAAAAGGTCAAAAATGGTGTGAAAAGGCATCAATTTGCCACATCACTCACGGTGCCGTGAGTTTTCCAACTGAGGGAGTGTTTTTGAAGCCAAGTTTTTGGCACTTTCACCTCTGTGTGTGGGGAAGGAAGCCAAGTTTTTGGCACTTTCACCTCTGTTTGTGGGAAAGGAAGCACGGCTCATATAGGTGGTCTAGTGCAGTCCCGCTGTGTTCGCAACTTGTTTCCGAGTGTGTGGAGGAGTGAATGAGATCTTTCTCTTTTCAATTTGCACTTGGGAGAGTCTATGGAAGTTCTGAGATTTCCATGGATGTGTGTGTGTGAGGAAGTGAGGGAAGAAGGCGGCTTTCTGCAAGACTATGTGATCGTGTATCGGTGCCATTAGGGTTGGCGCTATCCAAAGAGTCCAACAGAGTGGAGTTTGGTGAAGGCTTTGCAATGGTTTGAGAGAGGCCTTTTGTGGCTGGGTTTTTTGAGTTTTTGACGGTTTTTCTTGTATATTTAGGTCACCGTCAAGTGTGATTTCAAGTGTTCATCAACTCCACTCACCTTGTAGTGATTGCAGGCAGGCAAGGGCTTGTAGATCGAGGTGTTTGGAGTTTGAATCAAGCTTGTGGGTAAAATTTTTATTGAGCTCTTGAGTAGTGGTGAGTGAGGTGAGGAATTTAAGCGAATACCTTGTGTTGTGTTGAGGTGTTTGGGTGTGTGAGTGTGTGTGAGTGTGCGCACGGTGTCTTTTGCTCCATCAGCGGCTTTGCACACGTCTCCGACCTTGGCCTTTGACCTCTTCCTTAAACAAGGCACCGATCCCACACCTCTGTCGATCCCTTGAGCTTTTCATGAACCTCCCCGTATAAGGGATGACTCCTACGGCTCTGCCCTTGGCTGGCCCTTCCATGCACGTCCTCATGGAAATGAGAGAGAGAGCGGAGGAGAGAGAGAGAGAGAGAGAGAGAGAGAGAGAGAGAGAGAGAGAGAGAGAGAGAGAGAGAGAAGACATGCAATAAGCAATCCCCTTCTCCTTCCCTCCTCGATGGTCTTCCTCTCCCCTAGCTCTAATACCAGTGAAAGGACAAGGGAACTGAAACATGCTCATCACCACCCAGCCATGCCCTATATAGGCCCTTGGCCTTCTAAATATAGGGACCCCCTTGACTGCATGTCCGTCCTGGTCCTTGGTCGAGCCTGGTCCTCGAGCCTGGTCCTACCCTTAGCATGACACTATATGTCCAAGAATTTTTCCTTGTCTACCCATGTGCACTTTTCAAGATATAAGCAAATCCTATAAAGTCTACATTTTTCGAATACCTTTTTGAGGTATTCAAAATGATCAGCCTGGATTGATGAATGTACGCATAGATCATCCATGTATACTTCTAAGAATTTCCTAAGATATTCTTTGAAAGCATGGCTCATCAACCTTTGAAATGTGGTTGGAGCATTAGTTAACCCAAACGTTGAAACCTGATAGGCAAATATAGCCCATTCTGTTGCAAAAGTAGTTTTATGCTGATCTTTGGAGTCAACCAAAAGTTGACTGTATCTCAAAAAGCCATCTAAGAAGCTGTAAGCTTCTTTACCTGCAACTTGTTTCAAAACATGCTCAATGATTGGAAGAGGAAAGTTGTCTCTAATGGTAGCCGCATTCACCTTTTTGAGATTAACACACACTCGTAATTTTCCATTCTTCTTGGGTACTACCACAATTGGAGACACCCAATATGTGTATGTTCAATTTCATAAATGAATTCGGTTTCCTTTAGTTTTTCAATTTCTTCTTTTATCTTCCTCGTAAATGTTTCATTATATGTGTATGGCTTTTGTCTACTTGGTTTCGCATCATCTCTCATGGGTATGGTATGTTGACAGATTTCTGGATCAACACCCTTGAGATCCTTGTAAGACCAAGCAAAAATATCTCGGTATTATTTTAGCAAGCTTAGCAAAAGCTCTTCTTCTTCTTCTGTTAGGTCGTTTGCAATGTAAGCAGGTCTAGGCTCTTCTCCTCGTTCAGCTAAGTCTATCTTTTTAGCATTTTCCAGTCCTTCGTAGGACTTGCTTTGTTTTCGTAGTTCCCTAACAGGTTGTTCGACTATGATTTTTTTATCTTGGAAAGTATACTTTTTGTAATGGGATGGAACGCTCATTACATCCTTAGCATCCTCTTCTATGCTTTCCATTGCGATCGTGTATATCTCCTTTACAGCTTTTTTTAACTCTTGACATTTCTTTTTCCTCTCAACTCTAGTTATGAGTGGTTTCTTATCTTGTGGGTTTGCTTAAGTATCCTTACTTGTTTTTCTCAATGTTTAGACATTTTTGAATTCTTGTTTGAAGGATATCTGCCAGTGATTTTTTCCTTGATACAATGATTTGCATCTATCTGCATCAACAACTGTGTTCTACTAGAGACTGACGGCATAGGTCGTGTTTTTGCGTTTCTGGTGTCTCTTTTTCGTCTATACCATTATTGTCTTCTTGATTTATGGTTTGGAAGTCAAAAAACTTTTCCTCCCCTCCTTTTAAGAGTAGCTTAGCTCTCAAATGTTCTTTTTCTGACCCCAAGTCTTCTGAGGTAGTTGAGTGTCCATCTAACTCATCAGTTGCATCATAGTAGAGGTCTGAAAAGACTTGTTGAGCTTTCATCAAGCCCTTGGGTTCCTCATCTTTTTCTTCAATGTTGAGAATTGAAATCATTTGGATGGAAATTATTTCTTAGTCATCCTCATTGCAAAATTGAGTGGGCATAGACGTATTCACACATACATCCATTATCACTAAAATTTGAGTCCACTCGAATGGCAACAAATGCTCTGGAAAGGGTTCAGGTACATAGGCTTCGTGTGTGCCTTCCCTTTCTAGGATACATTCTTCTCGTTTCAAACTTCCATTTTTTGAAGCTCCACACATCCAAATAGGAGTGTCTTTGTTTAACCAGGATGGAAGTTTAGTTTCAACCAAAGAGACTGAATCAAACACTTTTATGGGTGTTTTCAAAACATCCCTATAAGTGTGATCTTTTAGATTTACCCTTGTTATAGATCCCATTTGCTTCAAGTACAGATAATTGTTTCCCCAATCTTAAATAAGTTGTACCTATCTCATGAAAGGTCTTTCCAATATGATTTCATAATTGAGTTTTTTCCCAAAGTCTACTATGGCAAAAGTGTGTTGATATTCAATTCCACAAGAATTGACTAGCACTTTTTCAAGCAGCCCTAATGGTCTCTCAATGTGTCCATCATCCAATTGCAATTTCATTCACGTTTGTCTAATGGCTGGCTGTCCTAGAATTCCCATACTGCTTTAGTGGCTATGGCTATGCCAGCTCCACTATCCAGTATTGCCATGGTTTCAATGTCATTATATTTCACTGGAAGGGTGGTGTTTTCTTCTTCCCCTTCATAATATTCTCCGACTTTGTTCATGGGAACAGATCGAATCTCTTTGTTGTCTATCTCATTGTTCAATTATTCCAATTTTTTTGAGATTAACCCCGTTATCCCCACCTTTTCTAGGGTTTTCTGTAGATCATTCCATAAATATGGTATGAGTTTTAACAGTTCTCCAAAGGTAAGAGTGCATTGGATGGGTGTAGACATGATTGAATGAATGTTGTCTACTTCTAGGGTCTGTTCAGTTTTTTTTACTTGAGTGGTCTTACACACTATGGATTCATCTTCGTTATCTTCCAAGTAAGAAGGTAATGTTTTCAAGTTCAATGGTTTCGATATACCTGAAGCTTCTGATCCACAATCCTCGTACAAGGATTGTACATCCATGTTCACGTCTGAAGGTAGGTTATTCAACTAGACTTCCTATATAGGAGATGAATTTAGCGTTAGGCTCCCATCATTGATCTCTCTAACTTTTTCCCATAAGTGTCCTGGTCAGTCTTCCTCTACAAAAGGAATTCCGTTTATGGCATCTTCATTGTCCGCCACTATAAGTTCTAGTTCTTTTGTTTCAAGGTGGGGTTCTTCCACCGCATTAGATTTCTCTTTAGCATCTCTTACACAAGCTCCTTAGGTTTTGTGATACTTTCAAGCTTGGGTTCTTGTTTTTCTAGCATTTCTTGCGTGATTCTTATCAAAATTTTGGTAAGCTTCCAGCTTAGCTTCTTCCATGTCTGGAAAAAGATAGTTTTTCCATTTGTTTCCATGTTTTGGCCTGCTTTAAGTACTGCTTGGTAGGCTTCCAAGGTTTCTTTAATAGGCTCAAAAATTTTATCAACCAAAATGGATCCTCCAAATTTCACGGTTGTTTCCTTGATTTCGCTTCTAGTTTCTTTCACCTTTTTCTGGAATTAGCTTTTTTGCTTTCTCCTCGATTTCAATCCATTGTTCTGTTTTCTCATCTCATATCTTTTGCTTTTGCTTCTCTTTGAGAGGAAACTTTCATATTTTTAGAATCATTAGAGGAGTTGTGTTTCTTTTTCTTGGCCAGAGCTCTAGTGATTACCTTTATTGGAACAATTGGTTCACTCTCTGATAAGATACTAGGTATCACTTAGACTATGTTTATGATTGTTTTACCCTTGTTTAAAGGATTTTTAGGACAATTTTCCGGAAATTTTCCTCCATTTTTGCAACATTGTATGCAATAGGCTTCAATTGGTTTGAGGTTTTTGTCAGGCTGTGGACATTCGTTTTTCCAATGATCATCTGCGCCACATTTGTGATAGTTTCCTGTTCTTGGCTTAATCATGGGTCTTACCATAGGAGATCTGTCACCTTGATTAGCTACATAATACATTGGTGTGAGCTCTGGTGGAGCATAAGTCACGATTTACTTCATGGGTGGTGGATGTGAATTATACCATTCTCCTTCTACCATTACTGTAGATGGACTAGGCTCCGCATAGGGTGTAACAAGCACTAATGTTTGTTCATCTATGACTCCTTCTGAGTGTATGTACTTTACAAGCACTGCATTATGTACTGGATAAGGAGGTTGTTGTCCCAACACAGGTTGAGGTCTTTCCATACCCATAGGTGGTATTTGAGCTCGGGCCATATTAGGCTGATATTTGTACATGGGTTGTCCTTGTGGCCTCATGGGCACGTACCAAACATTCCCATCATACTTTGGTCTGAAGTAACACTCGTGGGTCTCATGGTTGGTCCACTTACCCTCAATTGCACACCGTTATTGTGGCCTAATTGGCTTTCCCTGTTGAGGTATTCCTTGTCCTGGTCCCCTCATAGGTGCTTTTTGCATGTTGTTCATCATGTCGTTCATCCTTTTAACACTAGGTTGGTAATGGGACACTTTTATGTCCTGTTAAGTGACCATTTTTCTTGAATTATGTCAAGAGTTTCAAAATGGATTTTGAGGTGCGATCTATCTAGAAAGTTGTCTCATGAGCTGAAAAAAACTTGACATTGTTTTGAAATATCAATTCCATCTTTAACCTTGTCCTTGCACAACATTTCACAACCTAAACTGTGTGAAAAACGCGTCCTGTTTTTGGCTTTTCTCAACTTTTTGCAACTATACCACTCTAGAATTCATGTTTGTGAGGTCTATAATGCTATAAAACTATCTTTAGTAGTCCTCAACATGTCCTGGTGCTTCTAGGGAGAAATAAATGTTAAAGTTGTAAGTTATGACCAAATTACAAAAATTGTCAAATCCTGTTTTTTAGCCAATTTTAGCTCTTCTATGATTTTTTGGTGACTTTCATGATATCCAAATGCAGTTTTGATTTTGTATGTTGCATATTGTAACATAAAACTAATATTCCTTGAGTTTTGGGGCACTTAATACCGTATTTTTCATAGTACACAATGATGGTTGATTTTTCCAATTATAAAAGAAAACGAAACATTCTAGTATATCAAGTATAGCTTTTTCAATATTACTAGTTTCTTGTGAAACTATATGCATTTTGTAGGTAGTAACCATATCTAGTCATAAGCATCAAATTTGGCTAGATATTGAATAATTTCTATGGGGTTCTACAACTCATAATGTTCAACCCAGTTTTTTCATGTTTGCTATATTTAGCACTTTATCTTTGTCCCCAAGATTCCCCTTGGTAAGAGATGTATTATTCTTTTGACATGCTCCATGGCTCCTTATGAACCTAAAGGACAACAGGGAACTAAGAAAACATGCATATATTATTTTGTTGAGTGTGGCTATAGAAACTTTGATGATAGGTTTGCAGAATGGAAAAAAATCAACTTTTTTGTACCTATTTCTTTTGGCAAAACAAAAAATAGTGAGTGAGGAGCAATCATATGTTTTGATCACCAACACTGAAGTTAACCAGGGAATTTATCTCAAGTCCTACAAAAATCCCTAATCTTATATTTATGCAACAAAACGTAAGAAATGACTGTTTTGATGAAAATGTACTGGTGCATCAACTTTGGAGGCTTGGTGTGACCAAAAGATGAGAAATTTTACAAGTTTCTTATTTTTTACATGTGTAGTAGGCCTTGCACTATAACCTCATGAAAGGATTTTACAAAATGAGTGGATCTACTATGGTTTTGGAGGTTTTTTTCAAAACCCTGAAAGGACGCTTTTACGTCCTGTTAGGTTACCAACACTAGCTTACCAACCTAGTGTTAAGCATGTTTTCTATGGATGAAAGTGGTGCTGCAATAACCGTTCCCACTTGTGTCGGTTTTTTGGATGTTTTCTCACTTTGATTATCCTTAGGGACATCTTCTTCGTTGAAAATTTCACAATTGTCTCCTAAGTCAATAGCATCTGGCACACACGCTTCTAGGGTTGTATGCTTCTTGCTATAGAGTATAGCATGAAGTTCTTTGTTTAGCAGTCCTTCTAGAAACAATGATATCATTCGTTCTTCTACAAGTATCTCTAGCTCTGGGCATCTGGCAATATATTGATTCATTCGAGTTGCACAATCTCTAATAGACTCGCCATGTTGCTGTTTAAAGCTGTAGATTTGAGCGACCATATTGTCTTTGATCCCTATTTTGGAACAAGCAGCTAAAAATCCTTGAGATAAAGTGTTCAAGTCCATGATTGACCTTGGTGGAATGTTTTGGAATCATGTCAATGCTTTTCCTTCTAATGTCATTCCAAACCCCTCAAATTGAGTATGGAAATTGAATATATGTTCTGCTCTTAGCACTTGCTTAAAGCTTGCTAAGTAGTCGTATGGATCCCCCGATCCACTGTGTTTTCTGACCCATTTTTGAAAATCAACTGGTCTGATGCATCTGTTTGGTTCAACTCCCGGTCTCCTGGAAGTTGGTCCTGTTCCTAATCCTTCAAACCAGTCTATTGGAAATAGTGACTCATGTAGCCCTAGACTGGCCTTAGTGTCACCCGATTTTCTATGTGATGAGGTGGTTTTTGGTTTCTTCACATTACTCTCATATGATCTCTCAAAGGTGTTCATCTCTTGGAATTGTTTCTAGTCCTTGTCCCAATATCCAATCCCTTATGGAATACCCTTGGTATTTGGTCTACCTTCTCAGGAGTCATTATAAAAAAAGTTGTTCTAACAATCTCTAGCAGGTAGGTTGGTAGATATGTTGATCCCTTATCTTTAATCTTGAAGATATAGATGATCTTCATGGCCGTTAGTTGTCCTGGCTTGGCATGCCACAAGTCCATATGAGGTCTTTTACATTTCTATCCTCCCAGCAATAGACTCCAATCCTAGGATTATCCGTACTAAGCCATTTCAAAGGCTTTAAATCTACGTGGACGTATCCCTCGAATTCTAAAGTTGGTGTCCTTCTTTTGTTGACATATCTGGGATTATGGTGTTTACTTCTAACCCCCATTTTTCTACCACATTAGGGTTTTTGACTTGTACATATTGAGTTCCATTTCTGTCTATGTACATTTTTCCTTGTTTGTTTTTCCTAATCTCTTCTTCGAACTCGATACCATGATCATCAATGCAAATAGCATACTCCTCATTAGGGTCCAAGTAAACATGGGCTCCATGGCCGTTAGTCTTGTAAAAACAGAGTAATGCTTATAGCGCATTGTCGTTCCGGTTTTCGAGGGAGTCGAGTAAGAAGACATTTTGGATGTTGAATCTGAAAAAGTGTCTGAGACTTCTTCAATAATTGTGTGCAAGGAATTGCTTTGATTCACGCTTTCTTCGATGGATACTCTACTGGAGGTTTCTCCGAGTATGACCTGATTTCCTAGTACACGACCATATCTAAGGTTCATAAAGACTTATGAAGCCCTAGTTAGAGTACTTACCTTTGGATTGGCCTGTCGTCAATTTCCACTTGATTCAATTGCAACTTTCTGTCAAGCCACTGATTCCTCGTCTGCAACTTGCTTCCTGTACAAATTTGGTCAAGTTAGCTATGCTTCTATAAAGACAATCGAGTTTTGCTAACTCTTGTGATTGGTCTATGTGTATCACTTCAACTCAAGCTATGTGAGTCAAAATTTGACTTTCAGCTTCGACTTTTAGCAAAAATCAAAGGTTTAATCTGCAATCTGGAAAGTGAGTGAACATGTACCAATTTTGATCCGATTGAATCCAAAATTTCCCGGTGGCTTTATATTATGTTGGTCTAACACTGTATAAGTTCAAAAGTCAAAATTGATGTCTTTGGATAGCAGTAGTAAATAATCATGATTATTTATTTTTGCTAGGTTTTTGCACTATTTGGATTGGTTTGGCCAGCAAGTATACCACTTGTCCAAATCCCTGGAAGGACAAGTTTGGATAACTTTTGACTAAGTTTATCAACTGTTTTGTGTTCGCAGCTCTGATTTCAAGAATCTGGCTTAAGTCTCGCTCTTGTGATCTAAATTTCACCAAAATATATTTGTGGAGTCTACTAGATGTGCTTGACCTTGTGGTATGCCCAAATTTGCAAAATTTTCAAGTTTTGAAGCAGATATAAATAATCTTTATACAACTCCAGCTAAATTTTTACAACTTTTTGTCCCAACTTTGACACAGATCTGTTAAGCACCTTAAGTTAAGGTCCCTAGCCAAGTTTTATGAAGTTTGGACAATTATTGGTCAAATGGTCATCAATTTCCTGTCTGCAGACTAACTTTGCAAATTTAATCACAATTTTCAATCCAGTGATCCAAATCTTACCAAATTTGGTTTGTGGGCTTATTACAACATGGTCAAACTAGTGGTATGCTGACTTGGTCAAAAAAGTTAAAAAATGACTCAGATGTAAATAATCATGATTATTTACTCTATTGATCATTTTTTTCATCTTTTTGGTCAACTAAGCATGTATACATGTTTATCACATCAATATAAGCCTATGAATTAATTCTCAAGAAATTCGGACTAGTTTTTTCCAAATTACACTCAAGATTCAAAAAGTCGGTACAAACTTTAGTTTTTACCCAGGTTTTGGTCAGTTTAGTGATCCAAATCTTTTGGGCCTTTACAAAAGTTGTTTGTACACATGTTGTGAGTCAATGGTATGAACCTTAGTCAATTTAGAGCAAAACGTTAATAATCACAATTATTAACTTCAGGCTTGAAATGAACACTTTTTTGTAATTTTTTCACAGACAATCTTTACATGAGCTATTTTAAGCCTATGAATCAAGTCAAAACTTAATTTGGCCTAAAATATCAAGAAAAAGTAAATAATCTAAGTTTTGGCCAGCTCGTGAAATTTTTACCTTGAAGTGTCCTTGAGCTTACCAATTGATTCAGACAAATTTTTAACTTACTCTCCAGTGGGATTGAGTAGTTTTGAGTCTTTTCGAGCTATTTCTAGCCGTAGACTTGAAATTCTACAACTTCAAAGAACACTCACACTTGATTCTTTCAGAGAGAGTAATTTTCTAAAATCCACCTCGGATCCTACTTACCCTACTCCTAGATTCTCATGCAATGGGGTTGTGGAAAGTGTCCACAAACCCTCGTTTTCTTATCTTTTATGTTTTTCTGAGCACTGATCTTAAGACTTGTTTCGTCTACCAATCATTCTCAAAATCCTAATCTAATTCTATAATCCTACAATCCTAAAGGCACTCACCAAGTACGATTACTTCCAAGCTACCTCTACACAACAAAAGACAACAATCTTAAGCTATGCGGTTTCTAAAAGAAAGTTTTGAACTCTAGGCGAACCTAGAGGAAGTTAAAGGATAACTTCGCAAGACGCTCATGTTTTTTCCTAGTTTAGGTCTCTTCGATCCTTGGCAAGAGCGCCAAATGTGGGACGCATGTCTAACCTCACCATCCTATCTTATTGCAGTATTAACGAGAACCACGATTAATTTGTCAAACCATGAGAGGAAGCTGACTCGACTAGTGCATAGAGGCTACAAGAGGGTGTCAATCTCTCAGAAAATAACTAACAACTCGCATCTAACTCAAGCTGCACTCAAGTGATTGAAATCACCAAAAGCCAATCGCTCATCGATAAACAATTCAAATCCGTTACAACATCAAACGACATCCAAACGTAACGAAACTTCTAGGACAAGTTTATAAGACCTAAGCACACATGTCTATGGCCCCAAACTACACTTTAGGTCAAGTTCCAAAGTTGCGATTATTAACAGCAATGGATTTTTGACCTAGTCGTTTTCAACTTAGAATGCATCTAAATGCTTAGCAATGATGCCCCAATACCCTGCCTATGCTTAGTTTCTGATTTGAACATGTAAATTCCTAGTTCTGATGAAATTAGGTTGTGGATCGATGACACCAAAAGCTACGAAATACTGTGAATGCTTATGTCAATGCGTAGAGCTCTTACCTGCGGTTGCAATGCAACAAACGTGACTGCAATGTGACAACCGAGGAGGGAGTAGGAAGTGCGAGAAGGAGAGGAGTGAGCACCGTTAGCTCACGCTGCGTTTCTATTATCCATAGCTTATAAAAAAATTACAAAAATTGGCTTTTATACCTTAGCCAAGGTTTTTGGGTGGTCAAAACTAACAATTTGGAGTTCTACCAAAGCTCGGAAATGACAGGTTGATACAATCTTGAAGCTTGTAGCCCCGGCTCATTAATTACAGAGTTTATTCGAGAAAATAGGAGTTACAATATTCTCGATTTATCAAAATAATATGTGTCTTACAAAGAGAACTCCGAAAAATGGTATCCGTGTTAGCTTGCTGCTAACACCTAAGGTCAAAGGACTTTTACACTAATTATTGGAGGTCTTCAATGAAGCTAACCCTAAGGTCTTATGCTCCATTGGTTAGCCTTGCTCTTTGATTGACCATCTCTGATTTGGACCCCTTTACCATTGGCCCCGTGTTGAGATAGATTTAAACACACATGTCTATATCTTAACCCTTGTTCCCGTTTATTCTCCCACATTAAATGATTAGTTTAATATGAGAAAATAATTTGGGTTGGTTAGATATTAGATTTTATGAAACTCCCCCCTTGTTTTTTGTGCTCTTCTCTCTTGAATCATTTCAATGATATCCTTTGCCTTTTTCTCTACTAGAATTCTTTCTATATATAAAAATTATTGTAATTACTTCTCTTTTTCTTATCATAATCAATGATCATGCTCGTGTATATTATCAACATCATCAAGGTGCATCAAGTAAGGTAATAGGTGTCCATGGGTACATCATCATTCTTTGTATCTACCTTCAATGTGTATATATTGCAAAATTTGGCAGGAGAAGCATTGCATTTATAATGAGAGTCATCAAGTAACACCGTTCTTCTTGGATCACACCCAAAACATTTTTCCAAGGGCTTAAACATTTCTTACATGCCTAGATTGTTTGGCCTAAAAAATCTATATTCTCCATATGTATAACAACTTTCTTGTCTCCAAATGGAAAAAATAAAAAAAGAATTACTCCCAGTCACCATTAAATATTCCAAATTTCAACACATTTCATTTTGACAAATTATAATCCATTTCATTTGAAAAAATCCCAACATTAAATTTTTCAGCAGAACTTGTACAAAATTTATGCATCCAGAATGTCAAATTAAGTATTTATTTTCAGCATAATAGTTGGTATATACAAGGAACATGGTTGAAAACCATGCTTGAAACTCTAGTGGTGCACTTGTCTTATAGCACATTCTCTAACATCTCATGTTGCAAATTTTGGCACTTCAAATATTGACAATGCTCATCCAACATGCTAGAAACTAGTAAGCATTGTTAAGATGGATCTAGGAGCTAATTTCTTACCTCATGAATTCAAGAAAAATATAAGAATTAAGCATATCTAGAATATCTAAAAATAAATTTTGCAAGGTTCTTAGATTATGATCCTAAGACCATCCTTGACCTTTGTTGACATCAAAATGCCTAGTCATTAATCAAGAATGGTCATGTTTTCTTTCGGGGGTTGCACCTTGTCGGTATATAGATGTATCGTGTGTACTAGATAAAAGCGTATAATTATACATCATATCGGTTACAAATTAACACTTACATGAGGCCTACCAAAAGATTTATGTTCTAGGATGTATTTGAATTATGGAATGGAAATGGCTTAAAGAAATTGCTTCCATTTACTCATTTAAGATTATCCAAACTCCTAAGGCCTTTCAACTATGCATGTAGCTAGATCCTTGATTGTGTTAAATGAACAACCATCTGAAGGATCAAGACCATGAAGGAATATAGAAAGTCAAAAATGTCTTAAAACTAGGCTAGCATGCCTAGATTTAAGAAGATTCTAGCATGCTTGTTTATGGGACCATGCAAGAAGGCTACGTCTCATAATCATGCTTAAGTGTATTATTTCAATTTTGCACTTCAATAAAGAGATTGTTCTTGGTCCACAAGCCATGTTGGGATCACTTATTACACAATAATTCTATCGCCTTTCTATGATGCTTGATGCAAATACCTTGCTTGATTTCCCAAATAATTAGGATGGTTGCTAGACCATGCCTCAATGCTTAAATGGTGGGTCTTAAGACCATATCGGAGTCCATACAAGTGAGGGCAGTCACAAGACCATATGATCATTAAAGTGATGAATACAAAGGCTTTGTTTCTTGGTCCCATGTCCATGATTGAGATTCAAAATGGTCCTTAATACTTAGATATGGAGATTCAAGGGCTTGTTAATTTTGGTAAATTGTTTATAGTGGACAATACTTGGGTTCCAAAATAGTGATTATTGTTACCATATACATGTGGTAGTGATGTGTGTGAACACACTAGGACCGCCGGGGCATTTTTTCCCTCTTTAGGAGGTTTTTTTCCCCCGTGCATTGTATATACGCCCATCACTCTAGGGCTATCTATCTTTCCATTGCACACTAAGTAACACACTCTCTATTGTGTGCCTTGAGTTTCCTTCGTCTTCTCCAAGCTGTGTGTGTTTCTCTGCAACCCTAATTCCAACAATTGGTATCAGAGCAGGTCACGTCCTCTCGGGCTTAGTCGCCAGCTGCTCCAGCACACGCCTGCTCACTTTCTCCGATTTCAGTGAGCTTTGGCGAGCGTTCGCATGTCGACAAATATTTTGGGCAGCTCGAAGAGCTTGGTCTGCTCAGAATTTTGATTTGGGCTCATTTCGGCCTCCATTTCCACTACAGGCAGTACTGCACAGGCTATTTCGTCATTTTGTGCAGATTTTCTGTCAGTGCCGTTTTCTGCATAACAGGTATCTTATAGTCTTCTACGGTTTGTGCTATATAGCACAAGTTGTTCCCGCTCCATTTCTCCTATTTTCGGGCAGTTTTCACATCAGGTGCAGCATTTACCATGGCTGACAACAACAACACAGATGTGTTCAAGATGTTTGCTGCTGAGGACAGGTTGGATGCGGACAACTACCCTCTGTGGGCTTATATGATGCAACATGTTCTTGTGTCAAAAGGTGTCTGGAACATTGTGCAGGGCATTGATGTACGTCCTGGTTCTGAGGATGTAGGCGATGTTGAGAATTTTGCAGGTCTTGCTGCAAGGATTGCAGTTGTTAGAGTTGTTTTGCCTACGGTAGAACAAGCGCGTTGGGATGTTAAGGATGCACAGGCTCATGCATTGATTGCGTTGTCTGTGAAGCGCACCATTATTCCTCACATCCGTTCAACAAAATCTGCAAAACAGGCTTGGGATATTCTAGCAGGTCTTTATGCAAGCCGCAATGAGGCTAAAATTGCTTTGCTGCGTAAAGAGCTGGAGTCGAAGATTATGCATGAGGAAGATGATATGGACACTTTCCTTGCTAGTGTCAAGGATATCAATGAGTAGCTTATTTCTGCAGGTGAAGTCATTTCAGACAGTTCCCTTGTGCAGACTGTTCTTGATGCCTTACGAGATTCCTACCAGACTTTTGCTAGTACTTGGAGACTGATGACCCAAGGAAATCCTGAAGTTGTCAAGTTTGATGCATTATGCACATTGCTGTTGCAAGAGTCACTTTCTAGAAAAAACAGGACTAGGCAGCGTGCAGTTGAACAGGCTTTTATTGCTTCTCAAAGAAAGGGTGGTAACAGTAATGCAGCCACTTCTTATGGTTCTTCTGCGAGTGGCAAAAATTCTGTTCGTAATGCTTCTGGTGGCAGCACTTCGTCTGGCAATTCTGGTGATAAGGGCAAAAAGAAGATGCGTTGCCATTATTGTAAAGCCAATGATCACTTGATCAAGTCGTGTCCTAAGTTGAAGGCCAAAGAGGCTAAGAAGAAAGAGGGTGGTTCCACTGCAAATGCTGGTTCCACTACAAATGCAGCCATTGTTGAGTCTTCTGTGAAAGGAGATTGTGATGCTGATGTTGATGCAGAATGGGCTTTTAGCGCAGAGTGCACTTACAATCCTGCTGTCCATGATGCATGCTTGTCAGTTGCTGCAGATTCACATGTGTGGTATTTCGACAGTGGTGCTACAAAGCACATTACCTCACATCGTGAATTGTTTACCTCTCTCGAGTCTGTCCCTCATGGGAATTCAGTCACTTGTGCCAACAACGCCTCTTATCCAGTTCAGGGAGTTGGAAAGATTGTGCTCACTGCTGCTAATGGCAGTTCCTTCACACTTGTTGATGCACTTTATGTACCTGGGATCAAGAAGAATCTCTTGTCTGTATCCGCACTTGCTAGACTTGGACTTGTAGTCAAATTTGTGGATGACAGATGTACAGTTCATGATCTCAGTTTTGGTGATGAAATTGTTGCATCTGGGCTTTTGTGCCGTGGGCTGTATAAGCTCACTTTGTATGACAAGTGTGGACAAAATTTTGCAAATTCTGTTGCAGATTCAAGGGCTATTTCAGATGCAAAACTTTGGCATGCACGTTTTGGTCATCTGAATTTTGCCAGTTTGCTGCGTTTGCAGAAATCTGATATGGTTGCTTCTTTGCCGCCTCTTGAAGCACCTGTCAAACATGTTTGTGAAGGCTGTATTCTGGGTAAAATGCAACGTTCTAAGTTTCCAAAGGATGGTTCAGTTAGGGCCACATGCAGGTTGCAACTTGTGCATAGTGATGTTTGTGGGCCCATGCAAACTCCGTCCTTGGGCAATTACCTGTACTTCGTGACTTTCATTGATGATTACTCCAGGCATGCATGGGTATTTCCACTTAAAGCGAAGTCCGAAGTTTTTATGTGCTTCAAACAATTTTTGGCTATGGCTGAAAATGTCTCAAAATGTACTATGGGCACCCTCCGTTCCGATCGAGGGGGGGAGTATATGTCTCATGAATTTAATGCATTTCTGGCTAGTCGTGGGATAAAACACCAATGTACAGTGCCTTATACACCTCAGCAAAATGGTGTTGCTGAGAGGAAAAATAGGTCACTAACGGAAATGGCACGATGTATGGTCAAAAGTCAAGCTTTGCCGCATTCTTTTTGGCTTGAGGCCATCATGTGTGCCACTTATGTACTTAACAGGTGTCCTACAAAAGCTTTGCAGTCTATTACTCCATATGAAGCATGGCATGATAGAAAACCTTCTATTGAGCACATGTGTGTTTTTGGTTGTTTGGCATATGCTTTGGTGCCACAAGTGCAGCGCAGAAAATTGGATGATAAGGCTGTCAAATGTATTTTTGTTGGTTATAGTGCTGAAAGCAAAGGTTACAGGTTGTATCATCCGCAAACAAAACGTATTCTGGTTTCACGGGATGTAGTGTTTGTGGAAGACTCTGTTCAGCCCTTGCTGTCATGTACTAGAGACAGTAATGTAAGCTCACAGGACATTTATGACAATTTGTTGCCTCTTTTCAGTGGTGGAAATACGAATGTAAGTTCCAATGAGGCAAATGTACAGCCTATGGGGGTTTCTGAAAATGTTTTAGAACAGCCTATTACTGATGCAGATGTACATGATGTACTTGATGAGGAAAGGGCTGAAAATGAGCAGGCTAGAGGTATGCCAAAATGGCTGATGCACACTTTGCGTGACAGTAAATTGGATGCACCTTTATCTAGTCGTACTCGTTCAGGCTCTCGCCATGCATCTTATGCATCAGATTGTTATGCTTTGGCTGTGTCTAGTTTACATGATGTTGAGGAGCCTCTGTCTTTTGATGAAGCACAGAATTCAGAAAATTGGATTGCTGCCATGAAATCAGAATATGATGCACTTATAGAGAATGACACATGGACTTTATGTGATTTGCCTCCTGGCAAAAAGGCCATTGGTACGAAGTGGGTTTACAAGTTGAAACGCAAGCCGGATGGTGAGATCGATCGCCATAAGGCTCGACTTGTTGCAAAGGGTTATGCACAACAAAAAGGCATAGATTATGAAGAGACTTTTGCTCCCACTTGTCGTATGACTACTGTCCGTTTTCTATGTGCATTGGCAGCTCATTTTGGTTGGGATGTACATCAAGCAGACATTGTTACTGCTTTCTTGAATGGTGACATATTTGAGGAAGTTTATGTAACGCAGCCTCGCGGTTTTGTCATAAAAGGACAAGAGGACAAAGTGTGCAAATGTAAGAAGGCTTTGTATGGGTTGAAGCAATCTCCTCGTGCTTGGTATGAGAAAGCTGACACTCATTTGGTTAAACGAGGCTTTCGTAATAGTCCAACAGAAAGCACATTGTATGTAAAACGTGAGGATGATGTATTTCTCATTGTGGTTCTTTATGTTGATGATTTGCTGATCACTGGACCAAATGAGAGACATATTGCTGAATTTAAGGCTGATTTGAATGCTACTTTCAAGATGAAAGATTTGGGGCTGTTGCATCATTACTTGGGTATACAGTTTAAGGAGTGTGATGGTGGTATTGCCTTGTGTCAGAAAAGTTACATAGAGACATTGCTATGTAAGTTTGGACTTGAGGATTGCAAACCTATTGCCACTCCCATGGAAACAGGTTTGAAGTTGAGTCTACATGATGCTGCCGATCCTGCTAATGTCACTCTTTACCAAGCTGCTGTTGGCTGCCTCATTTATGTATGCAACACGAGGCCAGATATACAGTTTGCAGTCTCGCAGGTCAGCAGATTTATGCATAGCCCAGGGTCTAAGCATTGGCAGGCTGTCAAGAGGATTTTCCTCTACCTTAGTGGCACTTTACATCTTGGCTTGTTTTATCCCAAGGGGGGATCATTGCCGCCAGACTTACATGCTTTTTCGGACTCAGATTGGGCTGGTTGTTTTGACACGCGAGTGTCCACAAGTGGTTTTTGTTTCATGCTTGGCGGTTCATGTATATCATGGTTGAGAAAGAAGCAACCTACTGTGGCCACTTCGAGTTGTGAGGCTGAGTACAGGGCAGTCTTCACAGCTACGGTTGAGTGTGTATGGCTCAGACGCCTTATGGCTGACTTGGGTGTTGGACGGGACACTGCCAACACTATCTACACTGACAGTCAGAGCGCATTGGCAGTTGCGAGGAACGCAGTTTTTCATGCTCGTACAAAGCACATTGAGGTGCATTACCACTATGTCAGGGAGAGGCTCTCAGCAGGATAGATCAGCTTGGCTTATGTGCCAACACAGGACAACCTTGCAGATCTTTTCACAAAGGCATTGTCTCGTGAGAAACTTGAAGCTTTCCGCAAAGCTTTGGGCTTACTCCCCTTTGTGGACTGATCCTGTCCTCAGGGCATGGCACTTCCCTTTACTCATGTGCCAGCTCTCGTTCACCGCATCACTCCAGTGGGGATTTGTTACCATATACATGTCGTAGTGATGTGTGTGAACACACTAGGACCGCCGGGGCATTTTTTCCCTCTTTAGGAGGTTTTTTTCCCCCGTGCATTGTATATACGCCCATCACTCTAGGGCTATCTATCTTTCCATTGCACACTAAGTAACACACTCTCTATTGTGTGCCTTGAGTTTCCTTCGTCTTCTCCAAGCTGTGTGTGTTTCTCTGCAACCCTAATTCCAACAATTATGGTTGCTATAACATTCCTGAATCCTAAACCTTGGATACTGGACATTATCTATATACATAACAATGAGCATGGTCATAAGACTATGCTATCGTAGTAGGGAGAAATTCTAAGCTTGGATTATTGGTGGTTGGTCCGTGCTTCATTCCAATATGCTTGGCCCTAGCACCATGCTTAAAGTGCTCATGGGCCCAAGACCTTACTACGTTATCATCATAAGGATCAATGCCAAGCTAGGAACCTTGGTCCAAAATCTTGGCATATGGACAAGTCTTGAGTTCCAACATGGTCACAATACCATCCTTGAACACTTAGATGGATGTCGGTACTTTATCTATATAGTTAAAAGAGAGCACGGTCATAACATCATGCTATCATGCAAGGGATAAATTTCAATCTTGGATTGTTGATACCAAGTCCTTGATTCGATGAAAAAATAGTACCTGGTCTTCATCCAAACACCATGCAGGGGTACATGATTGTCAAAATACCATGCAAGGATGCTTGATAATAATACCATGCTTTGATGATTGAATGACATCAATTCATGGGACTTCCCAACATGCTTTCATGGTCCAAAAACTTTACAATGCTCAAATATGAATCTTCAATGAAAATATTGTGCTTGGTTTGGAAGTCATGGTATAAAGCTTCATCCCAACACTATGTACACGTGAAATTAAACAGATGCTTGGTCATAGGACCTCGCTTGGATAATTAAAAGCCAGGAAGTCATAAGGCCTCCTTGGTCCTAGGACCATGCGTGAATTTTTGATGTCCAAATACCTTGAAAAGTCTCTTGATTGCAAGACAATGCTCGAATCCAAAACTCTAGCAAGATGCTTGGTATCAAAATTGTGTTTGGATTCCAAGTAAAACATGATAAGTTGCATATTGCACTAAAATTAAGAAATTACTAAGGACAGTGACAAATATGAAATAGGCCTTTTAATTCTTATTGGTCTTAAGATCAAAATTGAACATTCTCTATGAGCATAGTCTAGAAAACTTTCTAGGATGGTCCCTAAGCTCATTACAACATGCTCTATCTCAATAGAATCGTTGAATGCTTGGTCACAAGATTATTTTATCATGCTATGATACGAGGAAATGATGAGAATCTAACACCAGATTAGAGAGTTTGAGACTTTAAACCCAATTTGGGAATCACCAATGTCTTGAATATTTGGCCCTATGAAAAAATCTCAAATTTTTTAAAAAATCAAAGACTTTCATAAGGTAGCACTTGAAAAGGCCTTTTGAGCCATGCTCTCAAAACATTGGTTAAGATTTGACCATGTGGTCAAATCTTAAGCTTGTTTTGAAAGTGGGAATTGGTAAATTCCCAAATTCACTAATATAGTGTTAGATGTCTGGTACAAAACCCATACTTGAATGCTCAAGGTAAAAATCTAGAATTTTTTATCCTTGGTCATAGGAATAATAAAAGAGTCCATCTTGAATTGGGTCTCAAGTCCGTGTTTCAATACATCAAGATTAGCATGGTCAAAATACCTCACTGCCATGGAAGTTATCAATATTCAACTTATATTATTTGCCCCAAAACTAGATATCACGACCAGATACAATACACCCAAAAACAAATACCAAGAACATGTAATCATTTACATGGTCCCAAGACCTTTGTTAAGAACTCAAATGGTCTTGAATTCTTGGATATTGAGTATCCATACCGATTATGAATAAATGGAAATGAGCATGGCCACAAGATGATGATACCATATTGAGCATCAAGATCAAGCTTGAATTTTTGGTCCCAAGTCTTGGTATGAAGGTGAAACTTTAGTTTGCAAATGGTGATTCTATGACTTGTATGCAAATAAAGACCATTGGTTTGAAGACCATGCTAAAATTCTATCGAGTGTGGTGATAAGACCATGTTTGGATGTGTGATCTCATGACCATGCTACAAAGTCAAAATGTTGTATGTTGAGAAAATATAAAATAACATAATTTCTACTATTGACCCCACATGATATGCATTGTTTTATTATGGGTCCCCCCCCCCCCTCCAAAGCAAAGAAGCAAGACCCTGCAAAATACAAAAGACCCAAGATATAATACCTAAGAGTATGAGAGAATTTATGTGTTCAACATGGTCCCAAGACATTGCTAGCATGCTTTGTTTATTACCGATATGATCATAAAAGCACACTAGCATGTTGCATTTTAGGAATTCACTCTCTCGCATGGTCCCAAGACCATGCAAGCATGTAGATGTCAAGACCATGCTTGAATTAACTACCTCCAAGTTTTGTGCTTGATTGCAAGGAGTGTTCTCTATTCTCAATCCATGCTTGGATGCTTACTCTTAGCCTCTCTCTCTCTCTCTCTCTCTCTCTCTCTCTCTCTCTCTCTCTCTCTCTCTCTCTCTCTCTCTCTCTCTCTCTCTCTCTCTCTCTCTCTCTCTCTCTCTCTCTCTCTCTCTCTCGTATTATTTTATTATATCATTTGGACATGTCTCCTCTTTTTCCTCTTTGAGAGAAAGAACTTAATTATTTATTTTTATGCATCTAAATTCTCATTGGACCCCTTTAAAGCCTATCTAATAGGATTCAAGCACATCATGAGGGCCACATGTGGAGGATTTTGACATGTGTCTTTTATGCTTCTTAAGTCATTTGGTTTGAATTGAACACTTCAAGCACTTAGTCAATTAAGCATGGAAACCATTTATGGCTCTTGAGAGTTTATCTTTGAATTGAACACTTCAAGAACCTTAGTCATTTAAGCATAAAAACCATCTCAAGATTTGGGCAAGGTTACCACAAACACTCTTAAGCACTTTAGCATCTCTCCTCTTGGTCCCGTGATAAGGTAAATCTAGAAGCACTTATTGCACATTGCTCTTTGGTAGACTATCTTCTTTTGGACCCCTATTGAGATGCAACCGTTTCTCCTTTTGGTCCCCAATTGAGATAAGTCTAGAAGCACATATCTATATCCTAGCTCTTGTTCCCCTTTTATCTTCCCATATTAAATGACATTTTAATATGAAAAAATCATTTGGTAAAGTTAGATATTATATTTTTTGACATTACCTCTCTCTTGAAATCCTATTCGTCCTCGACTATGAGGTAGAGAAGATAAATCCTAGTCATTAGTCCATGTTTCTTAGTGGGTAGAGGATCCCTTTTTACCCTACCACATCATTCAGAATGGATGATCAATCCATTTGGTGCTTGGGAGACTTAGCTGCCGTCGCAAGCATGTCTGCTCTTTAGTCCATATCATACTTCCAAAGTAGAGTGACAAGTTCTACTTGGTGTTTGGGAGATGTCGTCACCACAAACCTGATCCTAAGAATGCATACTTCTTAAATTTGGGGCACAATAAAAGAAAGAGAATGAGTCTTATAAGACAAAAACATTGTTCATTTAAAATGCCTTTTCATATAAGCTTACTCTAGTGTAGCATTGTAAGCATTGACAAGGTTCATATTATCCTTAAGCTGAGTTCTTTGCATCCATCTAGCATCTTTAAAAGGATACTTCTTAAACTCAACAAGATATCATTGGGTAATATTATCATTTCTTAGTACCTTGTCTTCGTATCAAAGAATCGATTTGCCTACAACACCTCTTCTTGATCTTGGATCTCTGGCAAGTCCTCCATTATTGGTTCTTTTGGTGGTTCTCCTTTGTAAGGCTTGAGTAGGTTCACATGGTTAGCATTGTGAATGATCCAATGGTTAGGCAATCTTTAACTAATAAGCCATCTCATTGATTGGCTTAAGAATTTTAAAAGAAAAGACCATAGTATTTTTTTGCTAGTTTAGCATAATACTCTTGGTGTCTCGTAGGATTCTTGCCCGTAGTATGCCTTAGACGAGCCTTGAGAAACTTTAGCAAGACCCAATCATTTTCCTTAAAGGCTAAGGCTCTTTTGTGCTTATTAGAATCAACGTTTTTTGCCTTTGCTTTGAGATGGATATAACCTCTTTAATCTTTGAAAAAGATTCTCGTGAGTCTCAGCTATATTCATCAGCAGCAAAGATCTTCCCATATACTTTAAGTAATAAGGGATTTTTGGATCTTCTCTCTTTAACCTCAAAAGGTGCTTTCCCCATAGAAGTATGTACAATTTCATTGTACAGATACTCTATAAGAGGTAGGTACTTCTCTCATTGAGAACAGTGATCTACTTCCATGACATAGGCTTTTAGTAGATTCAAGAAACATTAGATTAGTTATTTCACTTTGGCAATCCGTTTGTGGATGATAGGCCAAAAGATAAATTTAATTTACTTTCTAGATTCTCAAAGAGATTCTTCTAGAAATTATTGGTCATTCTAGGATCTTTGTCTGACACTATGGATGTTGGCAATACTTGAAATTTTGAGATCTAAAGAGGGTTGCCATTTGATGTGCCTTAATAGTATTTGTAAAGGCATAGAGTGTGTTTTATTGCTAAGCCTGTTGATTGAAACAATCCAAGCTCCTTCCCTTGATCAAATTTAAATTTTTGGTATACTACACATTTTGAAATATACTCCTGTTTACTTTTCATGGTAGACCAACAAAAATACATTTCTATTCCTCAAAGGGTAGATTATGGAATCCTTCTTTGCCCCACATAATGAGAAGCGTGGGATGCATACTTGACCTTCTTATTGTATGGGCAAGTAACACATAGCCTATTGCCGTTTGGAAGATAATCATCCTCTAGGTGAATCGTTCTTTTTTTTCTTCCCTAATGCAAAGGCTATAATTACCTACTTAAAGTCTTGGTCAATAGCATGCTCATCTATCATAAAAGATAGATCATTGTGAGTTGCTATAGACACCACATTTACCCTTGGCCATTGTGAAAGTGCATTGACCACTTGATTGTGCTTGCCAACAATGTGAGCAATATGAAATTTCAATTGTGAAAGAAAATTTTCCCACCTCATTTGTTTGTCGGAGAGCTTGGTTTGCGTCATGAATTTCTTGAGGCTTTGTGATCCATTTGTAGGATGAATGGAGTCCCCAAGAGATAGTGCTTCTATGTGTCTAGGGCATGTAGAACAGCTAAAAGCTCTTTTTCATATATGCTCAAGATCCGTTCATTGGCATTGAGCCTTTGGCTCTCATATACTATGGCATGCCCTTCTTGAAGCGAAACTGTTCCAAGGCAATCACCACAAGCATCACATTGGACCTCAAATGGCTTTGAGAGAAACGAAATCATAAGGACTGGTTGGGAGGTAAGCTTCTCTTTGAGCTTGTCAAAAACATTTTGTTCTTTAGCAGTCTATGAGTACTTAAAGTTCTTCCTTGTTAAGTCATGTGATGGTCCTGCTATTTGAGAGAATATTGCTATGAAGTGTCTATAGTATGCACACATACCAATAAAGCTTCTTAGCTCACGTAGATTCCTTGGATTAGGCCATGCTTTTATTACCTCCAGCTTTGATAGATTCATACATATACCATCTTGAGAGAAAATGTGACCTAAATATTGAATCTCTTGTAGGAAAAAATCCCTTTTCTTTTGATTAATAAAAAGCTTATTCTCTCTCACAACTTGAAAGATTACTTGGAGATGTCACTTGTACTCCTTAAGAGAATTTGAGTGGCCTGAAGATTCTTGTCCATTGTGAGTTTGAATGCAACTGGAGTATTTTCCAAGCCAAAACTTGTAACTTATCAAATAGATCTTCTATCCACGGCATCGAAAATCTTTTTTTTTATAGTGATCCTATTTAGTGCTCTATAGTCGACACACATGTGATATTTGCCATCTTTCTTTTGCATTAAAAGTATTGGTGAATAGAATGGAGAGGAGCTAGGCCTCACTATCTCTTTTTCCACCAATTCATGGACTTGCCTCATGATCTCCTCTTGTTGACCTTGTCAAACTCAATAAGGAGGTTTATTAGTAGGCAGTGAGATTCCTAATAGATGCTCTATTGCATGGTCATAATCCCCTTGTTTTGGAGGTAGCTCACTAGGGATATCATCAATGAAAACATCATGGAATCCATTTAGGAAATTAGAAAACTCTAATTCCTCTCGATTCCTTTTATTGCTACTTGTGAAAACATTAGAAACATTTACAGATTCTCTAACAAAAATCATATACGCAAAAATAGAGCTTTTCATTGACTTATCAAAAGCAAGAGTATTTACTTATTTTTATGCATCTAAATTCTCATTGGACCCCTTTAAAGCCTATCCAATAGGATTCAAGCACATCATGAGGGCCACATGTGGAGGATTTTGACATGTGTCTTTTATGTTCTTAAGTCATTTGGTTTGAATTGGACACTTCAAGCACTTAGTCAATTCAGCATGGAAATTGTTTATGCCTCTTGAGAGTTTCTCTTTGAATTGAACACTTCAAGTGAAGGTGCCACTAGAAGCATGTGCGAGTGCAAATTTGAGATCAGAGACAGACAGAGAGAGAGAGAGAGAGAGAGAGAGAGAGAGAGAGAGAGACCTGCTTTGGGTGGAGCGCACAACAATGTTATCCTATTTGCAGGTCCTTATTCTATTGTATTAAAGAATAAGTGTATAATGTTTAAGTTAGTAGATAGGTTAGTAGTAAGTGGGATGTCTAGCCAGTTGGCCTGAATCCCAACAAGCTCCCACTTGAAGGCCAACGTAGCCCAAGTGACCTGGTATGTACAATCGTGAAGCAATCTAGTGGCTTCAACCTATATCCATCAACTCACTGCAATGTGTAAACCGCTCCAAAGCTCCAATGCTTGCTGCCAGGATTTGCCATATATCAGCTCACCACTCCCACTACAAAAGCAATGTCTAGTCTTGTGGCCACCATAGCATACATGAGACTGCCCACTGCCAGAGAATATGGTACCTTAGCCATTTTAGCTCGCTCAGCGTCAGATTTGGGTGCATCTTCCTTGCTGAGTTTCAAGAATTACTGTATTGGGGTACACAATGCTTTCCCCCCCTGCATATTGAAATGCTACAAAACTTTCTCAATGTATGTTTCCTAAGATAACTCAAGAATACAATGTTTGAAATCTCTTTTGATTCGCATGCCAAGAAAGTGTATAGCATCCCCCAAGTCTTTTATTGCAAAATTATTGCTAAGTGTTTTCTTCAAGTTGGCAATTTCCGCAATGGATTTCCCAACTATAAGCATGTCATCAACATACAAAACTAGAATAATCATCGAGCCATCATCTAGTTTTCTTGTGTACAAGCAATGATCCTCTTCACTATTTTTATATCCTTGAGACCTCATACATGCATCAAATTTATGATACCACTGCCTTGAACCTTGATTTAATCCATAAAGTGCCTTTTTGAGCTTACATACTAGCTCCTCACGAGATGCATTCTCCTGAACAAACCCTTCAGGCTGCTGCATGTAAACATCCTCATCGAGATCCCCATGAAGAAATTTTGTCTTCACATCCATTTGGACAAGTTCCATGTCCTCAATCTCTACAAGACCAAGTACGGTTCTAAGGGTTGTCATCTTGACTACAGGCGAGAAGATTTCATCAAAATAGACTCCCTTTTGTTGTTTGAACCCTTTGACTACAAGTCTAGCCTTGTAATTTGGATTTGGATCACCTGAGGTAAATTTCTTCTTGTAAACCCATTTGCAAGGTAAAGCTTTCGCATCATTTGGCAGTTCTACTAAGTCCCAAGTATCATTAGCCAGAATCGTGTATACTTAGATTCCATAGCCTACTCCCACTTCACCACATCATCTGTCATCATGGCTTCTTGGTAGCAGCTTGACTCACCGCAATTGGTCAACATGATGTAATCAAGACCTGGCTCAAAACGTGCAGGTGGACGAGAGACTCTAGTAGACCGTCTCACTTCTTGACCATTGCTAGCCGCTCCCTCTAGAGCAATGCTAGTGGAAGGTACATCACTAGCCCACTACGGATGACTTGACGAGATTTTGGGTGCCAAAGACGATATCCCATATCTCCATCTGCACCATATGCAATGAAAATACATTTGTGTGACTTTGGCTCTAACTTCTGTCGAAGTTGTTTAGGCACGTGAGCATAAGCTTCACAACCAAAAACACGTAGATAGTCATAGTGGGGCTTACGTTTAGACCATAACTCCTCTGGAATCTCATAATTCAATGGCTTACTAGGCGAACAATTTATAATATGCACTACTGTCAAGACGGTTTTGGCCCAAAAACCTTGTGTGAGATTTTCTCTAGAAAGCATGGATGTGACTCTTTCCTTAATCGTACGATTCATGTGCTCAGCAAATCCATTTTGAGCTGGTGTGTATGGTGCATTAAACTGCCTTTTAATCCCCCTTTTAGCATAGAAATTGTCAAACTCCTTGGAGACATACTCTCCACCATTGTTAGTTTTCAACCTCTTGAGTTTCTTGCCATACTGATTCTCAACGAGTGTAAAAAAAATTTGGAACACAGAAAGAACTTGATCCTTATGTTTCAAAGGATATGCCCACACCTTTCGAGTAGAGTCATCTATGAATGTCACAAAATAGCTAGGCCCCCCTAGAGATTTGGTTGACATAGGACCACAAACATCACTATGCACTAAATCTAGAGGTTCAACTCGCTTTTGACCCAATGGTAAGTGCACCGACCTAGTCTGTTTGCCATAGATACAGTGCTCACAAACAGGAAAGTCAACATAAGACAAGACAGGTAAGTAGCCAAAACGAGTCAGAGTTTTCATTCCTTTTTGGCTAATATGACCTAGCCGGCAATGCCACAACTCAATAGACGGCAACTCGGCTATAGATATGTAATCATGACCAACATCTGACACATGCATGGAATACAAGGGACCAGGCTTCTGACCTTTGAGTACAACAAGATTACCTTTGCGTACTATCCACGAACCATTGCCAAATGTGGTGTTGTAGTCCAAATCATCAAGCTGACCAACAGAAATCAAGCTTTTAGTCAACTTGGACACATGCTTGACATTACATAAAGTAAAGTGCGTGCCATTCCTTAGATGTTCCGACACCCTCAATGTCTAGTTCATAAGCATCACCAAGTCTCACTTTTCCACAAGAGTGAGAATAAGTAGAGAACCACTCTCTATGTGGTGTCACATGAAAACTCGCACCAGAATCTACTATCCAATCCTGTGCATACTACGCATCTTCTGTAACAAGAGCCTCGACAGGTAGATCTGCTGTGAAGACCAATACGTCAGAGGTAAGTGGCATAACAACCACTAGAAGAGTCTCTACAATAGGAGCATTTGAAGACTCTAGCACATTGATCTCCTCTAGCTTTTCTTTGCCCTTGTTTGAATCATCAGACTTAGAAGTTTCACCGGATTGTTTATCCTTCTTGCTTTGCTGCCATTTCCTGCAATCCTTCTTTACATGCCCTTTTTTATGGCAGTGAGAGCACTTGACATTACGCATAGAACCCCGAGACTTACTGTGTTAGCCCCCATGTTCCTTGCTTTGGCACGACTTTGAGTGCGACCCCTACGTCTATCACTAGCAACATACGCATCACCATCCTTCTTGCCTTCGAGAGATTTCCTGCGAATATCCTCGGTAAACACACTCCCAAGGACGTCATTGTACACTAAAACGGTACCAGGTGCTGAGTTGTTAATCGCAATACAGAATGTATCCCAAGACGAGGGTAAACTATATAGCAAGAAGATACATTTGATTTCCTCATCGCAAACCAAACCCTGAGTGGTCAACTGAGTAAAAATGATATTGAACTCATTAATGTGAGTAGAAATAGTGCCCTCTTCCTTCATACAAAGGTCAAACAGCTTCTTCATCAAGAAGACCTTATTAATGGCACTTTTGTTCTCATAACTGGAACACAACTTATCCCATACATCTCTAGCAATCCTTTCTCCAACCATAGTAAAGTACATAGATTCGGCCAAATGCAAACGAAGGGTAGATTTGGCCTTAGCATCAAGTTTCTCCCACTCAACATCTGTATACTCGCCCTCTGGGCGCTCCATGATAGGATCTAGCTAGACTTTTTGTATAAGAACAACTTGAATTTGCTCTTTCCAGATAGAAACATTTGTCCAATCAAATTTTCGGATATTGTAAATATCCTTTTCACCACTAGATGACATGGTTGCAAGCTAAAGATAATATGGAGATAAACACTGATAATTTTGGGAAAAATTCATCAGAGTTTCCCTAGAAAAATTGACAAAATCTCAATCCAAAACTGTCACAAGAGATCAGTAACGCATCAAAATAATGCTCTCAAAGCATAAGACAGGTGCATCAACCACTAACTGTGCATAAAAGTTAAAAGTTGGCCCAAGATTGCCAACATGGCGTCAAATGCACCTAGCCCTCTCTATACATGTCCTATGGCGAGGCCACGAAAAAAGGGGTACTCCAACAACCTGTATCATCGAAAGGATCTCAACATTCAAATGCACCTAGCCCTCTCTATACATGTCCTATGGCGAAGCCATAAAAAAGGGGGTACTCAAGCAACCTGTATCATCGAAAGGATCTCAACATTCGAGAATCCCCCAGCTCAAAAAAACCTCACGCTATCGACCCTCACAAAAGGTTATGCAGACAAGAAACTAGCCTAGTCTCAAAAAGGGCCTCCGAACTGAGTCTCAGAAACGGTCAAGACTACCAAAAACAAGTTAAATAGACTCCACAAAAGGTACATATGGCAGTTTCCGCAACTCAATGTACATCCACTGTCAACAATACTGCAAGGTGCAGTATACGTGCTCAAACAGGCGCCAAACAAAATGTGCAAGCAGTAAACAAATCCCTACGGGGAGTAAAACCGCTCTCAAAAGAGCTCAAGCACTATCAAAAGTGCCAAAATAATGCATATCCGCATCAAGTACTCCCTCTGCAATCTGTGCTGATGCAAAACACTGCAACCTGTAAGAAACCTGGATGTTCTGTATGTATGCAAGAACCTTTGAGGAGATGGATGCCTGAAAAATCCGCGACAATGTCGATGCCGAAAAGTGCTCCTAATCAATCCATAAACACCATTTCAATAACACATAATAGCCATAAAACTGCTATATACCATCCCAAAATAGTCTTTGAACAACCTGCACCTGTGTCCTGTATCTGTATCTGTAGCTGTAGAAAAAAGTGAAGTTGAAAAATACAACTGCTGAAGCGTAGCTCGGATGAAGCTTTCGACTACATGAACAGCTTCGAAAGAGGGGTAAAACCCAAAGACACCTGATTGAAACGCCCTCGGAACACTGAATTTTCCGATGCCAAAATTGAAAACCTGTTTGCACTTTTGAAAGAGTGCATGCGGACGCAAAAACGGCAAGCACAAACCTTACTCTGATACCAGTTGAAGGTGCCGCGGGAAGCGTGTGTGAGTGCAAGTGCGAGAGCAGAGAGAGAGAGAGAGAGAGAGAGAGAGAGAGAGAGAGAGAGAGAGAGAGAGAGAGAGAGAGAGAGAGAGAGAGAGAGAGAGAGAGAGAGAGAGAGAGAGAGAGAGACCTGCTTTGGGTGGAGCGCATAGCACCGTTATCCTGTTGCAGCTCCTTATTCTATTGTATTAAAGAATAAGTGTATAATGGTTAAGTTAGTAGATGGGTTAGTAGTAAGTGGGATGTCCGGCCAGTTGGCCTGAATCCCAACATCAAGAACCTTAATCATTTAAGCATGAAAATCACCTCAAGCTTTGGACAAGGTTCTCGCAAACACTCTAAGCACTTTTATTAGCAAGCCGACAAGCACCTCATGCTTGGGTAGGATTCCCACCTCAAGGTCAGCCCTAGCTTGTGCCTAAGGTCAAAGAATTTTTAACACTAACTTTTGGAGGTCTTTAATGAAGCTAACCCTAAGGTATTTTAAGCTCCATTACATGCACGTTGCTCTTTGATGGACTACCTCCTTTTGGACCCCTATTGAGATGTAACCGTCTCCTCTTTGCCCCTTGCTAAGGTAAATCCAGAAGCACTTATTGCACATTGCTCTTTGGTAGACCGTCTCCTTTTGGACCCCTATTGAGATGCAACCGTTTCTCCTTTTGGTCCCCTGTTGAGATAGATCTAGAAGCACATATCTATATCCTAACTGTTGTTCCCCTTTTATCTTCCCATATTAAATGATCAGTTTAATATGAGAAAATCATTTGGTAAAGTTACATATTATATTTTATGACATTGTTTTAGATTCCACAATGCTAGCTTGGTTTACATATTTCATATAGGACTTTTTCACAGTCTTTAAGAGGTTGCTTTCATGAGCAAGCTAGTTTCTTCAAGGTTTTTGGCATGCCCAAAGCGCAAGGCCATAGTGTTTCTTATCCTTTTTGGGTCATCTAAAACTCTAAAATTTTAATTTTATGCCAGTTTTATTCCTACCATTATAAAAATAAAATTTTCAGATGGGTTATTTCCTAATGGCTTCCAAAAAAAAAAAATCTATCAATTCTAAAAAGATACTACAATAAAAGATCTCACTTCAATGCCAATTGATGCTTGAATGTATCTCCTAATGGAGCACTAATCTACTAGAATCATGGCCTTCTTGCCTAGCCCCTATTCTACCTTGACTTGGATCTCCTATGGCTCAGCAACATAGTAGCCATACCTCTAAGGAGTTGGCTGCCGTCTTCTTCAAGGCTGTTGTAGCCTAAGCAGCCCTGTCCAACCCCATACTTCAGCCACCCTTCTTGCTCATGGAGCCTCCTCCTACGAATCGCTAGTATGCTTTTGCATCTCTCTAGCACAATATTATCTCCTCGAGGCTACAAAACTCTGCATATTTTTAATGTTTGAGATTGGTACACCATTCTAAACGTTGTGTCCCCCTCCCTTAGTTAAGCAAGCCATGTTTTGTCAGCATGGTTAGCTGAGAATTTACATGTTGCCAAAGGTCTTGCTACCTTATGTAGTAGTTGGACCTTGTCAACCTTCCAAGGCATCGTATGGATTTTCATCCATTGGCTGTTTGTTGTGCATCATATGCCATGAGCTTGTTGTAGGATAGCCTCTCCAATAATTAGTTCTTTCTCCACAAAAAAAAAACAGGTGTGAGGGGTGTGACCCATCTTTGACGTACGTGTAAAGTCAATAAACTTTGTGTATTCCATGTATTTTTCATTTTTCTAAGATTGTAGAGACCCACTAGTAGAGAAATAAAATTTTCATTGCAACGACTAAACAATTCTTAGAGGTTATTGTGTTTGTTCTCTCTTTCCCTTGGCACTTGTGATGATTCTGATGGTGTATCCCTTCAGTGAGATTGAAGATTGGGCCTTGAGATTGAATACAATGGATTTCTTACAATTTTACAATATCTTAATTGCAAATTAAGTAGGAGATGCGACTTGCAATAGCTTTAATTTTTCCCTCTATGTAAGCCTTGTGAATTTTTCACTAGTTTCATAAAATTTTACCTGCCCCACCTTTTCAAGGAATGCTAGGGGATTAGAGGCCTAGCAAGTAAAGTTTGCAGTTGGATCCAAAGGACTTGGAAGGTTGGGTTTTCCAAGAATGGTTTACTTCTACGAGGGAAGGGGATGAAAATCCAAGCACTTTTGATATGTAAAGTTGTTAGATTCTTCTTCTTCCACCATATCTAGAAGGCCAATAATTGACAAGGATCTCTCACTAACAAACTTCTTGGAGACTGCGCAACAAAGAGAGTAAACTATTATGGGGATTGGAAAGGGAAATATTTCAGACGAGTGGAAGAGGGTATTTCTTCCCGTCAAAACTTTGATGACATGATGTATGTGAGGTTGGGGCTCCTTGTGAAAAGCCTACTCATTAGTCTCCTTTGGAATTTTTGTGGTCATGGCTTAGTTTGAGCATGGTGTTGATGTAATGGTTTATTCTTATTAATATAACCTCTCATGTATTGTGAGATTTGCAAAAAACAAAAGCATTGATTTTATGTTGCTAAAGTCTTCTTCTTATCCTAGACCAAGTTCCTTGGCCTTCTTTTAAAGGTTGTGAATGGTGAGTTGGGTAACTTATCACCTCAACTTAGAAAAATCATGTAGAACATATTGTTGTTTAATACATAGAAAACAAAATTCTCATTGGATCACACATACTATCCCAAGCCCATGCAAGATCCACCAAAGTGACTATGTAGCCTCTAACTAATGAGTTCTAGCCAAAAAATGGAAGGCTACCCCTCTTGACCTTCGAAATATGCAAATGCCAAAACACTAGGCTGTGAAGAAATCCGGACATGAAATGTGGCCTTCATAGGAGGCCAAGGTAGAAATTATGTTTCCATCAAAGACCTATGTAAAAACTTCTCTTTAAAAATCTTTTTTTTAAGCAATACAAACTCTTCTCTTCAAAATCTCTTGATGGGTCTTCTTTTTGGTGTGCACGTGTGGTTGTGGGTGATGTCCCTTTTGACTTCCTACGTTTTGTTGGACGAGTTGGGGCGGGGTGGCAGCTCCCCCATCTTGGTGGCTTCCTCATGTTGCTCTTCTTTGCTCTTGTTTTTTTTATACTATCAATAGGGTGGCTTATTTGCTAGCCGTTCTTGGTATGATCTTGGGTTAGTGAGCAGTGCACTTGCTATTGATAGGGTGGTTCCCATGATAAATGGTCTCTATGATTTCATGATTTATCTGCTATTGATTGAATGGCTTCCTTGCTAGCCGTTCCTGGTATGATCTTGGCTTAGTGAGTAGTGCACTTGCTATGGATATGGTGGCTCCCTTGTTAAACAATCTCTATGATTTCATGGTTATGGTTATGTTGATGTCATGGCTCGGATGGACCATAAATTTCTTTGTGATTCTTTTTGGGATTTAGTATAGTTAAACTCACGATTCATGAGTATTGCCACAAAAAGGAAGTTCTTTGGTTCAATGTTGCGTTCCTTATTAGATTAGGATGAAATTTGAAGGCCTAACATTACACAACATTTTCTACTTAGAACCCATCCTTAGTTTTGACCTTCTTGAAGAAAACTAATCATGGCTTGGTTTGCTTTGTCATTGTAGTAACAAGAGATAATGAATAGAAAAGGTATCAAAGTATGAGCAAAAATCTTATCGTCAATTCTTGGCATTTGATAGACTTGCATTGTGAACAGACAGAGAAGGGGGGATAGATCAATAGCAACTTAGAAGCCCCACTTAACACAAAAACTCAAGAGCAACTATGAAAGGCAATTTGATTTGAGGAATAAAGTCACATAAGACTTTATTCAGCCCATTCATCATATGTGCAACCAAGTTGGTTGCTCCTTGTGGCAAGATACGCATCCTTGCCATACCCAAAGGTATCCTCATGGTTGTCATCAAGTCTCTGCTTTCAATCGCAAGCTAAAATTGATCATACCTTGAGTACAGATCCCCCATTGAGTAGATTTTCCTCCCTGCAAACTCATCCACTATCGATCTTGTACCTACATTTCTAATTGTCACCTTGTTCACTGGTTGTATATCTTGGATGAAGCATAGAGCACCATTCTTCTTTGGAACTGTTAACCCCCTGTTTAAGTATGGAGCACAAGAAGAATCCAAAATCCCCATTTTGATTTTTTTATTTAGTAGCCACTGTCTGGGCCACCATTTCTGATACGAGCAGCTGTCTTTGAAGCCTTTCTTGCTCTAGCTCCGCTTTTAGCGCTGCTATAGTGTTCGTTGATGAGGCATTGTCAGAGTTGGAGACCAATGCTCCAACAGGTTCCTAATTAGCCATCAAAGCCGTCAGAGTGCCCTTGACAATGATGTAGGAGTTGCTAAGCCTTTGAAATCTTGCACTTTCGTAGGCAAGCTGCTCTGTCGCTTTCTGGACTCTGGCCGTTAGTTCTTGGCATTCTTTCTCTTTGGCAGTCAGGTCTGTCCTGACGTCCACCAAATCTTTGATCAGAGACTGAGCCTGCTGCCACTCAAGGTCTCTTTCCTCCGTTGTGCATTCTAGTCGCATTCTTAGGCTGTTTAACTGTTCTTGCCTTGATTCTTGCTTTTGTCGGGCTTCCTGTACCTGCCTTTCTTGTTCAGCCAGCACCTCATATTGACACTGGAATTGCCGTTCTAACTCTCGCAGTGTTTGCTTATAATCAAATCCAGCCACTGCTTGACATGCTTCTTGGTATCCAATTGATTCTGTAGGTGGTAAAGCTTCCTTTTACGAGGTTGAAGGGGGAGGAGTTGGCTGCTTTTTGTCCGATGGAGAAGGGGGAGGAGGTGGAGATTTGGGTGATGGCGGAGGTGATTTTCTAGGCGAGGGAGGAGGTGATTTTGGAGAGGGAGGAGGCGGACTCAATTTTTCTCGCACATATCTCCTTTTGGAAGTTTCCTCGCCTTGTTGCGAAGCAGATGCTTCCGCTTTCCTTTTCTTTAGAATCCTGATTATTCTTTGGCGGGTGAGATCCGCCGCGAGTCACGCTTCCAGATTCCTATCTCTCTGGATCTGCTTAAGCTGCTCAGCCTGATTCTGCTCTTCAGCCGCGTCTTGTTCCTTCGTTTGTTCCGTGGACTGTAAGGATATGTCCACTTCAGCAGCCTTTTGTTCCGCTTCCAGTCTTTGCTTCTCAACCCGTAGGCGAGTTGCATTTTCTATTCTTTCTTGTCTTTCCCTTTCTAATCTTCGTTTTTGTGCCTGTTGGGTTTCCACTGCTCGAGCTTGTCTATCAGCCCGCAATTTGGTGCGTCTTTCTTCGACCCTTTTATGGGCTTCCGCATACGCTTTTTGCAAGTCCGACTGCGGTATTGTACTTCTCCCTCCTCTTTTTCTCTCAAGCGGCTTTGTAGAATCTTCCTCCTCACTTTCCTCAAACTCTGAAGACACTTTATCTTTAGACTCTTGCGACCTCCCTTCGTCATCTGTCTCCGTTTTCTCTTCATCACTAGAACGTTTATTGGTGGCCTGTGCTGAGCGCGATGATGTAGCTCCAGGTGTTGTCCTTACAGAGTGTACAACCAGCTTAGCTTTCTGGATCAAGGTTGTTTGTGAGCTGGCAGCTGGCAAATCCTCGATCATTCCTAAAGCCTGGTATGCTATTCTGGTTAGCATCGGCCCTGCACTCATGTAGGTTTTGTTTTTTTCCGAGCTTTTCAAATTTGCTTCAATCAGATTATCCATAATATAAGATCCATAGTCGCAGCAAATGGATCTACCATCTGCTGTCGCTAGAGCCATGACTACGGCAATGTGCAGGATTGGCTCTGTGTAGCGAGGAGGCTTTTGAACTCTGAAATGTTGAGATATCAATTTCATCGGCAACTCCAGCTCTCCGTAGATCATGTCAGTGTATTTGTATTTGTTCCCCTTCGCTTTGACGAATGCCTTCTCATTGTCCAGTGACTTTGTCTTTGCTAACAAATCGTGTTGCCCTGGGAGGAAATGCAAGGCTTCATTGATGATCTCCTTTGTGATCTTTACTTTAACCTTTGACCCATCTTTGTCTGTGAGCATTGCCTGCCCATCATATTTTATTGAGCTCATGAGTTCGTGGGCCCTCATGTAATCCGTTCCCCATGGCTGTAATCTGAAGAGTTCCAAGTGTATCGCCCGCACAGCCTCTATTACTTCCGGCCTTTGGTGGAGAGTCCATATCTCCCGTGGCATGATAGTTGTCTTCACCAAGTCGCCATCAGCATCCTTAAACTTTGAGATGAAGATGTGGGTAGGGATTTGAGCCAGTATTTCATCCGAGATGTGAGCCTTCTCATTTGTGGCAAGCTCCTCCACTTCATATGGTGCTGTTGTCTACTGCCTGTCTTTCTTTGGGCGAGGCATTCTATGTCTGGAGAATCACAAGCTGTCAGCAATTTCATTTCGCAATCAACTGCATTTAGACTTGTAGTAAAAAAACAGTTCAAAAGTTAAAACTGATCATAATTTGAACAAATTTCATCCATTCTTGTCCATATTTCACCAGTGGGACTAGGAATGCTAGAGCTATGACTGACAAAAATTTGAGCCAGTTCTGGATCTGAGGTACACCGATCACGATCGTAGTACAGAGGCCAAATTTGGATTTGATCATATGAGTGGGTTGCTGATAGTTAGAGGGTCAGTTTGGTCCATCCTGTGTGTTTTTTGGACCACTTTTGAGTTTACAGGTCCCATTTCTGGGTTACAAGGGAGTTTTGGACTAGACTCTAATTTTTTATGAGTTTTTGATGTCCAATTGGCTTGAAACTTGGATGGTGACTTGAACAAGATGTGTACAAGGGATCTGATAGGTTTTGGTCAAATTCTGGGTTTGAGGTACACCGATCGCGATCGTAGTACAGAGGCCAAATTTGGGGGAAACTGGATGGTCATGAACTCCTATGCTTGCCTAGCCCACTGATGATTTATTTTCAAGTTTGGGCTTAAAATGAACAATTTAGAGCAATTTTTCACTATTTGACCATATTTTACTAAGTCTAACCATATTTGGTTTCCCCGATGAATTTTGGTTGGATCCTGGAGTTAGTTGAAGTTAGTTCTAGAGATGCCATTGCTCCTATGATGTTCTACTACTATCAACCTACTCCATTGTCTGATTTTGACCTTATCAGGCACTTTAGACCCTGTCTTAGGAGGTTTCCCAGATTTGTGCATTTTTCAGGCATTTCTTGGATATCCATGTGATGTTTGACCATCCTTAAGGTGGTTTTGGCATGCCTCGGCTCCAAGTCTAGCTTTGTGTGATCATTCGAAAGTGAAATTACCATATCTGTACTTGTAGGAGATTCTGAGATCCATCTGAGGTTTCCTGTAACTGTCCTGACCCTTAGTCGGACAAGTATTCCTTCCAAACCATCCATCATCATTTTTAACCAGATTTGGGTAGTATTAGGTCAAATTTTCCCTTTTTGGTTGTGTTTGACAAATTGGGCCCATTCTATGAGCAAAATTTGTGCATTTTCCTTGAAAATTCAAGAGGGTGTACTTTTATCTGAGTTCCAAGCATGGGCCAACTCAAAAGTTGCAAAACTTGCAAATGGGGGCATCGATCGCGATCGTACCATGGAGGCCAAATTTGGTTTTGACACCAGCAGGTTGTAGGTGAGGTTGAGGGGAGGTGTTTTGCAAAATCTGTCCCAGTTTTTGTTAGGGAGTTACACCGATCGCGATCTGTGTACCACCACCAAATATGGTTTTGACCACATAGCTTTGTTCCTGGCCTTGTGGGGAGCACACTGATGTGTTCTGTGGCTAAAAGAAGTTTTGCATGGATGCCTCTAAGGGCCCTCGACTTCTTTGACCCAATCCGACTTTGATTGGATCCTTTCGCCCGTTTGTGCAAAGATTCGCGCTTGCATGCATAATAGACTTGATCTTTACTTAATAGGGAACATACCTGTGAAATCTGGCGTGAAATGCTGGCTCCAACCGTCCGTACGGGGCAAAAACGTGGCAGCTCGCTCTAGGTCAAAAAAGCTCTCTCCTTCTCTCTCAAAAGGTGAAAATGAACAATGAGCTAGACTTTGGCCTACCTGACCTATATCTTCCCGAGATTTTCATAACACCGGGTTGATTTTTCTCACCATTGATCCTGATTTAATCTGCATACCACTTGTGGGTCGAACCGTTCATCATTCTTGCGTCGTATGACCGTTTGATGCAATTTTGGCTAAATGTAGTCATGATCATTGAGGTTGAAATTCGACATCCTCAGATTAGCTTCATATCTTCCATGCTTGATAATTTTATCATGATACTTCGGCGTTTGCTTCTAGAACTTGATTCCGACACTTGTGAGCGAGATTTTTTTTGAATTTTAGATGTTTTATTAACGAAAATCAAACACAATAAAATGAAAATACTTATTAACTGGCGAAAATTTAGCCAAACTTATTATACTCACCCCTAAGCATATATTTTCTCTAGAAACATCCCAATGCTCCGGATTTGTCATTACAGCTCATTATTATGCTAGTCGGATGATACAAAAAAGGAAACTGCTAAAAATGCCAGGTTTTGATCGAATTTGTTCAAAACTGAACTCTAAATAATGAAAAAAAACACACACATTATGTAAATATATACACATTGGACCTCTTAATGGCCCTGACTGTTACTCCCCCCTTCCTTGTCCAAGTCGTCTCGGACGAAGGGTGGTGCATGTGCATGGGTTTTAAACTCTGTGTCTATGCATGGCCGTGTCATGTGGCCCTATTCTGATGTTTGAGACAATGCGTTGGGTAACAATATGCTGTGCATGATGTGGGAACTGAATATAGTTTTCAGTGGCCTTTGATGGTGAGGGCAGCTGTTTATGGAACATGAGAGCCTGTAGTTGAATTGCTCTTTCCTTGATTGTGGGTGTTGTGCCGGCAACTATTTTTGGAACCCATTTATATATGGTTTGTTGCATCTGCACTGATTCTGCTTTAGTTTTCACCGGTTTCCAATGCCATTTGGAAGATTCAGGCTTCGTGGTTTGAGTTTTGGTGTTCCTTTTGAGCTCTGGTATTTTAGTGTTATCCTTTTTTTGTTGCCATTTCCACTTGGAAGTAGCTTCGGAAGGTTTTGGAGATGATTCCGCTTCCGTCAGGAGTTTGCCCTTAGGTAGCCATATCTTGCTCAGTTTGTTGGTGAGCAATGATTTCTTGATCCAGACCTTCTGAATAACCTTGGGGGTTGTTTTTGGTTGAATAGCCGATTGCTTATTGTCGATGGGGATACTTGGCCACGAGTGATCTGTTTTTGCGAATGGAGTCATGTACATGTTAGAGTCGTGCGTGTACCTTAACGCATGTTCTGACCATTCAGTGACTGCATTGTACGTTCTCATCCATGGAACTCCTAAACATATTGATTCTCTGATTTCTCCGTCTTTCATTACGAAAAATTGATGAGGGCAACTGTTTCCATTAAGATTGATTGACAAGTTTACTATCCCCATCGTTGGCATTGTTGCACCGTTTGCCGCTCGTAGATCAATTGTGGATTGCACAAGTGGTTCATCTGTTAGCATCTTGTAAGTGGAGAAGTTGACCGCATTCACTCTTGCACCTGTGTCAATTAATGCTCGCTGATATCTGCCATGCGGGAGTTTGACATTGATTCGAACATCAATTCCTGTTTCCCATTGTTCATCAGTTTGAATGATAGATAAAATGATTTTTGAGTAGTTTCCGGTGGTGTAGGAATTAGTTGTTGTTGTAATGCTTGTTTTCTTTTTAAAATCCTGACTTTGGCCTCCTCTTGCGCTTGAGCTTTTGTTTCTTTTGCTTTGTTCTTGCGCTCCTTCGCAGCGTGTATTTTGGCAAGCATTTTTGTGGTTAGTGGCAAGTTGTATTTCTTTAGTCTGCAACCACTAATCCAGTTAGGCATTTCCTCGCCCTCTAATGTCGCAAGTTTGATGGCACCGCTAGATGATATGTCATGAATCACGTAAGGTCCATTCCCTCGCTTTTTGAGTTTTCGGGAATGTTGTTTTAGGGTATACATTAAAACATAATCCCCAGTATCAAATTCCTTGCTGATTACGTGTTGATCAAAGAATGACTTCATGTTTCGTTTTTGCGCGTAGATCGACGCAATTGCTCTCAATCTAGTTTCATCCAATTTTTCTAGGACACCTACCTGATTGGATAATTCATGGCCCGTCCATTCTAATTGTTTAGCGACTCGAAGTGTGGGAATAAGGAATTCAAGTGGCAAAATCGCTTGCATTCCATAAACCATGTTGAATGGAGTCGTTCCGATGGATGTTTTGTAAGCTACTCGATACGCCCATAAAGCTGAATGCAGCTTTTGATCCCAATCAGCTCTCGATTCGCCGACAATTTTGGTAAGAATTGTCACCAAAATTTTATTCGTACTTTCTGCTTGGCCGTTCGCTTGTGGGTGATAGGGGGCGGACTTCCTGTGAATTACCATGAATTTGTCCAATGGGAATTCAATCACTTCATTGATGAAGTGAGTGCCTCTATCGCTCACGAGCTCAATTGGTAAGCCATATCTGGTGAAAATGTTCTCGTATAAAAACTGTGCTGTTGTTTTTGCATCATTTCTGGCTATTGCTTTAGCTTCCACCCATTTTGTTAGATAATTTGTTGCCACTATAATGTATTGAGCGTGCGTTTCATACCCCGGAGGCGTTATCGGTCCTACAAAATCTATTCCCCATTTCGCAAACGCTCTTGCCCCCATCATTGGCCTTAAGGGCATATCGTCTCGCGCTCTCGGAATTTTTGTTTTCTGGCACTCATCACATCGTTTCACAAACTCTTCAGCATCCATGAATAGTGAAGGCCACCATATGCCCGCAATAAGAATTGCTTTGGCAGTTTTGTCAGCTGAGAAATGTCCACCAGCTTGTCCGTTGTGTGCTTGCTCTAAGATAGGAATGTATTCCTCTTCAGTCGCGCACATTCTCAATTGATGGTCCTTTCTCCTCTTGTAAAGAGCGTCCTCAATCAGTACATAGTTTTCTGCCTCTTTCATGATTGTTTTGATTCGTGATCTACTCATCCCCTCAGGCAGGATCCTGGTGGTGAGGTAATCAACGATGTAGTTACTCCATCGGGGTGCTACAGACAATCTGAATAGAGTCGCGTGTTCTATTGGCTTTTGAAGCGTGCATTTGACACAAGATTTGACATTCATATGAACACTATGTTGCATTTTTGGCCAATACACACCCGCTCTCATCAATCTCTGGTACATCTGTGCATGCCCATTGTGAATTCCCGTTGTTTGTATATAAGCCTGGTTTAGGTACAATTCTCGTTCGTCAGATTCAACACAAAGCCTAAGGATTTGATCCGTTCCCTGTTTATATAACCGGCCCGTTAACATTACCAATGATCTGGATGCTGCAATGGTAGATGGTTGTCTTGTCATATTCAAAGACCCGATAGTCAGCAAAGGAATTAAGTCCTCACTCCATCTTGGAACCATTTCTATGTTGAAAAGATACGCATCTGGCAGATCATCGTGAACTCCTACAGGGTTTTCTCCATGCATCATTCTAGATAAATGGTCCGCTCTTTGGTGTGTAGTACCTTTCTTGACCACTACTGTGAAATCAAACTCAAGCAGTATGATGAACCATCGAACAATCCTTCCCGTACTAAAAGGTTTGTTTACTAAGTACAGCAGTGCTTGGTGATCAACGAAGAATACAAATTTATTGGAAAGTAAGTAGTGTCTAAACTTTTTCACCGCATAGACCATACCTAATCCCTCCCTCTCGGTTGTCGTGTAATTCCTCTCTGTGTTGTTCAATTGTCTACTGGAGTAACTTATTGGAAAATCCATGTTGTTCTCTCCAGGTTGTGCAAGTATGCATCCTATTGCATACGCTGATGCATCCACGTGAATGTGAAAGATCTTTTCCCAATCCGGAGCTTTCAATATTGGAGCGAAAATTAATCTCTGCTTCAACGTTTGAAAAGCTTCTTCGCACTCTTCTGTCCACTCAAATTTAGTTATCAGCGCGTAAAGTGGTTTTGCAATTATAGCGTATGAGTAGATAAATCTGCGATAATACCCACAATGACCCATAAATGCCTGTACCTCTTTCACCCTTGCTGGTCGTGGTTAATCAACAATGACGCTGATCTTCTCCATGTCTGTCGAAATCCCATTTTTGGACACTATATGTCCCAGTATTTTGCCCTGTCTTACCATGAAGACACATTTTTCTGGATTCAAGCAAATCCGATACAGTCTGCATTTTTCGAACACCTTCATCAAGTGCTCTATGTGCTCTAGTCTTACAAGGGAGTGAACGCACAAGTCATCCATGTAAATTTCTAAGAATTTTCTTAGATATTCTTTAAAAGCATGACCCATTAACCTTTGAAATATACCTGGTGCATTTGTTAGGCCAAAAGCCATTACTTGGAATGCAAAAATACCCCATTCAATTGCGAAAGCTGTTTTGTGCTGATCCTCTGGCTTTATTGCAAGTTGGTTGTAACCCGAAAAGCCATCTAAGAAGCTATAAGCCTCTTTGCCTGCTACTCTTTTTATTACATGATCAGTAATGGGTAGGGGATAGTTGTCTCGAATTGTAGCAGCGTTTACTTTCTTGAGATTGACACACACTCTCAACTTTCCGTTTTTCTTCGGAACCACCACAATTGGTGAAACCCAATCGGTGTGCTCAATTTCGTAAATAAACTCTGCCTCCTTAAGTTTATCTATCTCCTCCTTGATTTTTTTAGCAAATGTTTCATTGTAAGTATAGGGACGTTGTCTGCTGGGTTTCGCGTCATTCTTAAGGGGTATCGTGTGTTGACAGATACTAGGATCCACCGGGCCTTAAGATCTTTGTACGACCACACAAACACATCTCTATATTGTTTAAGAGTAGCTACCAAAAGCTTTTCCTCCTCATCAGTAAGATCCGTGGTAATATATGCAAGTTTTGGATCTTCTCCTGGCTCCGCTAGATCAATTCGTTTGGCTTTTTCAGGACCGTCATATGATGTACCCGATTCTTTTAATTCCTTTATAGGTTGTTGCACTATGATTTTCCTATCTTGTATGGTATATTTCTTATAATGGGACGGTGCATCTATCTTGTCAGAACCCGTATCATCATTTGTTTCAAAGTCGGTCGTCCATATGTCTCTAAGGGTTCGCTTGAGCTTGTTGTACTCTGATTTCCTCTCTGTTTTGGTCATTTCGGACCCCGTTTTCCTCTCCTTTTGCGACTTAGTCATCCGCTTCTCGTGTCTGTTCTTCTTGTTGTTTTCCCATGGTTTAGTTTTGGTAAACCGGTCAGTGACCATGTCTTTGACACAATCCTCAGCTTTGACAAGTTTTAGATATCCCGTTCTGTCATTGACAAGAGGCATAGGATTATGCTTATTCGCCCTTGATTTTCTGGCTCTCTTGGATTTATACCGCTCCTGTCGACTAGGTTTTTGGTTATGAAACTCGTAAAACCTGTCCCGTCTCATTCTGTATTTTCCGTTTGTCTCTGATGCGCTTGATCTTTCATCATCAGCCTCTATCAGTTGGTTTTCGTCGTCCAATGATGGAAAGTCACAGCATAGTGAATCCGTGAATTCCTCTTCTGTTTTATTCCTATCGTTCACTACAGATACCTCATCAGTTATTCATTTACAACCAGTCTCACGTGGAGGTTTTTCCTGTTCCTTGTTCTCTGATCCCGACTCAAGGACAACGTTAGCCATTTGCAACGTTACTAGGTCGTATCCTTCTTCGTCACAAAATTTCGTAGGTGTGCATTCGTTAACACATACGTCTAAGGTTGACAATATTTGAGTCCACCTGAATGGCTCAAATAGATGTTCCGGTAAAGGTTCTGGGAAATAAGCCTCGTCTTCGGCGGATCTTTCCAAAACGCATTCCTCATGGATTATCTCACCACATTCGGATGCTCCACACATCCAGACATGCGCTTTTGTTTGCATCCACGCAGGTATTTCTTTTTCATTTACAATGGTAGAATTAAATTCTTGCGCTGGTGTTTTCGCAATGTCTCTATAGCTGTGATCCTTCATGTTGATTTTCGTTATTAGTTCTTCGTACCTTAGGTAGATTTGATCGTAACCCCAATCCTGTATCATTTTGAGTTGACGCATGAATGGTCATCCCAAAATAATGTCAAAGTTGTTCGTTTTTCCAAAATCCACCACGGCAAAGGTGTGCTCATAGTCAATTCCACACGAAGTTACAATTATTTGATCCAGGATCCCTAACGGCCTCTCTACATACCCATCTGCGAGTTGCAGTTTCATTCTAGTTTTCCTAAGAGCTGGACGGCCCCACTTCTCCCAGATTTGCTTTGTAGCAATCGCCACTCCAGCTCCACTGTCTAGTATAGCAATTGTTGTTATATCCTGATACTCAACAGGTAATGTTGTGTTACCCTCCTCTCCTTCGCAATAATCTCCGACCTTGTTTATGGGCACTGGTTGGGCTTTGGGTTGACTTCCCCGTTTGTTTTCTTCTCCCGGAGGGTTTGTCAGAAGAGGTATCTTTACTCCCTTGTGCTCCATATGTTTTGCCATGTCTTCCCACAAATGTGGTTTGACTCTCAAGAGTTCAGACAACGTGATGGTGCATGTTATAGGTGTCGATAGCATCTCTTGAAGACTCTTTGAGTCAACCATATTTGGGATAGTTCTTATCTGGGATGGAACTAACCTTATCTCTGATTGTGCCTCATGTTCACCTATAAATGAAGGCAGGGTTTTCAAGGATTGGGTTTTTCTTTGCACCGAAATTTCCGTTCCCGCATCCCCATACAATGATTGTATATCGGCTGGAAAAAATTTGTTATCCATGTTAATTTCAAGAATTGGAGCAGATTGTAACGTCGCGCTTCCATTTTTTCTGTTTCTAATGGTTTCCCATAAGTGTTGTGGCCATTGTTCTTCAACCTCTGGAATTTGCATCATCGTCATTGATTTAGCGTCATCAGTCGTGTTTGGCACAACTCGATGATCCAGTGGCAATACTGTTTTAGGCTTGGGTTCGCTTAATCGTTGTGGTTCATCAATTTTTAGTTTTTCTCGCTCTTTGTGAATCAATACTTCTTGTTCTGGGGTTCTAGTTATTTCAGGTTCCATCAACGCCTAGGCTATCTCAATGAGGTGTTTACACATTTCCAAACACTTCGTTTCCACTTCTGGTTGAGGATAAGTCAACCATCTTTGCTCCAAGGTTTGGTTTGTTTTTAGCCTTGCTTTGTATGCTTGTAATAGAGCATCTAATGGCTCTAGCACTTTGTCAACCAAGACTGATCCTCCTGAGGACGCTTTCCTCGGTTTGTTGATGGCCTCAGTTGTCTTACTCTCTCTCTCTCTTGTTTGAGTTGTTCCCTTGTTTCATGCAACTCGTTTTGCATGGCAATTTGCGTTTTCAACCTTCTCGTTTTCATCCTGTCTCGTTTTGCCTTCCAGGATTTTCGCTGAGTTCTAACGGATAAACTCTCATTTTCTGTTGGTATGGGCAACTCGACCTTTTTCTCCAAAGTTTCATTTTTTCCTAAGTCCTTAGTTTGGGCTCTGGTTATCGCGTTGATTCGGATCATGGGATCGATTTCTGATCCGCTGCTAGCACTTGGTATCACCCCCACAATATTCATAATCGCTTTTCCCTTGTTGTCCGGATTCTTCGGGCAATCTGGTAATATGTGATTCATGCCACATCGGTCGCAAAAGCCAAAAATTTTCACTCTTTGGCCCTTGAAGGGACAGTTACGCTCCCAATGATCCGTACTTCCACAGCTATAGCACTGTCCAATTGTTGGTTGATTTTGAGGAGGTGGTCCCATAGGTTGTCCTGTTCTATTGAGATATCCTCTTGGTTTGTAATTTTGGTTCGCAATGAATATTAACGTTCTCTCGTCTACCAAATATTGATCTCTCGAAGGTTGTGCTATATACGTTGGTGGTGCCATACCCTCACTATTTCCCCACGGTTGATATGCTTCGTCTGCGTATATTTGTGATTCAGGTTCAGTTGCGTAAGTCTCGTTTGGTTCCTCATAATAAGACACTTTAAGTGTACTATTTGTTCCTGGTGATGCTTCACAAGGTTGAGCGTATCTAATCATGGCCCTATTTTCCTGTGGTAATGGAGGTTGTTGACCCAACATAGGTTGAGGTATGTCTGCTCCAACTACCAAATTCATATTTGGTCCAACTTGATACCTTGGAGGAGGTGGTTGAGATGGTCCTGCTGGAGGTCCATACGGTCTTTCCCTCATAAAATTTTTGTTATAAAAACACTCTTCAGTGCTATGATTCGTCCATTTCTGCTCTATGGCACACCATTTCAGTACTCGTCCACTTGCAATTGGAGCTTTAGGCTGTTGTGTGCACCATGGCGTCGGATGATCCCCCCGCATGCGTCACACTTCCTCGTCTGAGACTGTCTCATCACTGGATTTGATCTCACATGTTGTTGCATTCTCTTTGTTACCTCCTCTATCAATTGATCAGCTGTCGGCATCAAGGACGCCTGAGAATCTTTCTTGGTAGAGGGTTCGCTCTTAATCGATGAAGAGCCACTGGCTATTGAATCAGTATCCTCGGACACTTCCCCATATGCTTTGCAGTTGTCGACAAGATATAATGCTTCCCTCGTAACCTGCTGAAATGTGCTACAGGCCTTCAAGTGAAGGTCTTTTTTCAAGGTTTCATTCCTAAGTCCTTCAATGAAGAGCACAGAAAATCTCTCGTCCTGCGGTAATTCTGTTCTCGGGCATCTCTCAATGTATTGCTTGAATCTCAATGACGCTTCCTTCACTTTTTCATTCTCCCTTTGTTTAAAAGCATATATCTGCGATACAGTATTATGCTTTATACCCCGTTTTGAGAATTCTTCTGCGAACTCGCGCAATACATGTTCAATATTCAGAAAAATTTCAGGGTTTAAAGGTTGAAACCATGTTAAGGCCTTCCCTTCCAAGGTCAGCCCGAATCCCTCGTATTGAGTATGGAAATCAGTGATTTGTTCCGCTCTTAAGACTTGCTTGAAAAGCGATACATGGGCATATGGATCCCCCGAGCCGCTATACTTCTTTGGCATGCACTTCGCTACTTGGGACGGTCTGATCCGTCTATGGTCTGCGGTCACTCTCATTGCTCCCATGTCCCGACTTAATGGTTCTCGTACATTAGGGAGGTCATAGGTTGCTCTCGTTGGCTCACCCGCCCCAAATCTACTACTAGGAGGCAAATGTGATGGGATGGCTGCGACTGTCGGACCTACAGCCGTATGTGTAGAGATAGGAACCGTACTACCTCGATTCGTAGCCATCGATTCTCTGGAATGTAACGTTCCCATGGGGCTTGGCATCGAATAATGAGGTCGACTGAAAGAATCAGCTACATGAGTCCTCCCTCCGCCTGTGGTTAACGGTTCTGGCACAACACTTGTAGGTGCTGTTCTAAGAGGGCTTGGAGTGACATAGTAATGGTGAAGTGGTTCCCCAAAATACGTATAACCCTCCAATTCTTTTTTGTCGATTGCTGCATATCGTCTTCCATACTTGTCATATGCGGCAATTTTCATTTCCGCTCCCTCGGTGTAGGTGAAGACATAAAGTTTTTTCCGCTCAGTCATCTCCCCAACGTAGGGTTCCTCACATCTATAATAGAGATCTTGCTCTCCATTATTATACTTGTATAGCCCCAGGTAGACATTATCCGTGTTGATTCGCATCGTTTCGTTTTCTCGCCTTAATTTCACATTTGGTAAGTTCATTGTTGGAGCCCTTTCCTCATGTTCCTCGTCTATTTTGGCTTTTGTGCCCATCAATCCCCACTTTTCTACAATGTTAGGATTTAGGACTACCAAATACATGATACCCTCCTCATCTAGGTACCTGTCTCCGCTATAGCTTACAGGCACCAAGTCCCTGAACTCGCTTGGTCTATCTTCTATTTTCACACAGTAGCGGTCCATACCGTCTTTGTATATCTTCGCACCTTGCTTGTTGTCATATTGATACTTGATGAACAATAGCTTTAGCGTGGCCGAGGGGTCCGATGGTCCTGCTGCCATGTTTTCTCTCTCGTTTAGTTTTATTTGCCCCAAGTGTTCTGCGAAGCTCTCTGAAGATCTCTCTGAAGAAGTATCGGAAATGACTTCTTCAAGGATCGGTTCCAATGGGCGTACTATCCTTTGGTTTACACTCTCCTCTGTTGACGCGACACTCGTTTGATCCGCTAAATTTAGGTGTCTGGTGTTGATTTGTTTTCCCGATCTCAAAAACATGAAGAAAGTGGGATTTACTCACCGAATCCAAACCTCTTACCTGGAGATGGAAAAATCTTTCAATTCCGGCTACTGCATGGGCTGTTACTTGACCGGTCTCTGCAAATGAATACACTCGATAGCTATGACATCACTGTATCATTCCAACTGTTAGCAGATTCAACACTTCAAAATGATCTTAACACAATTTTGCTTGCAGATTATTGACAATAAGTCCAATTTGAGTTTTGAAAACTCCTGGTATCTTTTGTAACCTAGGTTGATGATCAGGTCAAAAATGAGCTAGATCTGGGCCAGAGGTACACCGATCGCGATCGTACTTCTGGGTCCAAATCAGATGAAACTTTACCAGCTTGTTCACTAGGCTATTTTAAGACTTCCTGCCAGACACTTTTGTATTTGGACTCAAAAAAGTCAAGTTTTTATCATTTCTTGGTTGGAAGTGCCTGTTTTTCCCAATTTTATCAATTTGACTTGATTTTGGTGTTTGTTTTGAGAAATGAAAGCTATTTGGGATTGTCTTGTGTACAGGCTATCCCTCTGTATGCTTTCTTCTCAGTTTTGATGTGTTTTGGTCTACTGAAAGTCAATTTCTATGCCAGATTAGCAGTTTTTGACTTGGATCTGTATTCAGTGGTTTTGACCAATTTTTTGTGGTTTTTGACCCTAGGTCCTTTAGACTTTTATGTTTGTATACACTTGAGGATCCCACATATGAAATCTGGTCAAAATCTGGCACTTAGGTACACCGATCGCGATCGTAGTTCTGAGCCCAAATTAGACCAAATTTGGCATGCTTGTAGACACTGATGTTTTAAGTCTATCCCCCAAGTCTTTTTGCATTTGGATCACCAAAAGTCAAAATTTACAGTTTCTGGGTCTGTCAGGCTAGTTTTACCCGAGTGGCCTGATTTCCTTGATTTTTGATGTTTCAGGGTGTGGTTGCTTTAGACAAACTTGTTTAGAATCTTATCAGGAAGGCACATGTCAAATCTTGTCCAATTCTGGCACTGAGGTACACCGATCGCGATCGTAGTACAGAGGCCAAATCTGATGAAATTTTGTCTGCTCCCTCTGACAAGTGTTTCCCAGTGTTTGGTGCTACCACTTTGTGATTTGAATCAATTTCAGCTCTGTTTGGTCAGATTTACAAAATTTCAGAGTCTTATGGCCTTTTTGCCAAAGTTATGGTTTTCTGGTTTCTCGACTCTAACTTTTACCCCAAATCTGACTGGAATGTGATTTACTTATCCTACTCCTAAGTACAGAAATGAAACAACATAAGAAAATGAATCAAACAAAACAAACAGGATAAAAAATGGATGATGGATCAGTACTCAATCGATACAAAGAAATTTGAAGAGAAAAATTGCTTGAAGCAACCTCACTCACAACTCCCTATATCTCTCAAGAGTAGATCTAGCTAGTCCACCGACCCTAAACTCCACTAAGCTCTAAACCCCTGTCTAGATGCTTCACTGAAATGTAAATGGAATGGAAATTATCTTTTGGAACAATAAGAAAACCCTGAATACGCACTCGGTCACTCATCACCTAAGATTCATTCCCCGGCAGCGACGCCAATGTTTGCGGGTCGCCGCGACGGACGTCCATAGCAAAGCTCTCAAGCATCAACATAAAATTATCGATACAGGGGAAGCGACTCGGATGAGGCATGGAAACTCATTAGGTTGTCAATCCTAATGCAGTGAACTCGAAGAGATGCAACTACCAACTCTACAAGCAAATCAATCGCAAAGCAATCTGCCTATGTCCTTCTACACAGCTCTACAGTCATCACGCCCGTTCACCATGCAAATCATATCAGAATCGCACGAAACTTGAAGGGAAGCTACAGGGGACTATAAAGAACATATCCTATCACTGTCACAGCATTCTGGAGAGGTACAACGATCGCGATCGTTCGTCCTAAAGTATGCAAAAACAGTAAACGAATGATCCTAAGGGGTCATTTTTAGGTCCCTAAAGCCTCTCCTAGGGTCAAAACAACATAAAATACGCATATAAACACTCAAAACAGCGATTTAAGGCCTAGACGGATGTGTCTGAAAGCTTCACCGAATCTTGAATGCTTACACTTGAATGGAAGAGCAGAGTAAGAGGAACACAATGCAAGCAACAAAACTGAATTTGGATTACCGTAGCCGCAATGGCGAAGATTACAAGTTTGAACAAGAAGGAGCTCTCTTTCGTACGTTGTCTTCTCAGTTTTTCCTCCAAAAAGATTATCCAAAACTTACAGAAAATGACCTTTATAGATTAGGTCTTTGCAAAAATGGCTTGTCCGGCCATAAGCTCCTAATCTTAAAACTGGCTCTCTAATATACAATTGCTCCCAAAAGAATAATCATACATCCTTGAAAATTTCCCGGCTTAGAGATGCTTCTTTACAAAAGAATTTTACAATGGCCATGGCCGCCTGTTGCTTCTTCTGCCAAACAGCATTGAGTAGCTTCTTCCCCCACTTCTAGAAGCTCTTTTTGATGGTCCTTCATCAGCATTCTCACATCTGTGCTTCTCTTCTACAATAGCCTCATTTTGTTGGCATTTTGTAATGTGGGAATGCACTAACAATGAGTCGATTGGATCATTCCATCCTGTTTCTAGACGTATGCAAGCACCTGCTTCATGTAGAATCTCTTTTGTAAGATTTCCCCTTTTAGCTAATTGCATGACATTTGGTCAAAGTTTACCATGATGGTCACTCACCTATTCGTCACTAAGATGCTCAATTGTTACTCCATAAGTAGCTGCCTCAACTGAAGAGGTGGCATAGTTAGTTGCCATATCTTCAACTAAGGTTTGCATTCCCCCCTTCCCAAACTTAGTTCTCAAGGGTAGACCTATCTCTCTTAAGTGAATTTTATAATCCTTAAAAATACAACATCTTTTGTCAAAGCATCACTAAAACCATCACAATCCCTTCTTACATGGTCTGTACTATCACACCAAATAGATCTATTAACAATGCTTTCTTTGGGTTGTTGTCTTTGCCTAGGAAGTGGCCCTGATGGTTGGCCTTTTTCTTCAAGCTTTGCAAGCTTCACCTTCAAGTCACACATTCCCTTCACAAGCTCATCTAGCATGGACTCATCAAACTTAGGAGCAATAAATGTAGGGTTTACCATTTTGTCAGAAGTTGAGGTGGAAGGACTTGTAGTGTTTACTACCATCTTGTCCCTTCTTCTTTGTCATTTGGCAAGCAGTGAAACAGCACCTTCAACCTCATTCCACTCGGTTTTTAGTCCTTGCTCAGCATCTTTATCTTCAAGAAGAAGCTCCTATTTTTCTTGAAACTCTTTACCTACAGCTCGTAAGAAAAGATATGTCTTCTTTGCATCTAGTGTGGCCCTTTCTATCCTAGTGAGTTGTGCATAGCGCCGCTCAAATTCCCTAAGTAGCTCCATTATTGATAGTCCTTGCTTTGGCTTGACTACCCATTCTAAGAATGTCCTTTTGGTCACTCTCTTAGAGTCCTCCATGAAATATTCCTCCTTTAAAGCTACTTTGAGTTCTTCCCAGTTTCTCCCATGCCCATCTTTAATTCCCCTAACATGTTCCCTAATTTCTGGAGCAACAACTAGCTCAAAGATTTGAATCATCTCACCTTCTAGCACGTGATGCAACTCCATCTCCTTCACATACTCGCGTAAGTACTTGGTTACATCTTTGCCATTGAATTGATCCATTCTCTTGATGACCGCTTGTATGGCTTTGGTTGGTGAAATCTCCCTTCTTTCACTGGCATGTTGTTGTTGCATGAACATTGCAAATGCTTGAAACATTTGCATTGTTGCTGGGTCAAAATATATACCTGTTGCTCAACATGATCACCCATGGTTACCCAAAAACTCTCACCCTGGCAGATTCACGGCAGGTTCACCAAAAATATGTCAAGAAATTTATGATATTGCCAGTTCCAGTTTTTTGTGATAGAAACTTGGACTCAATTTTGGGCCCTGTAAGAAACGCCAACTCAGCATAGAGAGAGGTAATTATAAAAAATGCAAAGGTTTTTTTTGGAATTCTATTTCTCATAGTACATATATAAAAGTTTGCTCAATCACTTAAATGCATGCTCGTACAAAATGCTTTTCAAGAGCCCAACTTAAGTGTACACAAAAATCCATGTTTGTGAATCTTAATGAGTGATGTGATGTGCAATGAGAGAAAACACATAAGAGTTGTTTTCAAAATACAAAAATACTACCACGGATGCATGCAAAACGTCCAAAAATCATAGGATAGCTCTTTAAGACACTGAAATCTGACGTCTCTAGCTCAAGATATAGCATTTTTAAGCCTAGGGCCTCATGAGGTCATTACCAAGCGAATAGAGGCCCTTGAGACCCCCTCAAGGGCCTCTATTCGCTTGGTAATGACCTCATGAGGCCCTAAGCTTTAAAATGCTATATCTTGAGCTAGAGACGTCATATTTCAGCGTTTTAAACAGTTATCCTAAAGTTTTTGGACGTTTCGGATGCATCCATGGGATTAAAAAATGCTATATCTTAATCCTAGGGGCTCATGAGGTCAGAACCAAGAGAATAGAGGTCCCAGAGACCCCTCAAGGGCCTCTATTTGCTTGGTTCTGACTCCTTCATAGTCTTAAATAGTACTTATCAATCACTATCAAGTACAATCTGTTCAAATTTAAATTGCAAGTACTTCATAAAAAGGTGATTGATACTTGTGCGACATGCACAAGTACAAGTACTTCACTTTATAGGATAGCAACAGCGGGTCATAAAAAGGCGTTCGACACTTGTGCAAAATGTCATTATCAAACGCCTTACTTTTTTTATGATAGTGACAATTTCACCAAAATGGTTTCCATGGACATTTTCAAAATGAGAAAAAAGGTTTTTTCAACGTAACATTAGCCTTCTTCCTATTGGCTAAGGAGCATTCTCTCACTAGAGCTAAAAGGCCCAAAAATGAGTCCATTTCTTTCCTAATGTGTGGACAGACTGGGTTCCCCAGTATTTTGATTCTATCTTCTCAACCGTGGCTTCAAATAAAAAAAGTATTAATAGGGGCAAAAAATTCAGCTCATTAGATACTACACTCCAATTTTATATACTTTTTCCAATTCGGATTGGAACCTTGCATTATAAAATCATTAAAATAGGGTGCAGTTTTGGTAGCAAAAATCTTCTTATGGTCCCCTTAGCGTAGACTATCGTTTGATTCCAATGGACACCTCATGCAATATAAAAGCATGACATTGCTCCTTAACAAAGTTTTGTAATCATGCTTGCAATAATGCATTAAAATATCTGTATCTTTGAGAATCGTGTAAGCTAGTGTCCCACTAGGATTTGATTCCTTCCTAGTAGCTATTAAAAAAAAATATGAAAAATATAAAAACTACATAGAATATATATATATATTGAAAGTTACCTTAAATATAAGATCTAACTAGGGTGTGAGATAATAATGAGATAGTAGAGAGAAAGAACCAATTCTTTTTGTCTCTAGTTAAAGAGGTGGAGCTATTGATGCTTTTCCCATAGTATTTTTTGACGGTAAAGTAAGAATATGTTACCCTTGAGATAAATAATAGGATGAGATAGAAAGCTTATTATTATACTTAGATATGCATATGTACATTATAGGAAATATACTTATGTATCTAAAAAGTCACAAGATGGATCTTGTAGCATTCGTTCTTACTATGTACGTATCACAGCATGACAACGTAGGATGGAATCGACACAAGTTGTCTGACAGACTTTAATAGCTAACGAGGCTAGATGAATTGCGACTAAAAGTTGTTGCAACAATCTATGCACAAAAACAAAAAATGAAATAATTTCATAACCAACCGATGATAAATAAGGAGTTTCAAAAGGACCTTGAAGCAACACTCCAATAAATTAAAAAAGTGAGGTAATGGCCCATTTGTGATCAACAACATATCATCTAGAGGTGCCGTACAACTTGTGACATTAGAGGGAGAGGAGATGCCTAATTTGATCAATGGTTGCAGATTAAAGAAATACCATATGAAGAAAGTGTTAGACTTACACTACTATGCTGCTTCACAGGTCTAGGATATACTTATACGGCTAGTATGTCTCCAGGCTGGACACCCATAGTCTAGGTTGTACTTGGTCCGATCACGCGAGTTTGGGACTAGCCGCCCACTTTGTCTGGGTACCCTCATATATTTTCATGTATCATTTTTCTATTGGGTCGTGGGGATTTTTATTAGGGCTTGCCCTACCTCCCCTTGGGCACCTATTATGGGGCCAGGGGGATACCCACTTTCACAACTCTCATCTCACTGAGATCATACTGATTGTAATGAAGGTCTTCTGCTCATGGTAGTCATGGGGAGTTGATTGCCCCCTCTTCCTACACATAGAATTTTGGTGTCTAAACTCTCTCTCTCTCTCTCTCTCTCTCTCTCTCTCTCTCTCTCTCTCTCTCTCTCTCTCTCTCTCTCTCTCTCTCTCTCTCTCTCTCTCTCTCTTCTCTCTCTCTCTCTCACACACACACACACTCTAACATGATATCAACAGCTTCAGCTTTCCATGGTCGGGGTGCTTCCAACATCAGCCTTCTCTCCCAAGGGCTGAATCAGCAAACATTTTTGCATCAGCCAGAATTTGGAGCTTTTCTATCACGGAGAAACCATTCTCCACCTGCATTTTGCTTTTGCATGGTGATCACCAAATCTGGCACCTAGAGCTGGCCTTCTCAAGCTCTTTCCTTGTTGAAAACCCCTCCCTCCATGAGCATTTTTGTCTATCATATGTGTTTTTGGAATATGCTATGTTTTTGGACAGCAAGGCAGTGTTTACTGCAAAGAGGGGGGCCGCTAGGCCTTTCCCTCTCTACACATCTTGCCTACATCATCGGCTTGGTATCCAGTGCCTTGCCAACTTGTATCCTGTTTGTTTACAGCAATTTTTAGCCATTATGCACTACTGTTTTCTCTGTCTACAGCCCATCAAGGGCAGCCACTTTGATTCACCACTCTCACACCTACACCCTCTGCACTGCTCTAGACTGCCAAAAGCGTATGAGCACACTGAACATTGCTAGATAGTAGCATTTTCATCACCTTGTAGTTGTATTTTTGGGTGGATAGCAGCCTCTTGGCTTGTATTTTTCATAGAGAATGAAGTTACCTCCTGCAAGGACACCATCCGGTGGTGGCCCATGCGGTCTCTTAGTGACTGCTACTACAGTACACAAAATCTTTGACATCGGCTTGATCATCTATGGTCGTACAATCCTTGGGACATCCATTCATTCCAGCCTTTCTTTGCACACTCCAGAGAGGATGGTGACTCGTAGTTTGCTATGGACACACCTATGCACTCATCAAAGGAGTTCAAACATGATATGGCCATGCTCATGGCATATGGGATTCTGACATTCCTAGATAAGACACCACCATCTTTGGTGGACAGACACTTACCACTTGACCTCAACACGTCGGATCACTTGCTTACTTAGGAGCATCTACATGGACTTAGGGAGAGGATCTTGGATCTCTTCTTGGACAGGTTCATTGCTTGGATCTACAGACTAGAGTGGGACTTTAGTGCTTTGGACTTTCTTGGAGAGTTTACCCATGCGATGCAGGAGATCAAGCATCATTATGCAACTACATTCGGAGTCCGTCAGGAAGACAATGGGGTCTAGGAGGGCCTCTTTATTTGGCAGTTTAAGGAATTCAAACCTTTAGTATCAATTAAGTAATCAAGGGTATCTTTTGACTTCAAACAGGCAAAACGGTTAGTTTATTTGAATTCAAAGTTTCCCCCCAAAATGGAATTTAAAATCTAGCGGGTAAAACCATATCATGTAGCATATCTATGAAAGAGCTCAACGTGTAGATTGCACATCTATGGTCTCCACTCAAATTGGAGATCATATGTGGGAGTTATGGAAGGTGATTATGATTTTTCACCTCCTTTTTTGGGGGAAAAGTGCATCGTTTGACCACTCTTACACATCTCTTACACACCCACCATTCTTGCACACATGGCATACACCTATTTGTCAAAAATTTAATCACCTCCATAAGCTCATGGCAAATAAAGAGTCCCTCATACACCCCATCCTCTTCCTAATTCACCTGGAGCTTGGCTTGGATGGTAGTGCAATTTCTCTTCTACACTCCTGATCATTTGGATTTCTACCTTCAAAGCTGCTTACACTCACCCTTGCTAACCTTACAAACTTATCCCCCAACCTAGCAATAGGCCACTCCCAAATTGTTCACATTCAAAGCCACACCTAGATGCAGTTTGGTGGTGTTGGTAGCAAGGATTCTGTTTTGGTTGACACTAGAGGATTGGAGGTAGGAAATACAGGCAAGACGGTGCACATAGATTGGTCTAGCCTTTCCTCTTCTCAGAGGTTCTTCAAAGTGTAGACTTCTCATCTTGGCTTCCCTTCTTCATACAAGATGATCACGGTGCAGACAGCTTGGTCTGACCACACCTTTTCTCAGAGGCCCTTCACAATGCATACATATATGCTTGGCATAAAACAGTCTTAAGTAAATATGATGCCATAAGATAACATAAGCTTAAATAGGGAACATAAAAATTTTCAAAATGAAATTTGTAGGTATGAATGACACATGATGTTACACAATTCACTCATTTGCAAAAAAAACCTTTCCATTGAGCTACACTACGGTATATGAAAACAAATGAGAAATTATCGTCCACATATCAAACCACTAGTCATCATGTCCATGTAGCCACCTTCATATTGATATATCAAAGTAGATAAGAAGCCCTCTAAAATACATTGGAAACCTCTTTGAACATGATTATCATATACTCATTAAAGATTTAATTGTATGATTTGATTGGACAGTTTTTTTTCAAACTAAACCCTTAATGTACACAATCACAAGATCATACACATATCTCAAAGTGTTCATTTCTTACATCAATGTGTAAAAGTACATATAAATTAATATTTATAATAAGAAAAAAATCAAACATTCTTCAAGTCTCCTTAGAGTAGGATGCACTTGGAATCAATCCCTTATAGAAAACCAAAACATCATACTTTCTTCAAGTCTCCTTAGAGGAGGATGCACTTGGACTCAAATGCTTTCATGAAACCAAAACATCACAACTTATTCAAGTCTCCTAAGAGTAGGATGCACTTGAAAATTAACATTGAAAGTTCAAGTCTCCTTAGAGTAGGATGCCCTTGGAAACAATCCACTATAACATTGGCACAAAAGGTTGAAAAGATCTGTAGTTCATTAAGTACAAAGAAAGTTACAAGAGGTGTTCTCTTTTGCAGAGGACTGGATACAAAAGTTATTCTTCGTGTTGATGATTCCTCAAGTACAATGGAATGTTGTAGAAAATCGTTCTTCTTGACATATTTCACAAATCTAGAGTACAATCTTGACAAAATATTGTTTTGATAGCATGTTCTGATCTAAAATGATATTGTAGATTCTTCACATGAAAAATGATTTCTTGAAAATTCCTTCAGATCTATACACAACCTGCATAAAAAAAGAATAGAATTTAGACATTTGTAAAATAGTCTCTCATTCAGATTAATGTGTAAAAATATAAAGATAAATACTACCTTTGCTTTACATTCTGAAATAAATAAGTCTATGCTCATTAAGAAGCTTGTAAATTCTCTTGTATATTGAGCCTTCATATTAGCTCCTTTACATCCTAATACCTTGGTAAGGCAATCAATTGTATATGTTTTATGCTTGGTATATGTGGGGCTTTGATCCTCAATTTTTTTAAATTAAAGATTTCCCTTCCAAGGGAGTAAGAACTACATTCTTTAGACTCCCTGTAATGGAATTGGCCTATTAACTTGAGAGTAGCGGAAATTAATGATAAGACTTTTGAGAAATTACGTTGTGAGCATCGCGGGTGAACATAATTGAAGATAGCAAGTTAACTTGGCATGAACAATACTTTTGCAAGAGAGAGAATTTAGAGAGCATGACAACAGTTGAGGATCGGATTTATGTGGAGCCGGTCCCCCCTCCAATAGGCATTTGTATTATGATTTCTCCCATTAAGAGAGACTTGTTACAATACAATCTTTGTGTTCCTGTGACCTAGGTGATGCAATGAAGATGGAAAGCTTCATGCATCACAAGCATAACATAAACTTTTTGGAAACACTTTAACTATCCCAAGCCTCAGTCCCAAGACCTCAAACACCTTTGAAGGTGAGAGAGCTTGCAGTGAATGCGGGTAAGGAAGAGGAAGAAAAAACATTTCATAGGAGAAAGAATTAGTTCTTCACATATCATCACTCTTCTTGCTAGCATACATAATAACATAGTAATGAAGATGGAGAAGATGGAAAGCTTAAGCAATGAAGCATGGATCTTGGTTGGATTTGCACTCCATAGCCAAGAGTGTTGGTGTAGGCTCTCAACCTCTACTTGCTTGGAGAAGGAGAGGGAGCTCTTGCACTTTGCACAATACACAATGAGAGTGTGTGTGGGAGAGTATACCCCTCAAGCAACCCCCTAGCTTGCTTTGGTTGACCCCCCCTTGTAGCTCATGCTTGAAGCTCATTGGACCCCTCCAGGCCTACCCCTCCAGGCCTAGCCAGTCACAAGCAGGAGGCATTACAAGCAACACGGGTAGACTTGGGACAAGTGTCCCCCTTTCCCCTTTGAGAGAGAGGACTTGATAAATGCAAAGATAATTAATTAAATCTCCTAAATTATCATTGGACCCCTTGGGTGGCCAATGAATAGGCTTCAGGCACACCATGAGGGCAACATGAGGAGGGACTTGACAAGTGTCCCTTATGCTTTCTTTGTACCAAGTATGACTTGTGTGAGTGTGTGGGTGTTCTCTCTCATCCCCCCTCTTGTAGGGCTTGCCCTTGCTCGCCCCCCCTTGTTGGGATTGAATCTTGAATTTTGACACCTCAAGCCCCTCAAGGTTAGGTCCAGTTCCCACCACAAGCTTTTGGCCCTTAAGCACTTCAAGCTTGGGATGGGTTCTCACCTCAAGTACAACCCTAGCATCTCAAGCATGACAATCACCTCAAGCATCTCAAGCACCTTAAGCTTGGACTGGGTTCCCACCTCAATCACCTCTAGCTTGGGCCCAGTTCCCACCTCAAGCTCAGCCCTAGCTTACCTAAGGTCAAAGGACTTTTACACTATTTATTGGAGGTCTTCAATGAAGCTAAGCTTAAGGTCTTATGCTCCATTGGTTAGCCTTGCTCTTTGATAGACCATCTCTCATTTGGGCCCCTTTACCATTGGCCCAGTGTTGAGATAGATCTATAAGCACATGTATATATCTTAACCCTTGTTCCCATTGATTCTCCCATAATAAATGATCAATTTAATATGAGAAAATCATTTGGGTTGGTTAGATATTAGATTTTATGACATTACCTCTCTCTTGAAATCATAGTTTTCCTCAACTATGAGGTAGGGAATAAAGCTTTAGTCATTAGCCAATCTTTCTTAGCGGGTAGAGGATCCCTTTTTACCCTACGACATCTTTCCAAGATGGATGACTAATCCATTTGGTGCTTGGGAGACATAGGTGTTGCAAGCATGTCTGCACTTTAGTCCATTTCATTCTCTCAAAGTAGAGTGACAAATTATACTTGGTGTTTAAGAGACGTCGTCATCACAAACATGAGTCTAAGCATGCATACTATTTAAATTTGTGCACAATTAAAAAGAGAACTAGTCTTATAAGACAAAAAACATGGGTCATTTAAAAGCAATTTGTACATTTGCTTACTCTAATGTAGCATTGTAAGCATTAACAAGGTTCATATTATCCTTAAGCTGATTCTTTGCTTCCATCTAACATCTTCAGAAGGATAACTTTTGAACTTAATTAGATACCGTCGCATAATTTTACCATGTCGTAGTACCTTGTCTTCATGCCGAAGGATAGCTTTGGGTTCTAGCACCTCTTCTTGGTCTTTAACTTCGGGAGGGTCTTCGATAATTGGTTAACTTGGTGGCTCTCCTTTCTAGGGCTTAAGTAGGCTCACATGAAAGACATTATGTATGACCCAATGGTTGGGCAACTTGAGTTGGTAAGCCGCCTCATTGATGGGCTTCAAGATTTGGAAAGGACCATAGTATCTTTTTGCTATGTTAGCATAATACTTTTCATAGCCCGTAGGATTTTTTCCCATCGTTTGCCTTAATCTAGCCTTCGGAAACTAAAGTAAGACCCAATCATTTTCTTTGAATGTTAAGGCCCTTCTGTGCTTGTCAGCAACAGCTTTTTGCCTTTGTTGAGAGATGGATATAGCCTCCTTAATCTTTTGAAAAGATTCTTGTAGATCATGGCTATACTCATCGGCAGCAAAGATCTTCCCATGTACTTTGAGTAGCAAGGGACTTTTTGGTCTTCCCACAATGATCTCAAAAGGTGCTTTTCCCATAGAAGGATGTACAGTATTATTGTAGGCATACTCTACAAGAAGTAAGTACTTTGTCCATTCTGAGCATTGATCTACTTCGGTAACATAAGTCTTGAGTAGGTCGAGTATCATAAGATTGGCTATCTCGCTTTGGCCATCCTTTTGTGGGTGATAGATCGAAGAGAAATTCAATCTTATTCCTAGATTTTCAAAGAGACCTTTCCAGAAGTTATTGGTCATTCTAGGATCTCTATCGGAAATGATGGATATGGGTAATCCATGGTGCTCGAAAATATGAGATATGAAGAGAGTTTCCATTTGGTGTGCCTTAATAGTGTTTTTAACAGGAATAAAGTGTGCTTGCTTGCTAAAAATGTCGACTATTGTCCATATTCTCGTATTCCCATGGACAGACTTGTGTAATTCAAAGATGAAATCCATGGATATACTCTCCCATGGTGAATTTGGGATAGGCAATTGCTGGAGTAATCTAGGTTGCTTCCCTCTATCATACTTGGTCTTTTGGCATACTACAGATTTTGAAACATATTCTTGTATGTCCAATTTCATGGTAGGCCAATAGAAATACGTCTCTACTCCTCAAAGAGTAGGTTGAATACCTCTATGCCCCGCATAGGGAGGAGCATGGGATTCATACATAACTTTCTCACGAAGGGAATGGGTAACATATAGCCTATTTTTGTGGAGAAGATAACCATCCTGCAAGGTGAATGGTTATTCTTTCTTCCCCAAAGCAAAGGCTGACATTATGTCTCTAAAGTCAGGGTCAGTAGCATACTCATCTATCATAGACGATAGATCATTGTGAGTAACTATACACACCGCATTAACTTTTGGTCATCTTGTGAAAGTAAATTGGCCACTTGATTGTGCTTACCACAGCAATGTGATCAATATGGAAATTAAATTCCAAAAAACAAATTTCCAACCTCATTTGTTTGTCAGAAATATTAGTTTGCGTCATAAAATACTTGGGACTTTGGTGTAGCTTGGAGGACTCCGTGAAGCCCTCGTCTCCAAAGGCTGCATCAAATTGCTTGATGAAGGCCAATACTTTGTCAGTAGCACCAAAAGTGCCACATCAGCCCAAGACCTTACTACGCTATCATCATAAGGATCAATGCCAATCTAGGAACCTTGGTCCAAAATCTTGGTATATGGACAAGTCTTGAGTTCCAACATGGTCACAATACCATCCTTGAACACTTAGATGGATGTCGGTACTTTATCTATATACGTAAAAGAGAGCACGGTCATAACATCGTGCTATCATGCAAGCGATGAATTTCAATCTTGGATTGTTGATACCAAGTCCTTGATTCAATGAAAAAATAATGCTTGGTCTTCATCCAAACACCATGCAAGGGTACGTGATTGTCAAAATACCACGCAAGGATGCTTGATAATAATACCATGATTTGATGCTTGAATGACATCAAGTAATAGGACTTCCCAACATGCTTTCATGGTCCAAAAACTTTACAATGCTCAAATGTGAATCTTCAATGAAAATATTGTGCTTGGTTTGGAAGTCATGGTATAAAGCTTCATCCCAACACTATATACAAGTGAAATAAACAGATGCTTGGTCATAGGACCTTGCTTGGATAATTAAATGTCAGGAAGTCATAAGGCCTCCTTGGTCCTAGGATCATGCTTGAATTTTTTATGTTCAAAGACCTGGAAAGGTCTCTTGATTGCAAGACAATGCTTGAATCCAAAACTCTAGCAAGATGCTTGGTAGCAAAATTGTGTTTGGATTTTAAGCGAAACATGATAAGCTGCATATTGCACTAAAATTAATAAATTGCTAAGAACAGTGACAAATATGAGATAGGCCTTTTAAATCTTATCGGTCCTAAGATCAAAACTGAACATTCTCTATGAGCATAGTCTAGAAAACTTTCTAGGATGGCCCCTAAGCTCATTCTAGCATTCTTTGTCTCAATAGAATCGTTGAATGCTTGGTCACAAGATTATCTTATCATGCTATGATACAACGAAATGATGAGATGCCTGGTACAAAACCCATACTTGAATGCTCAAGGTAAAAATCTAGAATTTTTTATCCTTGGTATAGCAAAAAATAAAAGAATCCATCTTGAATTGGATCTCAAGTCCATGTTTCAATACATCAAGATTAGCATGGTCAAAATACCTCACTGCCATGGAAGTTATCAATATTCAACTTATATTATTTGCCCCAAAACTAGATATCACGACCAGATACAATACACCCAAAAACAAATACCAAGAACATGTAATCATTTACATGGTCCCAAGACCTTTCTTAAGAACTCAAATGGTCTTGAATTCTTGGATATTGAGTATCCATACCAATTATGAATAAATGGAAATGAGCATGGCCACAAGAAGATGATACCATATTGAGCATCAAGGTTAAGCTTGAATTTTTGGTCCAAAGTCTTGGTATGAAGGTGACACTTTAGTTTGCAAATAGTGATTTTATGACTTGTATGCAAATAAATACCATGGTTTGAAGACCATGCTAAAATTCTATCGAGTGTGGTGTTAAGACCATGTTTGGATGTGTAATCTCATGACCATGCTACAAAGTCAAAATGTTGTATGTTGAGAAATTATAGAATAACATAATTCCCATTATTGAACCCACATGATATGCATTGTTTTATTATGGTGCCCCCCCCCCCCCCCCCCCAAGCAAAGAAGGAAGAACCTGCAAAATACAAAAGACCCAAGATATAATACCTAGGAGTATGAGAGAATTTATGTGTTCAACATGGTCCCAAGACATTGCTAGCATGAATTGTTTATTATCGATGTGATCATAAAAGCACACTAGCATGTTGCATTTTATGAATTTACACTCTTGCATGGTCCCAAGACCATGCAAGCATGTAGATGTCAACACCATGCTTGAATTAACTACCTCCAAGTTTGTGCTTGATTGCAAGGAGTGTTCTCTATTCACAATCCATGCTTGGATGCTTACTCTTAGAACGATGCTAGGATGTAATCAACCTATGACCTTGTACCAAGTCTCGTACAAAGATCATGCTTATTTACAAAATAAAGAGCATGGTTGTTGCAAGCAAGTACTACACGTAAGATGCAAAAATATTCCTAGACTCCCATTTAAGCTACATCCACTGCTTGAGCACATCAAGAAGGGGAGAGATTCCATGACAGAGCTCAATCAATACTTTCTCTTGCAATTATTTGTGCCGAGTTGCAAGTTGTTGAGAACTTATGGTCACCTCACCATCCAATGGTATGTTTTTAGGGAGTTCAGTGTTAAGACCATCTTCTACAGATGATATGCCATAGCCAAAGGCAGCCTCATGAAATTAGTGTCTTGAGGGAGAAACCCCCTTCACAATGCATGCAAGGGTCTTCATTTTCCCACACATTATTAAAAACTTTAGAGAAGTGCATACTTGTCGCCCTATTGAACGTTGTTTGTAATGGAAATGGCCTATGCACTTTGAGAATAGCGAAATTAAGAGAATTAAAGTGAGCATTTTTGTGAGATCACTTTGAGAACATAGAGGGTGAACTTTATTGATGGTAGCAACATAAACATAGAACTTAATTAACTTGGCATGAACAATACTTTTGCGAGAGAGAGAGAGAGAGAGAGAGAGAGAGAGAGAGAGAGAGAGAGAGTATTAAAGAACATGACAATAGTTGAAGACCGGATTTACTTGGAGCCGGTTCCCCCTCCAAAAGGCATTTGTATTATAGATTCACCCATCAAGAGAGAGTTGGTACAATACAATCTTTGTGTTCTTTGTGACCTTGTTGATGCTATAAAGATGGAAAGCTTCAAGCATCACGAGAATAACATAAACTTTGCAAAAAGCATTGACTATCCCAAGCCTTATTCCCAAGGCCGCAAACACCTTTGAAGGTGGAGAGAGCTAGCGGGGAGTGAGGGTAGGGAAGAGGAAGAAGAATCATTCATAGGAGAAAGAAATAGTTCCTCACTTATCATCACTCTTATTGCTTAGCATAGCATAATAGCATAGTAATGAAGATGAATAAGATGGAAAGCTTAAGCATTGAAGCATGGCTCTTCGTTAGATTTGCATTCCATAGCCAAGATTGTTGGTGTATGCTCTCAACTTCTCAACAAGCTTGGAGAAATAGATGGAGCTCTTGCACTTTGCACTTCACATAATGAGAGAGAGTGTAGTTGTGGGAGAGTATACCCACTCTAATGCTTGGTCCACACCTCTCTCTCTCTCTCTCTCTCTCTCTCTCTCTCTCTCTCTCTCTCTCATTATTTTCTTATATCATTTGGACATGTGTCCTCTTTTTCCTCTTTGAGAGAAAGAACTTAATTATTTATTTTTATGCATCTAAATTCTCATTGGACCCCTTTAAAGCCTATCCAATAGGATTCAAGCACATAATGAGTGCCACATGTGGCAGATTTTCACATGTGGTTTTATGCTTCTTAAGTCATTTGGTTTGAATTGAACACTTCAAGCACTTAGTCAATTAAGCATGGAGATTGTTTATGCCTCTTGAGAGTTTATCTTTGAATTGAACACTTCAAGAACCTTAGTCATTTAAGCATAAAAACCACCTCAAGATTTGGGCAAGGTTCCCACAAACACTCTAAGCACTTTAGCATCTCTCCTCTTGGTCCCCTAATAAGGTAAATCTAGAAGCACTTATTGCACATTGCTCTTTGGTGGACCATCTTCTTTTGGACCCCTATTGAGATGCAATCGTTTCTCCTTTTGGTCCCCTGTTGAGATAAGTCTAGAAGCACATATCTATATCCTAACTCTTGCTCCCCATTTATCTTCCCATATTAAATGACAGTTTAATATGAAAAAATCATTTGGTAAAGTTAGATATTATATTTTTTGACATTACCTCTCTCTTGAAATCATAGTCGTCCTCGACTATGAGGTAGAGAAGATAAAGCCTAGTCATTAGTCCATGTTTCTTTGTGGGTAGAGGATTCCTTTTTACCCTATGACATCATTCCAGAATGGATGACTAATCCATTTGGTTCTTGGGCGACTTAGCTACCGCAAGCATGTCTGCTCTTTAGTCCATATCATACTTCCAAAGTAGAGTGACAAGTTCTACTTGGTGTTTGGGAGACATCGTCACCACAAACATGATCCTACGCATGCATACTTCTTAAATTTGGTGCACAATAAAAGAAAGAGAATGAGTCTTATAAGACAAAAACATTGTTCATTTAAAAAGAATTTTCATATGCTTACTCTAGTGTAGCATTGGAAGCATTGACAAGGTTCATATTATCCTTAAGCTAGGTTCTTTGCATCCATCTAGCATCTTTAAAAGGATACTTCTTAAACTTAACAAGATATCATTGGGTAACGTTACCGTTTCTTAGTACTTGTCTTCGTATCAAAGAAGCGATTTGGCTGCAACACCTCTTCTTGATCTTTGATCTCTGGCAAGTCCTCCATTGTTGGTTCTTTTGGTGGCCCTCCTTTGTAAGGCTTGAGTAGTCTCACATGGTAGCATTGTGAATGAGCCAATGGTTAGGCAATATTTAACTAATAAGCCATCTCATTGATTGGCTTAAGAATTTTAAAAGAAAGGACCATAGTATCTTTTTGCTAGTTTAGCATAATACTCTTGGTGTCTCACAGGATTCTTGCCTGTAGTATGCCTTAGACAAGCCTTGAGAAAATTTAGCAAGACCCAATCATTTTCCTTAAAGGCTAAGGCTCTTTTGTGCTTATTAGAAGCAGCCCTTTTTGCCTTTGCTTTGAGATGGATATAACCTCTTTAATCTTTGGAAAAGATTCTTGTGAGTTTTAGCTATATTTATCTTCAGCGAAGATCTTCCCATATACTTTAAGTAGTAAGGGACTTTTGGATCTTCCCTCTTTAACCTCAAAAGGTGCTTTCCCCATAGCAGTATGTACAATTTCATTGTACGAATACTCTATAAGAGGTAGGTACTTCTCTCATTGAGAACGTTGATGTACTTCCATGACATAGGCTTTTAGTAGATTCAAGAATCATTAGATTAGTTATTTCACTTTGGTCATCCGTTTGTGGATGATAGGCCAAAAGAGAAATTTAATCTACTTTCTAGATTCTCAAAGAGATCCTTCTAGAAATTATTGGTCATTCTAGGATCTTTTTCCGACACTATGAATGTTGGCAAGCCATGATACTTGAAATTTTAAGATCTAAAGAGGGTTGACGTTTGATGTGCCTTAATAGTATTTGTAACAGGCATAGAGTGCATTTTCTTGCTAAGCTTGTTGATTGAAACAATCCAAGTTGCTTCCCTCGATCAAATTTCAATTTTTGGTATACCACGCATTTTGAAACATACTCTTGTATGTTTACTTTTCATGGTAGACCAACAGAAACACATTTCTATTCCTCAAAGGGTAGATTATGGAATCCTTCTTTGCCCTGCATAATGAGAATCATGGGATGCATACTTGACCTTCTTATTGTATCGGTGAGTAACACATAGCCTATTGCCGTTTGGAAGATAATCATTCTCTTAGGTGAATGTTCTTTTTTTCTTCCCTACTTAAAGTCTTGGTCAGTAGCATACTTATCTATCATAAAAGATAGATCATTGTGAGTTGTTATAGACACCACATTTACCCTTGGCCATTGTGAAAGTGCATCGACCACTTGATTATGCTTGCCAGCAATGTGAGCAATATGATAGATCATTGTGAGTTGTTATAGACACCACATTTACCCTTGGCCATTGTGAAAGTGCATCGACCACTTGATTGTGCTTGCCAGCAATGTGAGCAATATGAAATTTCAATTGTGAAAGAAAATTTTCCCACCTCATTTGTTTGTCGGAGAGCTTGGTTTGCGTCATGAATTTCTTGAGGCTTTGTGATCCATTCGTAGGATGAATGGAGCCCCCAAGAGATAGTGCTTCTATGTGTCTAGGGCATGTAGAACAGCTAAAAGCTCTTTTTCGCACATGCCCAAGGCCCGTTCATCGGCATTGAGCCTTTGGCTCTCATATGCTATGGCATGCCCTTCTTGAAGCAAAACTGCTCCAAGGCGATCACCACAAGCATCACATTGGACCTCAAATGGCTTTGAGAGAAACGGAAGCATAAGGACTGGTTGGGAGGTAAGCTTCTCTTTGAGCTTGTCAAAAACATTTTGTTCTTTAGCAATCCATGAGTACTTAACGTTCTTCCTTGTTAAGTCATGCGATGGTCCTGATATTTGAGAGGAATATTGTTATGAAGTGTCTATAATATGCACACATACCAATAAAGCTTCTTAGCTCACTTAGATTCCTTGGATTAGGCCGTGCTTTTATTACCTCCAGCTTTGATAGATTCATACATATACCATCTTGAGAGATATTGTGACCTAAATTTTGAATCTCTTGTAGGAAAAATTCACTTTTCTTTTGATCAATGAAAAGCTTATTCTCTCACAACTTGAAAGATTACCTAGAGATGTCACTTGTTCTCTTTAAGAGAATTTGAGTGGCCTGAAGATTCCTGTCCATCGTGAGTTTGAATGTGGCTGGAGTATTTGCCAGGCCAAAACTTGTAACTTATCAAATAGATCTTCTATCCACGGCACCGAAAATCTTTTTTTTTTATAGTAATCCTATTTAGTGCTCTATAGTCGAGACACATGTGATATGTGCCATCTTTCTTTTGCACTAAAAGTATTGGTCAATAGAATGGAGAGGAGCTAGGCCTCACCATCTCTTTTTCCACCAATTCATACACTTGCCTCATGATCTCCTCTTGTTGACCTTGTGAAACTCAATAAGGAGGTTTATTAGTAGGCGGTGAGATTCCTAGTAGAAGCTCTATTGCATGGTCATCATCCCCTTGTTTTGGAGGTAGCTCACTAGGGATATCATCAATGAAAACATCTTGGAATCCATTTAGGAAATTAGACAACTCCAACTCTAATTCCTCTTGATTTCTTTTATTGCTACTTGTGAAAACATTAGAAACATTTACAGATTCTCTAACAAAAATCATATATGCAAAAATAGAGCTTTTCATTGACTTATCAAAAGCAAGCATATTTACCAGGGATATGGTGTTCCCCGAATCATTAGCATCTATGTACATGCTCTTTTACCTGTAGGTGAAATAGATTCTCCTTTTAGAGAACTTCATGTTGGCAGCCATGCGATTGAACCATGGTGCCCCTAGGATAACATCCTCATGTTGGGGAGGAGAGATAAAACAAAGCCTTCTTTGTTGACGTAGCTTTGGACATGAAACCTCATCTTCCCAATCACAAGGAAGTAACAGAGGCTTGCTATCCCTTGAAAGCTCCATCGACAGTTACAATATCTCCCATCTCGAAAGCTTGAATGCCCAACTTAGTGGCCAAATCCGTTGATATGAAGTTTTGAGTAGAGCTAGGGTCAAAGAGAATAAGGGAATCATGATCCCTTACTTTTCCCCAAGCATAGCAGAGGTATAAGCCTTTGCAATGAGTATCCTCTTTTGGAGCTTCAACCATGGAAGCTCTAGGAGTGTCATTGCGTATATTTCTTTTGGGGCAAAAATGATAAGCATGTCCTTGCTCCCCCCACTTAAAGCATTTATGGTCTTTACGAAAGGCCTCTAATTCTTTGGGAGAGAGCTTATTTTCACCTTGTAAGCTCCTTTCTCCTTGGCCTTATTGTTGTTGGTGTTGGTGTTGCCTTGGGAAGAGTTTTGAGCATTGCTCTTCCTTTTAGCTTCATTTTGATCCCTGTTTTCCATGGGCTTGAAATTTCTTCTTGCCCCTTGTTGCATGTTGATCCTTGAAGCAACCATAGTGTGGTGGATGACTGCAGTGATAGTGCTAGGCCGTTGTGAGTTGACATACTTGGCCATTTCTTCAGGTAATGTTGTACAAAATTGATGCTTTTATTTGGCAAAGTCTATCCTTTGAAAGACTGTAGCTTTGAGATGTAAATCCCAAAACTTGTCCACATATTTGTAAATAGACTCATGTGAGAGAAGCTTCAAGTTCCACCATTTGGTAAGCACTTTGTCCTTTGCATCGCTTACAAGGAATTGCTTCAAGATGGAAACTCGGGGAGTTTTCCATGTCTTTGGGGCCTCGCCGTTGCCACAAAGGCTAGCCCACCATTGACAAGCAGATTTTTGGAAGTGCATAGCTACATGGTGTAGCTTGGAGGACACTGTGAAGCCCTCGTCTCCAAAGGCCGCATCAAATTGTTGGATGAAGGCCAATACTTTGTTGGTGGCACCAAAGGTGCCATCATAGGTGAGAAAAGAAATACTCTTTCCTCCCTCTTTGAACTTCTTAAGCTTTTGTGATCTTTGCCATGCAGGGTATGATTGCGATGTCCTCCCCTCTTGTATTCTCTAGGAGAATAGCCATAGATTTTGTTGTAAGAGGAGGAAGGTGAACAAGAAGGAGAAGAGGGTGACCTCTTTCTTTCCTTTTCTTCCTTTTTCTCCTCTCTTCCCTTTTGGACTGACGAGGAGAAGGACTATGGGTTGACCATTTCCTTGTGGGAGGAGTTTGCGACAGTCTACACCGCCATCTTTGTGGAGCCACATCTTTAGAGGAACTTAAGGATTTTCTTCTTTCTCGTTCTTTGGATTCCTCCTCTCTTATGGGAGAGAGTCTTCTTTTGGGAGGCTCATCAAGAGACCTCCTAATCTCCCTCTCTCCTCTTGGAGAGGAAGGGAAATCCCATAAGGACGAAGTTGTTGAGCAACTTTGGCTTACAAAGTAGGGTTGCCCATAGCTTGATGTAGCCTAGTAACAAGATAATTGATAAACATGGGGGCATCATCATTAGTACCTTCATGTGCAAAATCAAAGTTATCAATGTTCATTCTACTCTCTTGGTTATTTGTCAGCCATGTTAATTATACTTATGTGTTTACTTAGTGTATCCTTTGGAAATTCAAATCCTTAGTTGCTACGTATCTTCTTAGCCTTTGAAAATAAGCACTTAAGCATCTACACCCACGGCTCAAATTGGTTAAATATAAAGAGTAGTGGGGTGTGTATAACATAGAAAAATTTTCAAGGAATAGCTCCTTTTGGACTTCTTATGGCTCAATAAAGCCGTAGGAAAGTCTAAAAAGACCCCATTATGAAGACCAAAGCTCCCGAGGTGTGCACCATATCCCACATAGTGGGCTCAACAAAACCAATAATAGATCCCAATCCCACTTACCCTAATATAATTAACAAAATCAACCATTAATAGGCTACTTAAGGACCTCTCTTCTTAAGCAAGAAAAGAGAAACCAAATGCTCTAATACCAATGTAATGGAAATGGCCTATGAACTTTGAGAATAGCGGAATTAAGAGAATTACAGCCCGGGGGATTCACCATGGAAAACTTACCGCACCACGTAAGTGTAGGGGAGGGGGGTTTTTTAACAAGTCACGTAAGCGTATAAGTTAGGGGCAGGTCCCCAATAATTTATCTCCCAAGCTTATAAATAAGGGAGAGGGGTATCATATTTGGGGGGGGGGGGGGGAGTGAGAAAAGAAAAAAAAATGAGAGGAAGGATTTGTGTTTCAAAATCTTGTCTTCTCAAAAGAGTCTGCCCTCGAACTTGTGAGTCAATATCTACAAAGATACATGCAAGAACTAACACTATTTTGTATCAATTGCTTCTTCTATGATTATAGTTCATTTGTTGAGGGATGAAAACTATAAAGAGTTTGTATAGGTGCAAATTTACACGAAGAACCTAGCACAACGTTATAACCATGTTTTTTGAGTAATTTAGATGGGTCAAAATTGGACAAGTAGCGAAAGTGCAGGCTCATCGAGCACATAGTTTGAAAGTCAAACTAAGAGACATTGAGGGTACATCTAGTTATCAACAGAAGTGGTCCCTTAGTACATTGCCAAACACTATGCTACACACTCTTTGACTAGTTTTACTTAGTTAGATCATGTGAGACCTACATTTAATATATAAGATAGGGGTATGATAGTTTTCTTCATTGATTGTCGTATAAGCGTAGAAAGGGGGGTCATATTCCCTAATTTGAGTCGTATATAGGGGTTTTACCAATGTTGTCCGCTCGAAGGTGGCGTCTCATTTTGTATATAGAGTGAATCCCCTGGGAATTACGATGAGCATTTTAGATCACTTTGAGAACATAGAGGGTGAACTTAATTGATGGTAGCAACATAAACATAGAATTTAGTTAACTTGGAATGAACAATACTTTTAAGAGAGAGAGAGAGAGAGAGAGAGAGAGAGAGAGAATATTAGAGAACATGGCAATAGCTAAGGACCAGATTTACTTGGAGCCAGTCCCCCCTCCAAAAAGGCGTTTGTATTATAGATTCTCCCATCAAGAGAGACTTGGTACAATACAATCTTTGTGTTCCTTGTGACCTTGGTGATGCTATGAAGATGGAAAGCTTCATGCATCATGAGCATAACATAAACTTTGCAAAAAGCATTAACTATCCCAAGCCTCATTCCCAAGGGCTCAAACGCCTTCGAAGGTGGAGAGAGCTAGCGGGGAATGAGGGTAGGGAACAGGAAGAAGAATCATTCATAGGACAAAGAAATAGTTCCTCACTTATCATCACTCTTCTTGCTTAGCATAGCATAATAGCATAGTAATGAAGATGAAAAAGATGGAAAGCTTAAGCATTGAAGCATGGCACTTGGTTGGATTTACATTCCATAGCCAAGGTTGTTGGTGTAGGCTCTCAACTTCTCAACAAGCTTGGAGAAGGAGATGGAGCTCTTGCACTTTGCACTTCACATAATGAGAGAGTGTGTGTGTGGTTGTGGGAGAGTATACCTCTCTCTCTCTCTCTCTCTCTCTCTCTCTCTCTCTCTCTCTCTCTCTCTCTCTCTCTCTCTCTCATTATTTTTTTATATTATTTGGACATGTGTCCTCTTTTTCCTCTTTGAGAGAAAGAACTTAATTATTTATTTTTATGCACTAAATTCTCATTGGATCCCTTTAAAGCCTACCCAATAGGATTCAAGCACATCATGAGGACCACATGTGGAGGATTTTGACAAGTGTCTTTTATGCTTCTTAAGTCATTTTGTTGAATGAAACACTTCAAGCACTTAGTCAATCAAGCATGAAAACCGTTTATGGCTCTTAAGAGTTTCTCTTTGAATTGAACACTTCAAGAACCTTAATAGTTTAAGCATGAAAATCACCTCAAGCTTTGGGCAAGGTTCCCACAAACACTCTAAGCACTTTTGTTAGCAAGCCGACAAGCACCTCATGCTTGGGTAGGATTCCCACCTCAAGGCCTAGCTTGCCTAAGGTCAAAGGAATTTTTAACACTAACTTTTGGAGGTCTTTAATGAAGCTAACCCTAAGGTATTTTAAGCTCCATTAGATGCATGTTGCTCTTTGATGGACTACCTCCTTTTGGACCCCTATTGAGATGTAACCATCTCACCTCTTGGCTCTTTGTTGAGGCAAATCCAGAAGCACTTATTGCACATTGCTCTTTGGTAGACCGTCTCCTTTTGGACCCCTATTGAGATGCAACCATTTCTCCTTTTGGTCCCCTATTGAGATAGGTCTAGAAGCACATATCTAAATCCTAACTGTTGTTCCCTTTTATCTTCCCATATTAAATGATCAGTTTAATATAAGAAAATCATTTGGTAAAGTTACATATTATCATTTATGACATTGTTTTAGATGCCACATTTCATATAGGACTTTTTCACAATCTTTAAGAGGTTGCTTTCATGAACAAGCTAGTTTCTTCAAGGTTTTTGGCATGCCCAAAGCCCAAGGCCAAAGTGTTTCTTATCCTTTTTGGGTCAACTAAAACTCTAGAATTTTAATTTTATGCTAGTTTTATTCCTACCATTAGAAAGATAAAATTGTCTGATGGGTTACTCCCTAATGGCTTTACAAAAAAATTTCTATTAGTTCTAAAAAGATACCACAATAAAAGATCTCACTTCAATGCCAAGTGATGCTTGAATGTATCTCCTAATGGAGCACTAATCTACTAGAATCATGGCCTTCTTGCCTAGCCCTTGACTTGGATCTCCTATGGCTCATCAACATGCTAGCCACCTCTACCTCTAAGGAGTTGGCTATCATCTTCTTCAAGGCTGTTGTAGCCTAAGCAACCCCGTTCAACCCCATACTTCAGCCACCCTTCTTGCTCATGGAGCCTCCTCCTATGAATCGCTAGTATGCTTTTGCATCTCTCTAGCACAATATTATCTCCTCGAGTCTACAAAACTTTGCATATTTTTTATGTTTGAGATTGGTACACCATTTTAAACGTTGTGTCCCCCTCCATTAGTTAAGCAAGCCATGTTTTGTTAGCATGGTTAGCTGAGAATTTACATGTTGCCAAAGGTCTTGCTACCTTATGTAGTAGTTGGACCTTGTCAACCAAGACATCGTATGGATTGTCATCCATTGGCTGTTTGTTGTGCATCGTATGCCTTGAGCTTGTTGTAGGATAGCCTCTCCAATAATTAGTTCTTGCTCCACAAAAAAAAAAAAGGTGTGAGGGGTGTGACCCATCTTTGACGTACGTGTAAATTCAATAAACTTTGTGAATTCCATGTATTTTTCATTTTTCTAAGATTGTGGAGACCCACTAATAGAGAAATAAAATTTTCATTACAAAGACTAAACAATTCTTGGAGGTTATTGTGTTTGCTCTCTCTTTTCCTTGGCACTTGTGATGATTCTGATGGTGTATCCCTTCAGTGAGATTGAAGATTGGGTCTTGAGATTGAACACAATGGATCTCTTACAATTTTACAATATCTTAATTGCAAATTAAGTAGGAGATGCAACTTGTAATAGCTTTAATTTATCCCACTATGTAAGCCTTGTGAATTTTTCACTAGTTTCATAAAATTTTACCTGTCCCACCTTTTCAAGGGATGCTAGGGGATTAATGGCCTAGCAAGTAAAGTTTGCAGCTGGATCCAAAGGACTTGGAAGATTGGGTTTTCCAAGAATGGTTTACTTCTAGGAGGGAAGGGGATGAAAAGCCAAGCACTTTTGATATGTAAAGTTGTTAGATTCTTCTTCTTCCACCATATATGGAAGGCTAATAATTGACAAGGATCTCTCACTAACAAACTTCTGGAGACTGCCCAACAAAGTGAGTAAACTATTATGGGGATTGGAAAGGGAAAGATTTCAGACAAGTGGAAGAGGGTATTTCTTACCGTCAAAACTTTGATGACATGATGTATGTGAGGTTGGGGCTCCTTGTGAAAAGCCTACTCAGTAGTCTCCTTTGGAATTTTTGTGGTCATGGCTTAATTTGAGCATGGTGCTGATGTAATGTTTTATTCTTATTGATATAACCTCCCATGTATTGTGAGATTTTCCAAAAAAGAAGCATTCATTTTATGTTGCTAAAGTATTCTTTGTTACCCTAGACCAAGTTCCTTGGCCTTCTTTTAAAGGTTGTGTGTGGTGAGTTGGGTAACTTATCGCCTCAACTTGGAAAAATCATGTAACACATATTGTTGTTTAATACATAGAAGAAGAATTCTCATTGGATCACATATACTATCCCAAGCCCATGCAAGATCCACCAGAGTGACTATGTAGCCTCTAACTAATGAGTCCTAGCCAAAAAATGGAAGGCTACCCCTCTTGACCTTCGAAAGATGCAAATGCCAAAATAGTAGGTTGTGAAAGAAACCCGGACATGAAATTTGGCCTTCATAGGAGGCCAAGGTAGAAATTACGTTTCCATCAAAGGCCTATGTAAAAACTTCTCTTCAAAAATCTTTTTTTGTAGCAGTACAAACTCTTCTCTTCAAAATCTGTTGATGGGTCTTCTTTTTGGTGTGCACATGTGGTTGTGGGTGATGTCCCTTTTGACTTCCTATGGTTTGTTGGACGAGTTGGTGTGGGATGGCAACTCCCCCATCTTGATGGCTTCCTCATGTTGCTCTTCTTTGCTCTTGTTTTTTTTCTACTATCAATAGGGTGGCTTACTTGTTAGCCGTTCTTGGTATAATCTTGGCTTAGTGAGCAGTGCACTTGCTATTGATAGGGTGGTTCCCATGATAAATGGTCTCTATGATTTCATGATTTATATGCTATTGATTGGATGGCTTCCTTCCTAGTCGTTCTTGGTATGATCTTGGCTTAGTGAGTAGTGCACTTGCTATCAATAGGGTGGCTCCCTTGTTAAACAATCTCTATGATTTCATGGTTATAGTTTTGTTGATGTCATGGCTTAGATGGACCATAAATTTCTTTGTAATTCTTTTTGGGATTCAGTATAGTTAAACTCACAATTCATGAGTATTGCCACAAAAAGAAAGTTCTTTGGTTCAATGTTGCATTCTTCAGTAGATTAGGATGAAATTTAAAGGCCTAACATTACACAACATTTTTTACTTAGAACCCATCCTTAGTTTTGACCTTCTTGAAGAAAACTAATCATGCTTGGTTTGCTTTGTCATTATAGTAACAAGAGATAATGAATAGAAAAGGTATCAAAGTATGAGCAAAGATCTTATCGTCAATTCTTGGCATTTGATGGACTTGCATGTGTGAACAGACAGAGAAGGGGGGATAGATCATTAGCAACTTAGAAGCCCCACATAACAAAAAACTCAAGAGCAACTAGAGAAGTCCTCTCAAGCCCCATATAGTGGAGATAAGCCGGGCCCCATCGTTTGCTTCTCATCCTCTCCCCTTCACAAAACACCAACCTTGGTGCTTCAAAAGATAATTCTCTTGCCCACCTCTAGTAAAGGTGTTGAAGGATGGTTGCAAGTCTGCAACATCTAATGCAAGTGGTTCAAATCCCATGCTAGGGTGATTGGACAACTAAAGGAAAACCCATCTAATAAACCAAAAAACCCCTTTCTATATGAGAAACCTTTTGATGTGGTACAGGATATTGATCTCGAGAACCTCATGACAACAAAGCTAGTAGAGTCCCAAACTGAGGTTGAGAAAACACACCTATGGAGGAAGAGAGTGAGAAAGGGAATAATGAGGAATTATTCCTTGAGGTGGATGAGTTCATACCTCTCTCTCTCAATGATGGAAGATATTGTTATCGATCGTGGAATGTGAAGGGCATAAAAATCTTCAAGAAGCATGCCCTTTTCTTGGATGAGATAAGAAAAGCTAAGGAAGTCTATTGTTGGGCCATTAAAGAGCACCACTTGGATACTTCCAAAGAAATAAATCAATCACTAAACAAGAACCTAGCATTCTATAGAGAGGGAAGGGATGGATATAGTGGCATCCTTACCATTGTGGATAGAGACCTTGAGCCAAAGGTGGTCCTGAATCATGCATCCAAGAGATTCCTGGGGGTGAAGATTGATTGGGTAGGACAACCCATCACCATTATTAATTTTTACGGCCCCTACAATGCTAAGAATAGATCCAAATTGTGCATGTATCTTAGAGACGTCCCTATTGAGGGTAAGTGGTGCTTGATAGAAGACTTCAATACGGTGGAGAATCAAAAGGATAAAATAGGATCTTCAAATATATTGGTAGGCTCTAAAGAAGCAAAATGGTTGAGCCTGTGTGAGAATTGGGCATTGATGAACTACTGGTCAGCTGGTCTATGGAACAACACACTGAGCTTTACCTACACAAGCCTTCAATATGCCCACACTGCCTCTTGGCTTGACATGTGCTACTACTTCCATCATGCTAACTGCATTCCCTCTGTAAAAGAAATGGAGGTAGTCGCTTCTTCCCAAAGTTTTTCAAATCACTTTCTGTTAACCCTCACACACATTCCTATCACCTACGATGGACATTGTATTATTTATTTGGTAGAGTCAGGTACCGAGCTTATCGGTCCAATAGGAAAAGAGTAAGAGTGATCGCCGATGAGAGGTGCACTCTAAATGGAATATTCAAGGGATTAGTTGGCTAATCATGGGTGCCCACGTGTGAATGGGGTGAGCTCATATAAAAGTCAACTAAACCTAAAATTCACTCATTCTCTCACTTGTGCAATTGAAGAGTGGTCGTGCTCCATCTCCATCTTCTTCTTCTTCATCTCCTTGTGTGTGTGTGTATGCGTGAGAGAGAGAGAGAGAGAGTGTGCGATCAAGCATTGTGGCGGCACGATGGCGGCGAGGCGGTTGAGCACGGCATAGCGGCGTCTCCCTCTTCTTTGCGGCGAGGAATGCTCCACGACAGGAAGCGTAGAGCGATGAGTGACACACCAACGCCATCTTTGAGCTTACTAGTTTAGGCTTGTTGTGTGCTTGGAGCCATTTGTGGCTCGCACACAGTGTATCGGAAAGTTCCTTGCATTGACACGTGCGACATACGTGCACATTTTTGGCGCCGCTATCGGGGAATGCCATACACTAAGCTTGAATGGCACTCTGTGCTTCTTTTGTGGTGCAATTTCAATTGTGGGAAGGGTAAGGAAGGAAGGAAGGGTAAGGAAGGAAGGTGTGGGTGTTGAGAAGAAGGATTTTGTGTTACTACTGTGTATTTTTTCCCGGGGCAGTCACTTTTTAGAATGTGTATGATATCATGTGAGTTAACCGGAGAGGATTATTAAAAGACCAAAATGTATAAAAATGTATACATACAGGGGGGGGTGGGGTTTTTTAAATAGGCTCACAGTGTAAGCATAGTATGTATATTGGGGTATTATTAATTACCTCTTGAACGCACGTGATATAGGGGTCTTTTGATAAGTGACTGCCCCGGGTAATTTTTTTTTGTTAATGGAGTTTTCAAAGGTACTGTGTTTTTTCTTTGTGTAAGGTGTTAGTATTAAGGTTTTTAGTTCTGTGTAATGTAATGTACAGTAAGTAGGAAGTAGATCTATGAGAGCTAATAGAGTGTGTTAGTATGTAACAGTAGGTGTATTAGTTGGAAGTAGGTAGGTAGAGTGTGTGTGTGCTCTCGCGCAGACCGCGGCGACCTTATCCTTTAAAAAAAACAAAAAAACAAACAATTAAAGGTAGGACCGGGATTGGGAGTATCTCCCAAACCCAAGACCAAGCTCACACTCAGGCTTAGGCATCTATCGCCCTTTAAAATTGCGTATTTTGGCTTCACACGTAGCTAAAAATCGACTTTTTTTTAGGACCAACGGAGCTTTAGGTGACCGAACGTTGTGTTGTAAAGCACACTACGACCCTCTGAGTGATACACTCGTTTTGAGCTATCTCACACTTTAATCAAAAAAATCGATCATTAAAAAACATTAAAAACGTAAAAAACACGAGTAAAAACGGACACCTAAAAAAGTAAGCGGTTAACCTTCGCGGTTATTCGCCAACGCTTGTAGGGTGCCAAAGGCACATGCATCTGCGCTCTGGTCGTGTGCTAGAGACGGAGCAACTAGAGAGAATTTTGACTTACGCGAGTTCTCATTATCCACCTACCTTAGGTTCCGGGACCTCGACGGAGACCCAAGGTAGTACAAACCAAGACCCGAACATAGCGGCTAGTGACTCTTCCTCTGACTACGACGTCATGGAGGGTTTTCCAATGCCTAATCCCATAGCTCAATCCAAGACATGCATGCCATGGGTCCACGATCCGGGCCGAGCATGCTTAGCTGCTTGAAGGAAGCCTTTAGTAGAGCCACTCGCTCCGAACATGGAGCTAATGATATAAATGAGGGGGGTGGGGAAGTAAATTCTCCATTCATGACCAACGTAGATCCTATGCCCTTAGAGAATGTGCACATGAATACTTCATTCACCGCACCTCTTGACTCTTCAGAGCTATTCTCCTCCGAGGTCATATTACTCGATGGTAGAAGCCTTGCCAAAGTACAAGAGGTTGAGCGATATATCCTTGCAGCAAGGAAAAAAGAAGTCGAGAGCTTACGCAAGGCGGAGCAACGAAGAGAGTTAAAGCAAAAGCCCCTATGTCACTATCCTTGCTAGGAGAGCAATCGAGTGCTCTTGACTTAGCAACGGCTAAGGAGCGACAACAACCCATAAGACGAAAATGAGAGGCTAACCTTGGAGTCACACATGCATTCCATGTTGAAACCGACGAGGATTGGTTGGACTTTGACACACCTCTACGATACCCTATTGAGCTAAACAGCACCTATGGAAAAGTGCTATATAACGCCTTATTGGACACGAGTGCTAAATATAATCTGCTATCATATGGGGTGTGGTGTCAGTTAGGAAATCCACCTCTATCTAAGAGTATTATCCAAGTCAAGGGTGTCAACAAGAAAAAAAATTCGGTTTTTGGAATCTAGCACACTTCTGTCAGTTATGACAATGGGGTTGTAGCTCAAGACTTTTTGGTCATGCCTGTTGGAACTATGGAGGGTAATATAAATCTAGGACGCACGTGGATGATAGCCACCAAATGCACTATTGATTGGGGGACAGGGGGTGTCACAACACAAAAACCAACTCTTAGCCCTGCCACGCAAGCCATAGTCCCTGAAATATTGCCTTTTAAGGAAATAAAACCCAAAACATTGCATGTCCAAGAGGTTGAACAATATGTCCCCATTGCCCAACTCTCTAGAGCTTCAACTGATATAGTTGAAATAAAGCTTGAGACACACAAGACCCATCCCAATATAACAAAAGAAAACATACAAGTGGGTCCCTAAAGCTTCTTTAGCGACCATAGCCAGTGCTAAAAGGCAGGAGCCTGGTAAGAGACGTCCCATTTGCCCCAAGAAATGTAAAGAAACGTTACGTTGGATTCCTAAAAAACTATTGGAAGCCCAAGGCTACTATGAAGGAAATGATCAAATCTGAGTGCCAAAACGTAAATTGTGCTCTTACTTGTCACCGGGCCCATGTGAGCTCAATCCTGTGGCTCCAAAACAAATTGAAGATCGCGGAAAGGAAAAAATCACGGAATGCTATACACCTGCTCCAGAGCTAGTTGGGGTACCAAAGAAAGAACAATTTGTTCCACCTAGCTCAGGAACATCGAAATCAAATGAAGCTTCTTGCTCTTTGTGTAGTTCCTATATGGAAATAGAAGCTTCAACACAACCTCCACCTACCATTGTACATATCCATACAAGCAAGAAAGAGGCACCTCCCGTTGTAAGTTCACCACCTACAACAATGTTGCAAATAAAATCATGGCAGCGTACCTTACTACCCTTACAACTAGATGAAACTCATAGGGGGGTCGAAAACTATTGGTTAAAGCTTTCACCCATAACAACTTGGAACAATTGGTTTCAAAAGGTGACGACATCATTCCAAAAGGTATGATCTACCCAAGGAAGGGGGGAGTGTTTGTTGAAATCCATCATTCACTTGCTTCCCTCTCAACCTTCCTCCCTACCTCTTAATCTCCAATCTTAGAGAATGTATATATAAAGCCTTATACTCACAAAAACAAGATAAAAAAGTAAAAGAGCAAGAGCCATAACACAAAATCATAAAACCACATTATGCACAAGAACACGACCCTTGTAATATTTGCACTCTAACTATCATCTATTTGGGTGTACAGATATGGCTAGTACACTAGAGTCATCTACTCCTGCCTTGGGTGAGAGATACCCTCGTTACTTTTCACAAATATTTCACATGGTCTTTCCGGTGCTTGCATGTGAATGGGATTTGGTAGGTACGCTAGCATGTGAGAGGAATTTCGAGGAGTTAGAATGGCTAATACGTCTCTTGACCACAACTAATCCATACTTAGTAGAGAGCGTTTCTCCCATTGCACAAGCCCACCCTCTTGACCAAGATGACTATAGGCGTCTAGTGACCTTCTTAGTAAACATGGGTACCTATGATGAAGAAGAAGATTTACATGACTACACGGATGGCACATATGGTCTCATGGATGATGACTTTGTTTATCTCGATGACGAGGATAGGGGTTTAGCCTTAGGGTTTCCCCCCAATCTCTACAATATCATATTCCCTTGACTCTCTAAGGGGAGTGCAAATAATTAGGTTAGGGTTCCTTATGTTTTTTTAATTGTTTTCAATAAGTGTTGGTACATTTTCCCAGTGATGTGCCTCCTAGAGGTATTCTTTGTGTTTCCTAGTGTGTACAAGAACGTGTTGCTGTTGTTAGGATTTGGACCTTCATGAAATCTTTCTCTCATTCACACTTCAAATCAAGCACGACCATCAACACAAACATGTGTTTCTTGTCCATTAGCATTGCCCCTTATCTTTTTTGCATCCATGTTTGTCTGCTTTAATTGTGATTGGTAGCATAATATTCAGTGCCTTTGTTTAGTATCAAACATTAAATTCAATGTAATTTTTGTCATAATCACTTGTCTAGGTTTAAAAATCAAGCAGTCCGACCAAGCTAGTTTGACCAAGCTAGGTGTTAGAGATCTTCTCTTAATACCATGGGGAATGCCTTTCTAATAATTAATGGTTACTTAGGTTCTTAATCCGATTTAGGCAGCATTGTGTGAAATGTACTAGGGCTTTCTACTGGGCTTAGTCCCTATTGACCTTTAGCTTAAGTATTATAAAGGGATTTTACTAGTGTGATGAGCCTGGGGAGGGTAACAATGTTATATGAACCCCCAAAGTTACAAAATTAAAATGTTGAAAACGAACAAACAAAAAATCAAAGTGCCACAATGTAAAATCTTAAGCTGGAAGAGAAATCTCAGCTTGATTTGGTACTTCACTCACATGTATCACCTATGGTACTAGAGCCCTAGAGGTTCCCAGTGTGGGCGTTTTTTCTTGAAAAGCAAAAAACCCAAGGCATACAAAATAAGCACACACATCACAATTGAATCACTGTGAAAAGACTTTGGGGGGTCAAAGAAAAGGTAATCAGCCAGGCGATGATTTCATAAGAAATTCCTTTTATCGTAGGTTAACTACAAGGTCTTCTAGGTATAGCCTCTAGTCAGCTCTCGAACATGAAATACTTGGCTCTCGCGATTAAACAACTTAATTGACCAGAGAAAATTAAGAAGCTTACCCATGGTATTAATAGTCGATCTTTAGTGCCTTTCGACCGTTAAATTAGCGACCCTGGACTTGTTTAATTTTTCATCTTTACTGTTTATGCGTTTGATTATATTGCAATTTAATGTTTATTCCTAACAAATGGTTTAAAATTCTGTTACCAATCAAATTGTCTGCCTACAACTGCATATGCTTTTCAATTGCTTATGAGAATGCAATTACTGTGCCAATGTTGTTTGATTTTGCAGTAACTGAAGGAGGCTAAGGACATTCATCTCAAAAGCTCTTCCACCTTGAAGAACGAGCTTCAACTCAATAGCTTCCGAGGACGGAATCTACATCAGGAAGGGGGGCATGTTAACACTCACGCACATTCCTATCACCTACGACAGACATTGTATTATTTATTTGGTAGAGTCAGGTATCGCGCTTGTCGGTCCAATAGGAAAAGGGTAAGAGTGATCGCTGATGAGAGGCGCACTCTAACTGAAACATTCAAGGGATTAGTTGGCTAAGCATGGGTGCCCAAGTGTGAATGGGGCGAGCTCATATAAAAGTCAACTAAACCTAAAATTCACTCATTCTCTCATTTGTGAAATTGAAGAGTGCTCTTGCTCCATCTCCATCTTCTTCTTCTTCATCTCCTTGTGTGTGTGTGTATGCGTGAGAGAGAGAGAGAGAGTGTGCGATCGAGGATTGCGGCGGCACGATGGTGGCGAGGCTGTTGAGCACGGCGTAACGGCATCTCCCTCTTCTTCACGGCGAGGAATCCTCCACGACAGGAAGCGTAGAGCGGTGAGTGACACACCAACGCCATCTTTGAGCTTACTAGTTTAGGCTTGTTGTGTGCTTGGAGCCATTTGTGGCTCGCACACAGTGTATTGGCAAGTTCCTTGCATTGACATGTGCGACATACGCACACACTTTCCATTGTGCACCATGAAACTCGGAAAGCCAAGGGAGAAGGTCACTACCTCAAAGGATCAAAGAAGAAGCTAGTCATGGGAAGCACCTTTTTAAAGACCCACTTTTCAAAAGTCTTGCAAAAAAAGCTATGAGCAAGCTCAATAAATATGTAGAATTGAAGAATCCAAGAGCTTGGGATGTCTTTGCTCAAACTATACAAAAAGAGATTAAAAGAACGAGTCTAAGGGTGAAGAAGACACATGAGGAAGACCATAAGCAAATTAAAGATCAAGTAGAATTGTTGAACAAAAAAAAAGGAGAAGGGAAGGGCTCCAAAGCAAAACACCAGAAGTGGCTCAAAGGAAAATTAGACCTTGCAAAGCAACAACTCCCAGAGGCAAGGAAGGCAATATTATTATCTAGAGATCTACCTACAACTAGGGTCTACCAATCAAGCGTTCTTCTTCAGGGCACTCAAAGTCAAGAGGAATTGAGGACCATCTACACAATGATGAACGACAAAGGGAATGTTGTGCAAGACCTTGATGATATGGCTAAACTGATGCTTGGTCACTTCAGTCATATCATAGGACAACTAGAGTCCCAGTCTAGAGAGGTGGATGAAGCAAGAGCCTCACTTCTCAGTAGTGTCAATAGAAGTGTAACACCATCTAAAGGGAACCTGCTTGAGAAGGCCTTCTCATCGAGGATTAATGCTCACTCATGCTACATTCATTAGGCAAGGAGAAGTCCCCAGGATGGGATGGTATGAAAACTAAGTTATTCAAGGAGTCCTAGGGTGATCTCAAGTTGCCTATTACATGCTTGGTAAACCAAGCCCTCATTGGAGGGGTAATGGATACAAAGATTAAAAAGGGGTCTCAAAAAACCTATTCCTAAGCAAGTATTCTACTCTCACGTGAAAAATTCACGGCCCATCACAATGATGATTGTAGCTTAGAGGATTATTGACAAAGCTATCTCCCTTAGGCTCTCCCCTCTCTTGGATAAAGTGATCACCCCTCGCCAACACAACTTTATCAAAGGAAGGTCAATATATGATAACATTCTAGAAGCTATGGTCACCATCAAGTGTACAAACTTCATGAAGCAAGAATGTATCCTTTTCCTTGACCATAACAAAGCATATGGCCAAATCACTTTGTCCTTCATAGAGGAAGTCATGAAATTGTTGGGTTTTGGACCTCGGCTACATTGGATAGTGCACACTAGGAGCAAGCAGCCACCCATAGATTTTGAATTGTGGGTTCCTTTGAAGTAAAAAGATCAATCGAGTAGGGTTTCCCTCTTGCCCAATGATTGGTTCTCATTCTCTAGTAACCATGTTGGAAGCAATTGCTGTGAGGGGAGAAAACCAAGGGTTGTCCTTATTAGGTAACAAACAACTCTTGGAAAAGCTCTTCACGAATGATTCCTTGCTTTTCTTCAGGATCAATTTGTTTATGATCCCGTGTATACATTTCAGTGGTCCGCTTCTCAAAATAGCTAAATGTAACTGGAAGGATTTCTTGAAAACGGTGAAGAGATTCTTGTGGAAAAATAACAAAAAAGATATGCTACCCTAGTAATGGGCCAAATGGGAGTATGTTGTTGGACCCAACGAGCAAGGTGATATTGGGATCCTCAACCTTGAAGTGCATGCAAAAGCCCGATGTGGTCTCAATTGCAAAACAAAACTAGGTATGGACCATTATGACAAGGAACATGATTGACAAGGTGAAGCTAGTCTCGCTAGGGGCCTGTGGAAGGAGGTAGGGATTCACAACAAACTGCTTGCACCTCAATGGACAAACTTGAAATTTGGTGGCACCATGGGAGAGCTAGTATGGAAGTGTTCTATAGTAGCTGAGGCACTAGAAAATGGGGAGAGGCAACTAGATATTTCCAAAACTCCATATCACAGTCCCCATGGCTCTCTAAAGTGGGAAGTGAATTATCAAATGCATTTTGAGAAGGAATTTCCAAAAAGGATAATAACAAAGTTCTTATGCATCTGGCTTAATTTTGGGATGCCAGAAATCATGCAAGAGATGGAAAGAAGCAGGCCAATTGGCAACCTAGTTTAATTGGCTAATTGGCTTGACAATGTTTAGTGAAGCTGAATTCGACTAAAAAGCCTAGCACTAGACCAAGACATGCATATTGATCAAAGCACTCTCAAGCATGGCATTTTTCTCCAACAATACGTGACTAGAGATTTCATGTGATTTCTCTCAATGATTTCAACTTCTTGCACAAGGCCATATGCCTTCTAGGTGTGAGCATAAGTGATTGCATTGGGAGAAAGACCTTTCCTTCACTTTTTGTTAAGCCCTATTAAAACATCCCAGAGCTTTTGTGCTACAATCTTGTTGGGCATATCTACAATTAATTCACTCCAATAGATGGCATCCTAGAGAGGAAGCCAATCAAGAATGTTTCGTGTGGCACCACATTTGACATACATATCAATCAAAGCACCGCCAAGCATGACATCTTTATCCAAAAACACCTAGCTGGCAATGCCATCTTGAATTATCTCACTCATGTGAAGGTCATGTGCAAGGCCATAACCCTTCAAGGTGCAAGCATAGTTGAATGTATTTGGAGAAAGGCCTCCCTTCATATTTGTCTTAGAAAAGCGAGAATGTCCTTGCCACAACCATGTTGGGCTTATCTTGCAGCCAACACATTCCAAGGGATTGCATTCTAGAGAGGATGTCCATGAAGAGTACTTTGTGACTCCATGATGGAACCACATTTGTCCACATCTTCTATAAGCGCACATGCCTTCAAGGTGCAAGCATTGAAGTGAGTCCATCCAGAAAAAGGCATTTCCGTCATATCTTGGTTAAAAGATTCCTTGCCATATGATATGCCAACCATGTTGGACATATCTATAAACGCATGTTAAGACATGACATACTAGAGAGGATGCCCATCAGGAATGTTTTGTGCTTTTGTGAGGGCACCATATCCGGTGGAAAGGGGGGAAAGGAGAAACACATTCGACAACTCATACACACCTCTCTATAGCTCAGGTGGAATCACAACACCCACATCGAACAACAAAAATTCAGTGGAATCACTCGTCTACACACACTTCTTGACTCTCGACCTCACACAAAACGTATTTCTCTTCCTCTCTCTTTTCACACGTACCAATTAGTTTGAGGGGCTCACACACAGCCTACACACGCCGATGCCCTTGCACAAGAGAAGAAAAGAGAAGAAGGGATGGGGGAGACAACGCCGCAGATGATGTATTCAAAGCTTGCTTCTTTTCCAATTGATTTGGAGCATTCGCAAGAAGGCTCTCTTAGAGCTCTCCTTCCTTCTTTGTCATGCTTGCAACATGAAAAAACAACAGGTTTCAAAAATTGAAATATCTCTCAACTGGTGCAAAATTAGCCTATGCGTGTGAGACACAAAAACGTCCTAAACGGCCTTTTCCTTCTAAACCCATGACCCGTCTTCACAAATTTAAAAAAGGTACAAAAATTTTACCAAATGGGACTTTTCGATCCTCCTCATGCAGTCAAATTAAGCCACACACCCACTTTCCTTTCCACCACTCACCACATGGCCTTCACTTCTCAACTTGCCTTGCATGGCCTAAGAGGCTTTCTATATGAAAAACTTTCTTTAAAGCATCAAATCTCTACCTTGGTCCACATAGCCACATAAGGCATACACATCACAAACTCTTTTGCCTGGACTGGGTCTTCACACATGCTCTAACATTCTAGCACACATCAATAAGCACCCTTGACACTGCATTCCACGCTTTCTAGCATCGACACTCTTTGGCTGCATCATCATTGCCCACCCCCTTGTTGAGCACTCATGCTCAACCAGAAGCTTGTTTACTGAACTTGGAAACTGCAAAAGTAAGCAAACATTGTGAGAAAACTACCATATATACAAAGTCTTCTTCCTGCTTCCTGCTTCCTGTCGCCTCTTCTCAAGCGGGTTACCCAACACCCTTCATAGCCAAACCACCTAGATCAAACACCTGCCATTGAGCACATCCATCCATCTGCAACCCATCTACAATAACTCCCCATAGTGTTGCATCCAAGCACATAGCCATCCATGCATGTAGAATGCCCATAGCATACCTTTACCATTACAAGCTTCACCTTGCATCCAACCAAATTCAAACAAAACACCATAGTGCCCATCATCCTACTCCATATACATACCTAACCCCCCCTCCCAACCATGTAAAGTAGAGCCCTCTTTAAGAGAACCCTATAGCCGACGGATGATCTAGTGCACAACTGCACTCATAAGCATACCCTTCAACCATGAAGTACATACCTCTTTAGATAGCTTGGACAATGCCACAGCATGGGAGTCTCCTCCATGCACCATAGAACCCACCTACTGTCCTAGAAACTCCTCCTTCACCATCAACTTCAGGCTTGCCTCCATACCTATAGCACCCTCAATCCCAGCATCATCAAGCCCTTCCACAAAAATTGGGTCAAATGACTCAACCATGACCCCTTACATGTTGACTTCACCTTCTTTCTCTTCAAGCACCTGTCCTACTGCCACATCCTCAGATAAAAGGAAAGGAAATCATCACGTACCGCATTATCCTAGAGCATAGCATCAATAGAATCTCCCTCTTCACAAGAGCCTGAATACTCATTGTGCCCAGCTTCATCACCACTTGTCTCCAGCAAACTCTAACATGGGTCCACTTCACCATAGCCACAAGGTTCCACCTTTACCTACATGTCTTTGTTTGTAGGCATGGGTACTGCCTTTATCTACTTGCACTTTGCCCTGCTCTTCACACATATCTACCACATCCTTAACCACATACAAAAAATCAAACTCCTCATACCTCAAACAAGAAGAATCTGTTTCCCAGGCCGTATCTACATCTAAATAACTTTTGTAAACTATTTCCACCTCCTCTTCTATCTCAAGATTTGAAAATTCTTCGATCTCCACCACTTTAACCTCATCTGCAAACCTCACTTTCTGATGCCTAACACAGACCAATGGAACCTGATCAACCGTACTTGAGCCTGCCCGTACATGTTTCACCTCATTTGTCATCTTTGGCACCTCTTCCAGAGCCAAAAATTCTATGAACATGAGCACAGAGAGCCTAGAAAAATACCAAGAATGACATGCTACAAGCGATAAAACCATGAATTTGCATACCTGACGAATCACATAGCACATAATCAAGACTGCACCCGAACAGAGAGAGACAGAGAGCTGGAGAGAGCGAGAGAGCACATGCAGGCGCACCTCCTAGAGCGGAGTGCTACGTCGGCACAATGAGAGAGGAGGGAGGAGAGGAGAGAAGAAAGACACAAACACTGGGCGCAATCTCCCCCCGTGCAAGAGCGAGCATTTCCCTCTTGCACGTATTTGATTCTTCAATGCTCAAAATAAATACACATTGGCCTGCCGGCACACATGACCATAGCTCGTAATGAGCACTTGAGTAATAAATGTACATATCCCTTATCCATAACATACTTTGGGGGTTGAAAAAGCAATTGCCTGTAGTTGTGAGGTACACAAGTGGTGGAGTTGAGTGCAAGGTACAAGATGCTAGGTAGATGCCTGCATAGCACAATGAGTTACTAAAAACCAAAAGAGCAACAACAATTAGTAGGAAGCAATTTAAAAGTGAAAAAATGGGTAACATGTGTATGGTGTGATGGGAGTGCATAAAACGAATTTAATGTGCATAGGTGCGGAGTGTAACATTGGTCAGAAATGTTGTTCCAAATAGACCACCATATGTCACCCTTCCACCTTGCCATACCAATTCATCATATCATTCCATACCAAATGTGATGGGACAGTTGTACATATAATGTAACCACGGAGAGTCCTGCCTTACCAGGCGTAGGCACTCTAGTACACATGTATCGACATCCATAAATTTCCATAACATTATGGCAAAGTGGAAAGTACTTTCTCACAAGGCGTAGGCACTCTAATACACATGTCAATAACCATAAGTTTCCATAACAAGGTGTGGAGCGGAGAGTCGTGCCCTCTTCAGGCGTAGGAGCTCTAACATGTGTAGAAATTTTGTCATTCCCATTCGGTCTAACCGATAAGATCCTTGCCATAACAATGTACAATGTCTCACCTAGTGCGTTGTGAGAAATTTCAAATCACTAGAAGGAAAATAATGTTGCTCATGTATGAAGCTTGTTAATACAAAGTGCAAATGATAAGGAGAGTTGTTAAGGTTCATCACACAAGTTAGCCATCTAATATTACATAGAAAGAGCTTACTAACTAGAGATAATTGAAATGATTTTGCTAAAGGGATATTATCAAAATGTATGAAGAAATTGCATATCGTAAGATTCTCTGATATGATAGCATTGTGCTTAACTTTACCTGCAAAAGTATTCCTCAAATACAAAGCACTAAAACAATTTCTTATTAAATTTAAGAAGATGTAAATAAGAAGATGATAGCATTGTGCTTAACCTGCAAAAGTATTCCTCAAATACAAAGCACTAAAACAATTTCTTATTAAATTTAAGAAGATGTAAATAACTACACATCAAATGCATTAACATTTTAAATGTCATAAAGGACAAGTTTGATGCAAAGTTTGTTTGCCAAGAAAAGAGAATGAAAGTAGACAACTGGAAGTATAGAAGGGGGTAAGAGGGGTGTTATCTAAATTTACTTGGTGGTTTGCAAGATTGGGATGACCAGTGGATTTTTGGTCTTCAGATAAAGTGAGGCCACACTCAATGTATAAATGTTAGGATAGGTCAAAAGCAGGTCTCCTAAAGTAGTTGGGTTCAAATTTTGGCGTAGAGGTAATTATCCTTCAATAAACATAGTCCTCTGCAAAGGAGTATTAGAAACATTGGTAGGGATGTGATACATAAGCAAATAAATGGAGCAATATTGCGTAATATGCAACAAGAATTTGACTGACACATGATGTAACATTTAAGACAATTTGTAGAGCAATCAAAGCAAAAATCAAATGACATTACAACATTGCTAATGGGATAAACTTACATCATGGGGATAATGGCTCTTGCAAATAATGATGAGAGAGGGATTTTCTTGGTTATGCTTGATAATTGCTTACATTGAGCCGGGTAAAGTTAGAAATCACAACCCATTAAAGTATGGAACATCTATATTCATGACAAACTCGACAATTATTCAAGCTGTTAAGTACTACTAGCGTCACAGCCTGTGGACATATATCACCGTTCTCTTAGTAAGGCAATTAGTGGGTACCTTATCCTTCTCTTCTGGAAAGAGCTTTATGAACAATGGCACCATCACATGTGCTAGAAGAGAACATTCATTACAAGAATAAAAAAATAAAAAGATAAATTATTATATAGCTATGTTTTCAAACCAAATTTTGTCCAAGATCTTTGGGCTACACGAGCTATTTATTTCAAGTTTGAAGGTAAATTTCAATTATTGATGACTTCTAATTCGGGTTTTGTTCTTCGAGCTCTAAGAGAAAATCGAGTTATCAGGGCAAGCAGTATGCTAAGTAAAGGGAATATGAAGAAAACTCTCAACGAAAAACAACATATATCAGAGATATTGGTCACGTTATAGAGATATTTTATTAGCCATAGTAACCAATTCTGAGCGAGGAACGAAGAGAGAGAGAGAGAGAGAGAGAGAGAGAGAGAGAGAGAGAGAGAGAGAGAGAGAGAGAGAGAGAGAGAGAAACGAAATGAAATGTCTTCAAAAGCCAAAATGACCTATGAATAATGAGACCACAGTGATATAATCCTTGTGGATCTACTCCAATGTGTGGGCACAAAAATAAAAGGAAGTAAAGTGAAAGGCTAAAAGATTTAAACTAAAAGCAATATCATCATTGTCAATGCGCGTGGATGAAAAGCAATATCATCATTGTCAAGGCGCGTGGATGTTCGGCATTGAACATTGTCAAAGAAAGTATCACAGTGGTCGTCGTCAAAGAGCTTTCTCGATGTCCGATGCTTCCATGCCATCGACCATCGACCAAGAGGGAAGAGAGAGAGAGAGAGAGAGAGAGAGAGAGAGAGAGAGAGAGAGAGAGAGAGAGAGAGAGAGAGAGAGAGAGAGAGAGAAATGAACTTAAATGTGATATTAAAAGTCTTCGAAAGGCCAAAATTAAGTATGAGGCCAAACTGATACAATCCGTGTGAATTTGCCTGGCGACAAATTAAAACGAAGTAAAGAAAAAAAAAACGATGCTTGCATGCCATCGACCATCGACCAAGAGGGAAGGGGGGGGGGGGGAGAGAGAGAGAGAGAGAGAGAGAGAGAGAGAGAGAGAGAGAGAGAGAGAGAGAGAGAGAGAGAGAGAGAGAGAGAGAGAGAGAGAGAGAGAGAGAGAGAGAGAGAGAGAGAGAGAGAAATGAAATGAAATGTGATATTAAAGGTCTTCAAAAGGCCAGAATCAAATATGAGGCCAAACTGATACAATCCGTGTGAATCTACCTAGGGACAAATTAAAACAAAGTAAAGCCAAAAAGAACTATTTAAAAAAATAAAATAAAAAATCATCATCAGCCGTGTTGTCAATGTCAGAGGATGCTCGATAGCAACAGGTGGTGTAGGAGAAAGTATTACATCAGTTGACTAAAGAGCGTTGTCAAAGTCCACCTCTGTAGGTAGTCGTAATGGGAGGAGGGAAGACAGAGAGATGTAGCAGATATAGCAGCAGCGGCTTCATTGACATGCCATGTCAGGTAGATTAGGAAGGTCCTTGGGTGCTTGATGAGCTGATGAGGGCTCATTGTGGCATGGTTGTTGAGGAGGTAGAATTGGAAGTCCAGAATTAGGTAGTCAAGGCTGTGCCAGTGTGCTTCAAGATCTTGCATTGTCCCTTGCTCCCCAAACGCCGGCTTCCCGAGAGCTGCGCAACGCTCAGTGTCACCTTGGACCACACCAATGGGGCAGGGCCTACTTCTTCTGGGGCGTCAACGTTGCAACGAAGGTGCGGATGACGTCCATGGTGTCAATGAAGCGTAGGATGAAGGAGGAGCCTTGGTGGGCACATAAAAAGCATGAGAGGAGAGCACGATGGGGGCATGTGATAGTGGAGGAGGCGACGGCCAGCTTGAGCCGAGTGAAGAGTCGAGAAGATGGAGGTTGTTGTTGCTATTGCAGGACGTAGGGAAGTGGGAAGAGAGAGAGAGAGAGAGAGAGAGAGAGAGAAGAGAGAGAGAGAGAGAGAGAGAGAGAGAGAGAGAGAGAGAGAGAGAAGAGAGAGAGAGAGAGAGAGAGAGAGAGAGAGAGAGAGAGAGAGAGGTGCATCACAGCACCAGAGGGAGAGCCGATGGCTGGAAAGAGATAGAGAGAGAGGCCTGGTAAAAGTCGATCGAACTGCAAAGAGAGGGAGAGATAGAGCTAAAAGCGCCAGAGGGTCTGTGATGAGTGGTTGTGCGATGCATGCACAGGTTTGAGTAGTGAGCGCGGCTCGAGTAAGAGCAGTCAAAGACTGCAAGTTCAACTAGAAAGAGAGAGAAAGGTGGTTGAAGGAAATGACAATGAAAGTTTGTGAGCCATGGTGCCCCTCGGAGGCTAAAAACGCATGCTGTTGGTTTGTGTGTGTGTGTGTGTGTTGGCAAAGAGGTGCTACAGAAAGTAGGTGGTTGGCGAGTGTAGTCGAAATCTCTCTCTCTCTCTCTCTCTCTCTCTCTCTCTCTCTCTCTCTCTCTCTCTCTCTCTCTCTCTCTCTCTCTCTCTCTCTCTCTCTCTCTCTCTCTCTCTCTCTCTCTCTCCCCCTATTTGCGTCGAAATTTCTCTCTTGATGGCGTTCTCTCTCTCTTTCGCCAAGTAGCACCATTGCTCCTATGCTTTGAAAGCTGCGCTCCCCTTGTCATATTTTGTAACCATCATTTGCTCCTTGTTAATGCAAAAGGAAGGAAAACAAATCCCTTTGGTCTATTGGCATTGTGCCCCACGGTGACCATTCATTGCTTGGGATCTGGTCTCTTAACTCTCACACCTTGATCCTAGGCAGAGGGTTGCATGGTGTTGATGATTAAAATTCCAATTTCTTTGCATTTTCTTCCTTCTCGTGAGATGAGAGGGTCCCTCCATATCTCGTTCTCATCAAAATCTGTTATCTAATATGAATTGATCTACTAGCTTACATAGATATTTCCACCAATCGATGTATAAATGTATACCAATTTTTCTTTTGTGTGTTATCTAAAATCGTTTTGTTATAAGGTACGTCTCTTATGAGCTTGTACACCACCCCATTCAAAAATGCAAAAGTCATGAACTCCTTCAATACATATATCAAGCGCTTCGACAATAAATATAGACAATCGATGTCCATAAACACAAAGGAAGCAAAGAAGCAAATAAAATTAAGAAAATAACTTAGCTTTATCAATATTGCAAAAATAGAATCCTCCATAGCAACCATTTGTAAGGACATCGACCTTCACTCTGATACCACCACTACAAACGGGAGCGCAGAGAGCCCTGCAAAATACAGAGAACGACATGCTACAAGCGATGAATTTGCATACCTGAAGAATCGCATATCACATAATCAAGACAGCACCCGAACAATGAGAGATAGAAGCACCTGCAGGCGCACATCCTAGAGCAGAGTGCTACGTCGGCACGATGAGAGAGGAGGGAGGAGAGGAGAGAAGAAAGACACGAACACTAGGTGCAATCTCCTCTCGTGCAAGAGTGAGAATTTCCCTGTTGCACGTATTTTATTTATAGATTCTTCAATGCTCAAAATGAATACACATTGGATAGCCATACAAACGGCCATAGCTCGTAATGAGCACTTGAGTAATAAATGTACATATCCCTTATTCATAACAAAAAAATATTTAACCGGCATCTCGGGCATAGAAACTACTCCATCTCTCTACAACCAAAGAACCCTCGGCTCGTCTCGCACATGTAAACTCTCTTGCATCAACTTTGCCTTTCTTTCCACCACTTAAATCAGCCTTGGCACCACCAGACTTGACCAACCCTGTTTTTCTTTATGCTTCCTCCAAACTTTTTTGGTTCGGCCTCTTGCATAAACCACCGCTTATGCATATGTTACAGGTCCATCCACTTCTATCTTATCTCAAACATCCTTATGTAGGCAATCCATAACTAGTTTAAAAAATCAACATTTTTTGCAGGCTTCAAACCGTCCAACTTCCACTTTACTTCTTCCAACTTTGTATCCGACGCATACTTGCTCTAAACGGTCTCTTCCAAAGCCACCCAATTTAGATTTTCTTCATCACATAATCCTTCATACCATTTCTTAGATTTACCCCACGAATGAGGAGCAAAAAATTTTGAATTGCACCTTCTGCCCTTGACAAACTGCTCTCTAGCAAAAACAACTTATAATCCTGAAGCCAAGTTTTCACGTCTTCAACCCCAAAGAAAATAAAAAAACCTAACCATATCTTCCTTCAATAGCACATGCTCTTCAAAATCTATCTATCCAACATCTTCAATGCCTGCTTCTTCTTCAACCAAGGAGCAATCAAATGCTCCTCCGTGGGGGCACCGTATCTGGTGCAAAGGGGGGAAGGAGAAACACACCCGACAACACATACATGCCTCTCTATAGGTGTTAACTGAGTCAATGTCAATTAACAGAAGCTACTAAAGACTGAAGATGTACAAATGCACATCAAGGATGAATGCAAAGAAGCAGTAAAGATTGGAGTTACACATTTTCCATGTTTTCCCAAAATGGTCACTTATTGTAAATTTCGGATTTATTTCAAGCCATTGTAATATTTTAATGTGTTACGGGCTCAATGGGAGTTCCAAGTTTTAAAGAATAGGTCACTTCCTGTGCCTAGGTTGTAGATTCAATAAGTGGTGAGCCTTAAAGGCCTTGGGCGCCCGGATATTGCACATTTTGACCATAGGTATATAAGGCAGTGTGTAAAAGAAATTAGGGTTCTCAAGCTCATTTGTTGAGAGCACTCTACTCTTGAGGTGTGTGGCTATGGAGTCCTTGAGCTTCTCCTTGCTCATGAAACTTGATTAACACTAATCAATGATTCATTCTCTCTCACTATGCCTCTCTCATGCTTCTTATGATTGCCTATGATGCTTAGATTAGCTAGATCTACACTAATTAGTGGTTAATCCCTCTCTAATCTTGTGTGATTTCCCTCTTTTGCTTGTGTGTGCATGTAGGTTTGATTGGAGTGTGGTGCTCGATAGATCTATGTGTGTGTGCTTGCGATTAGTGTGTTGCATGATAGGATTAGTGTTGTGTGCGTCTTGCAATCGTAGTGTGTGTGTTTGGGTTGATTAGAGGTGAAGAGGAGTGGATATGGAGATTTCCCTTCATTGCGGCTCCGCTCCTCCATAGGCCGAGAAGCTCACCTCATAGAGTTAACCATTTGTGTTTCCACGATTAGCTCACTAACCGTGTGAGTGTTTCCATGCCCTAGCCGGGTAGCTCATCCCTCCGGATTGATAATTTTGTTGGTCATTGGAGCTATTGCAACGATGGAGCCCCCAGCAATAGCTCAAGTGGAATCACAACACCCCAATCCTCTCAAGAAAGCACATCGAACAACAAAAATTCATTGCAATTACTAGTGCACACACACACACACAAGTACATAGTCACACACAAAAGCATAGCTTATTGCATTCTAATTGTTGTAATTGCTTCTTGATTCTCAACCATAAACATAACATTTGTATTTTCCTCTCTCTTTGCACACACACCAATTGGCTTGAGGGGCTCACACATGGCATGTACACACTGACGCCCTTGCATAAGGGAAGAAGATGGGGGAGATGCCCTTGCATAAGAGAAGATAACAGAAGAAGGGATGGGGGAGACAACACCAAAGACGATGCCATCAAAGCTTGTTTCTTTTCCCAATTGATTGGCTATGGTGGAGCATACATAAAAAGGCTCTCCCAAAGATCTCCTTTCTTCTCTATCCTGCCCACAGCCTGAAAAAACGGCAAGTTTTGAAAATTGAAATTTTTCTCAACTGGTTTGAAATTAGCCTATGCGCATGAGATGCAAAAACCTCGAAACAGCCTTCTCCTTCTAAGAGCATGATTCATTTTTACCAAAAACTGCTTTGCATCTACTTAAGAAGCCCAATAGAGATCCTTGCCACAATCATGCTAGGATTATCTACAATCAACGCGCTCCAAGAGATGGCAACCTGAAAAGAAGGCCCATCTGAATAGTTTCATTTTTTTATGAGGGCATCCAGAGGAAGACAGCCCCTTCAATTTTGGTTAAAGTAGCCCAGAGCTTCCTTGCCATAGCTAAGCTAGGAAAATCTGTAATCAACGCGCTCTAAGAGACACGCCTTCAAGGTGTAAGAATAGATGATTGCAATTTGGTAAATGTTTTCCCTTGGCATATGATTAAAATAGCCTAGTGCCCCATTGATGCAAGCATATATCATCCTTGCCATAGCCATGTTGGGCATATCTTGAGTTAGCACGTTCTTAATGACATTTTGGATAGAATAACCATCAAGAAGTTTTGTGCTTACGTGATGGCACCACATTTGTCATACATAGACCAAAGCACTGCCAAGGACGGCATCATTATCGAATCTCCACTACTTATTAATCTCATTGTTGTGAATATTCTCATTGTGGATGCACTTGGAGGAAGACCTTTCCCTTTGCATTTGGTTAAAATAGCATAGAGCTTCCTTGTGATAGTCACGTTGGGCATATCATGTAATCGACATGTTGCAGGTGAGGAAAATCTGTTGGCGATGATGCGCATCAAGGATTTTTTTTGCTTCCATGATGACCCCAGACATATTGACCGAAGGATTGCCAACAAGCACGAGACCTTTCTCCAACAATTGCTAACTAGCTATCACATTGTGAATTCTCTTTTCCATGTCAACATCTTCCATAAGGCCATAGGCATTCAAGGTGCAAGCATAAGTGATTGAGAAAGGCCTTTGCTTACATTTTGTTAAAACAACCCAAAATTTTCACATAAAAGGCTTGCAACTTGGGAGCATAAGTGATTGCATCTAGAGAAAGGCCTTCACTTTGTACCTAGAGCTTCCTTGCCACAACCATAATGGCTCATATGCAATCAACACACCCCAAGAGCCAACATCCTGGATGTCATAAAAACTATTATCTAACCAACCCAAATGATTTTCTCATATTAAATTGATCACTTAATGTGGGAGAATAAACGAGAACAAGGGTTAAGATATTGAGATGTGCTTATAGATCTATCTCAATACGGGGCCAATGGTAAAGGGGCCCAAATGAGTGATGGTCTATCAAAGAGCAAGGTTAACCAATGGAGAATAAGACCTTAGGGTTAGCTTCATTTAAGACCTCCAATAGTTAGTGTAAAAGTCCTTTGACCATAGGTAAGTAGGGCTGAGCTTGAGGTGGGAACCGATGTCATAAAAACTATTATCTAACCAACCCAAATGATTTTCTCATATTAAATTGATCACTTAATGTGGGAGAATAAACGAGAACAAGGGTTAAGATATTGAGATGTGCTTATAGATCTATCTCAATACGGGGCCAATGGTAAAGGGGCCCAAATGAGTGATGGTCTATCAAAGAGCAAGGTTAACCAATGGAGAATAAGACCTTAGGGTTAGCTTCATTTAAGACCTCCAATAGTTAGTGTAAAAGTCCTTTGACCATAGGTAAGCTAGGGCTGAGCTTGAGGTGGGAACCTAGCCCAAGCTTAAGGTGCTTGAGGTGCTTGATGATTGAGATGCCTGAGGTGTTTTTCATGCTTGAGATGCTAGGGTTGGTGAGAACCCAACCCAAGCTTAAAGTGCTTAAGGACCACTCCTTTGTAACTTTTGCGTATTTTGGTAACTGTGCATGATGGAATACAATGTTATGCTACTTGATGTTCACATCCCTCTCTCTCACTCACACAAACTCTCTCTCTCTCTCTCTCTCTCTCTCTCTCTCTCTCTCTCTCTCTCTCTCTCAAGTTTCACAGAAAGTTTTGCAATAAGATCTGCAATAACAGTTTGATATAACACATAGTCATTTTGAGAATACAGTTAAAAGGAGATGAGTGGGTAAAATGTAGGTTTGAGATTACAAAAAATTTTGATATAAAAATTGGCTTCTCAAGAAAATAGATACGAGGAGGTGAGGGGGTGAAATGTAGTTTTGGGTTCGAAGACTTGAGCTATTGACTGTGCTAGTTTGTCTAGTAAGTCATCTATGTGAGACTCAAAACTTCTATGCTCAAAAAATTGGTATGCATGTCCTTGTTACAAAGCACCACCCTCATTTGGCACGGGTTCGTACAAGGAGGCATTCATTGAAGATTTGCCTCTTTTTCATTAAGCCTCACCTAAGCTTGTGTTGGCTCTATCTCAAGCTCAAGGATTCAGACGTGCAACATTTCAGGTGTCACTGCATGGCTTGCAAGGTCTTATCCTTGGCTCGTTAATTCAGTTAGTGTCTTTGACTCTTTGGGAAGTAGAACTATAGGGTGCTTGTGTGGAGGCATTCGATTATTTGCATTGAATGTTTCCACAATGTGGTCGTGGCCAATATATCACTTTGTGGGTTGAATTGCCAAAGCATACACTAAGTACATACATAAATTTTGTCAACATGGCTGACAATAATCAAGAGAGTAGAATGAACATTGATAGATTTGATTTGGCACATGAAGGTGCTAATGATGATGATCCCATGTTTGTGAATTATCTCGTCACTAGGTTGCAATAACAAGCTATGGGAAACCCTGCTTTGCAAGCCAAATTTACTCAACAACTTCGTGCATATGGAATTACCCTTCCTCTCCAAGAGGAGAGAGAGCTTAGGAGGCCTCTTGAAGAGACCCCGAAAGAAGACTCTCTCCCATTTGAGAGGAGGAATCCAAAGAGCAAGAAAGCAATAAAAGTTTAAGTTCCTCTGAAGATGTGGCTCCACAAAGACGACAGTCTAGACGATAAAGGAAGAGAGGAAACAAAGGAAGAAAAGGGCTAGGAAGAGGTCACCCTCTTCTCTTTCTTCTTCGCTTTCCTCCTCTTCCAACAAAAGCTATGGCTATTCTCCTAGAGAATAGAAGAGGGGAGGACATCGCAAATCATGCCCTGCATGGTGAAGGTCACAAAAGCTAAAGAAGTTCAAGGAGGGAGGAAAGAAAATCTCTTTTCTCACCTATGATGGCACCTTTGGTGCTACCGAGAAAGTGTTGGCCTTCATCCAGCAATTTGATGCGGCCTTTGGAGACGAAGGCTTTACGAAGTCCTCCAAGCTACGCCATGTAGCTATGCACTTTCAAAAATCGGCTCGTCAATGGTACGCTAGCCTTTGTGGCAACGGTGAAGCCCCAAAGACATGGAAAACTCTACGAGTTTCCATCATGAAGTAATTCCTTGCAAGCGATGCAAAGGACAAAGTGCTTACCGAATGGTGCAGCTTGAAGCTTCTCTCTCATGAGACTATCCACAAGTATGTAGACAAGTTTTGGGATTTACATCTCAAGGCTACTGTCTTTCAAAATATAGACTTTGCCGAGAAAAGACATCAATTCTGTGCGAGATTACTTGAAGAGATGGCCAAAAACATCAACTCTCAATGGCCTGGTACTATTAGCGAAGTAATCATCACACCATGGATTGCTTCACGCATCAATTTCCATCAAGGGGCTAGACGTAATGTCAATCCCATGGACAACAAAGGCAAAAATGATGCAAAGGAAAAAAATCGATGTTCAAAATTCTTCCCAAGGCACTTCCAACAACAATAACAACAATCGGTCCAAGGAGAAGGGAGTTTATAAAGGTAAAACCAAACTCTCTCCTGAAGAGCTTGAAGCTTTTCGCAAGGACCATAAGTGTTTCAAGTGTGGGGAGCAAGGACATGGCTATCGTTCTTGCCCCAAGAAGAATACTCGCAATGAGACTCCTAGGGCTTCCACCATCGAAGCTCCAAAAGAGGATGCTCATTGCAAAGGATCATCACTTTTCTATGATTAGGGAAAGGTAAGAGAGCATGATGCCGTTTGACCCTCGCTCTACTCACAACTTCATATCAACAGAGTTGGCCACCAAGTTGGGCATTCAAGCTTTTGAGATGGGAGATATGGTAATGGCTGATGCAGCTTTCAAGGGACAGCAAGCCTCCGTTACTCCCTTGATTGGGAAGTTGAGGCTTCATGTCCACAGTTATGTCGACAAAGAAGACTTCTTCATCTCTCCTCACGAACATGAGGATGCTATCCTAGGGGCGCCATGGTTTGATCGCATGGCTACCATATGAAGCTCCATGAAAGGAGAATCTACTTCACCTACATGGGAAAGAACATGTATATAGATGCTAGTGAGCATGGTGGCACTATTCCACTTGTAAATCCTCATGCTTTTGATAAGTCAATGAAGAGCTCAGTTTCTGCGTACATGATTTTTGTCAAAGAGTCTCTAAAAGATCCTAATGTTTCATCAAATGTAAATGGTAGGAATCAAGAAGAATTAGACTTGTCTAATTTTCTAAAAGGATTCCAAGATGTGTTCATCGATGATATCCCTATGGACTTACCTCCAAAATGAGGGGATGATGACCATCGCATTGAGTTCCTTCCAAGAAGCTCACCGCCTAACAAGCCTCCTTATCGAGTCTCACAAGCTCAACAAGAGGAGATCATGAGGCAAGTACAAGAATTGATAGATAAAGGGATGGTGAGACCTAGTTCCTCTCTCTTTTGTTCTCCAATCCTTTTAGTGCAAAAGAAAGATGGTACATACCGTATGTGTGTGGAATATCGAGCACTAAACCACATCACTATCAAAAACAGATTTCACGTGCCTCAGGTAGAACATCTGTTTGATAAGCTACAAGACTCTACCTACTTCAGAAGGATTGACCTTAAGAGTGGCTATCATCAAATAAGGATAGTGGATGAAGATATCCTAAAGACCGTGTTTTGCACAACGTTTGGTCTTTATGAATATCTAGTCATGCCTTTTGGCTTGACTAATGCACCAGCTATATTCAACCGTCTAATGGAGAAATTTTTTAGACCGTATCGTAAATTCACTAGAGTGTTATTTTTTATGATATCATCATCTACTCCAAGTCTTTGGAGGAACATAAGCAACATCTCCAAGTGATTTTTCAAGCATTGAGGGAGAATAAGCTTTTTCTCAACCAAAAGAAAAGAGAATTTTTCCTTCAAGAGATTCATACCTAGGTCATATTATCTCTCAAGATGGTATTTGTATGGATCCATCAAAGTTAGAGGGTAATAAAAGCATGGCCTAACCCAAGGAATCTACATGAGCTAAGAAGCTTTATTGGTATGTGCGCATACTATAGACGCTTCATAGCAAAATTCCCTCAAGTAGCAGGACCACTACACGACTTAACTAAGAAGAAAATTAAGTATGTATGGACTACTAAGGAGCAAAATGCTTTTGATAAGCTCAAAGAGAAGCTTACTTCCCAACTAGTACTCGTGCTTCCGGATCTCTCAAAGCCATTTGAGGTCCAATGTGATGCTTGTGGTGATTGCCTTGGAGCAGTTTTGCTTCAAGAAGGGCATGCCATAGCATATGAGAGCCGAAGGCTAAGTATTTCATGACGCAAACCAAGCTCTTCGCGACAAACAAATGAGATGGGCAAATTTTCTTCCACAATTTAATTTTCATATTGCTCACATTGCTGGTAAGCACAATCAAGTGGCCGATGCACTTTCACGATGAATGCGGTGTCTATAGCTACTCACAATGATCTATCCTCTATGATAGATGAGTATGCTACTGACCTTGACTTTAGAGACATAATGTCAGCCCTTGCTTTGGGGAAGAAAGAGGAACCATTCACCTTGCAGGATGGTTTATCTTCTCCACGGAAATAGGCTATGTGTTACCCATTCCCTTCGTGAGAAAGTTGTGTATGAATCCCATGATCCTCCCTATGCGGGGCATAGAGGTATTCAACCTACTCTTCGAGGAGTAGAGACATATTTCTATTGGCCTACCATGAAAGTGGACATACAATAGTATGTTTCAAAATGTGTAGTATGCCAAAGACCAAATATGATAAAGGGAAGCAACTTGGATTACTCCAGCCATTGCCTATCCCAAATTCATCATGGGAGAGTATATCCATGGATTTTATCTTTCGATTACCCAAGTCTATCCATGGGAATACAGGAATATGGACAATAGTCGACAGGTTTAGCAAGCAAGCACACTTCATTCCTGTCAAAAGGACTATTAAGGCACACCAAATGGCAACTCTCTCCATATTTCAAATTTTCGAGCACCATGGATTACCCACATCCATCGTGTCAGATAGAGATCCTAGAATGACTAGTAATTTTTGGAAGGGTCTCTTTGAAAATCTAGGAACAAGATTGAATTTCTCTTCGGCCTATCACCCACAAACGGATGGCCAAAGTGAGATAGCTAATCTTACGATACTCGATCTACTCAAGACTTATGTTACTGAAGTAGATCAATGCCTACAGTAATATTGTACATACTTCTACAAGAAAAGCACCTTTCGAGATCATCGAGGGATACCTAAAAGTCCCTTGCTACTCAAAGTACATGGGAAGATCTTCGCCGCCGATGAGTATAGCCGTGACCTACAAGAATCTTTTCAAAAGATTAAGGAGGCTATATCCATCTCTCAACAAAGGCAAAAAGCTGATGCTGACAAGCACAGAAGGGCCTTAACGTTCAAAGAAAATGATTGGGTCTTACTTAAGTTTCCTAAGGCTCGATTAAGGCAAACAATGGGCAAAAATCCAACGGGCCATCAAAAGTATTATACTAAGCTAGCAAAAAGATACTATGGTCCTTTCCAAATTTTGAAGCCTATCAATGAGATGGCCTACCAACTCAAATTGCCCAACCATTGGCTCATCCACAATGCTTTTCATGTGAGCCTACTCAAGCCCTACAAAGGAGAGCCACCAAGTGAACTAATTATTGAAGACCCTCTTGAAGTTGAAGACCAAGAAGAGGTGCTACAGCCCAAAGCTATCTTTCGGCATGAAGACAAGGTACTACGACATGGTAAGATTATCCAACGGTATCTTTTTAAGTTCAAAAATTATCCTTTTGAAGATGCTAGATGGATGCAAAATACAACTTAAGGATAATAGGAACTTTATCAATGCTTACAATGGTGACTCTGTTTTTGTCTTATAAGACTAGTTCTCTTTTTATTGTGCACAAATTTAAATAGTATGCATGCTTAGAATCATGTTTGTGATGACGACGTCTCTCAAACACCAAGTAGAATTTGTCACTCTACTTTGGGAGAAGGAAATGGACTAAAGAGTAGACATGCTTGCCGCAGCTATGTCTCCCGAGCACCAAATGGATTAGTCATCCATCTTGGAAAGACGTCGTAGGGTAAAAAGGGATCCTCTACTTGCTAAGTAAGATTGACTAATGACTAAAGCTTTATCTCTTCTACCACATAGTTGAGGACGACTATGATTTCAAGAGAGAGGTAATGTCATAAAAACTAATATCTAACCAACCCAAATGATTTTCTCATATTAAACTGATCACTTAATGTGGGAGAATAAACGGGAACAAGGGTTAAGATATTGAGACATGCTTATAGATCTATCTCAATACGGGGCCAATGGTAAAGGGGCCCAAATGAGTGATGGTCTATCAAAGAGCAAGGCTAACCAATGGAGCATAAGACCTTAGGGTTAGCTTCATTGAAGACCTCCAATAGTTAGTGTAAAAGTCCTTTGACCTTAGGTAAGCTAGGGCTGAACCCGACCCAAGCTTGAGGTGCTTGTTTGATTGAGGTGCTTGAGATGCTTGAGATGCTTGAGGTGCTTGTTGATTGAGATGCTTGAGGTGCTTGAATGCTTGAGATGCTAGGGTTGCACTTGAGGTGATAACCCAGCCCAAGCTTAAAGTGCTTAAGGGCCAAGCTTGTGGTGGGAACTGGGCCTATGCATGAGGGGCTCGAGGTGTCAAAAGGTCAAGATTCAATCCCTACAAGGAGGGGCGAGCCCTATAAGAGGGGGGATGAGAGAGAACACCCACACACTCACACAAGGCATGCATGGTACAAAGAAAGCAAAAATGACACTTGTCAAGCTCCTCCTCATGTTGCCCTCATGGTGTGCCTGAAGCTTATTGGTTGGCCACCCAAGGGGTCCAATGATAATTTAGGAGATTTATTTAATTGATTTTGTATTTATCAAGTCCTCTCTCTCAAAGGGGAAAGGGGGACACTTGTCCCAAGGCTACCCTTGTTGCTTGTAATGACTCCTGCTTGTGATTGGCTAGGCCTGAAGGGGTCCAATGAACTTCAAGCATGAGCTACAAGGGGGGGTCGACCCAAGCAAGTTAGGGGGTTGCTTAGGGGGTATACTCACCCACACACACTCACAAATACTTTCATTGTGTGCTATGCAAAGTGCAAGAGCTCCATCTCCTTCTCCAAGCTCCTTGAGAAGTTGAGAGCCTACACCTTGGGTATGGGGTGCAAATCCAACCAAGATCCATGCTTCAATGCTTGAGCTTGCCATCTTCTCCATCTTCATTACTATGCTATTATGTATGCTAGCAAGAAAAATTATGATAAGTGAGGAACTAATTATTTCTCCTATGAAATGTTTCTTCTTCCTCTTCCCTACCCTCATTCCCTGCTAGCTCTCTCCACCTTCGAAGGTGTTTGAGGTCTTGGGACTGAGGCTTGGGATAGTTAAAGCTTTCTTCAAGTTTATGTTATGCTTGTGATGCATGAAGCTTTCCATCTTCATTGCATCACCTAGGTCACAAGGAACACAAAGATTGTATTGTAACAAGTCTCTCTTAATGGGAGAAATCATTATACAAATGCCTATTGGAGTGGGGACCGGCTCCACATAAATCCGGTCCTCAACTGTTGTCATGTTCTCTAAATTCTCTCTCTTGCAAAAGTATTGATCATGCCAAGTTAACCAATTTCTATGATTATGTTACTATCTTCAATTATGTCACTCGCTATGCTCACAAAGTCATTTCTCAAAAGTACTCTCATTAATTTGCGCTACTCTCAAGTTGTAATTCTCCAAGCCGTTAATCCTTTGTGTATCATGTTCCCAAGTTTCAACAATAAGTACAACATCGGCTTTGCTTGTTAGCTCATCAATGCCAATCCCCGCATTCCATGGGTATCCATTACAATTCCAAAAGCATATTTCCAATTGTAACTCGGTCTCATAGGTCACGCATCCCTATTTGCTCGAGGGACTTGCCTCCTCCTTGGACACATTTTCTTCATGAGAGATCTCCTTGTTTTTCTTATTCTTTTCCTCATATGCCTTGCGACGCATATTTTGCTGCTTAATAGTGCGATCTTCACATACAAAACATTTTGTATCCCTCAAATAGATCCAACTATTATCAAGGATAATCTTTCGCTTGGTCTCATCGGGCATGGTGCATACAATTGGCCGTTATCCCGAGTGAGGAGCTCCTTGCTTCCCCACTCTATGTGCTCCATAGACCATAACTCTGGACATGCCAAAGTGGGTTTTGAAGAAATCTTCAATAACAATGGCAAGAGAAGGAGGTGTCTCTATCTTCTCTTCGGGAATTCCACGAATAACAATGTTCTTGGAGCGTCGCTCCTGTTCCTTCAACTCCTCCACATCCACATTCTCAACATTCTTTGTTTGAGCCATATCTTGCATGAGTGAGGAATTAGAAGCCACATTAGGAATGAGAGAGAGAGAGAGAGAGAGAGAGAGAGAGAGAGAGGGAGAGAGAGAGATTTTTTCTTAACATGTTTGAAAAACGCTCTTAGGTGAACCAAGTAGTCAAAGGTGGCTTTCCATTCTCAACAATCTAATCACCGTTGGTACCATACAATGGAGATGGCCCCATCTCCGATAAGACTTTTTGAACAAATGTCCGAACCAAAGTATGTAAATGCTTTGGGAACTTGTTGGAGGGATGTTTAGTACTGTTTCCTACAATACTGTTCGTGGGGTGGACAAATTAATTCCTGTTGATATTTATTTGCCGGGTTGCCCATCCATCAGACTCCAAACTTAAGTGAAGGCCATGCTTAGATTTGACCTTCTTGTTGAAACTCAAAAGTGAAGGCCATGCTTAGATTTGACCTTCTTGTTGAAACTCAATTGCCCAGCAAATTAGAAGTTGCCTGGTAAAAGAGGCCTCAAGAAAGACACTTCTCAATTTAAAATAGCTTTTAGAGCGCGAGGGGCTTGTGACAGCGCCGTAATTCATCAGCTGAACACACTGCGTACAAACACGGTGAGAGAGAGAGAGAGAGAGAGAGAGAGAGAGATCTGTGTTAGAGACAATGGAGGCAGAGACGCAAGGAGATTGGGTTGTTATGGTGACCGCAAGGGCACCCACCAACATAGCTGTGATCAAGTACTGGGGTAAGCGCAACCAGAAGCTCATCCTCCCCATCAACTCCAGCATCAGCATCACTCTCAACCCTCATGACCTCTCTGCTACCACCACCGTGGTGGTTAGCCCTTCCTTCACTGCAGATCGCCTCTGGCTCAATGGCAAGGTACCTTTCCTGCCCCTTTCATGTGCCCACTACATTGAAACACATTTGCACAAGCCTTCTGTCCTGCATGCATACCCTGAGCTCATTGAACTTTTGCTCATTTTTGTCAAAAATCTGTCATGGATGTCTTTTCCAACCTTTTCCAAGAAGACTTTACTGTTTATTGGTGGAATTGCACCCAGGATGAATCCTTGTTTGGCAATTAAGGGCTTAATGAACAGGGAAAGAGGACTTTAGAGTTGATTTAAGTGCAGATTCAAGTATTATAAATGAAGCTGTTGGCACACTGCACCTTTGTTAGCATTTCCATATTTGGGGATTTAAGGTTCAGATCTTCTGTTTTTTAATACATTTTGCACTTTGCAGTCATCATGCTTTTCTTGCGATCTTTCCAAAATTACACATGGTTGGTGTTACCTTCTCTTCGCCTGGGTGGAAACTCTATGAAGATAGATTGCCTAAAATTGGAAATTTTGTTTGGTACCATCAAAGTTGAAGAGTGCAATGGTTGCTTTCCGTGTGAGTGATCAAGATTCTTCAATTTGTTTAGTTGATTGATATCACTGACAGTAAATTTAAGTGCTGAGGATGTGTAATTCACTTTTTCTCACATTGAGAGGTCTATAGGCTATATTGCTGTTGTTTGTTGCAAAGCAAATAATTGCCAAGGATTAGGCTCATGAAGCTTTGAGAGGATCTGGATATTTTGTGCAAGATGTGAGTCTGCCTTGCTTTGCTGTATTCATTATGTTGGCATTTACACAAAGGAACACTTGTTATTCAATTCCAGGCTGAATGCTGAAAACTTACAGTGCTTTTGTTTCTAAATACCAATTTTTTACTATCTTGGTGATTTTGTTGAACTCTTTGTTGTCAATTCATGATATGTGTTACCAAAAGTATTGTGTTTTAACGTGCCAAGCTTTATTAGTGTTTTGTATCACTGTATTGGTAGGAAGTTTCTATACAAGGTGATCGGTATCAGAATTGCCTACGAGAGATCCGGTCAAGGGCAACAGAGGTTACAGATTCAAAAACTGGCAGGATTATAACAAAGAAAGATTGGGAGAGCCTACATGTGCACATTGTTTCAAAGAACAATTTCCCCACAGCTGCAGGTTTGGCATCTTCAGCAGCAGGCTTCGCATGTTTAGGTATGCCAAAAGTGTCAAGTTTAGTCGCTTTTATTGCATGTCATTTGTCTTAGGCTGTTTGGCTTATTTTGTCATGATTGCTCTAAACTGTTTAAATGTTGTCTAGTTCTCCTTTTGTCTCATTTTATTCTTTTTGGCCAAGGAAACAGGTCCTTTAAATCATCAATCATGTGTTGCTTGTGCTGTAAGAACTAGTCTGAAACGCTAAGTTAGTATGACGTGCAAGGTACCATGGTACCGACTTTTGGTAGAGGGTGTTACTGCTCGTCTTACTCATCCTACATAAAAGAGCATATAACTTAGGAGTCTCTTTAACCTAATATGCAGATATAGTGCCAAAATGACTGTTATGAACACATCTGGAACTAGTAGAAAGTTTCTACTTTTGTAATAAGAAAGCCCTCTGACTCACATAGCTAACGTGGAAATTTTGTGAGTGCTGGGAGAATGATCCTTGACAGCCTTTGTTGGATAGGATTGTGTGACATGCATACAAGTGAAGTAATCTGGATTTACATATCTTCATGAATAAGACTTTGTAGTGCTAACATGTGGCAATTACTGCATAAGCCAGCAGTAGATATTTGATTTACATCTATATCTGTGTGAGCTTTTTCCTTTGGAATAATAATAATTAGTCAAGTCACTGTCAAAGGCTAATCTTGACGCCCATAGCCATCCTCAAGGTCATGCTTTCTCCTTCTTGACTCCTTTTTGACGCTAGGTTTGCTTTTGACTCTAAAATTTTCTGAATTGATGTGATTGGATTTGAAAACAGTGTATGCTCTTGCACAATTGATGGGAGTACAAGAAAGATATAAAGGAGAGATTTCATCAATCGCAAGGTGCAAAATATTTATGGACTTTGTTTTCTTTTCTTGTTGAAACTTCAGAGCAGTGATTGTGGTTGAATGGAGTCAAGCCTCAGGAGTGTGTTGATTTATGTTCCCAAAGAACAATTGCACAAGCAGCCGCATGCAATGTGTTCAGCATTTTGCTAGAAATAATGTCAGTGCATTTCTGCTTGAAAGAGGGGTTTTATGTTTTGCTTGATGAAACGTTTCCTGAAGCTCTTTGCTTGCAAGCGAGTGTTTCCAGGATTGGATCTGGTAGTGCTTGCCGGAGTCTGTATGGTGGATTTGTAGAGTGGGACATGGGAAAGGTAGAATGTTGTTCATGACCTTTTGGTGTTCTTTGAATTATTGATCTACATCAACTAAGATAATTTTGAGCTGTGTTATAAAATGTAGGATGATGATGGTAAGGACAGCATTGCTATTCAGCTTGCAGATGAGAAGCATTGGGAAGATCTTGTAGTCATAATCGCAGTGGTATGTGTTGCTCATTCTTGGAGGGCCGCTTGCTTCCTTTGCATGTAAATGCCATTTGTTTTGTTAAAACTGTCGTATTATAGACGTTTGTACAAAGGTTATGTTGGTATTTATGGTGACTTTTTCACGACATGGATTGTGTGAGGTCATTCAAGGCATGATGTTGGTCTTTGCTTCTGGTTTAGTCTATTGGCTTGCATGTGGCTAGGCCTTACTTTACACGTGCAAGGTGTCTCAATATAATAGGCTTGGTTGTATATGTCTGTTAAAGCTTGTTGTTTCAGTCTTGTTGCGGTCTTTGAATAGGTGAGTTCACGTCAAAAGGAGACCAGCAGCACATCGGGGATGCAGGATAGTGTCAACACGAGTAAGCTTTTGCTTCATAGGGCAAAGGTGGGTGAGACTTTCTCCCCTTCTCATGTTTAATGTAGTCCTGTTTTTTTTTGCGAATTAAAGTAAGATTGTCTTTGCTTGCATCTTACACAGGAAATTGTGCCAAAAGTCATGTTAGAGATGAGAGAAGCAATCAAGGAGCGTGACTTTGCAACTTTTGCTCGCATATGTTGTGCAGATAGCAATCAATTTCATGCAACGTGCTTGGACACATCCCCCCCTATATTTTATATGAATGATACTTCTAAGAGGTAGGTTTCATTTTCTTATTCATAATGACAGTAGAGCAGATGATAGTCAAACAATTTCCTAGCACAAATATAGACCCACACACACATTTCCTTACATATCTGCGTTTGCTAGTGTTGTAATCACCCACCGAACTGATGACTCAGCGAAGAAAGATCACACTTGTACTTTTTAGACGACAAGAGAGCGGTGAGGTTTCGCTCTAGAGAGTGTTGGCTCTCAAGTTGAGCGCCTTTGCGGTATTTCTTTTTAAACTAATCGGCATATTTTACATCTGTGCGAACTTGCACTCCCTGCATTTGAGTTTACAACTGAGGTGGTGCCTTGTATTCGAAGGCACTTGGCCAAAAAGCAACCTAGGCTAAAAAGAGCCCTTTCAAAAGCTTCTGTTTTAATAATGGTGCCCGACAAACTCAACTACTTTTTTAATTGGCGCCAGAAAAAGCTGCCTACGGGTGTGAGCTGCCACGTCATGGCTGTACGGTCAGTTTTGCGTTTTGCGACGCAATTTGCGGGCTGCAGCTGTGCTTTTGATCCCTTGCTTTTGGGTACCACATGACTATAAAGGGGTAGAGAAGGAGAGCTTGAGCGCTTTGAAGCACACACGTACACAACGGAGAGGACACTCAATGGAGATCGAGGCACAAAGTTGCTTTTTCTCTCTACCTGAAATGATGATAAGGTCTACAAAACGTAAGTGGAAAGTACAACATAGTAAGAGCTATATAGAGAGACGGAGTGTAACGAGAGGGCACCACGTGCCAACGGAAAAGAACAGACTGAACAGATTTTAGATGCTCAAAACAAGTGAACTGAAAGAAAAACATGGCACACGAGACACGGAGTGGCGGAGTTCCACCCCAAGAGAGCATTGGGCCCAAATGATGGAACCCCTTTCGGTATTTCTTTATAATGCTTCAACATGTTATAACTTCTGTGGCTCTGCTCTGTATTTGCCCACGGTAGTACCCAATCAGAGCACAACAACTGTATGTGCAAAATCCTGTCGGCCATACACCTTATGGCTCCACCCAAACCGAAAAACAAGTTCAAACCTGTCTGTGTAGCTCCGACCCTCCTTGAACACCTCGAGTCACTGGAAGATGCAATCGGATGTATGGGGAAGTGTAAGTGAACAGGGAGCCGTGAGCCACATCACTTGTCAAACTCATATAGATCTCCACAACCTCTCGCTCCAAACCTATGATTTAAATGATGTTACCATCAATGGAGTTCGATCTGGAAGCCCTTTAAGCACTTGTTGATGGCGAGCGACTCTTTGGCTCTGCAAAACTCTCCTTCCTCCTTTTCTCTATAGAACATGTTCCTTCCTCCATGACTGTCCTTTTCTAGAAAGCCATGTTTACTAAAAAATTCCTTGATCAACGCTTGTTTTGCATAAGAGATCCCTCCCCTTTTTATACACAAAAGCAACCTCCTATCTTTGCTTCTTTTCTTAGGACCCAAGTCAATCTCCTTGATTAGAATAGCAAAAAGCTTTTCCATTTTTAGCTCCCTCACGTGACAGGAAAAGGGAATATTCCATAGTCGAGAGGAAATTCCGAACTTTGTTAGAATTGTGTACAAGGATGAGCAAGCACTTGAATGAAGATGGGTCCAGAGGAAACTTTGAGCAAATATAGTTGCTTTCTGAGAAAGCAGGTTGCTTTTCCAGAAAGCAGATGCTTTCCCGCGAGGAAGTCTATGTCTGCATTGCATCTGTGCATGTGGTTGCATCCACGGACGCCTGGGAAGTGTTGTGTAAGCATCGTTTTCAGTTTTTGGGTTTTTTGGGCATGTTCATACCATTTTTAGAAGACTGGCCGGCCGCCCACTTAATAAGTGGACAGCATCTACAAAAATAAAGCAGCAAATCAAGGTGGCCCCTCCCTCTCTCTATTTGGCACAAGAGAAAAGCGATCCTCTCTCTCTACTTTGGGCGCTTCCCCTACTCTACTCTATTCTTGCCGAGATCCCCTCTTATTTCTGCCACTCTCTGGAGCCTATAAAAAGAAGCAATAGCGCCCCCTCCTCCCAGATTTGTCAGCGCTAGCACAAAGACATTGCCGTTTTGGAGGTGCAAGAAAAGGTCAGCGCTAGCAACAAGGAGAGGCTGTCGCAGATTTCAGCCGCAAAGAGTGACGCCGCCGGTGATGCCCATGGCTGCCCTGAGTGTACCAGATGTCACCAAGACCAACTAAGCGAGTTCCATCGCAAGGAAGTGCCTACGAAGAGTGTTTCCATCGCGACAAGCTGTGGTTTTTCTTTGTATTCAGCCCATAAACATCGTAGACGGGGCTGATTTACGAGAAAGAACCTGAGAGTACACCTCTTTTGTATGTAGGATTAGAAGGGAGGCTTCTCTGTGTAGAGATCTCTTTCAAGGAGTTGCTTTTCGAGAACCGAGTTGCATTCCCAGTGTCGAGACTTCAAAGTTAATGTTTTCATGTTTTGATCTCTAACTAGCAGGTTAATAAGTCAATATTCTTACCCATAAAGGGAGGCAGAGAGCTAGCGTCTGTGGCAGATTGAGGAAAGATCTACAAGTGCTAGTCCTTCTCAAATGCAGTCGGAAGGATATAAAGAAGGTCTCTAGACTTGAGAACACTCCACAAGTTTGATACCTTTGACGGAAGGGAAGATGTCCCGAAAGCTACCGCTTTTATTCACAGTTTGTGCCTTTGCAAATGCCAAACGACAATTTCTTAGAAGCGTCGAAGATGAGGCATGTGACCAAACACCTCAAGGGGACGGCAAGTACTTGGTGGTATACCAAAGCTCTGCAAGGATTTCAAAACAAGACTTGAATTCCATTCAAGGCTGAATTTTTCGAGAATTTTTTTTCCTCTACACTTTGAGGAAGGTATCAAAGAAGATTGGGATCGGTTTGCCCAATAGGAGCACGAGCGAGTCACAAATTATATGGACAAGTATTAGTTCACTCTTGCCAAGGTAGCTTCATACTTGAACCTCTCTCATGAAGAAAACATGAAGAGATTCAACGAAGGACTTTTACCCGAACTTCGCAGACGCATCTGCAAGATACTTTGCAACGGATAGTGAAGTTAGCCGTGCAAGCTGAAAGTGTACACTTCACTGTTCGAAGAATCTAATCCCCACAAGAGGATGGGAATCATTGAACACGGACACAACAAATTTTTGTTACCTCTTCTCAAAGGATACTTTGCTATCCGGTGAAAGTTTTGAAGTAAGAGAATTCAATCTAACTCCCGAGATTTGGAACAGAAGACCCTCAACATTGGACCGATTACTCTGGAGTGCTCATGAGAGTAGAGTCGAGTTGGAACATTGTTTTATGAGATGAGCTGGTTTGCTCAACCATCTGAAAGGCCAATGATTGATCAGGTATCCGGTAGTCCTCCCATAGATTACTTGCTACTGTGGGTAGGACATTACGAAGGAATGTCCTACCCACAGATTACTCGCTACTGTGGGTAGATTACTCGCTACTATGGGTAGGACATTACGAAGGAACCATTTTGAGCTTTCACTAAGCTTGAGTACTCTCTACGCTCACCACCCCTACCCATTAAGGGAAGATATGGTAGTGCTTCTCAAACAAGTGAGGGAAGGAGCAAGAGTCAGCTACTGCCTGTGCTCTTGGAATTCCAAATTTGAAATCCCAGTTTACTTGATGGGTGGGTTTGCACTAAGACTAAGTCGAGTAATCGTCTTGTTGAGAATCTTAAGAAGGGAAGGAAATCTCCCAAGAACGAAGCTCTAGCCTCTACCACAGCATGACTTGACTTTACGACACAGACGAAAACTTCACGAATCCTGTGACTGGAATTAACACTTCACACAAACCACGGCTTGGTAGTTAAAGCGCTCCCAAGTAGACAACGACACCCTGTAGGCCCCAAAGATTGGTGCCCCTTTCTGTATTTGTTTATTTTTATAAAACTTGGAAGAAAACCTGCAAGTTCCTACGAGCTGTTCCGCTTTTACCGGGCTGAAAATGGCCTACTCTAGCCCGATTTCGGCAACATGACCATAGTAGAAGGCTTCACATACAAAATCCCCATGCCAAAGGTGACTTTCCCGGCGCATACGGACACTTTCCCAAACCTGGCGAGAATCTGCAGCACGCTGAATTCTCTGTTTTCTGCCCTATAAATGCACCAGATCACCTGTACAGTGATCCCATCGCTTTCCCGAAGCTCTTGGGGGTATTTAGGGATCAATTAGGACAGCAGGCTGTAATTCATTGTTTTGGGCTCCGTTTCGCGTGCCAATCGCATCTGTAGCAAGCCCTTGTACTCCCGCATGTGTAGGGCTACTTGCCCTTTGAATCAGACGAGATTTCTCGCGTGAAATCTCTTTGAACTCACTTATACGGGGGATTAGCAATTCGCTAATCCAGTACCTGGATAAGAGGCTCTTGCCTCGGCATACACGCATGAACCCACTCAACTGTAGATACAGATGGAAAGCCCTCGAGCGGTGCATTACAATTCTGTATTCAAAGGGGGAGAGAGGTGTGCGAGAGCGGAATCATTGCGCTACATAAGACAAGGGAGAAGGCAAGCTTTCCATTAAAGCTGTGAGACTTGCACCCACTACTCACCCACACACTATAGTCGCTTAAATAAAGGAGGCAGTCCAAAATCAGCCTTATCTCTCAAATTTGGGCGCCCCCAGCTGAGTTGGCTTGCAGATGCACTCTGGTGCTGCCATGTGTCCACTTTGCCTCTTTTAAGTTAAATTCCTAGTACCCACCAACTTATAAAGTGTAGCAAGGGGCCTAAATGACTTTGAACTGAGCCTAGAGACCCTTTTACTGCTCGGATTCCAGTGGCAACTGCCCCGACCATCTCTTGGCGATCTGCATTGCGGGTGAAACTCTCGGCCATCGGCCGCTTCACACTGGCTACACAATGTCCGACCATTTGTGACTTTAAAAAGAGGGTCCCAAAAATTAAATAAAAATCATGGGAAAGAAACCAACAACTAGCCACAGTCTCATGACAATTTCTCTATTGAGAAACGAATTTTTTGATGGTCGTTGATCATTGAGTACACTACGTGGATTGACCACTAAAGTAGTAAGTTATGGTTATAGCATACGCTTCTCCATAAGCAGGTCGAGTAATATTCGCATACTGTTGGACTGAGCATGAACTATTTTGTTCATGCGTCTAATAATCGACCAACCATCCCAAGATGGAAAGAACTACCCTAAACACGTATGGGAGAACATCCCTGAGATGTGAGCCGAGTTTGAACATACGTTGAGAGAATGCTATGGTTAGAATCTTATCTGCCTAGGATTTTGCAAGCCGTCATTGATGCTGCAAGGTGAAACATTTTTTATGACCTCCCGAGGTAGAGACATTAATGGGCGTCAGGAAGACACTACCGGTGCTAACAACCCGCAGTAGGAAAAGGCGGAAAGAGGTGTGGTAGTGCACAAAGGATCTTTGGATCGGAACAATCATCCTACCCTAAGCAAAGGCCCCAAACAAGAAACCTTCTCTAGTGAGATGGCAGACTTTGTTTGCCAAAGGAAGACATCCTCACATGAGATTAATGCTCTATATGATTTGGACATACCCTATGCGGGAGGATACAAGAGGTTTAATATCCTCAGGATTAACAATGCAAGATTACGCGCAAGCACTGATACCTAGATTGATTTCTAGGAGAATTATTATTCTCGAGGTTGAGAAGGAGAAATTGAGTTAACAAATTCTCGGATATGAAAACTTCTGATTTGTTGGAAAGACGTAAGATTGATGATTGGTGAAAGATATCCTCGATGTATTAAAGGACATGAATTTCTCCTAATGGAGTTACCCCATCTACTTTTGAACCGGTAAGGTTAAGTATTGAATCATTAAATTTTTGTTTAATTAAATTTTTAAGTTCTTTTTTGAGAAAGAAACAACTCAACTCACCATTCAACAAGATTTGGAATTTTTTTTGCTTCTCCCAGGGCAGTTCAATTGGACCTCCACAGTTGAGGACAATTGTTTATAAGTGAGAGGGATGTTGCTAAATTAGCTTTATGTGATAGAAAAATAATTCTAAATGAATTATTGGAATTTTAAGTGAGAGGGTTTTTCTCGTGACAGACATCCACGGCTGCCGACCGCTAGTGAGGCTCTACTAAAGCCATGTCCAAACGCACAATCACCATGTAGAGCATATGGAAAATAAGCTAGTCCAAAGGCAATTACAAGGCAACACAAAATGCAATGAGCAAAAACAAACGCCCTAGGTGAAGCACTACCGAAAGTCAAACAGGGCAAGTTGATGGCAAAGATAACGAAAAGAAAGCCGAAGACGACCAAGAGTCACTGGATGCAAGCAAATCACAAGAAGGCTGGGCTAAAGCATGTGGTGGGGGCAACTCTGTTGGCGACAACGAAGGCATGGCCGTGGCACAATCCACGTGAAATCCATGAGGCTAATGTTGCCGATACCAAACTCTGTCAAGGAAACAATCCATCGGGGAAGGCCTCTTGGTGAAGTCCATCGTGAGGATATCAATCACCAAGAGTGTAGGGGGAACGAGGTGGCCAAAAAGCGGAAAGGTGGATCAGGATGCATGTGCTTATACAGAAGATTTAAAAGCTCTTTTCTACGTGGAAGGGGGGGAGGCCTTGGCCCTCATAGAGCAATTCTACGCAGTGTATATAGGGTGCTACGACAATTGACGAAGATACTCAAGCAAGATGAGGAGGACACATCTAACCTATGTGTACGTGGACAAGCTACTTCATAACTAGGGGTTCATTTCAGTTAGCTTAGGAAGTGTTCTGGCACTTTTGTGAGTCTGTTCGCAGACCGTGCATGTCCAGGCACTTAGAGTAGATGCATATCCTCTGGTTGCACACAGCATGATCATCAGATTTCCATCAGAACCCATCAGGAGCATTTTTACAGTGCATAGACCTATTTTCCCTATTTTAGCCAATTTTCACTTATTATTTTTAAGTGACTTTTGTTGGAAACTGGGTAGGGCAATTTGCCTAAGCCAATATATAAGGAAACCTAGCGCTAGCACTTTTTGGCAGAAGAGGCAGCAGGAACACCTTGTTCAACAGGCATCTTCTCAGCAAGATTCCCCCCAAAAGACCAGCCTAGCGTTTTTGCCAAGATCAGCCAGCATTTTCATCAACAGCAAGCCCTGGCGTTTTTGCATTGCAGATGAGCCTAGCGGTAGCAAGTTCCAGCATGACAGCCTAGCGTTTTGCATTTGCAAGACCATCTGGCGACAATAGGACAACAAGATCATTAGCGTTTTTGCATCAAGTACCAGATCAGCCCTTAGCGTTTTTGGATCAGCACAGCCCTAGCGTTTTGCAGATTCTCCGTGACAAGGCCACAAGTAGCATCATCGTTTTCAGTTTTCAGCGCGTCGTCGTCGCATCGTCGTCACCGACATAGAGTCAAAATTCAGCAGATAAAGATTTGCAGATTTCAGCCCTTAGCGTTTTCAGATTTCAGCCCGTCTTGTCGTCGTCCTCATCGTTGTCGACATTGTCGGCAAGTCCATAGCATTGTAGAGATTCTGCAATCAATAGTAGACCGCTCTCGCCATAGAGAGTGGGGCCTTCGGAGGAGGGTTTGATAACATTCTGGTGTCGTATTCTTCTCTCTCTATCTCTCAGTCTCAGTACCTTCATTCACAGTGTTTACTCACTTTGTTTGTGATCATTTGCACTCTCTCACTAAAGGAACGGAAGGCTCTCCCTTTTATAAGTAAAAGGAATCCTTGAGCACAGTTCGGAGCACTCATCTTGAGTAAAGTTCAACATTCACTTCCGTTGCACCTTACAGATGCCCCCATCACCCACCATGCGATGCATGAAGAATATGTAAGGTGCAGCGGAATGAATGTTGTATTTTCTCAAGATTAGTGATCTTTATTGCTCAAGGTTCCTTTTAGTTCTTAGGGAAAGAGAGAGCTTTCCGTCTTATGGAGAGCGCTATGATCACGAACAAAGTGAGTGGATTGTGCGTGCAAGTGAATGAGACTGAGAGAAGAAGAGAGAAGAGATACGACACCCGAGAGGTTGTAAAACCCTCCTCCGAAGGCCCCACTCTTGTCGGCGAGAGTGGTCTACTTTGATTGCACAAAGGTGTACAATGCGAATGCAATGGACTGATGCAACTTGGACTATGCCGATGACGACGACGGTGGTGACGACGACGACTTGATGGCTGAAATCTGAGATCTTCTATCTTCTGATTTTCGGGACTGTTTCAGTGGCTGAAAATGACTGTTTTGGCTGCGTTTTTATGGCTGAAAATGGGGGAACATCTGCAACCATCTTGGGGCTGATCTACTGCTGTCCATCGGGCTGAAAAACACTGTGGTCTGATGCGGTAAAGGCTGAGAATAAAAAACGCTGGCTGAATTTGTACCTTGCCAAAAACGCTGGCCTGTTGAAGACAAAAACGCTAATGGCTGAAGTAGCAAAAACGTTGATGCTGATGAATCTGCTGGCGATCACAGGGATCTGCAATCGCTAGGGTGCTGGGAGGCTGGCGATCAAGTACTGCTAGAAACGCCAGGTCTTGGAGGGTAGGCGAGGATGGGGAAATCCAAAACGCCAGAGGTTCTGGGGGTTACTGCTGAGAAGTTGCCTGTTGAGCGGGAAGCTCTTGCTGCCTCTTCTGCCAGAAAGTGCTAACTTGGGTTTGCTTATATATTAACTTAGCAAAATTGCCCTACCTACTTTTGTTGGAAAGTCACTTAAAAATAATAAGTGAAAATACCAATAAGCAGGAAAATAGGCTAAATGCATTGGAAAATTCCCCTAACTGATGCTAATGGATTCTGACGGGAATTCCGATGATCATGCTGTGTGCAACCGGAGGATATGCATCTATGCTAAGTGACTGGGCATGCACGGTCTACAAATAGACTCACAAAAGTGCCAGATTATTGCTAATCTAAACTGACCGAACCCTACTGTGGTGTAGCTTGTCCACGGACACATAGGGTTGGGATGTGTCACGTGACAGAATACCCACCACCTAGTCCTTTGTGATGCTCTATGTCACCCATCCTATGCCGCATCAGAGATGTCCGTATTTGGATGGCCGGATACTTCTTCACGTTGCTCCCTATCACCCATCCGATGTGACGCATCATGTACCCGCTCTTGGTTGACTTACAGATATTCCCGTTCACAATGCTCCTGTCATTACTTTGAATGATGCAATTGCTTTCAGGCATAATTTATACCTATTTCGTACATGCTCTTAGAATCGGGACAATTTGAGCATTCTGAGAGATCTTTCGAGTAATAGAATGAGCATCTTGTGTGTGTGTGTGTGTGAGAGAGAGAGAGAGAGAGAGAGAGAGAGAGAGAGAGAGAGTTAGTTCATTTGCAGGATTATAAGCATGGTTGAACGTTGGAATAGAGCAGAGGGCACTCCACAGGTTCTTCCATGACCTCTTAAATAATGCATTGATTGTAATAATGGATTTTTATTTTTGAAGTATCTTACCAAAAGTTGTCATGTAGGCTGCTTACACTTTTGATGCTGGGCCGAATGCGGTTCTCTTTGCACCTAATAAAGCTAAAGCTTGTGAACTTTTAAGTCGATTGCTTTTCTATTTTCCCCCGGCTAGCGACAAGAAAATTTCAAGGTAAGCTATCATCGATATTTTGGATGTTGGACTAATTATTCGTAATGTTTTAGATTTTATCTATATCCTAAATGGCTTCAAAAAAAATATATTCAGTACATCTGTACTACAAGGAAACGGTAAAGAGAAGAAAATGCTAAAATAAAGGTAGAGACAAAGAAGGATACAAATGTAAAATGGCACACATTGCATGCATACTTGGCTACCTCTTTATATAGACATGCGAAGTCTCTTGACTTTCCACTTTCATGAGGCTTTCCATGTTCCTAGACTCACCCTTCACTCAAGGATTTGAGATGGTTTGAAAGGGTTTTTATGTAAGTTTTCTGAAATTGTGGAAATCTAATTATTCATAATGTGTTATTTTTTGCAGTTATGTTGTAGGAGATGTGGATATGTTGGCTTTCAAAGAAGTGGATTCTTGCATTAAGCCCCCTGAGGTTGAAGGAACAAACTATACACAATCGTTTGGGGAGCTTGACTATATTCTTTGCACCCGGCCCGGTGAAGGGCCATTGGTGCTTAAGGACCATCTTGTTGATCCTAGCATAGGTCTTCCTATATGATTTAACTTTTTCAAAGGAATTTACACAATACATACGTTGTGCTTAACCACTTTGTCAACAGAAGATTATACCCAAGTATATTGTACTCTTACAATCGAAGATAAAACACTCATAGTTGCACAAGGATTTATGTTGAGAGTATGTAACCTCATGATACTCTTGAATATTGAGGAAATTCCTTGCATTCTTCAAAAATTGAGCTTGCAACATTTGTGGCTTCTCTCATAGGTATGACTTTTTGGGCCAATGTGCCTATCAGATATCTATTGTATCATTTCTTGGAAAACAACTTTCTTTGACATATTTGCATTGCAAGGACCATTTTGATTCCATGGTGTTTGTTTGAAGGGGTCCCCTCAAGCATTTCCACCACAACTTTGAGGGGTAGCTTGGTTTTTTCGCTTTGCTTCTTCCAATCACTTCAATTATTGTTGGACAAACTTTTCTTGTTGTACGTTCATCTTTTCGGCCTTGTTGTCAATAGAGGCCAATTTGGTTTCAATTCCCATGAAATTTTTACAAACTTCAAGATTTCTATAAGGATCAAAAAGTTAAAATTAACGTTTGTGGGAATAAATTCTCATGAGTGTAAAGACTATCGTGATGCCTATGAGACGAACTTATTCCTCTTGAAGGACATAGAGATACATTCAAGCTAAATATAGTTACCTCTTCCAACCTTTTTTGCAAAGGTGGTATGAAAAAGATTGTGGAGAAAGTATTGATATATGGGCTAATGGTTGATGATAGTAAACCACCACCTATCCTCGAAGAGTTGCATCCAAATCCATGGTCTCGATAGGTACTCCAACTACATCCTTGTGGTGTGTTTCCCTAACTAGCAGAATACCTCATGGTTAAGAATGTCACTTTTTAAGGCTTGAGTTTGCAAAAAGATATAACATTGTTTGGAGCTAATCCTTTGTGCTTTGAATTTTACACTTTCTTGTTAACCCTAGCCTCTTCTAACTCTGAACTTCTTAAGAGGAAAATCTTGGAGCTGTACTAGAGGGAGAGGGAGAAGTCCTCGTATCACGCACTTACTTGACCTTTGAACTCTTCTAGGTCATGTGGGTAGCTCTAGAGAAAATCATTTTATCGTACTGGTAGCTTTAGCAACCTACTCTATGTACATTGCCTTTTTGTCAACATACGTTTTGATGAGTTTCCCCCTAGCTTTTCTCTGAAGAAGCATTCAACATTAAATTTGAATCTCGTGGAATTTTGTAAAGACTTCGATACCATGGAATCTCATATCTGTACAATGAATCTTAACTTAATGAGGGATAGATTTTTCAGGAACTTGATTTGTATAGAAATGAACCAAATCCCTAGTGAGCCCCTTAACCCCTAGTGAACTTGGTTTCTCTAAAATCGAACCATATATCTTGGTAGCCCTATTCAATTTCCTAACGAAACTATGAGAAATATTCCAAATGGAGGAAAATGTCAAACATGACATAGCTCTTATTATTGGAGAGATACCAATGGCTTGTCCATGAGACTAGTTGGCTGTCACTTGCAACAATGCTTTCTATTCTAGAATGGATGGGGAAGTTCTATATTTTTGGGATCGAGAAAGCCTCACATAATGCCTCTTTTGTTGAACAAAAGCTTGCATGGCCCATTTTGCTAGGATTAGGCTCAACGGCGTTGAGTTTTTTAATCTAGACTGACCCTTCCTGACTATTATTAAACAAAGAGGAGCTAATCTTAGTTCTCTTGGATATCTAAGTTCATTATTTATCTATTCTCTTCTCCATATATAGAAGCCGCAAACACAAGTTTCGATGGATTTCAGATGCATTCAATTGCATCTTCATAGGTATCACCAATGACATAACAACATGTCTTAACCTGATAGCAGAAGAATTCTTTCTCATCTTGAAGAAGAAGCAAACTGAAATTAAGAAAATTTTTCAATATCACCATCACAACACCTCGAAGTCTTAAACTACCATCCCAAATCTACACACTCTTCTCTACAAACATAACCTAATGCTTCAAAAAAATTCCACTAATTGGCCAACATGGGCTCTTGCATATCAATAAAAGAACAAGGAGGACTATTCTAAAATCTTCCTTGTATGTAACCCTCAGTGTGTTAAAACATCATTAAAGACTGCCTCGATTCACTACATGACTTTACACAAGCCCTTTCTTGGATGCTTGCATTGCTTAGTTCAATCAGCGTACTCACTTTTTTGATAGATTCTTGCCATCCCACTGGGATTTTCATGTTCAATGGTCATGTGTATACTTTGCTTTTTTCAGTGTAAATGGTACCAAACACATGTTTCTTCCCTGGAACTACTCGTTAGAGTGACACCATTTAATAATACTTTTCATTTTATGAATGATCTCTTAAGTATAAAAAACCTATTTTTTGGGGATGAGCTAGACCATATCTACCCTAATTGCCTTAAAAGAGAGCCTTCCTTCTCCCCACAATTTTTCACAGATGGGGTACCATTGTCACATAAAGTTTTCTCTCGTAACATGGAAATCTCTCTCTTGAAACTAGTAAGCGGAAACTATGAAGTTAGATTATGTTGGAAAAGAGACAAGGTGAATTTGTAAATAGGAAAAGTAACAGGCCCTTCACTAACACACTTAAAACTTGCTTAGGGCTTCTTCACCTCATCACGTATTCGTCCTCATCGTCCTGCATTTCCTTTGACGAGATCTCTAAATTGAGAGATAAGTTTTGTTCAAGTGTGTTCAAGAGATTGAATGTTATAAGAACCATCCTCATAACACTTTTTGATAGGATTAGCCCAAAATTCTACTAGATATTGTAACTCTGATCTCTTTGATGAGGCAGTAGGCCCCTACTCTTGGGGCTTACTGCTTCAATAGAGTTTGGGTGCTTGGGAAACGACAAGCGTACACACACACACACACACACACACACACACACACACACACACACACACACACACACACACACACACACACACACACACACACACACACACACACACACACACACACACGTTGCGATCAATACAAGGATTAAACTCCTTTTGAATATAGGTTGCCACGCCCTCGGTGTAATTAACTGGGGATTAGCCTCAATATCTTGTATGAGCTTGAAAATCTCTTGTTAAAAAATGGGGTTTGTATTTACGAGGGGAAATTCTTAATCTACAATTTGTGGGTGGTTGCATAATATACTGTACCTAACACCTAGTGAGTTAAGGAAGGTAATGGGTTTTAGACGAGCTAACCTGACTCTGTATAATGTGTCCTCATATGCTTCATGATGCGGTGGCTCCCTCCTGGGGCATCTGCTCTATAGCGCATCTCTAGCGTTCTCTCTCTCTCTCTCTCTCTCTCTCTCTCTCTCTCTGTGTGTGTGTGTGTGTGTACGAGGCGGAACTGTTGGTTCTTCCCCCTCTTGAAGGGAACCCGCCTTGCCCTCCTGAAGACGGACACGCCTTGCTGCTATGAATGGAATGTGGCTATTGGCACTAAAGCCTATAAAAGGTGAGCTTCCATGCTCACTTAGCATTGGTACATGTGTGCGTCTATGGTGTGTGTGTGTGTACTAGTGAAAGGTTGTCTGTACCTTGAGAGTGCGAGTTCTCGCAAGGGTGTGTGTTATTGGCTCTATGGAAAAAGGCAAAGACAAGCAAGCTATTATGGAGCTAGCTGCTCCGACTCAATCTTAGGTGACTTTGTCTCCAATATGGACTACTGTCCAAGGTACTTGGTTGTGTTGTGTTTCACCTTTGATATGGTAGTAGAAGTCATGCATGTTCTTGAATATACTAAGTTGATGTATGACTGTTATGGGAATAGTTGGATACTTCTTATGACCCTTAGGTGAGGGTGGTTACCTTCTCAACTAGGGTTTTCAATGTTCCTTGGCTTAAAGATGGCGTACTTTTGTATCTTCAAGCTCTTGATTTTAGTACTTGTTTATAAGACTATTCTATACTTTGAACGGGAATTATACCACCTTCTCATTGACACAGTTTCTAGTGTCTTTTGTAATTTGAAAGGATTCTTTGGTGTACCAGTACCAGTACTACCAGTACCAGTACTAGCACTGAAAATCTGAGACCAATACCAGTATACCACTATACATATACCAGTGTACATATACTAGTATACATATACCAATATACTAGTATACATATACCAGTATACCGGTATACATATACTATATAGCCGTATTAGTATACCAGTACCAGTATAGCAGTATAGAACTCATGCATGTTCCTGACTATACTAACTTAATGTATGATTGTTATGAGAATAGTTGGCTACTTCTTCTGACCCTTAGTTGAGGGTTACCTTCTCAACTATGGTTTTCAATGTTCTTTGAAGATGGCGGATTTTTATCTTCCGGCTCTTGATTTTAATACTTGTGTATAAAGATTGTTCTGTACTATGAATGGGAATTATACCACCTTTTCATTGACATAGTTTCTAGTGTCCTTTGTGATTTGAAAGGATTCTTTGGTGTATTAGTACCAATATACCAGTACTATTACTATATGTACCAGTACTACCAATACCAGTACTACCAGTACCAGTATTACCAGTACCAGTACTACCAGTACCGGTACTACCAGTACTACCAATTAATGCCAAACTCTCTAAAGTTAAGAAACATGTATGTGACCCACCTTGGGGCTAAAAACCTCATAAAACTCATCCCCGACATTATCTCATGAGAATTTGTAAAGCAAAAAGGGCTCCATTTGGTTTCCCTACATCCGCTTGTAAATGAAATCATCTCTGAATATATGCTATGTTTTTTTACTATTTGTCTTTGAAAGCAATCTAGTTGGGTGACATCTATAACACGTGGGATACCTATGCATCACCTGCATACGGTGTCAATACTAACTATATGTTGTGTTGTTTTCATGGGTGCATGTGAGGGTTACCTTCTCAACTATGGTTTTCAAAGTTCCTTGGCTTGAAGATGGCGGACTTTTATATCTTCTGGCTTTTGATTTTAGTACTAGTGTATAAAGACTATTCTGTACTATGAATAGGAATTATACCACCTTTTCATTGCCATAGTTTCTAGTGTCTTTTGTAATTTGAAAGGATTCTTTAATGTATATGTTATATTCTTATTGGACCACACACACACATGTACATGGATGGGATTTTTATCCCTAGTAGCCAGAGCATGGAAACACATAGATCATTCCTAAAACAAAGGTTCCCCACAATATGGAACAAAATGGGGAAGAATTTTTTGCAGAAAATTATCATATGTTTAGTTTTGCATTGGTTTTTCAAATCCATAGCTCTCTATGAAAGGCATTGCACTCTATTTGGCAGTTTCCTTGATGGTATAAAGGGTTAGCCCTCAATTTTCCATGTATATTGGATTATCATCCACTTTAGTAGTGATTGAAATAATTTACTACTTTCGACTATACTAATACATTGTGCATAACCTTGTTGACACCTATACTTGGATATTAATGAATAGTGGAGTGTTGTAACCACTTCTTGAGTTTGTTTCATATTTATTTTCTCTTAAAAATGGGTGGGGTGGGGGGGGGGGGGGGGGGGGGGGAGGGGGGTACCCCCATAAGGGGTCCCCATGCAATATAGTTTTGTCTTACATAACAAAAAAGGGTGAACCTTGGCCAGATAGGTTAACAATAGCTTGCTATTTTATTCTGAGGTCATCCCTCTTTGACAAGAGCTTTGTTTCAATGTTGGTAAAAACCTTGATAAGGGACCAATGTCTGCCTCTACTAATCATGATTGGCTAATGCAAAACCATACTACTAATATAGCTTTTAAAATCTGTGTATTGGGATGTTTTCAATGGTTATTGGCTTGAGTTATTGGAATCTCTCATGTGTGGCCTTAATATGAGAGAAGACTGATGCCATGATTAGTTTGAACATAGTTTGCATGAGTATGTGGGCTCTTGCAATTTGGCCTTCCTTTTAAGAGTGCTTTTTTGTATGGTTTTTTTTTTTGGTGAAGAATTGCAATACTTAAACTGTAACTAGGATTGGAAAATATGATTGATAAGAAATAAGAATTGATGGTTTTTAAGAGAGTAGAGTAATTCTTAAGGTTATTTTTTTGACATAACTATATGGGAAGTTAGAAATCCTTAATAGAGGCATGATATTAATAAAAAACTAGTCTTGCTCGGTGGTCGTTGTTGTAGAACCTAATGGGACATACGTAGATTGAGATGAAGCATCTAGCACTGAAGTAAAGGAATTGTGAAGCCGATTGATAAATTTTAAAAAAGAATTACGTATATGATGATCAATAAGCTATATAGCTATCTATAAAATGGTCCAATTTCACGGCACTGATGAACTTTAAAAATGAAATCCATGCGTATTTATTTTCTAAATCAAGCATAGTCAATTTTCTCTTATTTCTCAAAGAACCAGAGAGAGAGAGAGAGAGAGAGAGAGAGAGAGAGAGAGAGAGAGAGAGAGAGAGAGAGAGAGAGAGAGAGAGAGAGAGAGTTATGTGTTGTCGTAGTGGGAGGGTGCAAGGAGTCTTGGCTGTCGATAACACAATCTAGTGCACAACATATTTGAGGAGGAAAATGCTAGACTAAAGGGTTGTCCTTGTGCTTCAAAATGGATATGTGGAGGACAACGTTGGGTTGTAGTATATAAGATGCATTACCAAGCAAGGACATGCGTAGATTCACATCAACCATCTAGGGATAAAGTAGACATGTACAAAGTGCATTGAGTACTATTACATAACTTGAATTGCGGAATTGTGAGAAAAGAAGTGTATGTCTATTTCATATATAGATTCAATGATAAGGATTGAGCATATACTACTGAGGAAAATATGTGGTTAAACTAAACTTAAGGAAGCATTGAAAAACTCAAAAAATACAGAAAGCATCGAGAGACTAAAAATTGAATTGCACCACTGACATGGCAATCGTGTACGGGTGTCATCCAATTGTGCAAGCTGGAGGTCAATGCTTGAATCAAGCTACATAAAGGAAATGCGAATAGTTAAATTTTTTGTCTTGAAGTTAGGCGCAAATTGAAAAAGCTAAATATGCAGTGCACGTTATGTAGAAGTGCCATACAAAAGTATGGTGGAGAGTTGACACTGTGGTCTCTCCATAAATTATAAAAAACGAAAGCCGTGCCTTGCCCAGTAGCATTTATGTGTTGCGCCAAGCAAACATATAGCTATAGGGAATTGGATAGAGATGATGGACCTTGCAATGTTGTCGAGGTGGAGTCGTGCTTGTATAGTCAAAACGTCCACTGTTGTGAATATATTTCCTCTTTGTCAAACACAAAACATGAGTTAAAAAAAACACAAAAGATACAAATTATTGATTAAGCTTAAAGAGAAGAAAAGGCAACTTTATATTGTATGTTGTAGACAGTGTAGGGTTTATTATAATGATGAGTTCTCAATTCAAAAGCCCCACTGGTACCTAGTAAAGCACGTTGCTGCCATGAGCCACTTTATAAATTGCAAAGTTCACATATCTCGATCATTAGCAATTGATTTTTGTTGTAACCATAGCTGTTACCATAGAGGTGATGGCTGTTCGACTTGTGGCTTTCATATGTTGCACCAGTTACCGCTTGTTGGCAGCCAAATTGTATGGAGAGTCATCAGATGGCCATGGCATGGATGCAGGGGTGAAACAATAGCCTGAATATGCTTGGCACAGCTGGTAAGTATCTTCCATATCGCCTTCAACCTCCTACCGAGAGAGAGAGAGAGAGAGAGAGAGAGAGAGAGAGAGAGAGAGAGAGAGAGAGAGAGAGAGAGAGAGAGAGAGAGAGAGAGAGAGAGAGAGAGAGAGAGAGAGAGAGAGAGAGAGAGAGAGAGAGAGAGAGAGAGAGAGATTCAGGCACTGACTGCTTCAGTTTGCAGCTCAAAAACACAAAATCTAAAGCACACCGCTACTGATCCCACTTTGGTAGTGGCTTTTCCTGTGATGCTGCAACAGGTTGGTTAGATTTATTTGAGTCATCATCATACAACTCCTCCTCTTGATTTGTTACCTGACTTTGGTCTGGCACATGGTGAGTTATTTCTTTATTTGATGAGAAAGTGGAAGAACTTGGTTTCTCCACCATATGTGGCCCTTCTTCAAACACCACATCCCGACTGGTGATTATTTTCTTTGCCTTTGGATCATAGAGTCTATAAGCCTTAGAATCTTCACTATATCCGAGAAATACACACTTCTTGCTTTTGGCTTCTAACTTTGCTCTTTGTGAATTAGAAATATGTGCATAACAGAAGACACCCAAATGTTTTGAAATGCAAAACTGAAGGTTTCTTACCAGAATAGGCTTCTTGAGGCGTTTTCCCTTTCAAAGCCTTTGTGTAGCTTTGGTTGAGAATTTACTGTCACGTGACACATCTGACCCATGTGTACGTGGACAAGCTACTTCATGACAAGGGTTCAGTCAGTCCACTCAGTCTAGCTTAGGAAGTGTTCTGGCACTTTTGTGAGTCTGTTCACAGATCGTGCATGCCTAGGCACTTAGAATAGATGCATATCCTCTGGTTGCACACCGCATGATCATCAACATTACCACGAGAAACCATCAGGATCATTTTCCAATGCACAAAACCTATTTTCCCTATTTTTGATATTTTTTTACTTTTTATTTTAAGTGACTTTTTTTGGGAAACTGGGTAGAGAAATTTGCATAAGACAATTTATAAGCAAACCCTAGCACTAGCATTTTTGGCAGAAAAGCAAGGAGAGCACAGACACCAGTTGCAGCAAATCAAATGCATCTGGAGAGAAATAGCCAGAAAAATTAATGACAAAGGGCTTATGCATGTGGCTCAATTTTTGGAGGCCAACAATAGCAAGAGATGGAAAGAAGCAGGCCAATTGGCTACCCTGTTTCATCTCAATTGAACTAAAAGATTGCTAATTAACAAAGCAGTCAAAGGGCTCGACATGTTTAGTGATGCTGAATTCAATCAAAAATCCTGGCAATAGCCCAAGAATAGAAAATTATATAAATGAAAAACCAAGGAAACCTATGGCAATCTGATGTTCAAAATAGATTTTTTCTCCCCTTTAATAAACAATGGCAAAAGTGATGACCAAAATCTAGGTGGGAGTCAATAGCAAGTAACATTTGGAACCCTCAATGGCCCCATGTGATGAAGATATTTTTGTGGAAGGTACTATGGGGGGCTATTGCAGCCAGGGTTAAGATACTAGCTAGATGGATAGACTCTAATAGATTCTCGGGGTGCAAAGAGACCAGTGAAGACCCCCCTCACTTGTTCAACTATAAGAGGCCTTGTGAGAAAAAAATGTAAATAAGACCTGGAAGATTTTGTACTTCAAGAATGACCTATAAATAAGACCTCGAAGATTCTGTCCTTCAAGAATGACCTACTCCTAGGAGGAAATATTGTGAAGAACCAAGCTCTATTAATCTACATGCAAACTCTTTATTTTTGTTACTTTAGACAAATCTGAAGGTCTAGGAACTTGCAAGTCTTTAAAAACTACATCTTGTTAGCTAGCTTCAAAGAGGTTATTTAAGAAATCAAGGACGTGATTGTAGCTATTGGAAAAAGCAAGAACTCTGAAAGTGGAAAATTAAAGCCATCACGATTCGGTCACAACTAGGTCACATCATGCAATGTAACTCTTAAAGTAGCTTATGTCAGTCTGGGGATGTGTAGCTCCAAATTGTATCTTGTGGCCCCTCGAGGCACATTTTGTGCTTGAGGGTTATTGTACGTTCCTTGTTGGGTAATACATCTACTCACAATTGTATGGAAAAAAAAAGGACTCGTAGTGAACATGAAGTGGATCCATAAGGCAAGGTTGTCATATTGCTCCTCTAATGTATGGCATTGTCTCAACAATGCATAGGTTAGAATCTATGCATCGCAAGAAATAAACATTGAAGCCATCATAAATATGAAAGTGCACGAGATTGCAACGTTGGTGCAACCAAAGTGTGTTGACCCTAGCAGAGGGCACATGCATTGATATGTATGATTACACATGCATAGCAGAGGGCTAGAGTAGATGGGAAGAGTTTATGCAGGCAGGTGGTAGCAAAGATGTATGCTTTATGTGGCTTCTAGGCCAAAAGGGCTCCAGATAGAGCCTGCCAAGGTGGATAATTAAGGATATTCGAGGGGTTGGTTCTTGGTCCTAATATGTAGAGCTTGAAGTGATGAAGAAATAGGTCCAGACGGCTTGTCAAATGGAGCCACATTGTGCAAGATAAGGGGCTTTGAAGTTGGAGGTGGTTGCAGATCTAAGACGGATAGGCCAAGCGATGCCACGAAGTCCAAGACAGTCTGGAGCTATGGGAGGGTAGTGCTTGATTTATGGAGCATGTCAGTCTTTTCAGATCGTCAATCTAAGTCCCAGATGCCAAGATACGATCGGTCAAAGTTTTCTCGGGGGCCAGGTCTATGCAGGGTTGGCCGCCTCGGGAGATGTGCCATGTGATGATTTGGGAGCTCTGTCAGGAATTGTATGTGTTCTATGTGGCAAGTGAATGCTAGAAGAAGTTACGATGCATCAAACGGAGTCGGATTCTGCAAGTTACAGTAGTTTGAAATTGGAGTGTGATTGCGGTGGAGTGATGCCATATGATTTTTTCAATTTTGGCGTGCTTCATTGGAGTGCCTAGGAAATTAAAAAATTTGCAAGGTTTGCACATGCTTAAGCCGAGGAGTGGGGCTTGTGTAGGATTCAATTGCCCGGTGGTGGGAGTTGCAAGCATGGCATGGCAACTAGGTGAACTAGGCCAGAGAATCGAATTTTTTGGGAGCTTGGAGAGGTTTCTTGGGGTTCCATTTTTGAGGGCCTTAGAGGAATTTGGAGGGGAGGTCCTTGTGGAGCTCCACGTGGCGGGGATCTATCCCAAATGCACATGAGAGTAGCCAGAGTTCAGGGTATATAATCCATAGTGGGGCCTCACTCTAAGCAACACGAGGGAGTTGGGAGCTTGGAGGCGTGGGCTATGGCATGATGGTGGGCGGTGTGCTTGCGACCGAGCGAGAAGGTTGGGGGAGGTTTTGAACGCCAATGGGAGGCATTTCAGTGGTGTGCTAGCGGGGTAGGGCTGATTGTGGCTCTCGGTGTTTGATGACATGGCACCCCGCTGGGGAATGTTCCCGCGCACATTTTTTGAGGCGAAGGCTAGGAGCACCGACGGCGTCGTCTATGCCCCGGATAAATGATTGTTCATGTGGAAGCTTGGATTTCAAGGCAAGCCCACAAAGGGGTGCGTCACATGCAAGAGAAGAAGTTAAAAATAGGTGGAGAAGCCAAAAATAGGGAGGAGAACTCTCACGCCCAATAGGGGGCCGACTTTTGGCATTTTTGGGGAGGCTATTTTGAGGAGACAAAGGGCGAAGAAGAAGAAGAGGAGAAACTTCCCGAGCACTCAAAGTGGGGGTTTTTGGGTATAGGGCTCAAGAAGAAGCCTCTGACAATAGTGCAGAGCACGTGTCAAAGCCTTTTTGAGCTGACAAAGACTCTCTTGCTTGCATTCTCAAGAAAGAAATTATCCAAGGCAGCATCAGTTATCTCCTACACTCCTTGTTGCTCATCGTGTTGGAGACGATTAATCAGTGTGATAGTAGGTATTTCTTGGAGTTGTAGTAGCTATTTTTTGCCATTAATTGAAGGGAACCATAGCAGAGTTTGGTGTCACCTCCTTCCCCTATTTCCCCCTTCTCGTCTTTGCTCTATCCTTGCTATTTGGTGCGAGTCGGAGAAGTGTGTGCCTCTTTGGGCCTGTGGTGTGTGTGTGTGTGTGTGTGTGTGTGAGTGAGAGAGAGAGAGAGAGAGAGAGAGAGAGAGAGAGAGAGAGAGAGAGAGAGAGAGAGAGAGAGAGAGAGAGAGAGAGAGAGAGAGAGAGAGAAGAGAGAGAGAGAGAGAGAGAGAGAGAGAGAGAGAGAGAGAGAGAGAGAGAGAGAGAGAGAGAGAGAGAGAGAGAGAGAGAGAGAGAGAGAGAGAGAGAGAGAGAGAGAGAGAGAGAATTTTGTGTTGTGTGGAAGCTGTCAGCAGGCAAGGTTACTGCAAGGGTTGTGTGTGCATGGTTGGTTGTATGCACAATTTGTAGACAAATTGTCGAGTTTCAAAGGTGAACTCTAGTGGATCGATGTGCAGTTGTTATCCTGGGCTATAGAGAGGCAGACTATTTGTGTGTCGGGCGTGTTCCCCTTCCCCCCCCCATCCAACACCACATGAGAGTGTGGTGGAGAGTTGGCACAATCTCTCTCCAAATTTCATCAGTAGTGGAAGTCGTGCCCTACCTTGTAGAGAGGTGCACAAGACAACCTACTTAGCAGGCATGGGAATTGGGATTGGGTCAACAAACATAAAGATATTTCAAGAAGGATTTCTCATGCGTATTCAAGTCCCAATTCATTTTACATAAGAAGAGATTCACAAAGCAGAAACAAAAACATGGGAATTAGTAAAAGAAAATGGACAGGAATATCTCTCTCTCTCTCTCTCTCTCTCTCTCTCTCTCTCTCTCTCTCTCTCTCTCAAGTCCCCACCAAAATATCTTGTTGAGAGCTCAATACAACCCACTATGGTGCATTGGTGAGGGTACCACATTAGGCATACATACATACCAATGTGTTCTTGGACTAGATCTTGGTTAAAACGGTGCAGAATTTCCTTGCCCCAACCATAAAGCATAGCATATGGAACTTTAGACATATAGGCTATCTCCTTGGTTAGTTTAAAGTGACCAACCAAAGGTGTAGAAACCGTTTTTGCATTTTGCATTGCAAACCTTTCTAGTACCTTTTTAATGTAATCCTCTTGAGATAGCTTTATTGTTTTCTTTGTCCTTTTTCTTGATATCTTCATACAAAGTATCCTCTTTGCAGCACCTAAATCTTTCATTGAAAAAGATTTAGACAGCTCCTCTTTTAGGTCTTTGATATCCTGCATGTTAGCACTTGCAATCAGCATGTGATCAACATACAACATTAGGATGATGAGCTTCCCATCTCCCAAATTCTTCGTGTAGACTCAATGATCTGAGTTGCATCTTGTGAATCCATGATCCAACATCCATCGATCAAACTTCAAGTACCATTGTCTTGATGCTTGCTTTAAACCATACAAGCTCTTCTTTAATATGCAAACCATTTTCTCCTTACCTTTTACTTCATACCCCTTTGGTTGAAGCATGTAAATTTCCTCATCTAAGTCACCGTGAGGGAATGTCGTATTTACATCCATTTGCTCAAGATTTAGATCATGAGCAGCCATAAGGCTTAACACTAGGTTGGTAACCTAATAGGACATAAAAGTGTCCTTTCAGGGTTTTGAAAAAAACCTCCAAAACCATAGTAGATCCACTCATTTTGTAAAATCCTTTCATGAGGGTATAGTTCAAGGCCTACTACACATGGAAAAAATAAGAAACTTGTAAAATTTCTCATCTTTTTGTCACACCAAGCCTCCAAAGTTGATGGACCAGTACATTTTCATCAAAACAGTCATTTCTTACGTTTTGTTGCATAAAAATAAGATTAGGGATTTTTGTAGGACTTGAGATAAATTCCCTAGTTAACTTCAATGGGTTGGTGATCAGAACATATGATTGCTTCTCACTCACTATTTTTTGTTTTGCCAAAAGAAATAGGTACAAAAAAGTTGATTTTTCACCATTCTGCAAACCTATCATCAAAGTTTCTATAGCCACACTCAATACAAATAATATATGCATGTTTTTTTAGTTCCCTATTGTCGTTTAGGTTCATAAGGAGCCATGGAGCATGTCAAAAGAATAATACATCTCTCACCAAGGGGAATCTTGGAGACAAAGATGAAGTGCTAAATACAGCAAACATGAAAAAACCGGGTTCAGCATTATGAGTTGTAGAATCCCATAGAAACTATTCAATATCTAGCCATATTTGATCCTTATGACTAGATATGGTTACTACCTACAAAATGCATGTAGTTGTCACAAGAAACTAACAATATTGAGAAAGCTATACTTGATATACTAGAATGTTTCGTTTTCTTCTATAATTGAAAAAATCAACCATCGTTGTCTACTATGCAAAATAGGGTATTAGGTGCCCCAAAACTCAAGGAATATTAGCTTTATGTTACAATATGCGACATAGAAAGTCAAAACTGCATTTGGATATCATGAAAGCCACCAAAAAAATCATAGAAGAGCTAAAATTGGCTAAAAAACAGGATTTGACAATTTTTGTAATTTGGTCATAACTTACAACTTTAACATTTATTTCTCCCTAGAAGCATCCGGACATGTTGAGGACTACTAAAGATAGTTCTCTAGCATTATAGACCTCACAAACATGAATTCTAGAGTGGTATAGTTGCAAAAAGTTGAAAAAAGCCAAAAACAGGACCCATTTTTTCACACAGTTTAGGTTGTGAAATGTTGTGCAAGGACAAGGTTAAAGATGGAATTGATGTTCCAAAAAAATGTGGAGTTTTTTTCAGCTCATGAGACAACTTTCTAGACAGATAGCACCTCAAAATCCATTTTGAAATTCTTGACATAATTCAAGGAAAATGGTCACTTAACAGGACATAAAAGTGTCCCATTACCAACCTAGTGTTAAGTCAATCTTAATTGAGTTCATTTTTACAATAGAAAAAAATATTTCATTGAAGTCAATACCTTTCTTTTGAGAAAACCATTTTACAACAAGCCTAGACTTGTACCTTTTCTTCCCACCTTCTTCTTCCTTCAACTTATACACCCATTTGTTATGAAGTGCCCACTTAACTTTAGGAAACTCAACCAACTTCCATGTTTGGTTGTGATGTAACGAGTCCATCTCCACTTGCATGATCTTTATCCATTCTTCTTTGGATTTGTGTTGCATAGCTTCTTCGTATGATTCCAGCTCTCTAGAATCTGAGATCAAGAGATGGTTGAAACAAAGGAACAAACCTTTCTAGAGGTCTACTTGCTATTGTAGATCTTCGGGGAATAGGTTGAGGCTCCTCATTTGGTTGACGTTGTTGCACATTGTCACCGTTTGCAATCCTTGAGTCTTCACCGTCCTCAAGCTCCATGTACTCATCACCTATTTTTTTTGTTTGTTTTCTTTCCAAGTAATCTTTGTACATATTTTGTTTGTTGAAAATTACATCCCTACTCCTTAAGATTTTACCATCTTCAGGATTCCATAGGCGATACCCAAAATCACCTTCTCTATAGTCAATGAAGAAACACTTCTTGGACTTTGCATCTAGGTTTGATCTTAGGCTTCTATCTATGTGCATGAAAGCCTCACACCAATCACTTTGAGAAATGCATAATTCACCGGTTTACCTATCCATGCCTCTTCTGGAACTTCCACATCCAATGCCATTGACGGTGAGCTATTGATTAAGTACAGAGACGTACTTACAGCTTCCGCCCAAAGCTCAAGCGGTAGGCCTGCATGTAGCCGCATGCTTCGTGCTCGCTCCATGATTGTTCTGTTCATCCTTTTGAAAATGCTATTTTGTTGAGGTGTCCTTGGGGTTGTTCTTTGCGTCCAAATTCCATTGCTAGCACAAAAGCTTTCAAAAGCTTGGCTGCAATATTTGCCTCCATTGTCTGATCTAAGACATTTAACCTTAGTACATGTTTCATTCTCCACAAAATCTTTCCACCTTTGAAATATGAAAAACACATCGGATTTATTCTTCATTACATAAACCCATGTTTTCCTAGCCGCATCGTCTATGAATGTTACATAGTACAATGAGCCACCAAGTGATGGTATACTTGCAGGACCCCAAACATCAGAATGAACCAACTCAAGTTTTTTATTTTTTCTTTCATTTCTTGATTTTTGCAATTTTACCCTCTTTTGTTTACCATAAACACAATCTTCACAGAACTCTAAGTCCACTTCTTTCAAACCTGGTAGAAGCTTCTTTGTTTGAAGTATTTACATTCCTTTGGCACTCATATGTCGAAGCCGATAGTGCCACACCACACTAACGACTTTTGTAGCTATTGCACAAGTTGAAGATTATGTGCTAACAGTACACAAGTAAAGCGTACCGACTTTTTCTCCCTTGGCAACCACCAAAGATCCCTTTGAGATCTTCCACCGTTTGCTTCCAAATGCAATGTTGTGACCTTCATCGTCCAATTGTCCTGTAGAGATCAAATTTTTGCAAAGAGAAGGAACATGCCTAACATCTTTAAGCTTCCATTCATTTCCATTAGCAGTTTTGACACAGACTGTACCTTTGCCGACAATTTCACAAGCTTCATCATCTCCCAAGTATACATACCCAAAATTACCTTTGGTGTAATCTTGGAAATGTTTCTTGTGCGGTGTCGCATAGAATGAAGCACCGGAATCTACTATCCAGGAATTAGACACATTGTCTAATGAGAGAATTACAGCATCTTGCTCTACTTTACCTGCCACATTGGCCTCTAATGTTGGCTTGTTGTCTTGAGACTCTGACTCCTTCTTCTTGGACCAGAAATCCTTCTTGACCTGCCCTTCTTGCCGCAGTTCCAACATTCAAGAAGTGACTTTGTGCGTGACTTGATCCGTCTTGAGCGATCACGACCCTTTTGGTTTTTGAACCTCTCCTTAGGCCTTCCTCTTGTTTCCATTGACAGTGCAGCACTTGATGATTCTCTTGTGCTTCTCCTTTGAATTTCCTCGCTTAGGAGAACACCCACAACGTCATCAAACTTAAGAGTTTTTGTGCCAGAGATAGAATTACTTACAGCCATCACAAGGTTGTCCCAACTATCCAATAGAGATGATAGTATAAGGAGAGCTCGCACTTCGTCATCGGAATTGATTTCACCGATTGAAACTGACTTATGTTTGTGTTAAAGTCATTTAGGTGTTTTGCAACTGAACCATTCTCTGCCATGTTTAGATTGATTAAGCGCTTCATGAGAAATATCTTATTGGATGCCGATGGTTTCTCGTAGAAGGCATCAAGTGACTTCATCAAGTCCTCCGTGGTCTTCATCTCCAAATCATTGAAGGGCACCGTTGACACCAAGATTAAGCAGATTGTTCCCAGTGCCTTTTGAGCAAGGACAATCCATGCTTCATCTGCCATCATTGCAGGCTTCTTTGCAAGACTGCCTAGTGGCAAATAGAGGTCAGTCTGGTAGAGATAGTCTTCAATGTGCATCTTCCAATGTTGGTAGTTTTTGCCATTGAACTTCTCGATCTTGAGCTTACCTTCCTCCGCCATTACTCCCATTCAATTCAAGGAATTCTTTCCTTGAGATAATTTAGCTACGAGCAAACCTTGCTCTGATACCAATTGTTAGGAAATATGACGTAGCTAAGTAGATAATTGAGTAGATTACTTAATGGAGAGATAATTTTCACGCACAAGAGATTATAGAGTAGCGAGAGAGAGAGAGAGAGAGAGAGAGAGAGAGAGAGAGAGAGAGAGAGAGAGAGAGAGAGAGAGAGAGAGAGAGAGAGAGAGAGAGAGAGAGAGAGAGTACACATGATATAAGTGGTTCACCCAATGTGGGCTACATCCACGGAAAAGCAGTCACTTAATGGCTTTAGTACTTCAAACAAGAAGTAGGCTACAAAGGGATTATACCCTTAATAGAGATCCCACCTTGCTTCACTCTCATCACCTCACACTAACTTCACAATGCACCACAATCCTTCACAATCCATTTTTCTTTTATAGGCCAAAAGGTCTACCCTCTCTCATGAGAGGCAGCCATGTGTAGCCGCCCTTGTGTAAATAAGTCCAAATTAGACCCTCCAATCCGCCCATGTGTGGCCGCCCTTGAGAAGACAAGTCCGCTTTTGAATTCAGTCATCGGTCATTGAAGTCAGCCACCAGCCACCAGCCACCGGTCATTGACTATCGGCCACCGGCCAACCGGCCAACCGATTGGTCATTTTCCGACCACTTTCTAGCCGCCGTCCAGCCACAATATTTCGGCTTGGGCTCGAGACTGGGTGTGAAAATTTTAGTTTCCGGCGAGTGATTTTTATTTATGGTGAGTGATTTTTCTTCACGCACGATGACTTCTCCTCATAGCGGGAGACCTTACAAATGTGCGTTTTTAATACAGAAAATTACAAGAGGTAAATCAGGCTCCATACTTAACAAATCTATGTACATGTGACCAATAAACTAGGCATGACATAAGATACAACACACATTTGCTCCTTGTTTGATATGGATTTCAAATAAATTTGAGTGAAAACATGCATACTATGGTGTTTTCCATTGTTGTACTTGCCTTAGCCGATTTGCCTAGATCTACTAGAAAAATTTCCACTTAACAATAGTTATTAGGATGTTTGCCTATCGAGTTTAAATACAAATAACCAATGTTTTGTGACGCTGCTTGTAACACAATCAGTTATTGGATGCCATATACGTGGTTGTTTTATGAATATTAGGTGTACATCAATAGGCCCATTGAACAGTTTCCCTATAAAATTTTCTAGATCTCATATGTGAATGGTCACAACAAAAAACTAGCAAGCAAATTTTTAAGACCAAATTGGCCTCATTGCAAATATGGTACCCAAGATCCAAAATATAAGGATTATAGATTATATTATCCAACTTGAAAACACTAAAAATATATATATATGATTTTATTGCACGCAAGAATATCTAGATAGATGAGATGTGGTAGGTCTAATGAGTGATTAGATGGATATATCAGATGTTAAATTTCCTTAAGTCCTTTTGGATAGACCAAAACTATGCAGGACAATGTTATCGCATGTTGCAAGTCACTCTTGCTTCAATGTGTAGCTTTTCCTATGAAGATTATAACTTGATTAAAAAATTATTCAAGACAAAAAAAAAGCTTCAAATCCAAACACATTTCTTTAATATGATTCACTAACATTAGGAAGAGGATGGGGTGTAGGAGGCCCTCTTTTATTTGCCATGAGCTTATGGAGGTGATTAACATTTTGACGAATAGGTATAGGCGATGTGTGCAAGAATGGTGGGTGTGTAAGAGATGTGTAAGAATGGTCAAAGGATGCACTTTTGCCCCCAAAAAGGAGCTGGAAAATTTTATGATTTTCGGCCTTCCATAACTTTCACATATGATCTTTGATTTGATCGGAGAGCATAGATCTGCAATCTACACATCAAGCTCTTTCCATAGATATGCTACATGATATGTTTTACTCCATAGATTTTAAATTCCATTTTAGAGGGAAACTTTGAATTCAAATAAACTAGTTGTTTTGTCTGTTTGAATTCAAAAACTGTCCTTTGACTACTTTCTTAATACTAAAGGTTTGACTTCCTTAAACTGCCAAATAAAGAGGCCCTCCTAGACCCCATTCTCTTCCTAATGAATGTGTTCATCAAACGTGTGATCTTGGTGAAACTGCAACTACACTTTTGATATGTAACATATATACATTCATACAAAGAAGGCTCATACATGGATTATAAATGTGGAGGAGGAAGATCATCAATACAATATCTCTTAAATAAATATTGTTTTGAGAGACCTTCTAAAAAATATACAAATTAGTATGCAAGCCACTATTTATATGTAGGTTTAGCAAAGATCTAAAAGCTAGGAAATAGTAGTTGACAAAGAGAAGATTAAAGATTCTATCATTTCTAGAAGGGACCTTTTAGCGCGAGAGAGAATGCAACATGACCAATGGATGGCACGCTAATAATGGTAGCTCGGATTTTCTTTGTTTTTATCTCAAATTTCGACATTTTCAAAAAACAGTTTTTAGTTGCATAAAAAACCCTAACAATTTATACGTTGTGTTTTGCTCGAATATTTCTTGTTAGGACCGAATATAGGACAAATGTACCATAACTCACACTCAATGCAGTTGTGTGCACTTTTTCGATAGAAGAGACTTCTTAGTATTCCCGCTCATTCTCATTCTTTGCGCTCAACTAACTATTCTGCTCGCATTTGAATGTATTGTGTTTGCACTTAGAAACACTCTCCCTCTCACATATGTGATGTGTATCTTGCCATACATAGATGAATCACTAATGGAGAACAAAAGATCACAACGGCCATCCGCAAGTATTAAGTCTGTCAAAATTTTCAATAGCTTTGATTTGGACAACGGTCGATGGCTTTCCACCACCATTACAATTGGAAGTTAGGTTCTCCTACAGACATGGAAGAGAAAGCACACGGGCAACGGTCGATGGCTTTCCACCACCATTACAATTGGAAGCTGGGTTCTCCTACATACACGGAAGAGAAAGCACACGGGCAACGAGTTTGTCAACAGTTATAAAGATAGGGTGAAAACCTTTCGCTTATTACAAATGGACAAAATAGTCAAAGAGGTTCTCATTGAACACGCATATATGCACTCAGATTTGCGTCTACGACAACGCCGACAGGATTTCCAACAAACCGATCAAATTGTAAGTTTTCTTACATCCACAATGGTCACTCGTGTATTGTGTGTTTAACTTGCCAGTTGCAGATATTTATCCTTCCGACAAAGAAGATTGGTAGCCGGTCGATTGGATTATTGGCATTTTTTATGCATTCCATGCAACTATGGGAGAGTGACTCTATAACACTAGTGTGCGAAGAGTGTTGGTTGAAAGGGGATTTTTTCTTAAACCAATTTTATAATGCTTCACTTTCTGCACTTGTCTTTGGCACTCTAGAATATCTCCCGGTTCCTTCGAAGTACGGTCCAGAGTGGCCAATCCCTTCATCTGAAACCTCTGAGTGTTTCAGACTAGAGCTACATCAAGAAATACAAAAGTGCTTCAGACCAGATATTTCTAGTCAACTGGTATGTGTTTCAATCTTCATGCCCATGCATGTGTTCATCGATTTTTTCATTGATGAAGAGATTAGGAAGACAGGAACTATGCTACTCTGCAAGACAGAGAAATGCCTTGATTTTCTAAATGAATCTTGGGATTTCCATGATTCTGATGGAGTCTTATACAATGTAAATAAGAAGTCTATTGTATGTAAGTTCATGATAGCTTCTCAAAATTTCATAGCTTTCTTCCACTACATAAGGTGGCATCGAGTGAATGGTCATCTGGTAGCTTTGGACCAAGATTTAACTGATGAACTTAACAATCCTTTGAGAATGCTTGAGATATGGTGTGGACCTGATCTGCTAACCGTCCTTAGCATTCGAGGCAATGTGACACTACGACAAGTGCGTGAGGATTTGGAGAATGAGGTTGACCTTAGCTTGCCTCCAAAATTTCTTTTCTAGTGCAACGTGTGAAAGGTAGTATGTTTTGTATGTAAACACTAATGATGCGTTAATTATTTCCCTATTGGTTATCATCACAAAATATTGGTCTAATCTAAATATTCGATTAACTGTCGTGCAGGTGCCTCAGAGAAAGGAGAAGAAGACATTGTGCACAAAGATAAAGGATGACCGATTGTTTCTAGTGCAATGCAACTCTTGATTGAAGAAGGCGGCTCACACAATATATCACATTGCTCTGTACTGCGAATATTATAGAAAGTTGTTGACAGCAAGCTTGCAATTTACATTCATGAGAAAATGCATTGTTAAGGAGTTTCTTGCAAGTAAAGTCTGAGAGCAATTATCTTCTTAAAATCGACTCAAGTTGTCTTTGCATTGCATTTAATAATGTACACTGTAATAATGTCCAATTAAATCTTAGTAGCTCTCATTTACAATTGAGGGGAGCTCCCCCTGGCTTGATTATCATAATTAGGATGCAAAGTCTCATGAGACGGACTGGGGGTTGGGTCATGGGCTTGGGGTTGAGAAAATGATTGTGCAGTGGCATCCTCTTCCTCAATAAAATTAAGTATTACAAAAAGACTAGAGGTCAAGTGGCCAGAAACACGAGGGGAGGCAGGTCTGGGTGCTTGGTCTGTCGTTGGTGGAGGTGTCGTTGCGTACCTCCAAGGTGGAGGCCGAGTTTGTTGTCGTGGTGGTGGCATGACAAATGCATCGGTGACTCCTTCAGGACAAGTCTCCACAAGGTTGATCATATTCTGGATGATCATCGTCCTAAATGCCTCCACATGCAAGTTCAAATAATCTGCCAGGTTCCTTGCCTGCAAATAAATTCCATAGCTTTTATATGTAATTGAAAGAAATCATGTGTGCAAGGATTACAAAAGCAAAACATTGCACTTACACTTCTACACTCCTCAGCATAAATGCGTTCCAGAAAAAGCTCCGCATTTGCAAGAACTCTCCATCCACAAAAATGTGCGTCGTCTTGCTTTGGAACCTTGCAACTCAGAATCAACATATCTTCCCAAACACTATCTTAGGTCCATGCTTCCCATGCAGCAACAAGATTTTGAACAAACCTGCAATACATAGCATATAATGACACACGTTGCATCGAAATTGCAGAATCAAGAAACAAGTAACTATGTACCTTCAGACACTCCCATGAAAACCATGCGCAGAGTTTGCAAGGTATCAACGCTTGCGCTCAATGTTTAAGCCTACAAGGCTCCAATGTGAACTGATTGCACAAAAAAAGAAATTAGTTTGCTATTGGTAGTATACAAAATATTGAAGACTAGTGGTATAAAATATACTTACTTTTCATTGCAAGCTAGAAGTAAAACTTTCATCGTGTCCATGTTCACTCATTGAAACCAATCAACAACTTCAATCAGGGAAGTATCCTCCGAGGTAAGCACGAATGACAATTGTGTGTCCAAAACGGCTACCTTGGATTGTAGATTCCATGCAAGGTTGGAAACTAGCATGCGATTGAGAAAATTAATTAATGAGGATCTCTAATAAGCCAAAATCAAATAAATACCTCTGCAAAAATAATTTAACATACCAAAGACTGAAGTTGATAATTTGGTCTGTAAGCTCCCTCCCAAGAGAAACATGCCTCTAGAGTTTGTGTAGCTCAAGCCAAATGCTTTGATTCTGCTTGTACCTCCGACTATGCATTGTTGCCCAAAGATTAGGCAGAGTTTTGCCTTTAACTCTTGAGGATGAAGGTTGGTTGTCTTGCGGGTAAACCTTCCTTGAGGTCTACTTCGTGCAAGCCATGGAAACAAGTGTTTTACCTGGAAAGCATTGCGGGGAAGAATAAGAAGAAGATTGAGCAATAAGAAGGTTACGTTGCAAAATCTTATTCTGAGAGGTGAGAACAGCCGCCAAACAGCAGTGGGGTATAATCGTCAAGGATATCATCATCATTACCAAACGTGTGGCGGTCATAATTAATTGAGTCGCTAATCATCATTGGGAAGAGTGTGTCATCGCATGAACGACATGTGGCATACTGCGTGTCGACTAGGCACGAGGTCGACAATGTGGTTCTCACGACACAACGCAATCTGGGATGTGCCTTGTTCGACCAAACCACCTTCTTGCATTGTGTCATGATAAGAAAAAAATTCACGGCACTACGTGAGTAGGGGGGGTGTACTGCAGCCAGACTATATTGCGTTGTGGTGCGATACTCTTAAAGGTGCTTTATAGTGCGATAGGGACTAACATGCCTCTCTATCGCATCGTGGCACGACATTTGGATGTCGCATCACAACGCGATAGGGGCCACCCATATTGTGGACATTCCTCCCTATCGTGTTGTGGTGCGACATTTGGATGTTGCGTCACAACGCGATAGGGACCACCCATATCTTGGACACGCCTTCCTATCGCGTTGTGGTGCGACATTTGGATGTCGCGTCACAACGCGATAGGGACCACCCATATCGTGGAGAGATCTCCCTATCGCGTTGTGTCACTACATTTCTCCATCAATGCACAACACAAGTAAGTCAATAGCTGTGTGACATAAACCTACCACTCGCATTGTTGTGAGACACATTTTGATTAAAGCTCTTCCTTCATAATCATTAAACAAAAAAAGAAACAAAGAGGCAAAGACAAAGAAAAAATATATGAAGACATTTGCATTATCTTCGAGGACTCCATTACAACTTCAAGAAAGCACAATCTTGTTTGTCCATTTCAATTATTCTTTTTTCTACAACGCAACAAGGACTACCCATATCGTGGAGAGAGCTCCCTATCGTGTTGTGTCGCGACATTTCTCCATCGGTGCACAGTGCAAGCAAGTCAACGGCTGTGTGAAAGAGACCTACCACTCGCATTGTTGTGCGACACATTTTGATTAAAGCTCTTCCTTCATAGTTATTAACCAAAAAAAGAAACAAAGAGGCAAACACAAAGGAACAATATATGAAGGCATTTGCATTATCTTCAAGGACTCCATTACAACTTCAAGAAAGCACAATCTTGTTTGTCCATTTCAATTATTTTTTTTCCTCCTTTATCGTTGGTGGTTTTTTGTCTTCGGTCTTTACGGTGCTATTTTCCTTAGCCTTTTCCTTTTGGTCCTTTTCTTCTTCAGCTCCTTTCAAAGAGCTTTTGCTCAGCTATTGTCTTCTCTACCTCCTTCATTTTTGCCATCATCTTTTGGGAAAGCTTCACCTTTCCTCTCGTCTTGTCCTCCATCCCTCTTGCATTGTGTAGACGTGAGCGAGTTCTGGAGTGTGCACTCAAGGTGCTTTATATAGCTACGACACTCACTGCATGAAGGACACCTGTCATAGGGATGGTGGAGCTTGCCTTGGTCTTTGTGCTGCATTCATTGCACCGCTTCTAATGCAATCATAAGGGTGGCTGAAATGACATGGTCGAGTTCCTCAGGAGTCTATGTATACGCCTTCCTACCTTCAACCTAACCAACAACCCAAGTTTTCTTACCTCTCTCCATAAATGGATCCCTTTTAGATTGAGATAGAGGAGGAGCTGCCTTGCTCTAACGAGGCACCCAAAGACAAGCTGTACCATTTTCTCTATAGAATTGGGCTTCAACAGCGAGAGCAAAAATTCAAGTCTATTTTCAATCTTGCCTTCTCATTGCAAGAGTTTTTGGATTCTGCATCACATTTCCTTGCAGAGTTTTATTAGACATACGATCAACAGATGATTAGCGGCACATTTGAGTTTGGGGGTTGTGAATATGTTCATGTGAAGATATCAGTTCTGATTGTTTAAAGAAAGAAATTTTCTACAAAAGCAGCCTTAAGTTTCCACTGTAGTCTTGTAGGAATGACATCAGATGTCCTGTACATAATCAAAAGTGTCGAGCTGCAGAATACTATGCTGGGTTCATACTCTTTTTGAATGTTAATCTGGACGATCACCGGGACACAACAGAGGAGGCCAAGAGCAGTCACCGTCCATTTAGTCACTAGTGACGAGTTGGAGCAAACCACCTAGTGGTGCTTTGTGTGTTTCAAAAGGTGTTTAGTTGCTAGAGGGAGCTTTGCCAACAAATGTGCTCCCTACCGTCCTCATAGGTGATCATCATTATGTAATGCTCAATGATCTTATGGAATTGTTTGACTTGAGAGAGGACTATTGCCTTGCTATAGTTGCTCAAAATCTACAAGAGGATGGCAGTATAATTGACCCTGTCGATGACAAGTATTCTGTCATGGATGCTCATGTAACAACGGGTGAGTTTATCAAACCAACAGAGGCACTAGAAATGAAATACAAGGATGCAGCCGCATGTGGCGCGACGCTTCCAACGGAGTCGGAGTTCAGGGCGGTACAAGAAAGGCTTGGAATCACAGAGATGGGGAGAAGTGCTCCATCAACAACATTGATGCCATCCTCATCCTCTGCAAATGAGAGTACACTTGACTTATGGAATGCTGCATTACTCAAAGAAGACGAAAATCAGAAGGTATGCTCTTGTATAAATAATTTTTTTGCTTCTCTGTATGAGAGTTTCATGTGTATATACCAACACTTGGATTTTATTTCTCGTAGATCGTAGTCTATGATGATAAGTTCATTCCACGTCCCCATGGACAAGGTAAACAAGACTTGGGAAAGAATTCCTCTCTTGGTCAGTACTTGGAGAATTTGAACGCTTCAAATATTTATACTCCTATATAAATATATTTTTGCTTCTCTGTATGAGAGTTTCATGTGTATATACCAACACTTGGCTTTTATTTCTCGTAGCTTGTAGTCTATGATGATAAGTTCATTCCTTGTCCCCGTGGACAAGGTAAACAAAACTTGGGAAAGAATTCCTCTCTTGGTCAGTACTTGGAGAATTTGAATGCTTCAAATTTTCTCTGCTTCCATTCCAGGTTCTCCGAAGACAAGTCTGGATTTTCCCTTTTTGTATTGAAAACACTCTCAAGATATCTAGGAGGCACGGTCATCACACGGAACGCAGACAAGGTGATGCTGCTAGACAAGCAAGCAACGGTCTCAATTTTTGGTGTAGGGCCTGGCATGTATGGGCTACACAGTCGCTAGTTCTTGACACACGTTGCGTATGGTCTAGCTTGTGGAATCACAGACCCACGCCATTTGCCACAATATGGAAAACATGATCTGTTGAAACAAAAGCAGCCAATCATTCAACTTGTAGAAGAGGCCCCGCAGGTTGATGCAACTGAGGAGACCCAATTGCTCGACCTCAATGTGCTTGCGACAAATGTTGATGACGAAATGCATCATCCAAAGAGACCAAGGCACGAGGAACAGGGTCCTTCAGATAAGGGAAAAAGGCCAAAATATTATGTATCATTTCCAGATGACTAGAAATAAATAAAATGTATTTGTTTTATGCATCAAAGTTAGTTTGATTATGTAACAATGTCTTGCAATGTGTTTTTTTGTTGCAACCATCATTCACAATATGAAAAGTTGAAATTACTTTGATTCTTCTAGATACATTAAGTTTGTTGTTTGGATCTTGCTATGGCTCAGAGTTATGGCATAACTTGCAACGGTGTTGTCCGGACCCTTCCAATGCGTTGTTTTTGTAGCTGCCAATCCGCATGTTGCCTAGCCGCCGCAAGCGATAACTCACATATCTCCTTTCTTCACCGTTTTTTGGCTAATATCACCGCATGGCCAATCTGACTTTGTTTGACTTGTTCCTTGCGATGTGACATGTGAATTAGTTTCCGACACATTCACTGGTGTAGCTTCTCTAAGCTATTTGATTTGTCCGCACCACCTCCATGTTGAGTGTGACTGAAATAACCAGTACGAACTTGGTAGTGGGTTTTTTCCATGCCCTATGTAGACCAAACACCCAAGCTTCCATATTGCCTTGCAAACCAAAGCATGTGGTTACAGATAATGTGCTGCACACAAAGCATGTAGACATTATAAGGATGAGTATGCGCATTTTAAAAGATTATCATGTCTTCAAACAAATTACATTACCACGTAATGAGTAGTATGTTGATTTGTCCATGCACTTATGAATGTTTTGTGGCAGGTCTCCACGGCTTCTTGGAAATTTTTATAGTCGCCATCAGTCCATGAATTCAATTCGCAGAACCTACCTTTGCTTTGCGAGTCCTTGTTGCACTATTGTCTGCATGGTCAACTACAACATTGTGCAGATTTTTCCACCTGTTGTATCTCAAATGCTTGTCTTTCTTGTGCACTTTGGCTTTTGTGTTGTCATCCAGTTGTGGGCACTGAAAGGAAGAGTCAAGCTTTCACACCACTAATGGATAGCTTCTTTGGAACATCCCAGTCATTTTTTGATCTCTTCTCATCCTGCTCTATCTTAACATGTCCTCCGTGCAAACCCATTTTTGAGAAGGCCATTTCTAAAGTCAAGATTTCCCTTTGCTTCGCAAATAGAGGTCGAGTAGTCCAGGCAACATATGTAAGGAAACATTAATTTTTCTATTATTCTACAAAGTGCATGCATTGTGTATATGTGTACTCTAGATAGTGGGATATCCAAAATGGGTCAAAAGTTAGGGTCGCACAGATGCCTATCCAGAGCTCTCCTCCAAAATGGTTTGTAAAGGATGTGAACCCCTCCCATGCAATACAAGCAAGGGCTTTTGCTTGTTTCTCCTTTGGAAATGTTGTACATACATTTCAAGGTTTTTAGGTCTCTAGCCATGTGCCACTCAACATTGTAGGATCCCATGCCCTCCACATCCAGTTTCTTTCCATTTCTTTGTTCGCTTATTTTTTTTGGTATGTTTGTTTGATGGAAAACCCAATTCAATATATCAAAGTTCTCAATGGGCACCTGAAAGGATAATTTTGAACTTTTTACAATGCACATTCAAAAGCATTCAACTGAAACATATCAGTAACACCTTAAACATAACTTCTATGAACCTTGAACGTCGCAGGAAGGAAAATGTTGTGCTTAGATTACTAAAGTTTCAAGGATCATCTGGTCCAATGGTTGCATCCAGAGCTCTATTCATAAGTGTGATTGTGACTCGCTCAACCTTTGTCTCCTTTATAAGCTCGCACTCATCTAGCTTGATGACAAACGTCAGGATGCTGTTGCACTCTTCAGTAGTGACATCTAACAACTGCACAATGTATGACTGCAGCACGATGATATTGTTATAATTGTCATAGACCATTTCTTCTCCTTTTGGCGATTTGTATGTCGATTCAATGTGGAAAGGACTTCCTAGCTTTTGAAGCACCTCCTCATTGACTTCCCGTCTTGTTTTTTGAATAGAGAAAGGGTTTGGAAGAAGTGTGTGCTTGATGTGGAACTTTTTGACCTGTCTTTGCGCAGACCTGAGTAAGAGGAGTTAAGAATCAAAACCCTTTTCTAGTGGAACAGCACTGCAAATGATGCAAAACCCTTTTCTAGTGGAACAACACTGCAAGTGATGCTACATACTTGAAAATGGTAGCATATCCCTTATTGGATATACCAGCTTCATCCAAAATTGATTGAACGTCCCGTGCAAGGAGTTGGTTCTCCTTTAAAATACTGTCAAGCTATTTAGCAATGATCTTACCATAGCACTTACCATCCAAGAGGCCAGCTACATTTTTGCAATTCAATATGAGCCCGTAATGGACCAAGGAGGTGGTTGTGCTATGCTCCACTTCCTTGTTAGGGTGAAGCAAAGATCTGCGCAAGCATGTTGGCAGTAAGAGATGTGAGATTTTATGAATATAAACCTAAGAAGGATAGATGCACTCACTTAATGGATTGCACTCTTTTCAACTTTCAAGTCCTCGATGTCTCTTAGTTTTCTTTCTCTTTGGCGAAGACCTAGCGCTGTTTTTTTTTCTCTGAGTTGTTTTGTAAGCTCATTGATGGTCTCCTTGCTACCTTCAACCTATTGAGAACATTGCACGACTTTTTGGTGTAAGCGGACATTCTCACTGTATACAATATCTCTCTCTTGTTGCAGAACGTCATTTCTTGTAGCCAACTGCTTAGTGTAGCCATACAAGCCATGGTGGCCATCTTCGACATAGTTCACTAAGGATGTAATATCCTTAAAAAGTGGAGTGGAGTTTGTAACGGGATGCTTTGGATACATTCTACCGTCCAGCCAAAGGTCCACAGTTTTCATGCCCTGTGATCTTAAGTTCTCTTTTGAAGCTTCCGAAAGCATCTGTTGTTTGTTTTTCTTGTAGAGGGGTTCAGACTCTTGTGAGATCTCTATGTGCATGTGATATACATCTCTCCTATTCCTCGTAGAGGTTCTTCATGGAGAGGCTACAAGTGTCGACTGAGACATGGCTGATTGAAATTGTGTGCAGAAGGAGGTGGGGGCGATTGAAGAATGGCAATTTGAATATCGCGCACGCGAGAGAGAATGCAAGAGGGAATGGGGGGAAGAAGGAGGCGAGGAAACAAAATGTAGAAGATTGAGATATTCGACACTGAATTCAGTAGCCGCCGCGTACAGTGAAGTGTTATCATGACTCGAATACTTTTTGGGATTTTTAATAAACATGCCTTGCATAAATAAGATATTCAGATTTTAGAAAACATGTATGAAAAATGGTTAAAATGAATTTTCTATTATCTCTCTCTACGTTGACATGGCATTTCTTACAAGGCCCAAATTTGAGTTCAAACTTTTCCTAATGGTGATGTAGCACCATGTCAATTTTCACATAGCTTGCATTTTTTTAATTATGCATATATTTTTTCTTTATGCTATATTATTGATTACACAAGCGATGGGGAGTTTTTGAAAATCCAAAATTGCTTCATATTTTAACCTTGGGAAAGTTTTAAGTCTATGTAATTTTTGGAAAGAGGGGGAGGGGGTAACAACTTGGATTGGCGCTCTAGGTGGAAGCCAAACTAGGTTCATAGTGGTGCAAGCCCGAGGTACTAGCCTCACAGCAAGATGAGGACACATAGCATGTAGCTAGACATTATAGCAATTTCCATTGTGTTGATAACTTAAAGTAGAGCTGAATCAAAATAAAGTGTCATAGAAGTTTGTGAAAAAGATTCAATATTGCACCCTCCTAATTTAGTAGGTTCACCATTGCAAATATAGAAAATGTAGTATCAATGCAACCAAAATTGCAATCTCTATTTGTGACGTCTCTTCCAACCTTTTCCATTACAACCTGATGTTTGGAGGTTGCACTATAGTATTAAAGAAGTACTTTTGTGCGTCTTTTGGAAGTTGATCGCCCAATGGTAGTTGCCAATATTTGTTGATGACTATTGCTCCATTGCACATGCCATCGCCAATTTTTGAAGAATCTTTATGGTTGAGATTCAAAGCTATATATAGCTTGAACCCAATGCTCAACAAAAAACCCATGTTTAGTGTAACCCCGCCTACAAATTTTTGAGATTTACCTTGAAATTCAAACTTTAAAGTGAGAAATCTCTCAATTTTAATCTTTATGGTTGAGATTCAAAGCTATATATATCTTGAACTCAATGCTCAAGGGAAAACCCACATTTAGTGTAATCCTACCTACAAGTTTTTTAGATTTAGGTTAAATTTTCAACTTTGAGGTGAGAAAACCTCTAGATTTCAGGGAAAATTAGTACATAAGCCTTCATATACATTCAATTTATGTAAACAGAGGTAACATTAGTCGAGAGGATTATGCTACAGGCCCAATTCTAGCAGCTACACATCAAGGATGTATACAAAGAAGTAGTAAGGATTGGAGTCATACATGTTGTTAATATGGCCATGTATTGAATTTCTAGATTAATTTTCAGCCATTGTATTAATTATGATGTGATACATGCTCTATGAGAGTTCCAAGCTATAAAGATTATGTTAATTAGTGTGTGTAGGTAGCATACACAATGAGTGTGGAGCCCTAAAAGCCTTGAGCGCTTGGACAATGCACATTTTTAACCTTAGGTATATAAGGCAATGTGTAAGCGGAATAAGGATTCTCATTCTCATTTGTTGAGAGCACATCTAGTGAGAGATCATGTGGTGTATGGTTATGGAGACCTTGAGCCTCTTCATGCTCATGTGACTTGATTAGCACTAATCAATGCTCTTAATTCTCTTTCACTATGCCTCTCTTACTCTCTCTTGATGGTCTTTGATACCTTGATTAACTAGATCTCAACTAATTAGTGGTTAATTACTCTATAATCTTGTGTGATTGCTCTTTTTTATTTTTGTGTATTTGAATGATTGTATTAAAGCTTGGTTGCTTGGTAGATCTACGTGTGTGCGCTTGTGATTAGTCACGGTATAGCATGATGAGATTAGCAGAGTTGTGCATCATTGGAATCATTAGCGTGTTTTGATTGAGTTGATTTAGGTGAGGAGAAGTGGAAATGGAGATTGCCAATCTTGTGGCTTAGCTCCTCCATTGGCCAAGGTCGTCTCATAGAGTTATCCATTCATGCTACCTTGATTATCTCCGTAATCTTGTGAGTGTTTCCATTTCCTAGTCGGGTAGCTCATCTCTCCAGTGTTTGACGTTTTTGTTGAGCCATTTCTACGATGGTTCCCCCAAAATTTGGCGCTACTATTGGGGATCAATGGCATACACTAGTGTAATCTTGGCAAAATTAAATAGGTTTCCTCACTGACGTTGGTTGATTTGTGGATTTTGGATGTATGTGCATGTGGAAATGTGTTCAATTTTCTCTAATTTGATACCATATCTCTCTAATGTTGTGCCTACACACTCTAATTTGTTACTAATCCTATTCTAATTTTTCTAACTTACACACTAATTTTCTACTAATTGCACCAATATTTGGTGCTTATACTTTGATATTTTCTTAAATAGAGGCTTCAAATTGCATTTTGATCATACTAATTTGTGCTAATCACTAAACACTTTCTTGATTTTGGAGTGCAATTGTAGAGCTTTGGAGATTCAATGGAATCAACCTACACATGGAGCAATCAATATTTAAGAGGTTAACAAGGTGGTATTGTCAACCTCCCTAGAATCTAAGTGTGTGTAGTTTGCTATGTTGTTAACAATGTGATGATATGGATCTTTAATTTGTCCATTTTCATGTGGACAAATGTGATGATATGGATCTTTGATTTGTCCATTTTCATGTGGTTGTAATGCCAAATTTTTCCTAGATTGTATGTGCATGGAAATGATCAATTCAAGTGGTAATTTGCAATGTTGATGTGGTAATTGTGTATTTGATTGGTTCAAGTGCAAGTGTGTGTGCACTCTAATTGAGTGCGTGTATGCCTAATTATAAGTGTGTATTCACTAAATTGCACTTGTGTGTGCTCCAATTAACCAATATATAATTGTAGATTTGGCAAGTGTGATTGATGATTTGTGTTATGTACATCACCAATTGATGATTGTGTGCTTGGTTTGCAAGTTTGATGAGCTTAATACGTCTGTGTACGCACCTAAAAATTAGTAAAAATTTGTCAATTATTAGTGTGTGTGCGTGTGTGTGTGCGCACACATAAAAATGGACCAATGTAGATGCTTGATTAAACTTTTGAATGCAAATTGATGCGTGTAAAGTCTAAATGATACATGATTGGGCTAAAAGTAGGAATTTACACGCTCTAATTGCATCAAAATTTAACACAACTTTGTTAATTCCTTAGTTTTCATTTCATTTGATGGAATTAATTAGAAATTTATTTTTTTGTGAAATTTGAGATTTGATTTTTGGCTGCACAATCCATCCAAATGTGTGGAATTTTCATGAGCATTTTTTGATATTTTTTGCTAATTATTGCAAAAAATTCTAAATGATTTTTTTAAAAATTGGCTATGCATGATCTTGATGAACTATTTTGAATATGTGATTTTGAGCGTGTACATGTTTTCATTGATCAAGTTTTGCACATTTCTCTATTTTTCGAGTCGGTTTGGTGGTTTCTACCGTAATTGATGTTTTCATAAAAATTTCTAATTTTGGAATGTTTGTACATGTTTTTTGTGATTGAATGCAATTGCCAAATATTTGTAGAGTTTTTTGGGAGGTTTTTATATTTGTACTAAGAAAGCTAGACATATCTACCTATCAAAACTTACAACAGTCATATCCATGCTTAAGAAAAACGTAGTTCTTTTGTCTAAAAACTTTGATTTTAGAATCCTTCTGCAAGTCAAATGATACACATGTATGTATGGCATTATGTTTGCATATGTCTTTGTAAGTGCATGTCAGCTCTTCGTTGGTGTTACAAGAATGTTAAGTGTGTGCGTGTGTGCGTGTGTGTGTGTGTGTGTTGGAGTATTAATCTATGTACTTTATTCACAACTTAAACCATTTGATTCAAAAAGAGAAGTAACAAAGATCAATAAAAATGAGTACATGCTTTTTTTAATATAAAAAAATACACATTTGAAATGGAATTTGGATGTTTTTATACATCTAAGAAGTAAAAAATGAAATAGCGGCAGAAGAAGTTTCCTGCATAACTGGTAGAACAGTATTTGAATCTAGAGATAAAAGAAGTTGGAATCCTTACCTGCAGCCATCATGCAAAACAAAAAAATCATCAACATTTTTGTTTAGGCATGGAATGCAGCTATAGGACGGACCCAACAGTTGTCATCCATGTCTCTCTTATCCATGCATTCAAATCTATTCAAAAACGATTAGAATATCTGGTCCATACCCATGTATGCCTTTGGCAGCAAAGAGTAGATACTCTAGTCTTGTGGTGGATAAGTAAACACATTTTCCAAAATATATTTCATAGCTAGGATAAGAGCAGGTATATACTCTATCTATCAAGCTTATGAAAGAAACCTTCCAAACATAGTGTTTGGTAAAGTTTATTTAAATAGAGTACTTAGCAAAGTCTATGAATTTTTATTAGTATTCATAGAGAAGAAAAATCAAAGCTAAGTAATAAGCATTACAAGTAATTTAATTTTTTTTGGCTTGTGTGTTATGTTAAAAGGTATTAGTGCCCTCAATTATCAAAGTTGTAACAAAAGCGAGGAGAAAAACAAGGCTAGCATTAAATTTTCTTCTCTTCAAAACTTGTGTCAGAAGTCAACGTTTAGCACAAATTTAAAATCTTATTGAAACTTGCATAAGATGCATCATATATGCTTAACAAAGAATGATGTTGTATTAGACGCGAATGAATGCAAAGCTCCAAAGCGGGATTTTTCTAAAAAAACTTTCTAAAGTAAAGCTTTGATGAGACCGAATGAAAAATAAATCCACCTGGGAAGCCGAAGAAGATGCGTTAGCTTCAAAGGTAGTTGAATTTTCAGCCATGTGGGTGATTGGCCTTAATGGCACTTGTTCGATACAAATTGATTAGGTCTCCCCAATCTTAGAAAAATAAAAATTCTCTCAAAACATATTAAGTGCATAAGTGAAGGGTGGGGTGAGTTTAGGAAATGAAAAGAGAGATGAAAGTGGAAAGTCAAAAGACGCATGAAGATGGAAAGTCAAAAAACGCATGAAGATAAAAAGTAAAAAGACCTTTGTGTCCATATAAACTGAGTATAGTAGATTACCTTCCAAAATGCCTAGTTTAGTAAGGAGAGCCGTTTAGACTGAGTGTTATCAATTGTGTGCTTTACTCGGTCATCTAGCAACATACAATGTGATGCCAACTCATGTATGCAAGTAGAATCTTTGTCATAATAATCAATATCTAATTCTCCTAAATGATTTTCTCATATTAAACTGATCATTTAATGTGGGGAAGGCCAGGGGAGAAAAAGCTAGAATATTGGTTAAGCTAGCAGACCGGCCACAGTAGGGATCCAAAGGAGGGAAAATAGGGATCCAAAGGGGGGGGCCATCTGCAAAAGAGCCATGTGCAACAATGGGCTAAAAAGACCCTAAGGTTCAGCCCATTAAAACTTCCAAAATGCTAAGGTTCCAAAATTCAAAGGTTGTGTCCAAAGGTCAACCCTAGGGACAATTGGATGCTTTGTGTGTGCCCTAAAAGTCTTTGCACATCCCTACATGGGAGGGGGCGAGCCCTAAAGGTAGGGGATGAGAGAGAAAGCCACACACACACACACACACACACACACACACACACACACACACACACACACACACACACACACACACACACACACACACACACACACACACACAGGCTCCCTTTACACAAAGGGAATGAGGGGCACATGTCAGCTCCCTAGGCCAGATGCCCACAAGATGTGCCCAATTTCTATTGGATGACCCTTGAAGTGGACCAATGAGAATTAAGCTAGAGTAAATCTAGTTTAATTAATTTAAAAACATTTAATAGAAGAAACCAATGAGAATTGAGTCTCCTAGAAGACTATTGGGCAGTCTCCCAAGGCGTCCAATGAGCATTCAGGAGCCCCATGGCTTGCCTGATTCCTATTGGCCAGGACGCAAAGGGGTCCAATGAGAGTTTAGTTTAATTATTTAATTACCTAAAGCTCTCACAAAAGGGGAAAGGGGGACACATGTCAGAAGGCTATCACTTATGCTGCTTAATTGTAATTGGCTTGACTTGGGGAGGGCCAATGAGGCTTCAGCAAGAGCAATTAGCAAGAGGGCTCGCCCAAGAGGGAGAGGGGGCTGATTTTTGCAAGGCATTATCACACACACACTCACACAAGCTCATGTGTGAAGAAAGAGAAGACTATCTCTTCCCAAGCTTTAATGAAGAACTCATCACCTACTCCAAGCTTCTGAGATAGAAGCCTACATCAACACTCTCTTGGCATGTGGATGCAAATCCAACCAAGAGCCAATCTTCAATGCATGCTCATCTCCTCTACCAAGCTAATTACTAAGCTAAGCTATGCTACATATGAGTGATTATGTGAGGAGATGTACATCTTTCTCGTAAGATACTCCTTCTTCCTCTCAATCTACTCTCATACCCTGCTAGCTCTCAGCATCTTCGAAGGTGTGTGAGGTCTTGGGTCTGAGAACGGGGATAATTCAAGTTGTGTTTGTTAAGTGTTTTGCTTAGTGCATGAAGTTTCCATCTTCATTGCACTAGCTAGTCTTGAAGGAACACAAAGAATTTATTGTACAATGTCTCTCTTGATGGGAGAAACCATAATACAAAGCCTTTTGGAGGGGGGACCGGCTCCATGAAAATCCGGTCCTCAACTGTTGTCAATAGCTTAATTTCTCTCTCTTTTGAAAGTATTGTCGATGGTATCTAACTAGGTGTTATGCTTTTTGTTGCTCTCTCCACCCAAGCACTCTTGTAATTCTCATTAGGAATCTATTCTAATGAAATGCCCACTATGTTCATGCTAATTTCCTCTACACATAAGTTATTAGGCCATTAAATTTTACATTGGTATCAGAGCTCAAGGTTTCTCTTTTCTTGCTCAAGAAGGGAGGTCCTCAAGCTAGCTACAAATGGTTGGTATTATTAATTGCCTGTGAGTAAGTAGAATAGGGATTTTTCAGCCTTGCAGTGCGCTTGCCTTCGTGCAGTTAACGAGGCATCACCGTTGATAGCTATGGTCTTAATAGTGGAGTCCTACGGGGCTTGCCTACGGCTTAACCACTATTGATCTATTAGAAGCTTGATAGGAGCCGGTGCTGTTTTGGTGTCGAAAGACCCTCTCTTCTATTCCTTGCAATTAATGGTATTCGAGCCGCGGGTACAGTAGCTTGAGTGCTTTTTCTAAAGGGGTAAAGAGGAGTAGCAACTAGGGCTTGAAGTGCCAAAGTACACCTAAAACGTTTACACTAAAAGTTGTTAGAATGGCTGACAATAGTAAAGAGAGTGAAATTAATGTTGATAACTTTGATTTTGCTCATGAGCAAGCTACTAATGATGCTTCAATGCTTTTTAACTATCTTGTTTCTAGGCTTCAACAAGCCATGGGCAATCCATCTCTCTAAAGTGAAGTGCAACGGCAGCTTTGTGCTCACGGGATTCTCCAAGCTCATCACCATGACAAGAGAACACCTAGGAAGCCTCCTTGTGAGACTACCAAAAGAGGTCTCTCTCCGATTCGGGAAGAAGAAGAGAATCCATATGAAGGGCTCAAGAATTTACTTCTTGATGATGCATCTCCTTCCCAAAGGAGAACTCAAGAGCCTCCACTGAAGGAACGAGAAAGAAGCGAGTCTCTCTCCACCTCGGCGGAGATGGCTCCACGAAGACGGCGGGCTAAACGCTCTCCATCACCACCAAAGCGGAGAAGACCATCACACTCTTCTCCACGCCATAATTCAAAGAGGGATGATAAAAAGCAAGAGAAGAAAAAGGCGAGAAATAGGACACCCTCTTCTCCATCTTCTTCATCCTCTTCATCTTATGGAAGCTATGGTGAAGACGACAAAGATCAAGACAAGAAAAAGGCGAGAAAGAGGTCACCCTCTTCTCCACCTTCTTCAAATTCTTCACCTTCTGAAGAAAGTGATGGTGCAACCTTTGAACCATCAAAAAGAAGAGGCCATAGGAAATCCTATGCCGCATGGAAGAGGTCGTCCAAGTTGAAGAAATTCAAAGAGGGAGGGAAGAGCATCTCTTTCCTTACCTATGATGGTACCTTTGGTGCTACGGACAAAGTCTTGGCCTTTATCCAACAATTCGATGCGGCGTTTGGAGATGAGGGCTTCACGGAGTCCTCTAAGCTACGCCATGTAGCTATGCACTTTCAAAAGTCCGCCAGACAATGGTGGTCTAGCCTACGAGCCAACGGTGAAGCTCCACGAACATGGAAAGCTTTAAGAGCTTCCATTATGAAGCAGTTTTTGGCCACCGATGCCAAAGACAAAGTACTCACCGAATGGCGAAGCTTAAAGCTCTCTCCCAATGAATCTATCCACAAATATGTAGACAAGTTTTGGGACCTACAACTCAAAGCCACTGTCTTCAAAAAGTTGGATTTTGGAGAGCAAAAGCAACAATTTTGTGCGGGCTTAACCGAAGAAATGGCGGAGTATGTCAACTCCCAAAGACCACGTACCATATCGGCGGTAATACACCACACTATGGTCGCCTCTCGAATCAATTTCCAAACGGGGGCAAAAAGAAATAATAAGCCCCCGGAAAACAAGGGTTCCAATGAGCCTAAGGGGAAGGACAATGTCCAAAAGTCTCCTAAGGGCAACTCCAACAAAGCTAAAGAGAAGGGAGTTTACAAAGGTAAGAATAAACTCTCTCCTGAAGAGCTTGAGCGTTATCGTAAGGATAACCGGTGTTTCAAGTGCGGCGAACAAGGGCATGCGTAACACGCTTGTCCCCAAAAGAACAACCGCCAAGATCCTCCTAGAGCTTCCCTGGTTGAAATCCAAGAGGAGGAGACTCACCAAACTCACCACAAAGGATCTCCTCTATGCCATGCTTGGGGAAAGGTAAGAGAACACGATGCTTTTATTCTCTTTGACCCTGGTTCTACTCACAATTTTATATCTATAGAGTTGGCCACCAAGCTAGGAATACAATCCTACGAGATGGGAGATGTCCTACCCGCAGACAGTGCCTTCAAGGGGCAAGAAGCTTCAGTCACTCCCTTAATCGGGAAATTGAGGCTTCATGTCCAAGGCTATGTGGACAAAGAGGACTTCTTTATCTCTCCTCTCAAGCATGAGGATGTAATCCTAGGGGCACCATGGTTTGACCGCCTGGCTGCCGATGTTAAATTTCCTGAAAGGAGAATCTCCTTTAAGTTCAGGGAAAATGACATGTATATAGATGCTAAGGAAATGGGTAACACCATCCCCATTGTACATACACCAGCTTTCAACAAGTCAATAAAGAGCTCTATTTCCATGTACATGATTTTTGTTAAAGACTCTCAAAATGAACCTAATGCTTTAGCAAAAGAAAATAAAAGCAACCAAAAGGAATTAGAGTTATCCAATTTTCTCAAGGGGTTTCAAAATGTTTTTATTGACGACATCCCTTGTCAGCTACCTCCTAAACGAGGCAATGATGACCATGCAATTGAACTTCTTCCAGGAAGTTCACTGCCTAATAAACCTCCTTATAGAGTTTCTCAAGCTCAACAAGAGGAGATTATGCGGCAAGTGCATGAGTTAGTTGAGAAGGGTATGGTTAGGCCAAGCTCATCTCCATTTTGCTCACCTGTGCTGTTAGTGCAAAAGAAAGACGGCACATATCGTATGTGTGTCGACTATAGAGCACTAAATAGGATCACTATCAAGAATAGGTTTCCCGTTCCACGGGTAGAAGACCTATTTGATAAGCTACAAGGATCGACCTTCTTCAGTAGGGTTGACCTAAAAAGTGGCTATCATCAAATAAGGATAGTTGATCAAGACATTGTAAAGACCGCATTTCGTACTACATTTGGTCTTTACGAATACATTGTCATGCCTTTTGGCTTGACCAATGCACCAGCCACATTCAACCGCTTGATGGAGAAGCTGTTCAGGCCTCATCGAACCTTCAATGGAGTGTTCTTTGATGATATTATCATCTACTCTAATTCATTGGAGGAACACAAGCAACACCTCCAGGTAATATTTCAGGTTTTAAGAGAGAATAAACTTTATGTTAATTGAAAGAAAAGTGAATTTTTCTTGCAAGAGATTCAGTATTTAGGTCACATTATCTCTCAAGATGGCATCCAAATGGATCCATCCAAGTTAGAGGTAATAAAAGGATGGCCTAAACCAAGGAATCTTCATGAACTAAGAAGCTTCATAGGCATGTGTGCATACTATAGACACTTCATAGAAAAGTTCTCACAAATTGTGGGACCATTACATGACCTAGCAAAGAAAAGCGTTAGGTATACATGGTCTGCTAAGGAGAACAATGCTTTCGAAAAGCTTAAAGAAAAGCTTATCTCTCAACCTGTGCTTACACTAACGGATCTCTCAAAACCATTTGAGGTCCAATGCGATGCTTGTGGTGATTGCCTTGGAGCTGTTTTGCTCCAAGAAGGGCACGCCATAGCTATGAGAGTCGAAGGCTCGACCCTATTGAGCAAGCTCTAGGCATATATGAAAAGGAACTCCTTGCAGTTCTACATGCCTTAGATTCATGGAAGCACTATTTATTGGGGACTCCTTTCATTCTGCGAACGGATCACCAAAGTCTTAAGTACTTCATGACGCAGACCAAGCTCTCCGACAAACAAATGAGGTGGGCAAATTTCCTTTCGCAATTTCATTTTCGTATTGCTCACATTGCTGGCAAGCATAATCAAGTAGCTGATGCACTCTCAAGACGGCCGAGAGTGAATGTGGTTTCCATAGCAACTCACAATGATCTATCTTCAATGATAGATGAGTATGCTATTGATCCCGATTTTAGAGATGTGATTTCAGCCCTTGCATTAGGGAAGAAAGAAGAACCATTTACTTTACAAGATGCTTATCTTCTCTATGGCAATAGACTATGCGTTACTAACTCACTACGTGAGAAAGTAATGTATGAATCTCATGCTCCACCTCATGCGGGGCATAGAGGGATTCAGTCTACCTTAAAGGGAATTGAAACATATTTCTATTGGCCTACCATGAAAGTGAACATACAAGAGTATGTTTCCAAATGTGTGGTATGCCAAAAGACAAAATTTGATAGAGGGAAGCAACTTGGATTGCTTCAACCCTTGCCAATCCCTACTTTACCATGGGAGAGCATATCCATGGATTTTATCTTTGGATTGCCTAAGTCTATCCATGGGAATACGAGAATATGGACGATAGTAGACAGGTTTAGTAAACAAGCTCATTTTATACCTGTCAAAAAGACTATCAAAGCCCATCAAATGGCAACCCTCTTCATTTCACAAATTTTCAAATACCATGGCTTGCCAATGTCCATAGTGTCGGATAGAGATCCTAGAATGACCAGTAATTTCTGGAAGGGTCTCTTTGAGAATTTAGGGACAAGGCTAAATTTCTCTTCGGCCTATCATCCACAAACGGATGGCCAAAGTGAAATAGCTAACCTAACAATTCTCGATCTACTAAAAGCCTATGTAATGGAAGTAGATCAAAGATGCCAATGGGAGAAGTACTTACCCTTAGTGGAGTATGCTTACAATAACACTGTACATACTTCCACGGGAAAAGCACCTTTCGAGGTAATTGAGGGAAGATAAAAAAGTCCCTTGCTACTTAAGGTACATGGGAAGATCTTCGCTGTAGATGAGTATAGCCGAGACCTACAAGAATCTTTTCAAAAGATTAAATATGCTATCTCTATCTCACAGCAAAGGCAAAAGGATGCTGCTGACAAGCACAGAAGAGCCCAAGCCTTTAAAGAAAACGATTGGGTCTTGTTAAAGTTTCCTAAGGCTCGATTAAGGCACACGACGGGCAAGAATCCTACGGGTCACCAAAAGTACTATGCTAAACTAGCAAAAAGGTACTATGGTCCCTTTCAGATTCTTAGGCCAATCAATGACATGGCCTATCAACTCAAGTTGCCCAATCATTGGCTCATACACAATGCTTTTCATGTGAGCCTATTAAAGCCTTACAAAGGAGAGCCACCTCAAGAACCAACTATTGAAGAACCACCGGAGATCGAGGACCAAGAAGAGGTGCTGCAGCCCGAGTCCATTCTCCGACATGAAGACAAGGTACTAAGAGGCGGTAAGACTATCCGACGATATCTTATTAAGTTTAAGAATTATCCTTTTGAAGATGCTAGATGGATGCAAGGCATACAATTAAAGGATAACCTAAACCTTGTCAATGCTTACAATGCTTCCCAAGAGTAAGCAAATGTACAAAATGTACAAAATGAACAAAATTTTTGTCTTATAAGACTCTTTTTTTCTTTATTTGTGCACAAAAATGAAGTAATATGCATTCTTAGATCAAGTTTGCGGAGACGACATCTCCCAAACACCAAGTAGAGCTTGTCACTCTACTATGGAAGACTGATAGGACTAATGTGCAGACATGCTTGCGGCAGCCTCAGGCTCTCAAGCGCCAAATGGATTAGTCATCCATTGTGGAATGATGTCGTAGGGTAACATAGGGATCCTCTACCTGCTAAGAAAAGGACTCATGAACATGCTTTATCTTCTCTACACCATAGTCGAGGACGACTATGATTTCAAGAGAGAGGTAATGTCATAATAATCAATATCTAATTCTCCTAAATGATTTTCTCATATTAAACTGATCATTTAATGTGGGGAAGGCCAGGGGAGAAAAAGCTAGAATATTGGTTAAGCTAGCAGACCGGCCACAGTAGGGATCCAAAGGAGGGAAAATAGGGATCCAAAGGGGGGGGCTATCTGCAAAAGAGCCATGTGCAACAATGGGCTAAAAAGACCCTAAGGTTCAGCCCATTAAGACTTCCAAAATGCTAAGGTTCCAAAATTCAAAGGTTGTGTCCAAAGGTCAACCCTAGGGAAAATTGGATGCTGTGTGTGTGCCCTAAAAGTCTTTGCACATCCCTACATGGGAGGGGGCGAGCAACAGGTTGCAATACGTTTTCTACCAACAGTCCCTTAGTTGGGAAGGTGTGTGTGTGTGTGTGTACAAGCGAGCGTCAGATTCGCATACGACGCCATTTTCTTTTTGTGCTGGTTACAGACCCTCAGCACTAAAGGGCACGGGCACTTTAATGAAGCCCAAGCGGTGGGATCCACAGCAGAAAAGTTCGGACACGGAGATCGAGACGCGCACAACCGTAGGATGCCGGGGTAAACTAGGACACCAAAAGGTAAACTTGGACAAGCAGGGGGGGCTGTCCAAGTTTATTTATAATTTGTCGGTTTGCCCATATGTCAACTTTCCCGTCACGGGCGTAGCGGTTAGTGCATTGGGCTTTCATGGTGGTGGCGAGGGTTCGAGTCTTCATGCCCGCGATGGATATCCATTTTTTTCCACCCTCAATCCCCCTCGAGATTCCCCCGTTCTATCTGCGCCGCCGATCCCATCTCTTTCTATCCGTGCCCTTTAGTGTCGTGGGTTGCCGACCTGCCAGAAACAGCATTGCAATATTCCATTTTTATTTAATTGAGTCATTTTCCACTAAAAGGTAAGCTTGTCTAGGGAAATGTTGACACCATCGTCGTGTTCGAGAAACATGTGTCTCAGCTTAATATTGAGCCGTTTTCAATTTCAAAAATGCCAATTGAGGGCAAGGGGAAAGGAAAAAACCCAAAAAATAAACCTATTTTTCTAAAATTCCTCTTGGAAAATCCAAAGAGTTTTGTATGTTTGAAAAAATGATTTTTCCCGAATATTGCTCCATCACGAAGTTTACTTGCACTAGTAAGAGTATCGTGTCAATCTTATTAGGAGAAGTTAGGTTCTATCATAGAGAAAGGACGTATTTAACCAGACGGAGATTTTCCTAGTACTAGAATTTGATAAAGACATATTCCAAAAATATCGTCAAATTTATTTTAACGCTTTGGCTAAAAAAAGCTTCATAGTATGGCAGCGGGAGTCAAAGACCAATGTGTGAGTGTGTGTGTGTTTTCTTATTTTTTTTTAACACTACTAAACATAACCACAACTAAACAATAAAACTATTTCAAATGACAACTAACATAGACCATGAAAGTATTGTACAATACATTTCAAATCTTGTAAAAGAGTTATAGAATGAAATTCCATTCGAAAGTAAAAGGATTATTTTTATCTATAAGCTTGAAGATCCTTGATCTTCTTGGACAAAGGGAAAGAGGGAACCTCACTTGCATCCATACAAGAAAAGGCAACATTTCATTGATCCTTTATGCATTTTGGAGCATCAAAAGGTCTTCTACATGTTATTGATGTCAATGTAGCTACAAGTACTAAATGTGCGTTGCTCTCACGAGCAATTCGATCTTCTCCACAAGCAGTTCGCACCCTCTCAGAAGTAAGCAATCTTTACTTTGTTGCTTCAAGAGCAATTCGATCTTCTCCATAAGCAGTTCGCAGGTTCTAGAAGTACGCAGTTCGCAGGAGCAATTCGATCTTCTCCACAAGCAGTTCGCAGGTTCCAGGTGAAGGGGATCGGGGAGCACCACAGAGAGAGAGTGAGAGAGAGAAGGAGACACACACACGATGTGGGTGGGGAGACTGTGAAGTGGCAGCTCCCCCCTATACAATATACTCACTATAACTATAGGGTAACATTGGGCGGCCGCCCATGACCTGGGCGACCGGTCAAGGCACATAGGCCTTAACCCCAACAACCTCCCACTTAAAGGCCAATGTGCCTTTAAGCAAAATCTACTAGTGTACAACTAATAGAAGGTGAGATATTCTCTCAACCTATGCCCACTGACTTTCGATGAGCTAGTGCATCCGGCTCTACTGATAGACAAATATCTCGCTGTGGAAGCCACACAGAGCTAGCTCCAAGCTCTGCAAAGAGTCTACAAGAGCTCATGCACTCCTGCAAGTATCGGTCCAATACCTGCAAACCTCCCCTATGCTCTATGCCGAGATCAGTCATCGCACAACTAAGCAACCCTGCTGCAAATGCTCCCAGTGCAGCTGTTATGTCGGGCCTCGAGATCAGCATCTCGTACATGAGGACACCGAACATTGATGCAACCCTGGCAACCTCTGCCACCTCCAACTCAGAACTCAACTCATGGCAATCCTGTCCCCTATCATAGAGACCATGGCACTCTGACTCCGAGCTCTGGAGTGACTCCTCGTGCCCACCACATATCACATGTGTACCAAGAGTATCCATCTGTCCTAAATCTACATCAAGCTCTGGCATAAGCATATCAAGAAATGACTCCACAATAGTCGACATCTCAACATTCATGTGAGTCATCTCTGTCATCACCTCTGATGAATCATCCTGCTGTGACTCACTAGAGCTGTCCCGCTCTACCTGTGCATCCGTAGACGCAACTTGCACAACAAGGTCACTGCTCTGCACTCCATGCAAAGCATCCTACAACCCACAAGCAAAAGAGACTCTCCTGCTCTCTCGCTCTCTACCTGGCTGCATGATCACAGAGACAACACCGTCTCTCCTGTGATGCACATGCAATGGGTAACTTGTACCACTCCTGGCACCTCTCGCAATCACTAGCGAACCCAAATGCATCACAAAATCTCGCTCTCGTAGCGAAATCTAACATCCACAATCTCTAAGCTGACCAATCGAGATCAAACTCACTGTCAAATCTGGTACATAGCGCACATGTCGTAACAAGTAAGATGCACCACTCGGTAATGACAGTCTCACATCTCCTGCACCTGCTATCGCATGCACCGATCCATCGGTCAAACGTACACTGCCAAGCGTCCCGCTAGAATAGCTACAAAACCATTCACGATGCGGCGTGACATGAAACATAGCATCTGCGTCTAGCAACCACTGCGAAGGGAGTACACTATCCACATGTATAGCATCTCGTGCATAGCTCGAGGTAAAAGTGACATCCCCGTCACTAGTATACTCCGACACTACATTTGCCTCAACTGTCAAAGCAACTGAGTCCATGGCATCACTACATACATCTCTGAGACTTCCGTGTCTGCTACGATGTCGCATACGACGAAAACAGCGCCGTCTAATGTGTCCAGAATGACCACAATACCAACATGTCACCTGTCGGCATGCTCGTGAATGTACATGTCTCACACGAGTCCGTGATGACTCAGATCTATCATACATATCATGTAATCTGCGCCAAAGTGCTCTCGAAGTAGTCTCATACATAACAAGAGCATATACAGATTCCGCAAGGTGCAAAGAGAGCGTAGATAGTGACATCTTCTCTAGCTCCTGCCACTGATCGTCAGACATGTTTGAAGGTCTACCTGCATCACCACTCAATGGTCGATGCAACCCTCGCTGTGTCAATGCATCAAGCATACACTCTCTCCATGCTGCAAAGTCTGACCCATCAAACATGCACATTTCGGAGAGATCATAATTTGAGCGATCACCTGTCTCTGCCATGAGCACAATGTAGCAAACTAGAAAGCAAAACCACCTCACCAACAACACTTGGAAACTGTCTACAAATATGGCCAGAAACACAATGTAAAACCTGTGAGACACACTCCAAAATAGAGCTCCCGCAATGTCAATACAAGCCTCGCCTGCTCTAGTATCACACTGCAATCAAACGCACTACTTACAAGACGCATTCATGATGACCATAACCTTGTGCATAATCTTCACCGAATAAGCCCTGAAATTCAGCCCAAAATTACAAAATTCTCAGCCCTCTTGCATGGCCAAAAACAGTCCGTAATTCAGCCCCACACTACCAACCGTAGCGCATAAAGAATCAGCCCAAAACTTCTCCAAGAAGTTATGACTTGTTCGGTCTGAAGATCACCTGCACACACGCCGTCATAGAGCATACATCTGTGAGCTAATCACCAAGCCCCCACTGTACGGTATCGATGCATACACTTGCACAAATCTCCCACCTGCAGAGAACACCGCACGCAAATGCTGAGTGCAACCCGCAATCTCTACCTAGATCGCATAAATGATACGCATAAAACTCCTGGAAAAATTTTGCCAGAGTTTTGTCAGTAAAATGGCCACAAAACCAGTAACCAAATTGACTACACGCTCAAAACCATGAGCAACCAAAGCGCATCAAACCGTACTCCAAATGCATGCACCAATCTCCACACTTTGCATACATCATTGCAAACACCTGCAAATCTAGTACACAAATATCTGCTCTACCTGTGACTGCCAAAAAACATGCTCGAGGCATACATTGCCGAGCTCAAAATGCAATCACATTAGTCTCCCTGAGCATCAAACCACATAAGGCATACATCGTATCCTCCCACCTGTGAGGAAACTTGCAACAAATATCACTCTCACATCTGAGAGCAAACCATGTGTGGAATCCTCGACACACAATAAACAACTGCTGCTACTGCAGAAAATTCAGCGTTCAGAATTTTAAAATTCTGATATGACGAGCGCGTCCGGAGCATGCCAAAACCCCAAGGTAGACTTCTGGATCACATGTATCCGAGTCCGGGTGTGAAAGCTATGCCAAAAAACCTCCGTTTCGACCCAAAAACGCAGCATAAATTGCCAAAAGAGGGCTGAAAAATGCAGCTCCTCAACCGTAGCTCGAATGAGGTTTCTGATGGCTCGAATGGCTTTGAAAGGGGGGTAAAATGCCAGGACACCTACTGGAAACGCTTTCAGAAAGCTGAATTTGCCAATGCCGAAGTCGAAACCCTGTTTGCACTCTTGAAAGTGCGCGCGCGCGGACGCGATTTCGGGAATGAAACTAGCTCTACGCTGTCGTCGTGACTGTGCACACACGCGCTCCCTCCGCACCTACGCTCTGATACCAATTGAAGGGGATCGGGGAGCACCACAGAGGGAGAGTGAGAGAGAGAAGGAGACACACACACGATGTGGGTGGGGAGACTGTGAAGTGGCAGCTCCCCCTATACAATATACTCACTATAAGTATAGGGTAACAGTGGGCGGGCGCCCATGACCTGGGCGACCGGTCAAGGCACATAGGCCTTAACCCCAACACCAGGAGTAATCAGCTTTGAAATTTGTCTATAGGTTTGTCTCTGGCCACTGTATGAGAGAGAGAGAGAGAGAGAGAGAGAGAGAGAGAGAGAGAGAGAGAGAGAGAGAGAGAGAGAGAGAGAGAGAGAGAGAGAGAGAGAGAGAGAGAAGGCTATGAAGCTAGTAGCATCTTTTGACGCTCCTCCTTTCAACCAAAGCCATCATCGCAACACGTTAAAATTTCCGCACATACAGTAGCATCTTTTGACGCTCCTCCTTTCAACCAAAGCCATCAACCAAATTTCCGCACACATATACTCACAGTAGTAATTGCTACACGAGACTGTGACTTCTTTGTAGCTAGTAATGCAGGAAGCAAACAAGCATTGCTGCATGTGGATCTACAGATTACCCTTCTCTTTCCATGCTTTTCTTATGTGCTCCAAAATAGCTCGCATTTACCGTACGCTTAAGCAACTTATTAGGAGGTTAATTAGCAGCTTCTACTCACATATGAAGTCATATAAGAGAAAGCAATGGAGACAAAATTTAGAAGCACTTGTTCGCACAAAGCTTTAATGGAACCATCGGACCCTTCTGCCTTCCACTCATTCTCTGATCTATGGTGCTGGGAGTGGCAACACCCATCTATGGTGTTGGAAGTGGCAACGCTCAGCTAGCTGTTGTACTGACACCTTATGCATGTTCACATGAAAGCAAAGAGCCATGAAGAAAAGCCTGCCTCGTCGACATGGCGAGAGCATTCTTTAATATCATAGATTCTGTAGGCCAAGCTCCTCCCTATTCATTCCTGCAGTAGAAGGTCGACAATGTCACTATTTGCCTCATCGGCATATTGGAATCGACCTTCTTTTGCAGTAAAGCCTCTACACCTTCCCCGCGTAGCAATCATAGCAGCTTTGTGTGTACAAGACCCATTGGCTAGTTGAACCGTATGTCTAGCTTCAACTACCTTACTCAGCTCGTTTCTGTGGGCGCAACTAGTTATGGTCTAACTCTACCATGTTACATTGCAAACAGATCAAGAGAACCTTGGACACATCTCCTCTACATTTGCAATGGCGACATATTGCAGCGTGCGATGAGTAAGAAGTTCCACATTCTAGACTTGAACACTGAGAACACAGTAAAAAAACACACTGAAAATTGCATGCTGCGGTGGGAATGGCGCGTTCCCTCGTCTTATATAAATTGGGGAGGACTGTGCAAACTCCCCCGTGCAAGGACACCAGCACGTTTTCTTTTTTTTTTTTCTATAACATAAGAATGAAAGAACACATACAAATAATGAGATTACTCTCAGAACCTTCAACATTGCGCTATTACTTTTCTAAGGCTTCGTACTTATTCTTTGCAAGGGACATTCGGAAAATCAGCTATCGCTTGCCTCTTCCCAGCTCGAGAGCCCATAGCAGCACAATCTAGCACCAGGTACATGTTTGTTTCAAACGCTTGCATTGTTCGTTGCTTAGACGTGACTAGTAAGTAGATATCACAAGGTTTTCATCGCATTGAATCATTCAGATTGAGTCCGACTTAAGGCTTGAATGGACCATCATTGGAAGCGTAGAATACACCTCAGTAGATCGAATGCAAGACATCGCACTTCAATCAAGAATAAGGCTAGATTTCTACCATGCTCACAATCATGGATTGATATCGTCAATATAGTCTATCGATGGAGTTCAAACATTGCAGCGATATTCAGACCTTTAAGCATATGCTTTGTTTGTGGTGTAGTTTTCATCCAAAGAAGTGTCTCTTTTGATTGTACTCGAGCTCTAGACGAGACATCGATTGCAATGTTTGCTAGCAGTCTAATGGTATTCAACTTAGAGGCTACACGAATAGAAACGCAATGGGTGCAGTGTTCCACTTGTGAGAACTCAAATGCACGTCGCAGATATTGTGTGCCCTTACTTCCAGACTACACAAGAAGAATATTGAACGGAAATCAGCTTCACATACAGCTACTCAGAGTCATTGACATATCTATCAATGCCATCTCAACAGTGACAACGATTGCACGAGGTACACTAGACAGACGTTCAATATTAGATAACCCTCTACTATCATGGAGTAAAGAGCATAGAACAACCTTCATAGAGCAAGATCTAGCTACATCACAAGTGACAGACATACTTGCATTCAATCTCAAGAACAACATCGTACTACAGAAGTACATGTCGATGGCTGAACGAGTGAATAAGAAGCGTGGCCTCTGCATACTAAGTCAAGATAGTGTGAGAAAGATCATTCAACAACAACAAGACAACACACCATTTGCATTGATGGCGCAGCTTGACACAAGTTTGATGTTTGGTATCATCGAAAACGTCATTGGACCAGCCAAGAGAAGAGCATTCACCGCTAGTGATACTTACGAATTTGCTTCTTTGCAGCTCCGTGGCCATCAACAGTTGCGTGAGAGAACAATTGCTTTCAAGCTGAACGGCGTGCCTGCCCCATCAAGCTTTGCAAACGACATCACAATAGAGACAACAATGTTTCCATTCCTGTTCCCTTTTGGGAAAGGCTATTATGATGGTAAAATCAACTTCAGTATATATGTAAAGATTCGTGCATCGACTCTGTTCTCCGTTTACACCCTGTAGAAGCCATACCTGCTTATAATGTACCAACTAAAGCAGGCACTTATGTTGGCTAACAATACACACACGAGCTTGTTGCAAAAGGACATTGACAAATACAAGAGGGCCAATTGTACAACAACTGACGAAGATACTATGAGGCATGTGCTTCGATATAGCACCCCGTCCGCCATGCCATGCTCCTCCTCGTGGCACTGCAAGAACCGAAAGGACTTGATAGCAATGGTGAATGAATGGGGAATGCCTGATTTCTTCTTGACTTTCACTGCCGATGAGGTCACAGATACAAGATGGCATGAGATTGACACAATCAAGCTAATTGTGCATCAGTTAAATGCCTCCTTCACTTGGACAGACTGCCCAGTCGAATGCGCCCTCACCTTCCACTCTAAGTTCCAAATGCTTATGTCCAAATATATACTTGCGAAAGGTGTGTTGGGCCGTGTGCAACACCACTTGGTTAGATATGAGGTTCAAGATAGAGGATCATTGCATGCTCATGTCATATTGTGGATGCATGAAGAAGACAAAGATCAACTATCTGCTAAAATAGCTGCATACATCCCGAGAGAAACTAGCTCTGTGGTTTCGCCAGAAATAAGCCAGCTCCGAGAACTCGCACTCAGGAAACAACTTCACAGGTGCCGTACCAGTTGTTACCACGGTCAAAGAGATGGAATATGTAAACATGGGTTTCCATTTCATGTGCAGCCAAATCCAAACCCAGTCTTGAACAAAATCACAGATGGCACTACTTCAGGCCCCGACATGAAGACATAAATGTCGTACCGTACCACTCTACACTGCTCTTGTTATGGGGTGCACATATGAATATACAACGGGTCACCAAATTGTCGATGTCCTACTACCTCTTGAAGTATGCACTCAAAATTGATCCAATGGGCCATCTCAACATCCGCTCAGAAGATGCAGAGCGCTTAGGCCTAGGTGGCCTCGACACTGTAAAATTGAAGCTGATCTCGGCCTCTTACTGTCGAAACCTATCTCAGCAACAGAAGTGGCATTAAATTTTTTGCAAATCCCAATCATTTCAAAGAGCGATAGCGTCCAATATGTTGACTCATCGCCCCCTACACTACGACAACGAATCATTTCTGACAACAATGATGTCGTTGTGCACCAAGTTGATCTATATTGCACATGACCACGAACTCTGGAGAAGCTTACATTTTATGACTTCCACAAGAATTATAGTCACATCATCCAAATCGACCTCAAGACGAATGCACACAACGTCCCTAAGCTCCAAGCATGGCTTCAAGATCCCGACTTCCATGCAATTGATAGAATAGCAGAAGGAGCAAAGGCGCTGATAACAGAGAACATAGACTTAACAATTGGAGCAGCCAATGGTTCATTATGTCGTGTAGACGAAATCCTCCAAGATGAAGATGGCGGTATCAAAGCAATCAAAGTGACGCTGGACACATCCAAACGAGAAATTACACTTCGACGGTCAAAGCATAGCAGGTGGACATTCAATGGGCACTGGTACCATAAGTCCACATTCCCAATAGCTCTCGCCTATGCTATGACTGGACACAAGTCGCAAGGCGCAACTATCAACACAAACGTCTTGCTCATTGTAAAAGAAGTTTTTGCCCCTGGCCTTCTGTACGTGATGTTGTCGCGCGTCACTGAGCGAACCCGGCTACATTTACTGTAGCTCCCTACGCCAGAGATGTTCACACCATCTAGATTTTTGACTATCTAAACGTGAAATTTTTCCTTCCCCCTCTTCAGTATCTGTTCCTCTTTGTATTAAACTGATTGAATCACCTTGTATCTGCCTTGTATATAAAACATAAATTTTTGTTCAACTGCTTATATTTTCTTCTATCGATTTGTCATGTTCAATATGTTACATTGTTGAGACATCTTCTCTATATCACCTCTGCTCACTCTGATCCACCTTTTGCAAATTTACTGATCTTCCCTTCCTCACTTCATTCATTTGTGTTTATACATTTATCGGATCTTATGCTTCAGAAATACTGTAAGAGATCATCAAAATAATTAGTTCTATGTACAGGAAACTGAATCAAAAAATGGATCACAACATGGTACATTCTGCACGCTTGTCTGATCTTGCGTCTGCCTATATGTACACATGCAAATTAATCACTTATCTTATGTGCAGCTCTTCAAGCAATACACGAACAATGCAAAGGAAACGCAACCCATGGTACAACCTAAGAGATTTTACCTCGCGACTAAGCAGATGAGATTGGCTAACTCAGCAGGCGAGAAACCCCATGCGTACATTGAGGGGTTCCACACTTTTCAAGAGCGTTGCAACTTCATGAATAAGTGCGACGCAAGATATAAAGCTCTGAACCAAACGATGGCCACACCAAACACAGACAGGATGACAACAGGTACTATTAGAAAAGAAAAATCTAATGCCTTCTATTTGTCATGCTAACCAGCTTGCATCTACATCCTACAGGTCTCATGAAGCAAATACTTGAAGATCTTGATATCTAGTACAAGGATGGTGAGAGTATGTTGCGTAATGTTGAAGCACAACAACTCCTCGACACAAAAATTGAAGAAATTACGTTGTACACAATGGAGCAGCTGGGTACAACATTGATTTGGCTGAACTTTCAAAAGCTACTCAAGAAAACTGTGACGCTGTCTTGGCGAATTTCATGACTTCGGCAAACCACACGCGTGATGCAACTAATCCACCTATCACAATCCAGAAGGTAGCATGGCACTATAGCGAACACAAGGTAGTACGTTACAGCCAACCAACCTCCCCATACGAGCCAACTGCAACAACAGACCAAGGCAAGTATGGATAACAAGTATCACTAGCTTCCATTCATTTCTCTATAGCACCGTCATTTTTTTCTAACCTAACCAATCTGCATGGACTACAGATATAGACACTCATCAACAACCAGACACAAGCACCGGTGTTCCACCCCAGAAAAAGTAACGTCGCGGGAAGAATACATAGTCTACAGTATACGATGCATGAAAATGATAGGAGATATATCGGAGTTACAAATAACATCCATAAATGCGTTGGCCAGCACAAACGCAATTTTTCGAAGATAATGCGAGCGGACATGCATGCACATAGTCCTTTCAAGGACAATTTTGAAATTACCACTTTAGCAACTAGTACCAATATACATAAAGCTAGAAACTTAGAACAATTCTATATTAAACAACAGAAAACAACAATTGCATTAGGTTATAACGTTTGTTCTGGACATCCACCAAGGTTGAGAAAATATTATTTTTTTGGAAAAACACAATAAAATATAGCTGCAAACTTTTGTCATCTTTATTTCATTGTTTTGTTCACTGTCTTTGTCACATAACTTTGATCATTGGCTACAACAATGTCTTTTTATTTCCGTTCAAACTATGAAAAACATGACAACTTATCGATTGATTCGATTTAAATGCTTTTTTCTTTTTTCCATTCAGAATGGGAAGGCCAATTCCAGCTGATCTGATTGAGCAGCGGGCAGAATTTGAGACTGCAATGTATAAATTGCAATACTGTCTTTACCCAAATTTGCAAGAGCGGGTGCTCAGACACTACATGCATAAATGGAGTGAGTTCATTCCATGGCCACTTCAACCACCTACCCCATGGCATCCACATTACATCACTTGGAATACACTCGGTCTCCACAATCACCATCGACATCGCCGTACTGGCTAATTGCTCCACAAAGCACCATTGTATGCTGTTCGTGCAGATTGCGGACGTGCTCGGTCTTCTCGAGAATATAGAATTAAGTTACTCTAATGTGGTCCCCAACCACCTTCAGTCAGCTAAACAATTCGATTCACACTACTTTCCTGACAACCAGTTAGACACACATGCAACTTTGAACAACATCTTACTGATATAGCCCTTTCTTCCTGCATCAAAAACTCCGCGTAGTCCTCCTCCTCTTCTCCACAAAAGTTTTGTCCCAACTCTCGCTTGCTTAGTTCCGTTCTTGATTCATCAACATTTTTTTACATACTCTTTACATCAAATCATTTTAGTGACTTATACTCACTTAGAGTAACAAGATTTGTGCAAAACAAATAATAAGCGCTCTCTCTCTCTCTCACTCACCTTTCATTTCTACATTCTTCTTTATGGATGTATACTCTTGTTCAGTGCAACCATGAGAACAAAACAGTAAATACAATCTTGTATTTATAAGTGACTTCTACTCACTTAGGGTAACAAGATTTGTCAAAAACAAATAATAAGCGCACTCTCTCTCTCAGCTTTCACTTCTATGTTCTTTTTCCTAATGTATACTCTTCTTCAATGCTTTGATGAGAATAAAATAGTAATTACAATAGTGCTCTTACTCTCCATTCATTTTCATACACATGCAGCTACCAAAGGGAAGCTCTCTCTAATGCAATCTCCTTGAAGGCTTGTATCGTTCCACCAGTTTGTTATCCACTTCCGGTCATGCAGGCTAACGAAGCACTCTAGTTGATGCCACTCTAGCTACAAGTTCTAAATGTTCCTTAGTGTTTCTTATGTTTACTTGGTGAGCCAAAGAGCGTTATTTGAATCTTTGAGCCCACAAGTGGCCACTTGGCAAGATCCAAACCATTGCCCACAACTCGAATCGCATGGCCAGGAGCCCCGCAGGAACACGTTAAAACAGCGGTCTGCAACCTAGAAACCTGCGAGCCTGCTATACCCCAGAAACAGAAAGAAAAAACCTGCTCTTGTGGTTGTACCAAAACTTTCATGCGCGCTCGCACGGATGCCGCTCTCTGTACAAGGAGAAGTGAGCTTCTGTGGAGAAGCCATGCAATTGAGTCTTTAGCGGGCAGTTGTTCGAGATGGTCAAGAGATGCTCTCTTTGCGGGCATGCAAAGAGAGCATCTGCAATCACCTACGCTTCTATCTTGAAAGTGCAGCTTGAAGGCATCTGGCATCATGCAAGATGTTGGTATGGGCAAAAGAATCACGGTGATATTGTTAGTCAGGGGCTGTTGACCAAAAACTTCGTGCTTGGCATTGCCTTGGTTGACATGTATGCCAACTTCGTAAAGCACAAAAAGTGCTTGACGAGCTTCCATGTCTTCTCTTGGAATACTCTGATCACGGGATATGCTCAACAGTGATAGATCCAGGAAGCTCTGAACTGTTTTCAGCAGATGGAAAGAAAGGGCAACTCTCCAAATGCAATCACCTATGCTTCTATCTTGAAGGCATGTGGCATTATGCAAGATGCTGGAATGGGCAAAAGAATTCACGATGATAGTGTTAGTCAGGGACCATTGGAAAATACTACGTACTTGGCACTACCTTAGCATGTATGCCAAATGTGGTGCACTTGAGAAAGCACAAAAAGTGCTTGAGGAGTTTACTGTTTGGAGCGGCTTCTATTGGAATGCATTGATTGTAGGATGCGCACAATAGGAGCAGGGCTAGAAAGCTCTAGGCTGTGAATTACCTATGCATGCATCTTGAAGGCATGTGGCTCTACCCAAGGTGCTGATATGGGCTCTTCCATGTTGTCTCTTGGAATGCTATGATCGTGGGATATGCCCAACAGTGGTAAGGCCAGGAAGCTCTAGGCTGTTTTCAGCAGATGCAAAGAGAGGGAAGCTCTCCAAATGCAATCACCTATGCTTCTATCTTGGAGGCATGTGACATTATGCAAGATGCTGATATGGGCAAAAGAATTCACAGTCAGGGACCGTTAGTCAGGGACGGTTGGGAAAAAACTACATACTTACTTGGCACTGCCTTGGCATGTATGCCAAACGTGGTGCCCTTGAGAAAGCACAAAAAGTGCTTGAGGAGCTTACTGTTTGGAGCGGCGTCTCTTGGAATGCATTGATTGCAAGATACACACAACAGGAGTAGGGCTAGAAATCTCTAGGCTATGAATCACCTATGCATTCATTGATTGTGTATCTTGCATTGATTGCAAGATACACACAACAAGAGCAGGGCTAGAAATCTCTAGGCTATGAATCACCTATGCATGCATCTTGAAGGCGTGTGGCTCTACCCAAGGTGCTGATATGGGCTCTTCCATGTCATCTCTTGGAATGCTCTGATCATGGGATATGCCCAGCTGTGGCAAGGCAGGAAGCTCCGGGTTGTTTCCAGCAGATGCAAAGAGAGAGAAGCTCTCCAAATGCAATCAACTACACGCTTCTATCTTGAAGGCGTGTGGCATTGACCTCATGATGCAATGACCTAGTCTCTTGAATACTCTAATTGGAATATGCCCAACAGTAGCAGGGCCAGGAAGCTTTGGGCTGTTTTCAACAGATACAAAGAGAGGGCAGCCTCCAAGGGCTGTTGCAAAAATTGTCATGCTTGGCAATGACTTGGTCCACACACATCACTTTTCTCTCGCACCACCGCCAAGCAAGCAGCAATAAAGGCTACACAAACAAAAATGGAGAGCAAGAAAATGAGTCTTTCTTTTGTGAGCTCACTTAAAGACTGTGCTAAGGAGAAGGTTTTGTACCAATGTAGTAGGATTCATGTTGATATTCCGATAGTGGGTTACTTGACAAGAATGAATACTTGGGGAAAATGTTGGTCAGTATTTATGTCAAGTGCGGTGCACCTCTCAGTGTGCAACAAGTCTTGATGAGCTTACTGTGTGGGATGTCGTCTTGTGGAATGCATTGATTGCAGGATATGCCCAACGAAGATGCAATCATCTTGAGGATGCTCGTAGGGTTTTCAACCAACTCTCAGGTAAAGATGTTGTAATATGGGGAATCATGATGATAGGCTATTTAAAGTCTGGATTAAGCCAAGATGTCTTTAACTTAATGCATAATTTACAAGAGGGTGGAGTTGTTGAACCGAATCATAGTATCATGGTCTGTGCTCTCAAAGCATCCTCTATTCTAGTTGCATTGGATGAGGGGAGGTTGATCCATTGTACTGCATTGGAAACTGGTTGCAAGCTGGATGTGTACGTCAGAAGCTCATTAATCAACACATATCCAAATGTGGGAGCTCTCTTAATGCTTGCAGGATGTTCCCCTTTCACCTGCACTCCCAACCTACTTCTTCAGGTTCAAGCTCCCTGACATATACGTACCTGACCATTCAAAATGTCGACGAGCTAGACATAGGATTCACGGTAAAAAGAGACACAATATATTGAAGATGGCAGGAATGGGCATGCCATGTGGGCTATCAGATTCCCTTTCAGAAAACCTGGGAAGGTAGGACAGCTCAAGGTACTTGCATAAAATGTGAATCTGGAAAGCATTCTAAAGCTCGAGGAGCCAAGTTGTTGACGAATGATGTCATTTGGTCTTCATCTGCTCATTACTGCATTTATGCCATTAGTTGTTCTTCCCATCTCGTAGATGGGGTTGATTTCTTTACTGGACTTTGCCATGTCGGCTGATACCATCAACACTGTCTATAGCTCAAAGGAGCTGATGGTGTCTAGAGTTGAGCCACTAAATCTCATGTCACAACTAGGTTGCTTGATAACAAGCATACTTGCCGGTGGCTTTCAGATCCCCACCGAAATGAGAAGGGGCAAGTTCTTCTGACAAGAATGTGATTATCATCTTCGTTCTACTTCAACAAAAGATGCTAAAGAATTAGATAGATCCCTAAACATTAACCAATGCTATCTACAAAACCAAATCCATTTTTAAATGCAATGTGTTTGGCTGTAAAGTATGTCAACAAAGAAAACTAGCAACTTGCAAAGCTGGGTATGATCCAACTGTTGGGTAGGCTCTAGCTATACAAATGTTTAGCAGAAGTCCATTGTCTTTCCCATGCCTTTTGGGGTTATGCAAAGAGAGGGTAGCTCTCCAAATGCATTCACTTGCGCAACAAGTCTTTAACGAGCTGACAGTGCGGGATGTCATCTTGTGGAAAGCACTAATTGCAGGATATGCCTAACCGAGATAGGGCTAGGAAGCTATGGGTTGTTTTTAGCACATGCGTAGCAAGGGCCTATCCCGCATATTAAAGCCATGTGCATTATGGCTCCATGCAGATGTTGTATGGACACAAAAATTCACGATGATATTTGAGGCTATTAAAAAGAGATGTCTGCTCAACAATGCCTTGGTCGATGTGTATGCCAAATGTGGTGCACTTGAGAAAGCACAAATAGTGCTTGAGGAGATTTTTGTTTGGAACAATGTCTCTTGGAATGCACTGCTATTGCAAAACATTATGTGATTCCCAATGCCTTGCTCGATATGTATGCTAAATGTGGCACATTTTAGAAAGCACAAAAAGTGCTTGAGGAGATCTCTTGGAGTGAATTGAGAGTTGTCCTCGCGTAGAAGATTGAGCCAAGTGGCTCAAGCCGATAAAAGAGTTAATCCAATGGTGCAAAGCACCTATTGGTATACTTGCAATGCCCACTTCTCTCAGTTTTGCCACCACAATATATGTTGTACAGTTTGTAAGGCCCCCATATGAGGAGAAGCCAATGGTGCACATATATTTGGTGGATTCTAGCTTTGCACGGTGATGAGATCTCTATTTGTGATCATGGATGGTACGAAGCAAATTCAGAGCCAAATTTGGGGAATATTTTTTTTTTCTTTCGTCGGAATATTCCTTTCTGCGGGAATATCTTTGTCGGATGACGGCCGGAAGACAATCGAAAAATGGCCGTCCAATGGTCGGCAGTCCGTGGTCTTTGGTCGGTGGTCGGATTTCCTTGGCTGGTGGGATTTCTAGGAGGACTTGTCTACCCAAAAGCACATGGGAGAGTTCTACTTGGACTTGGCTATCTAAGGGCGACTGCACATGGGCGTTTAGTAGAGGCTCCCTTACATCTATATAAGGAGACCTTCTCATGAGTAATTCAGTAGAATGGTGTGCACACTTGACGCACACAACACATCTTTGTAGAAGAGGTATGCTCATCAGCACAAACTCCGCTTGTTGATGGTTCTTAGATTCTAGATAGTGGTGCATCCCGACATATGACTAGTAAGAAAAATTGGTATAGTTCCCGGAAGCCTCTACAGGAACCCATAAGTGTAATTGTTGGGAATAATGCCAAATGTCCATCCGAAGGGTCTGGGACAATTTCTTTTTTAGCAGCTACAGGTGAAACTAAAGAGCTCTCTAATGTGTTGTACGTGCCTCAAATCAAGAAGAATTTGTTGTCCATTGTTGCAATCACTGATCGTGATCTTGAAGTCCGTTTTAAAAAAAATGGAGCAAAAATCTTGGATTCTAAAGGCAACAGAGTGGGAAAGGGCATAAGGTGCAACAACCTCTATGAACTGTCACTATAGAAAAAGGTACAACTCAATTATGGCATGACAAGTTTGGTCACTTAAGTATTGTTGTGCTAAAAAAGATGCAAAAATTTGGAATGAAGACACACATGCCTCAAATCTTAGATATGAATAAAGTTTGTGAAGCTTGCATGATGGGCAAGCAACAAAGAACGACATTTCCACAAGAGAGTAGTAATCGAGCTCAGTCTCCTCTAGAGTTGGTACACACAGATCTCTGTGGAAAAATGTTTACATGCACTTTGGGTGGATCTTTCTACTTTTTGTTGTTCGATGACTTTAGTAGAAAGATGTAAGTTTATTTCATTCATGAAAAGTCTGAAGCTTTTGGAAAGCTTAAAATGTGGCAAAAACTTGTAGAAAATGAAACAAGAAAGAAGATGAAGAAGCTTCGCACAAATCGAGGAGGAGAATTCATCTCCAATGAATTCAACAACTACTGCAATGAGCATGGTATAAAACGACACCTTACTATAGCTTACACACCACAACAATATGGAGTTGTGGAGCGTCGCAAATCAGACGGTGGTAGAAATGGCAAGGTGTATCCTCAAAGCTGTTAAGTATGGAGCCTGATTTACCCTTGTAATTTTCTGTGGTAAAAGTGCACATTTGTAAGGCCCCCATTATGAGGAGAAGCCATCGTGCGTGAAGGAAAATCACTCACCGGAAACCAAAATTTTCATGGACAAGAATCAGGGGCAACTTTAGGGGCCCTCGAGACTTTTTTTTTACTCGTCGGAATATTCCTTTTTGTCGGAATATTATGGCCGGACGACGGCCGGAAAGTGGTCGGAAAACAACCGGTCAGTTGGCCGGTGGCCGGTGGTCGGAAGTCAATGGCCAGTGGCCGGTGGCCGAATTCAAAAGCGGACTTGTCTTCTCAAGTCAATGGCCGGTGGCTGGTGACCGAATTCAAAAGGCAACCCTTTTGACCTATAAAAGGAGGCCATTTCTACACACATTTCATAGTGTGAAGTTGATGCAACAAGGTGAGTGTGAGGTGGTGAGAGTGAAACAAGGCGGGAGCTCTATTAAGGGTTTAATCCTTTTGTAAACTACTTTTTATTTTGAAGTGCTAAAGCCATTGAGTGGCTACTTTCCCGTGGACGTAGCCCACATTGGGTGAACCACGTATATCGTGTGTACTCTCTCTCTCTCTCTCTCTCTCTCTCTAATCTCTTGTGTGTGAAATCTATCTCTCTCCATTAAGTAATCTACTCAAAAATCTATTTAGCTACGTCTTATTTCCTAACAACTGGTATCAGAGCAAGGTTTGCTCGTAGCTAAATTATCTCAAGGAAAGGATTCCTTGAATTGAGTGGGAGTTATGGCGGAGGAAGGGAAGCTCAAGATTGAGAAGTTCAACGGCAAAAACTACCAACATTGGAAGATGCAGATTGAAAACTATCTCTACCAGAAGGACCTCTGTTTGCCACTAAGCGGTCTTGCGAAGAAGCCCGCAACAATGGCAGATGAAGCATGGATTTTCCTTGATCAAAAGGCACTGGGAACAATCCGGTTAAGCTTGGCGTCAATGGTGGCCTTCAATGTTTCGGAGATGAAGACCACGGAGGACTTGATGAAGTCACTTGATGACTTCTACGAGAAACCATCGGCATCCAATAAGATATTTCTTATGAAGCGCTTGTTCAATCTAAAGATGGCAGAGAATGGTTCAGTTGCAGAACACCTAAATGACTTTAACACAAACATAAGTCAACTTCGATCGGTGAAAATCAATTTTGATGATGAAGTGCGAGCTCTCCTTATACTATCATCTCTACCGGATAGTTGGGACAGCCTTGTGATGGCTGTAAGTAATTCTATTTCTGGCAAAAATACTCTTAAGTTTGATGATGTTGTGGGTGTTCTCCTAAGCGAGGAAATACGAAGGAGAAGCAAAGGAGAATCATCAAGTGCTGCACTGTCAGTGGAAACAATAGGAAGGCCTAAGGAGAGGTTCAAAAACCAAAAGGGTCGTGATCGCTCAAGGCGGAGCAAGTCACGCACAAAGTCAGTTCTTGAATGTTGGAACTACGGCAAGAAGGGCCACGTCAAGAAGGATTGCTGGTCCAAGAAGAAGAAGGAGACAGAGTCTCAAGACAACAAGCCAACATCGGAGGCCAATGTGGCAGGTAAAGTAGAGCAAGATTCTCTAATTCTCTCATTAGACAATGTGTCTAACTCCTGGATAGTAGATTCCGGGGCTTCATTCCATGCGACACCACACAAGCAACATTTCCAAGACTACATCAAAGGTAATTTTGGGTATGTATACTTGGGAGATGATGAAGCTTGTGAGATTGTCGGCAAAGGTACAGTTTCTGTCAAAACTACTAACGGAAATGAATGGAAGCTTAAAGATGTTAGACATGTTCCTTCTCTTCGCAAAAATTTAATCTCTACAGGACAACTGGACGATGAAGGTCACAACATTGCATTCGGAAACAAACGGTGGAAGATCTCAAAGGGATATTTGGTGGTTGCCAAGGGAGAAAAGGTCGGTACACTTGTGTACTGTTAGCACGCAACCTTCAACTTGTGCAGCAACTACAAAAGTTGACAGTGCAGTGTGGCACTACCGGCTTGGGCATATGAGTGCCAAAGGAATGCAAATCCTTCAAACAAAGAAGCTTCTACCAGGTTTGAAAGAAGTGGATTTAGAGTTCCGTGAAGATTGTGTTTATGGTAAACAAAAGAGGGTAAAATTTCAAAAATCAGGAAATGAAAGAAAAAATAAAAAACTTGAGTTGGTTCATTCTGATGTTTGGAGTCCTGCAAGTACACCATCACTTGGTGGCTCATTGTACTATGTCACATTCATAGACGATGCGACTAGAAAAACATGGGTTTATGTCATGAAGAATAAATCCGATGTATTTTCCATATTTCAAAGGTGGAAAACCTTTGTGGAGAATGAAACAGGTACCAAGGTTAAATGCCTCATATCCGACAATGGAGGTGAATATTGCAGCCAAGCTTTTGTGCTAGCAATGGCATTCGGAGGCAAAGGACAACCCCAAGGACACCTCAACAAAATGGTATTTCGGAAAGGATGAACATGACAATCATGGAGCGAGCACGAAGCATGCGGCTACATGCAGGCCTACCGCTTGAGCTTTGGGCGGAAGCTGTAAGTACGTCTGTGTACTTAATCAATCGGTCACCCTCAACGGCATTGGATGGGGGAGTTCCAGAAGAGGCATGGACATGTAAACCGGTGAATTATGTATTTCTCAAAGTGTTTGGGTGTGAGGCTTTTATGCACATAGATAGAAGCCTAAGATCAAAGCTAGATGCAAAGTCTAAAAAGTGTTTCTTCATTGGCTATGGAGAAGGTGACTTTGGGTATCGTCTATGGAATCCTGATGATGGTAAAATCTTAAGGAGTAGGGATGTAATTTTTAACGAAAAAAATATGTACAAAGATTACTTGGAAAGAAATCAAACAAAAGAAACAGGTGATGAGTACATGGAGCTTGAGGACGGGGAAGACTCAAGGACTGCAAACGGTGACAATGTGAAACAATGTCAACCAAATGAGGAGCCTCAACCTATTCCCCGAAGATCTACAAGAGCAAGTAGACCTCCAAAAAGGTTTGTTCCTTCCTTCAACCATCTCTTAATGTCAGATTCTGGAGAGCCGGAATCATACGAAGAAGCTATGCAACATGAATCCAAAGAAGAATGGACGAAGAGCATGCAAGTGGAGATGGACTCACTGCATCGCAACCAAACATGGGAATTGGTTGAGTTGCCTAAAGGTAAGCGGGCACTTCAAAACAAATGGGTGTACAAGGTGAAGGAAGAAGAAGGTGGGAAGAAAAGGTACAAGTCTAGGCTTGTGGTAAAAGGGTTTTCTCAACAGAAAGGTATTGACTTCAATGAAATATTTTCTCATGTTGTAAAAATGAACTAAATTAGGCTTGTCTTAAGCCTTGTGGCTGCTCATGATCTAAATCTCGAGCAAATGGATGTAAATACGGCATTCCCTCACGGTGACTTAGAGGAGGAAATCTACATGCTTCAACCAAAGGGGTATGAAGTACAAGGTAAGGAGAAAATGGTTTGCAGATTAAAGAAGAGCTTGTATGGTTTAAAGCAAGCATCAAGACAATGGTACTTGAAGTTTGATCGATGGATGTTGGATCATGGATTCACAAGATGCAACTCGGATCACTGCGTCTACACGAAGAATTTGGGAGATGGGAAATTTATCATCCTAATGTTGTATGTTGATGACATGTTGATTGCAAGTGCTAACATGCAGGACATCAAAGACCTATTAGAGGAACTGTCTAAATCTTTTTCAATGAAAGATTTAGGTGCTGCAAAGAGGATACTTGGTATGAAAATATCAAGGGACAGGACGAAGAAGACAATAAAGCTATCTCAAGAAGATTACATCAAGAAGGTACTAGAAAGGTTTGCAATGCAAAATGCAAAACCAATTTCTACACCTTTGGCTGGTCACTTTAAACTAACAAAGGATATGTGTCCAAAGACACAAGAGGAGATAGCCTATATGTCTAAAGTTCCATATGCTGCAGTGGTAGGTTCTCTAATGTATGCCATGGTCTGGACAAGGCCAGACATTGCACATGCAGTGGGAGTTGTGAGTAGGTTCATGGACAACCCAGGTAAAGAGCATTGACAAGCTGTGAAGTGGATACTTAGGTATCTAAAAGGGACAACAACAAATGATTTGTATTTTGGAGGAACTGATATTTTTCTAGAAGGGTATGCTGATGCAGATATGGCAGGTGACAAAGATACTCGAAGGAGCACTAGTAGCTATGTGTTCACAGTTGGAGGCACATCAGTAAGTTGGGCTTCAAAGCTGCAGAAAGTGGTTTCACTTTCTACCATGGAAGCAGAGTATGTAGCAATGACGGAGGCAAGCAAAGAAATTCTGTGGCTTCACAGATTCTTAGAAGAGCTTGGATTCAAACAAGGCAATTGTGTCTTGTATAGTGATAGCCAAAGCGCTATCCATCTTGCGAAGAACTCAGCCTTTCATTCAAGGACAAAGCACATTGAGGTGAGATATTACTTCATACGCACTCTTTTGGAAGAGGGACAGCTAAAGCTAGGAAAGGTGCATACAAGTGAAAATCCTGCAGACATGTTTACAAAGGTGATCAACAAGGAGAAGTTGAGCTTTTGCTCATCTTCAATTGGCATTCAAGGATAAGAAGCCAGAATGGAAAACAGTCACAGGTTTGGTTTGGAGATCAGTCTCCAAGTGGGAGATTGTTAAGTATGGAGCCTGATTTATCCTTGTAATTTTCTGTGGTAAAAGCGCACATTTGTAAGGCCCCCATTATGAGGAGAAGCCATCGTGCGTGAAGGAAATCACTCACCGGAAACCAAAATTTTCACGGACAAGAATCATGGGCAACTTTAGGGGCCCCTGAGACTTTTTTTCCCTCGCCGGAATATTCCTTTTCGCCGAAATATTATGGTCGGACGGCGGTCGGAAAACAACTGGTTGGTTGGCCAGTGGCCGGTAGTCAACGACCGGTGGCCGGTGGTCAGAAGTCAATGGCCGGTGGCCGAATTCAAAAGCGGACTTGTCTTCTCAAGCGCGGCCACACATGGGCGGATTGGAGGGTCCGATTTGGACTTATTCGCACAAGGGCGGCTACAGATGACTGCCTCTCATAAGAGAGGGCAGCCCTTTTGGCCTATAAAAGGAGGCCATTTCTACACACATTTCATAGTGTGAAGTTGATGCAACAAGGTGAGTGTGAGGTGGTGAGAGTGAAGCAAGGCGGGAGCTCTATTAAGGGTTTAATCCCTTTGTAAACTACTTCTTCTTTTGAAATGCTAAAGCCATTGAGTGGCTGCTTTCCCGTGCACGTAGCCCACATTGGGTGAACCACGTATATCGTGTGCTCTCTCTCTCTCTCTCTCTCTACTCTATAATCTTTTGTGTGTGAAATCTATCTCTCTCTATTAAGTAATCTACTCAAAAATCTATTTAGCTACGTCTTATTTTCTAACAAAAGCCAAGGGTATGCCAGATTCCTTTTGGGCCGAAGCAGTAAGTACAGCAATGTACATGTAAGATGCAGTGGAAGTGAATGTTGAACTTTGCTCAAGATGAGTGCTTTGAACTGTTCTCAAGGTTCCTTTTACTAGGGAAGGGAGAGCCTTCCGTTCTTTGATGAGAGAGTGCAAGTGATCACAAACCAAGTGGATGAACACTATGAATGAAGGTGCTGAGACTGACAGATAGAGAGAGAATAATACGACACTAGGAAGTTGTCAAACCCTCCTCCAAGGGCCCCACTCTCAATGGCGAGAGAGGTCTATGCTATTGATTGCACAATCTGATACAAGGGGCTGATGCAATGAGTCTAAGTGCTGCTATGCCGAGGTCGACCGTGCGGACGATGATGATGACGTTAAGGTTGAAAACTGAATGCTGTGAGTTGGTTATTGTTGCACCAAGTTGGGGCTGATTTGTGTGCTTAGTGCCTTACTGAAAACGTTGCCTTAGGTTGAGGAAAAACGTTGAAGAAGGTTGTTGAATCTGCTGCAATCTGGTTGAAAAACGCCGGTCTTCATTGGCTGAAAAACGGTGCTTCTGCTACCTCTAAAAACACTGGATTGGCTGGTTTTGCAAGCGCTGATGTGAGGGCTAAAAACGCTGAAGTTTATGGGTTGAAAATGTTGAACTTAGGGTTTGAAAAATGTTGCTTTAGGGGGCTGCAAGAGCGTTGTCCATGGCGGCTAAAAACGTTAAAAAGCAGTGCTCCAAACGCTGGCTCTTGCTTGTTAGAAACGCCAGGTCTTCAATGGTTCTTGCTTGAGAGAGAGGGAGGGAGAAGCCTGCTGCAATTGGTGTCTATGCTCTCCTTGCTCTTCTACCAAAAATACTAGTGCTAGGGTTTGCTTATATATTGTCTTATGCAAATTGCCCTAGCCAGTTTTCCAACAAAAGTCACTTAAAATAATAAGTGAAAAATGTCAAAAATAGGAAAATAGGTTATGTACATTGGAAAATGCTCCTGATGGTAATGTTGATGATCATGCGATGTGCAACCAGAGGATATGCAGATATCTACTCTAAGTGCCTGGGCATGCGCAGTCTACGAACAAACTCCCAAAAGTGTCAGAACACTTCCTAAGCTAGACTAATTGGATTGACTGAACCCTTGTCATGAAGTAGCTTGTCCACGTACACAGAGTCAGATGTGTCACGTGACATCCCCTCCTTTTTAAAGTGAGGTACTGGTACCCAGTTGCATGGCTTCCTTGTAGTATGCCAGCAACTCTGGGAAATCTCTGAAAAACTCTTCGTCTACCCACACTGCCATTAGGAAAAATATGAACCCTCTAGGGGCCCTTTGGGATTAAGGTTAATTAGAGGCCAGCCAATGAGAAGAGGGTGGTGGACACACTCTATGCCCTCAAAAATGTAGGGGGACAAAGTAGTCTTACACTTTTTAAATGGGCTTTTACCTAGTGAGAAGGGGGGGGGGGGGGGGGGTGGGCCATATGGAACCTCCAACTTCCCTCCTTTTTGATCCGGTTTTGAAAAAATCCCAAAAATTTGAAATTTTTCAAAAATTTCAAAACTCAAATTTCATCTTCTGAAAACCCTCCTAAAACTATTTTATGGTCAAAAAAGCATTTTTTGATCTCAAAAAGTTAAAACGTGCATCCAAAAACCCTAAAATTCAAAATTTTTAAAAAACTTTTAAAAAATCTTTTTTTGCTATCCAGAGCTCCCCCAAAATTAGTTATTAGGCAAAAAGGGATTTTCTCTCTCTAGAACCCCTTTTCCAACCCCTCCTTGGTTGCAACCATCACACTCATCCTCTACTCCAACACGCTCTCTCTTTACACCATCTCCATTGCTGCAGCAAGGAAGCTCCTCTCTCCTCCCCTACCACCTTCCATTGCCACACCAAGCAAGGCTTATCCACCTTCTCCTCCCAGTGCCACACCAAGCAAGGGTTGTCCACCTTCTCCTCCCATTGCCACAAGGGTTGACCATTTTCTCATATCACTTTATCACACCTACATTGTAGCAACAAGCAAGGTTCTTCTCCTCCTCCTAGTTTGCTTTGCTCAACCATGGCCAACTCTACTTCGCAAAGGCGACCAAAGGATGAGGTCACATCACTTGCATGCCACAACACTAGAGGTGTAGATGATGAGTGGGTGCCACAAGAGTTCACCAAAGGTGCTTGGGTATACATGCAACCATCTGATGTTGGCCCTCATCGTGTGCGGAATCGTGCAAACTTGGATCTTCATTGGAAAGGAAAGCTCCTTAGCTTCAAGAACCGCAAAGACAAGGGGACCATAGCCATTGTGCAACATGTTTTCTCAATGTCAACCATGCACTTGCAACAACCACCTCGATTTCCAACACATTGTAAGTACATGTTTTGAGAATACAAAGCTAGGTGTGAAATCACAGTGTAATGTTATTATGGATTCATACTTAACATTTGTCATGCATTTATAGTCATATTTCCATCCACGTTGGTGGAGGAGCAGCCACTACATAGTCTCTCCGGCACATTCAATGCTATACATGCGGATATTGGAGCAATAATGTTCCCGCATCTTTGCCCAACCAAACTGGTTCAAAGAAGGATTTTCTTCTATTCTCAATCCTATATTGTCCCTACTTCTACACAAGCATTTGGAACGCTTGAACCCATCAAAGTAACTTCCTTATTAAGTATGGAGTGGCCGGTCCCAGATTTGTGGTCGGTAGCATCTTTCAAGCAAAAGATGATAATGGATGTCCAAAACTCTTTGAAATACTCTAAAGCTTCTAGGTCTGTGGGCTTGAGCTGGTGTTTGCCTATTCATTGTTTTGTGCACATTTTTAAAGAGTTTGGATTTGTGGAGACTACCACAATGCTTGTATGTAAAGATGCGCATTACGAGGAATTAGGAAGGCTTTTAGAAGAGGACTGGGGTTTTGTGGAGGGCATGCACAATGGGGACCGGTACCGTTGTAAGGTTGGAGCTTCAGGTATTGGAATGCGCTATTTGAAATCCCGCACCTCCTTGTACATACGATTTCACTATGATCGTTGGATGTGCAAGCTTGGAGTGTGGACTCCCTTACAGAGTGTAGACGGCGCTATTGCAAGCTTTGACATTGCAGTGAAGATGCGCAACGATGCTTTGGAGGCAGTCCAAGTGAACAAGCATTGGACTCTCAGTAATGTTCGAGAACATTTGGTTATTATGGGTTTTGAGGCACTTCAACAAGCACAATTTCGTTTACAAGGTCACAAGGTGAGAATCCTTCCACCACATTTTCAATACATCATGGTTTGTCGATCATTAGATGCTTATTGTTATGAATGTCCGCAGATTGGGAAGAGAATGGAAGACAAATTGAAGGTCGAGGAGGACTGGGGGATAGATGGAACTATGCTATCGATCTTATAACTTTGTAACTCTTGCAATTTTCATATTGATCCCCGCTGTAATCAACATGATTTGCTTCGGCAAATCATGCCTTTGAATATAATTTTTTGCATTGGGATGAGAAATCATTTTTTGGTGAAAGTGCCATTTTTTTTTTTAATGTCTTAAAAAAAGGGTACATTATAAAAGGGGGGCCACCTAACTCATTCACTATTTTCACTTTTGCAACTCCTGAGCTCCTCCACTCTCTATCCACACCCCAGGCTAAACATGGATGCTGCCACAGCCTCTGCATCTGTACCCACATCCACCCCTTTGTCACGCTTCATCCTCTTCCTCGAGGACACCAAATACAAAGGGAAGTTGGACCTCCACACCTTTTTTACTCGTCTCCCTGACCTTGACGCCACAATTGCCCTTCACATGGATGCATTTGAGGAGATTTCTGCGTTCATGGAGGAGCACATCATAAAATATTCTGTATCTATCCCCCCACATGCAGGGATCTGGGTGCCTTGCGATCTTTTGCGCTATATACACAAAGGTGATCGTCCATTCGCCAAGCGGTTGCAACGATTCCAAGAAATTGCAACCAATGCAGGCCATTACTTGGACAAGCAAGCCCCTGGGGTGTCAGCGCTCAAGAAGCGCAAGTTGGGGGTGGAGTACCTTTCTCGGCTTGCAACATTTATCTTCTTGGTGAGCGAGGAACCTGGTTTGGAGGAGCTCCGCTTACCACACCTTCAAGTTGGGTCCTTTATCAAGGACACCAAGGAGCAGCAGGTTATCCCCATGAACCCTGCAGCGGAAGGAAAAGCACACCAGCTGGAGTACCCTAGGGGTCTTGAGGAAGTGGTTGAGAAATCCATAGTTGCGGCTGGCCCTAGTGACACTCCAGTGCCACTACCACTGACGGATGTGGCTATCCCAGAGGTAGAAATTAGCCGCTTCTCCTCAGTGTTAGTGGATAGAGAGGAGTTTGTGTTCCTACATGATTTGGAAAAAGCATTTGGCCTGTGCATGGATGAATGCTTGAGCGTGCTATGCAACAGCAACAAATGTCCCTTAGACAATACGCCAGATGCCCTAGAAAGCAAGCTCTTGCAAGATGGGGACTCTGTTGCTGACACTATTGCAGTTGTATGTGCGGAGGTCCTGGCAGCAGAGCAGTTGCACGTGGCTGATGAAGATTTCCAAGCCACGCAAGCCAAGGTTGAGGCTGCTAGGATGCCTATGCCATTATGCAACCTCCCATCTGATGATCCAAAGCTTGTATCTGTGGTGCATGGGACCATTGACTTGGATGCAAAGGGCAACAGGGAGGAGGATGACAAGGAGCAGAAGGTAAACTGTACCTAATTTTCATGTTACTATTTTATCCTTCGTTGTCTTTTTTCTCAACCTTCATCGGTTTATGACAGGATGTTGTGGAGGTTGATGATTTTGCTGCAACGACGGGTGGCAAGCGGACGGGCTTTGGACCTCAAGCTTCCCTTGCGCATTACCTCGGACAACTCCCCCCTGGCGATGTGGCCATTATCCATAATGAATTTACTCCCCAAGCCCATTTTATGACTTGGTCGTTAAAAGCTTTGAGCAAGTTTTTGTGTTTGAGTACCATTGCTCAAACTGCGCATCAAGTGTTCCTAGTGCGTAGATCCATTGTATGCACAGCGTTTGGCACTGGCTTTCGTGGTAAAGTGCTTGCCCAGATAGGGATACATGCTTCCATTGGCTCAACTGACCCAAATGCCAAAGCGCAGTCCCTCTTGACTGGGGAGTTGCCTTACGCGCAAAATAGGCGCCAGGAAATGGTCAAAAAAATTCTGAACTCCTCAGATACATGATGTAAAATCACCGTGCTAGAAGGAATAAAAAATATTTGAAATTGTCTCTCTATATTGCAAATTCTTTTCAATCTGATTTGTCAATCTTGAAAATTGTTTCAATTGGTGATATGAATTGTTTTTTGACTTTGTTATTTCAAGGTATGTAATTGCAGTTAAATTGAGTATAATTGTGATTTTTAAGTACCCTAGGGGGTTAGATTAGCCTATAAGCTGCAAAAAATGCCTAGCCACAAGGACGCGCAAATGGCCCATCCATCAGTTTTGGATGGGCCATTTGCGCGCCCTTGTGGCCAGGCATTTTTTTGCCCCTTATAGGCCAATCTACCCCCTAGGGTACTTAAAAAGCACAAATTTATTGCAATGGATTGGTTTTGCAGCATTCATTTAATGCAACCTTTTTATGGCAATTCCAGTATATGTTCACACTCAAGGACACTAGAAAAGCTCAAATCAATTATGAAATGAAGTTTCCAGCAAACTATCACTTACTTTAGTTCTACCTACTACACCCTTGCACCAAAAAGTCAAATTACATTGGACACTTGGTTTCCCAATATGTTATTTGTTTTGATATCCTATAAGGAATTCAAAGCTTGAAATGAACAAAAAAAAGGTGTCCATAAGGATCCATATAAAATATTGATGCAAAACCAATCCATTGCAATAAATTTGTGCTTTTTAAGTACCCTAGGGGGTAGATTGGCCTATAAGGGGCAAAAAAAGGCCTGGCCACAAGGGCGCGCAAATGGCCCATCCATCAGTTTTGGATGGGCCATTTGCGCGCCCTTGTGGCCAGGCATTTTTTTGCCCCTTATAGGCCAATCTACCCCCTAGGGTACTTAAAAAGCACAAATTTATTGCAATGGATTGGTTTTGCATCATTCATTTAAATGCAACCTTTTTATGGCAATTCCAGTATATGTTCACAGTCAAGGACACTTGAAAAGCTCAAATCAATTATGAAATGAAGTTTCCAGCAAACTATCACTTGCTTTAGCTCTACCTACTACACCCTTGCACCAAAAAGTCAAATTACATTGGACACTTGGTTTCCCAATATGTTATTTGTTTTGATATCCTATAAGGAATTCAAAGCTTGAAATGACCAAAAAAAAGGTGTCCATAAGGATCCATATAAAATATTGATGCAAAACCAATCCATTGCAATAAATTTGTGCTTTTTAAGTACCCTAGGGGGCAGATTGGCCTATAAGGGCCAAAAAAAGGCCTGGCCACAAGGGCGCGCAAATGGCCCATCCATCAGTTTTGGATGGGCCATTTGCGCGCCCTTGTGGCCAGGCCTTTTTCTGCCCCTTGTAGGCTTATCTACCCCTAAGGTTACTTAAAATGCACAAATTTACTGAAATTGACTACAATTACATACAGAACTTGAAATTACAAAGATAATAGACAGAGTAGACACAACTGTTGATCATATTGTCATTGGAAAGTCAAATCATTACAAAGATAAGGGTGTGCAATACAAAAAGAGGGGTAACTTCGGCTAATGCTCGAAGTCTCGTCGCAATCGTCGTGCAAGCTGCATATCTTTTGGCTGTATTGTCACTCGCTTTGCATGAATGGCACATAGGTTGGTATCTTCCAACACTGAAATGATGTGGGCCTCTGCAGCTTCTTGAATAGCCTCTAGCGCTATTGCTTGCATTCTATACTTATTTCCATAGCTTTGAAGCACTTCCTTCACAGTGCGAGCAAAGGGGGCGCGTCGAATCAAGAGCTCCGTCGTCTTCTGGTAGTGGCGGATTTCTGCAAATGCCCTTGCTATTTTTCGGCGCCGCTGCGGTTGTCTTGGGGGCACTTGCACATTTGCTGGCGGGCGGTGTGAAGGCTTCTTGAAAAACTTAGACTTGCGTCTGTTTACATGCTTAGGGGCTGGTTCTGCAGCCTGTTCTGATTCTTCCTCTTCCCTTGGTTGCCGATCTTGTCGTGTGGGGAGAGCTCCCTTGCCTTGAGGCAATGTTTTCCCCCCAACGGCCACCCGGTGTGTGCGCGGTATGTTTTCTCGCAGCCATGGTGGCTCACTCTCTGATTCGGTGTCTGTATTGACCACCCGAGTCCTGGATGGTCCTGCTTGTGATTGGGGGCGCGACGGCTGCTCCCTATCGAACTCTGATGTTTGTTGGCCCTCTGCTTCTCTCCAGTGCTGGGCACGTTGCTTCATTCTCTTTCTAGGTGTTATATCTTGAGGAGGTGGAGATTCAACAGTCCTTGATGACTCTCGTGCCCTACCACCATGCCCACTACCAGAAGAGTTCCTGGAACGGCCAGGTGTTCGTGGCCGTTTTCTTGTGCCTTTAAGCCATGACGGCTTCTCACATCCTTGGAGGGTGTTTTTGTTGGCAGGCGGATGCTCTTTCGCGGTTTGTTTGGTGCGCGCCATTTTGTTGGTAAGAGCTCACCTGTTCTTAAGAAATGAGTGATTTAAGAGAGCATGCAATATTTATAAGGGCCCATTTAAAAAGGGCCCTGTTCACACTAATTTTTTTAAAAGAAGTATTATTTTTTAAATAAACATGTCGCTAAGAGTTGGACCCTGCGTTCACGTTTAGTGACTCGCGCAGTATCCACTTTGATCCTTGTCACACTCTGCATCGCCGCCATGCAGCATGCTTGGTGGGACCTTGCGACATTTTCCACTTGTTGCTATGCTCTTGACGACTCCATTTGCGCACTTCAATAGCAATCTTGGATTGTCGCGCACGCTCCATTGTGAGCTTACGAGCAAATGTTGTGCGAAAAAACCAGTTGAACATCTCCTCCAAATAATTGGATTGCACCATTCCACCACCATGTCGAGTATTTTTGAAGTACACTCCCCTTGCTCGATAATGGGACTTCTCCATGCCTTGAGTGCTAAAAATTTCAAGCGATCCATACTTGTGCATAAAAAATGCACCATGCGCAAACAAGATATGCTGTTCACATGAGCAAACGATCCACATTAGTAAATAAAAACAATCCCTTGTAATGAATACACCATGAATGACTTACCATGTAATGTGTGATGTTATTTTCACCCCAAGAAAGGGTGAAGACCTTGGTAAAATCCACCAAAGCTTCTTGAAATGATTGCCGTTGTTCTTCTGTTGTGCTGTTAAGGCTCATAAGCTTGACCATTTTATCAAAATGGGCCCAAACTTGCTTGCGCTTGTTTGCAAGCTCGCCATTTGAATCATTGTCAGTAGTAGCTTTGCATAACTCCTTCCAAAGCTCCCAAAGGTTACCTGCCTGCTGGTTGGAGCTGATTTGAGCATCATATCGACTTGGCTTTCCTTGGGAAACTTTCTTCAAAAAGTGTCTAGCTTTTTGTCCACTCATTGACACTTGTTGAGCAATTTCATGGGCCTCCCCTGTGTTCTTTCCAGCAACTATAGACACATTTCCACCATGACAGCCAATGGAATTCAAGAGTACCTCCACTCTTTCGATCGCTTCGTGGGACTTTTCCAACGGTTTCATTGTGAAAGCATAGTCAATGTGGAGCTTCAATAGCCTATCAAAAATATGCATGAATGCGTGTAATGTACAAAAATGTACATTCGATAGAGGAAATCGAAAGATTGGATTCCAAGTGTGGTCCTTTTGATCACGGTCTGGGGCATTGAGCATGGGACATCTTAGAATAGACGCTTCCCATTCTCTACCTTCATCTCCGACATCATGACAATCTAACCCTTGTTCTCCATGCCCTTGCCATGGAAGCATGTAACTGGCCTTTGCAGTGCTCTTATGTGATTTTTGTCCATTAGGTTTGTACCCTCGAGTGCAAAATGGACAAGGCATGAGAGAAGAAGCCCTTTGTTTGCAGCCAAGCAAACACTTTATGGTCTTCAAATCCCCACCTAAGTGCCACTCCACATCATAACTACCAAAGCCCTCAATCTCCAACTTCTGACCTGCAATTTGGGAGTGTATTACTTCTGTGATCCATGGAGTTCTCTCAAAAATCCACGAAAGTACTCCATTGGTCTCTTTGGGCACCTCAATAGCACCCAACCACCAAATGTCTTTCTCTGATTGCACGCTAAAAGATAGGGTGGGATATGGCTCGACTGAATCCCTTCGCTTGGTTTGCAGAAGGGCCTCGTTCATTAGAGTGACACTTAGCCTCTCTAACCTTCGGCCTTTCACTATTTGACACTCATCGAGTTTCAGCACAAAAGCGACTTTTGTGCCAAGCACTACAAAATAAATAGTGCTAAGACCTTAAACTTCAGCTTCTATGAAAAGAATAATACCAAAGAAAAAAGTAAAGTGTGTCACCTTCTTCAGGTAACTCGTAAAATCTAAGCATGGCTTCTTGAAGCCTTCTAAGATCCACGAAAATATTGTTCCACATTGTGTAAGGAAAGCCCTTATTCGAAGGTCTTATGGATTGTTTCTTACCTTTTCCCCTTGTCTTTGTTGCGCACGAAGCATAAAGGGAAGTTGGCATTGTGTCCTCAATGTGTAGGTATGTCCCAATGCGGGAGAACACATCTTCGTTTGTGGCCTTCTTTGCGAGCTTGACCTTGTGAGGAACGGGAAATAGGTTTTCCACAATGCCATATTCTTTGAGGGCATCCTTTAGGAGTTGAAAAATAGCCTGATAGGCTTTGGTGCTGATTCCAGCCTCATCACAAGCTTGTTGAATGTCATCATCATTAACCACATTTCTTAATTTACGCATAAGGTCCTTGGTGACTGCATCCTTAATGTGCTTACCTCCAGGTGATTGTAAGATAGAAATAACGTCCTCGGTATTGAGACAACTAGTGAGAAGGTTGACTCGATTATCTTGGCTTGTTCCACCGCATGCCTCCTGGATGAAGTTTCTAGCAACAAATAAACATAAATGTTAGAAAATAGTGTGAAGTAAGAATGCAGCATGCAAGTAAAGACCAAATCACCTTGTGGCTGTAACTCGTCGTTTGCGTGCTCCTCCGAAATGTGCAAGAGTTTCAATGGATGAATACGGGCGTTTGCGTTCCCTTGCACCAAGGGGTGTTTCTTTCAAGTATGTGATGGTGTTGGTAAGCTTCTGGATGTGGGACTCCTTTTCTTGCATTTGTTGTTCAAGACTTTTAACTACCCTCTCTGAAGAGGCAACACTCTCTTGTAATGCCGTCGTCTTGAGGTGAAGAGCTTGACATTCGTGCATCCACATATGCAAAGAAGCACCTACACCCATACACAGCCGCTTGCAATAGCCTAACAAGCCTGCTTCTCCCCTCCCAAGAAATTGAAGAAATGTGGAAAGGCTATTAAACGGTGGATGGAAGCGGATTATAGGATCGTAAGGGTACAAATGGCCATCCACCCAAATGTCAACATTGGTCTCACAAGCGGTGCGACGTTCCTGTGATGACCTTTGATCACCTTCACTAGTGGTCTTCGGTGCAAATGCCGTGGGTAAGCGAATATGTATGCTTTTGGTGTGCGGAGTACGTGGTGGTGGAAGCAAACCATTTGTGATGTCCGTGAGCACCATGGAAGCTGTTGCGTGAGGAAGCAAATGATGAAAAGATAGAGGGGGAAGGGTAGAGAGACCGAGCAGGATGGGAGGAGAGAAGGAGGGAGGGAGGGGAGGGAGAGATTGGGGAGGAGGAGGAAGGTAGGGGCAGAGAGGGAGAGGAGAGGGAGAGGGAGGGAGGAGGGAGGAGGGAGGAGGATGAGAGAACAAAATGTTTATTACTTTTTGGGGGAAAAGATTTTTGAAAAAATGGACTTTCTAAGCTTGTGGGTTAAAAAATGGGTCAAAAAATGATTTTTGGATATGTATATATGTTGGGAGGGAGTTTTAAGTAAAATAAAAATAAAAATGATTTTTTTTTAAAAAAGTCAAATTTTGACTCTTTTTGCCCCACGGAATTGCTGATGTGGACACACCCCTATGCTTCCTTCACTTTAAAAAAGGCTAGAGAGAGAAAGCAACCTTTTAGGCCCACATCCTACATTTGTCTAAAAAAAAGGCTAGAAAAGCCTACTCAAAACTACCTTCTTCAATGCCCTTGCCCCCTAAACCCCACACAACATTAGCCTTAATCCCTAAAAATTAGGATTCCTTACAAGGCCCATGCAAGGTTCATATTTCTCCTAATGGCTTCGTGGGTTCCACGATCTTTGAACTTCAAAAAGTATTGTCTCACTTGCTTCTTCAAACCATGTCAAAACCGATGCAACAATACTTGCTCCGGCTCCATGACTTCAACTTCATCGATGATCTCCGGTTATTTTTCTTTTGAATTGCCCTTTGGAGGCGTTCCTTGAAACACTTTCAACCAAGAAAGATGGAAGATGTTGTGCATTGACCATGATTTGGGCAATTGCAATTTCATTGAAACCTCATTTATCTTTTTAATGATAGGAAATGGACCATACATTCGAAAAGTAAACTTGGGACACTTCTTTTCAATTTACTTAAGACGTTGCTTCATGATTCTTAAATACACCCAATCCCCTTCCTTGACCGAAACATCCTGACGATGCTTATTAGTCTGCCGTGAATAAGATTCCTGAGCCTTGCTTAGCCGAAGCTTCACACTCTCAAAAGTCTCATCCAATGACTGACTTTCAGCATTGGCATCAGGAATTTGACTGACCCAGTGGGTCAAAAGTGACCACCGTGCTTTGGCAATAACTCCAATGAGCATTAAGCATAGACCTGAGCCACTTGAGGGCTTGGTGATCTGTGCGAACTGTGAACTCTCTACCATTAAGAGAGTGAATGACATACAAAGTTCTTTATCATAAACTAAATAGTTCTTTTCTACACTATTGAGCTTCCGGCTAAGGAAAGCTACAGGACGACCATGCTGCTAAAGCATAGCGCCAATGGCGACATTACTCGCATCCGTCCATACTTGAAAGGGGTTATCCCAAGAGGCAAGGATAAGACATGGTGTTTCTATCACGACAACCTTGAGAACTGCGAAAGCCTCAATGACTGCTTCAGGCAAGTCTACGGCTGACGGCGAGTCTTTACCCCTTTCAAACATCAATCATAGGTGCAGCGATGCGTGCAAAATGCTCTATGTGCGAACTATATGCTTGACATAATCCAAGAAAAGAACACACATTTTATGCAGTCTTGGGCAAATTTCAATTATGTACCTATTCCACCTTTGCGGGGTCTAGCTTGACGCCTTCTACAGAAATGATATAACCCAGATAAGTAACTTCAGTGAGAAAAAACTCAGATTTCTTAGCTACAATGTACAATTGACACTCATCCAAACGGGTCAATAACCTTCCCACATTCCTTTCATGTTGCTCCCACGATGCAGAAAAAATGAGAATATCATCCAGAAAGATGAACACACATACACAAACCATATCGCCGAAATGGCCTACCATGAGATGGTTAAATGTACACACGGCACATGTCAATCCAAAAGGCATAACAAGAAACTCCCATTTCCCTCGCTCTGTGCAAAACGCGGCCTTGAAGATGTCGCCTTTGAATACCTGTACCTGATGGTATCCACTCTTGAGATCGACCTTATTGAAAAACCTTTGCCCCTTGGAGCCTATCAAGGATATAATACTCAAGATGACTCTTCTATGTGTGTGTCAAAGACATGAGAAGATTCAGCTTGGTTCATTAAAGTGCTTGTGGTTGCTGTGGGTGCCTTAAGTTCTTTAGTTGGCTATCTTAGGACAAGCCTTCTTAATGTGACCCTTGACGTGACATTGATAACATCTACCTTCCGTAGCAAAAATCACTTGTTCTTCAGCCGTTATGTAACCTCCTACAATTCCTTGTGTGGATTTTTTCATCCGGGGTTAGCTTAGGTTTTGCAAGTGCTTTAACTTTACCCTTAGATTCATTATTAGAGTTCTTTTTTGAGGAATTAGCGGAAGATTGGCTAGACGAGTTACCATTATTACCGTTCTTACCATTCTGCAAATTCTGAGAAGTGTGAGAGGTTCCCTGAGAAGTCTTGTTCTCCTTAGGCTTTTCCGTATTGTGCTTCATCTCCTGTGCGAGAGTAATCACTATTGTCTTGTTGAGATCAATTGGATCAAGTACCTCCACATCAAACTTGATATACTTGTCCAATCTATAAAGGAATGCCTCCTTGCTTTCTGCATCCGCTTTGAAAAATTGAGTGCCGAGCTGCAAAACACGATTAGAGAAAGACATAACTGACATACCATTTTGCTTGAGAGCGCGCCAATCGTCCTTTAATCGTGCGAGGTACTGAGGTGGCATAAACCGCACCTTGATCTTGTCTTGGAAGTCGGCCCAATTGAAGGAAAGGGGCTCGTCTTCGTTGGCTTCCTCTAGGTGCACGGCCAACTGTGCCTCCTACCATGCATGGTACCAATTAATGGCATCGCCGGCAAGGTACATGGCTACCGTGAAAACCTTACTATTGCCTATCTTCTTAGTTGTCGCAAAATAAGCATTAAATTGATGCAACCAAGAATGAATAACAGTAGCATCCATCTTACCATCATCCTTACTGAAAGTCAACTTCTCTGTGTGACTGGGTTGTTGGAGTCCGAATCTCGGCTTGCACCACTTGATGAACAACCAACATCTTTGGCTGGCTCGGACTTTGAGGCGAGAACCTGTGGAACCAATTATTGCATGCGTAGTTCTCTCTGTGCCTCACGGTCGGCCTACAAGGCCGCTCGCCTTTCTTCGGCCGCCTCCTTACTTTGTGCTTTTCTTTCTTTTTGTTCCTCGACCGCTCGTCGCGCTTCACGATCCAATGTTTCCTGTCTGGTTTGGCGTTTATGCTTCATAGCAATGCGATTTGATTCTAGTTGTGCCACAATTCGCTTCTTGTTGTTGTGCCATCATGTCCATCATCGACTTGACCAAAACCTCCATAGGATTTGGTACAAACCGTGGCATAGATGGGGAAGGAGGAGGGTCAAAAAAACCTCCTTGGTGGTGAGATTCTTCTTCGCTACTATGATTGTGAGGACAAGGGTAGGACTAGTCCGGGCCAAGGACCAGGACGGACATGCAGTCAAGGGGGTCCCTATATTTAGAAGGCCAGGGGCCTATATAGGGCATGGCTGGGTGGTGATGAACATGTCAGTTCCCCTATCCTTTCATTGGTATTAGAGCAAGGTGGAGAGGAAGGGGGAAGGTGGAGCCATGGCGGAGGAGAAGGCATGGAGCGAGCAAAATCTCTCTCTCTTTCAAAATCTCTCTCTCGATCGACTTCAGCCGAGGCCTGGCCTTCCTTTCAACAGGGTTTGCTCTCTCCCTCTCTCGGAATCCCTCTCCCTCGTTTTTCAGCAGCAAGCGGTGCCATGCATGGTCTTGCATAAGCATGCAGGCTGTGCTGTTCAAGGTCGGGGACGACGTTGTGGGACTCCTCTCTTGACCGGCGGGGAAGGAACAATCGGGTGTAGGCACGGCCTCTTGAGGCGAAGGGGGGAGAGTGGCTGACCTGCGCAGAACCCGGAGCTATGGAGCTCGACGGGAGCACGAGGAACAACAACAAAGTTCATGTCACTGCAACCGAGCGCGGCGGGCATCACAAGAGCCGCCATCTCCTCCCAAGCCTGTCGCGGCGCTGTTGGCTGCCATAGCCGAGAGTAGAAGTTTTATTTCCCACCTGTACATGTCCTAAGGCTTTGGGCCTTGGACAATAATTTGGACAAGGGTGAATGCCCACCCTGGCACACACCCCGTGCACAGAGTACGCAGTTTTTCCCGCGGTGGTCATCCAAGGTGCGATGTAACCTCATCGACAAGGGACCAGGAAATTCTTCAACCGGCTGTCAATTTTTTGCAGATTCTCCAAAATTGTAGAAATTGTCAAAGTGGATCAAGGTTAACTTACGACGGCTAAGTATCTATTAGTACTTGTTTTGTCGAGAAGATCAAGTCGTCTACGATGTTTCAAGGAGACGATTACATACAACGGCTACAAGATTGTGTTTAGAATCAAGGGGTTTGTCCCATGATCTATGTTGCAGTTTTGCAAGGACGTGGATAGCATGGAGGGCAAATCTACAACATTTCAAAGACGGAGGGCAAGCAAATACTTAATCAAATGTAACTGTGTATAGCCTATAGTAAATACATAATGAAGTCGACGGCTAATGCCACTTTGCAAATCCATCGGCATGATGTCAGGACATCATGACCATGGAATCAACCTCGTGTTCCGAAGCTGTCAATCACATGCAAGGGATGTGCTAGTGGTTAGAATGGACCAAGATTCAACAAGAGCACAAGGATTCATACTAATCCACAGAATTATTCTTGTCCAATCAAGGTAGCCGTGCAGGATGATGCACCGCAGGTTGCTACCAATTGGTACTATTATTCAATTGCATTCGAGAAATATTTTTGGCCAAGTATCCAATCTATCTTTCTGCCTTATGCTGTTACGAACCTACTTGTAGGGTTCAATTTGGCACATGTTGTCACATGGGATACAACATGGTCTACGAACTCAAGGAGTTTGGTTTAGCCAATGTGGAGCAATGAATGAGGGTCCCTCTCACTCTTGTCGTAAAGTGTTTAGAGCTACTTCCACACACAAGTACATCTTGTACTTGTAGGATGTTCTTTTTCATACATCCTTAGTTGAGACATATTCCACATGTGACGAATATGAGTCTCTGGGATTGACACTGGCGCCCCCTATTTCAAATATGTGTCACGACAAAGTCCCTAAGTGCTTGTCACATCTGTTTTCTAGACCATTTTTAGCACAACGTATCAGGAGCAATTTCGTGGCTAGAAATTGTCGGATACTTAGAATGACTTGTTAAGGTACAAGTATTGCTAAACAACATTACAGATGGTTGTTTATACATATAGCAAATGAAAAAGTTTCATTGTTTGTATCTAGAAGTGATCACTATTTCACCTTCTATTATGGTTCAGACATTTAAGCAAAGCTTGCAAAAGATTGCAAATAAAAGTACTTAGTTTCTTTTCAGAACTATTTACATTCCTGTTAATGTGTGCTAGGCGCATCACATTTGCCATAAGTATTGGCAAGAATAACCATGGAAATACAGGTTCGGATCTGTTTTTTGCTAAATGCATGCACACTAGGTGTTATGGGCCCTAGTGTTTAGCAAAGGCTGATTTGGAATGGCATGCATATTCCTCAAGTTGTTGCTTATGAAGCATTTTGCACTTTATGTGCACTATCTTTATGAGATTACCTTTGAGTCTACTAATCACCAATAGAGGTCATGGCTCGGTTTGGGTGTTTGTGGATTTCTTAAGTTAACCACGATGGTTATTTCGCACATTGTTGATTCCTCAACAATGTTATATGCTACTGTGATTTCCCGTTTACCAGTCGTCGGGCGGGGAAGACTATTTGTAAACCGTGGGGGAAACACACCTCAGTACTGTCAGTATCCAAGGGGATTGACAGATTACAAAGTGTAATCTTGGGCTAAAGGATATGCAAAGTGCGTACATTAGCACCAAGCAATCAAATTCATAAGCATTTATTGCTCTTTCTGGAGTTTACGTACTATCAGTTAACGCATGTTGCGATTAGGTAGTCTCTTCATGCATAACTCAGGTTCTCAACCTTGAACACTCGTTAGGGTGGGGTTGTTTACTGATGATGAAGAAGAGGACCAAGTCAAGGACTTAAAATTGGCTGATGAGTTATGTCAGCAAGTTACTTTCATGGAAAGTGACAAGAGGTACTCTTTTGGTACACATTGAGGGCGAGCTTTTTGAAATGGGGCCTCTAAACCCAAACCAATGGGCCTACCCTCACAAAATGTTCGTAAAGAGGAACGCACACTACTTGGGGCACCACCTTCTTTTGGGAGTGGAGAAGGAAACCAATCAAAATAACACTTGCACTCACCCACTCAAGCAACACACTTTGAAAACCCCCTTACTCTATATACACTTTGGACACTTGAACACCATCAACGATTATGCAACCCAATGCCGTGCATCAAAATGAAATATGCAATTTGTGGAATAGCATTCACCTTCTCCCCATAAGAATACTCATAATACATCCAAACTCTTCCTCTCTCAAGCACTCATCAAAAAAATCATGCGCACAAGACTTGCCTCTCAAACACACAAGAGAATCACTTACATCAAACTAACACACTTTGCATAGAGAGCTCATCTCCATCTATGCAATGCCGTGACACAAATAAAATCACCATGAGAGGTAGCCACATGCATATGTAATGAAGCAAAAGAGAGTTGGAGTGAGAAATTTCTTTAGACCAATTGAATAAGTGTGGAGAAACAAACCAATGGTAAATTGAGAATAGAACACTTACTTGATTTCTCGCACACCTTTTAAGGGGAGGGCAGACGTTGGCTAACCATCACGAATTGCGACACTTGAAAGTTTTGAAGATGATTTCATGATCATTAAAATAACCATGAGAGAGATCATGATGTATTTACAAGTTATTGAGGTGCTACAAATGATTTATTGGGTTGATGGAGTAAGAGATTGTAGAATGGAAAGAGTGGAGAATAGAGTTGCACTTGCTCCAAAGAGGAGGGTTAGGAGGGAGGATGTGAAAGAGGGAGAGTTGGGGTTTTCTCTACTATTGATCAAGAAACAACATGAAGTTGAAAATATAGGTGTGTGTCCTTGAGTCTCTCCAAGGGGGGCTATTTATAGTTGTGTAGGAGTGGGATTATGCTACACTTAATTAGGGTGAGTGATTAGCCCTAATTAAGTGTCCTTTGATCACTCATTGAATATTGGACATAAAAGGGACTATTTATTCACCAAAAATATCATTTTAGACCGTGAAGGCTCCATAGGGGTGCATAATGTAGGTGGGCCCCACCATGAGGCCCTACGGGTGGCTCCTGCGAGGTATCTCAACTTGTCTGTCTTGGCATTTAGAAAGCATCTTTAGGCTGGTCCCATCACATGCAAGTGACCTTGAACACTCATTGCTCTTCTAGAAGATGAGTAGGGGAAAAATAAGATCTCACCCTCTTGATTTACTTGATTTACAGTTCCCTTTTGCTGCGAATCTGTGAATCTGTAAATTTGGACTATTCTTCACGCCCATGCACCAAGGAATTTGGTTTGGAAGGTCCACACTAGTCTAGGGAACCTTTTGCTTCCAAGTCTTCTTGTATGGGCCCTTTGCTTGTATGCATCCAATGGGAATCATGCTTTTTCAAAAGGCTATGATGCTTAAACAAATAGAGGAGGGCTCAATATTATTTGCTCGTGAAAAGAATATACAATTGGAGTCTTTTTGAAAGGAGAGAAACTATATGTATATTCTTAAGAGATATTGGGCCACCTATGTAGGGGGCATAGAAGACTTGTAGAGAGGGACCATAATCTTTGGTAAAGACAAGTGGAGAGTTGATTTCCATGGGAATTTATCTATATGGGGTGGAAGATGGATATATTATTTTTCTACTACTAATTCACAAGAGGTAAGAAAGTTTGGGGGTATATAGTTGGTTATTGTATGCTTATTCTATTTACAAAGCAAAAAAGAAAAGGGTGGTAATATAAATATATGACTAAGGTGACATTTTTTGGGAAGAGTATAATGTATGTGTCGCCACAAAGGTTAAACGAAGAGGGGGAATTTACTCTAGATAACTTAATAGCGTAGAAAAATATATACACATATGAGGAAGAGGACGTTGAGTAGGCTGACAAATGTTGCAAAAAGATGGTTACCATTTTATGCTGCTCATATTAGCCCTCCCCCAACCCTAGAGATATTCATATCTTTAGGAGGACGGTGTTGCTTCTTTTTCTTCTTCTTTTTTTCTCTTTTTTTTGTCATTTTTTCTTTTCCACTTTTTTTTTTTCAATAGGAGGAGTGTCATGCACTCTTTTACTCCATTAGACCTGCTTTTCATTACCTCAATCCCATAAATCGGAGATGGGAGGGTTGCCTTGGGTTTGTTCAGATTCCAAGGCTGGTTCGTCTTTGCACATCAAAGCTTTAAAAATAGGTGGAGCATTTGCCAAGCCGAAGGGAGCCATGTCAATTTGGAGCTTAGACGATGTAGGTAGATGATTGTCTATCAACGGATTGATATGTTGAAAGTAGGGATTTAATCTCCATCCATTGACTCTGGTCTTGTGGATTTTTCCTAATAAATCTGCTAATCTGTAACTACCATTCCCAAACTTTGTTTTTATCATGATAGGTCCCTCCCATCTTTGCAAAAACTTTTTGTCAAGTCGAGTATCAAGTCGATTATCATAGCGAAGAACCAACATACCTTCCTTCAATCCTTTTCCCTTGAGCTTTTTGTTGATTTTATCCCTTTGGCTTGTCGCTTTGGTGATGTAGTGATCAATGGACTCTTCTCTATCTAGCTCAAGTCGTTGGAGATCTAAGATCCTTTCATGTAGAACCTCTTTTGGTTTTTTTGCCACTCTTGCAAGAACGCGCAAGTTTGAGAGCTCTACCTCAATGGGGAGAAGTGCCTCCTGTCCATAAACTAGATGAAAAGGGGTGAATTGGGTAGATACCTTGAAAGATGTCCTATACGCCCAAAGAGCAGCCGTCAAATGGAGATCCCAATCATTAGGCCGGTCCACAACCTGCTTAGAAATGATCTTACATATCATTCCATTCACTTTTTCCACCAATCCATTGCATTGAGGATAGTAGGGTGTGGAATGTAGGTGTTTCACTTTTAACCTCCTCAAGAGATCATTCAGAAGGTCAGCCCTAAAACCCGGGCCTTGATCTGATAAGACTTCTAGGGGTGTTCCAAACCTACTACAAATATGATAAAAAATAAACTTTGATACCTCTTCAGCTGTGATTCGGGTTGTGCTTGTTGCTTCCGCCCATCGTGTCATGTAGTCAACACCCATGATGATGAAAACCTTCCCTGTAGAAGTACGAGGTAGGGGACCTATTGCATCCACACCCCACTTTTCAAAAGGGCCATAAGATATTATTGGGACTCGAGGCTCATATGTTAGTCGTCTATCCCCAGCAATTTGGCATGGCTTACATGCCTTACACCAATATTGGACATCACGATGTAAGCTCGGCCAAATAAACCCTGCTTGTAAAATCTTCCTACTTGTAATATCTTGAGAAAAGTGACCACCACAGACATCATCATGACATGAAAGAAGAATTTTCTCTATCTCTTGCACACCTGGTACTCTCCTCAAGACCAAATCTTTCCCTTTGTGATATAAATCATCCCCGATCAACTGGTAAGGTGTGGCCTTCTTAACTAGTCTATGTCTTTGCACCTTGTCTAAGTGTTTGGGACACTTACCTGCTTGTAGAAAGAAGATAATGTCTTTTAGCTCCTCTTGACCTTGATATTTGGGTTCATATAGTTTCACACCTCCTACCGCCATTTGAAGCTTTTCATTTGCGAGTAAGTCTGCTTCCTTGTTATGAGTTCTCACAATGTGTTGTACCTGTGTTGCTTTAAAACCCTTCATCAAAGCTCTTACACTGCTAAGCCACTCAAACAATGTACGATTCTTGCACCTCCAAGTCCCTTGGATTTTCCTGACCACTAGCAAAGAATCACCTTTTATAATAAGTCTTTGTATGCCTAATTCTTTGCATTCTTCTAACCCAAGGGTTAGAGCAGCATACTCAACCTCATTGCTAGAGTGAACATTGGGTAGAGTGATACCTTTTCTAATCATTACCTCCTTTTGTGGGTTTAAAATGATGATCCCCCCTGCTGCTTTGTCTTGTTGGCATTGATAAGCTCCATCAAAGCATAAAGTATGGGCATTATCAATCCCCTTCACTTTGAACTGTTTTGAGCCTTCCTCTCTTTGTAGTCATGATCCTTCGCTTTCTCTCACTTTGTAGGTGAGAATGTCTGTAAGTCCTGCTCTTGTGCTATCTTCTACAAGGAAAGTGTATTCAAATTCGTGGAGTTCAAGCACCCACTTTGCTATTCTAGATGAGAGGCTCATGTGTTGTACTACATATGGTAGATTGTGCTCTAAGGTGAGAAAAACAAATGGCACAGGGAGAAGATACGATCGAAACTTCCTTACCGCAAACAAGATTGCAAAGACCACTTTCTCCATTTCAGTGTATCCCTTCTCGGACGGAGTCATCACCTTGCTTGCAAAATAGATCGGCCTCATGTATGATGTTTTAGGATCTTTTTGCATCAAAACAACACCAATTGCTTCGAAACCTACACTTGGAGTGACATAGTAGGTCTCCTTTGGATCTGGTGGCATTAGGATTGGGAGAGAGCTAAGAATGCCCTTCACTTCCTCAAAACATTTTGCATGTTCCCTCCCCCATTCAAATGTAGATTAGCTTGCCAACCTATGCAAAGGGGCGATGGCTTCTGCTAGGAGATGGATGAAGCGAGACATGTACCTCACTTTGTGGTTGAAGGTCATTAGCTCCTTAGTTATTGTTGGTGGAGATAATGACAAAAGGGCCTCCACTTTAGAGGGATCCACTTGAATTCCTTGTGAAGAAACCACATGGCCTAAAAAAACCACCTGAGATTCACCGATATGACACTTCTCTGGGTTGAGTTGTCCCCCAAATTGATGGAGCCTCTTAAGCCCCTCTTCAACCTTTTGGCAGTGAAGTGATCTACAACTATAAATACAGAAATCATCCATAGAGACTCTTATAGATTTTCCAAAGAATGGCTGAAATACAAATATTGTGAATCTCATGAAGGTGCTAGGAGCATTGGTGAGCCCAAAAGGCATTACTCTGAATGCAAAACATCCCCAAAATGTGATGAAGGTGGTTTTTGGTTGGTCCTCTTCTGCTATTCTAATTTGAAAATATCCTGAATACCCATCACACACAGTGTAGCATTCGTGACCTGCTACTTCATTCAAAATTTCATCTTGGAAAGGGAGAGGGAAGTGGTCCCTCTTTGTCGCAGCGTTGAGGGGTTTGTAATCCACGCAGACCCTCCACTTACCATTCTTCTTGGGAGTGACTACAATAGGTGATACCCATTCGGAGTTGGATACTGGATAGATGAAGCCAGCCTTCAAGAGTCGATTCACTTCTTGTAGGAGAGCCTTTTGTTGCACAGATCCTAGTCGCCTTAACTTTTGAGCCATGGGTTTGGTCCCTGGTTTCAATTCAATTCGATGCTCTATTACATCTACACCTCTTATTTGTGAGTAGTCAGTGATAAACAAATTGGGATACCTCCTTAACATATTGATGTAGGACCTCTTCTCCTCACAAGTAAGATCTTTTGCAAGCATCTTCTCAAATCCTTCTTCAAGGTGGTGGCATCTTTCATCCCCTCGTGTGTGATTGTCTGTTGGCTTTTCTTCTACAGGAACATCTTGAGTGTTGGCGTTGAATACAATTCCCATTACCTCCAAAGAAGACTCCTCTTCACTGGTTGATGCACTGGTTGATGCTTCCTCATCACTTGAGTAAGGACTCTCCTCCTCGTTCTCTTCATCTGTCGTGGTTTCATAGTTGATATCTAGTTGCTTTCCTTCTCGCCAATCATACACCACCAGTTGACCCTTCTTAAGAATCAAATGACCACTTCCCCATTTTTGATCTGCATTCACAGCAATGAGCCAAGGCCTCCCTAGGATGATGGGATAGCCCTCCCCCTTAGCTGGCATGACATACATATCCACTCGTGCATCTATGTTACATACAGAGACTTTTACATTTTCAATGATCCCCAAACACTTCACACTTGAGTTGTTGGCTAGCCTAGCTTGACAATTAGAGGACTTTGTAATTTTAAGCCCTAACTTGTTCATTGATTTTTCCGTGATCACACACATTTGAGCTCCACCATCAACATATACATTAGACACCTTTTTACCCCTTATGTAAGCATCCACAATGGGTTCCACATCTTTTTTTAGCTTTGAGGCCACAACCTTAATGGAAAGATTTGCTTTCTTTTTTGGAATTCTTGTACTTACCAACTTTGGCTATTGTCTTCTTACTTTGTTTGATAGGTGTAGAAGTTGAGGCCATGAAATGTTTGGCTTTTGGGTTTGTAAATCCTCCAGGATGTTGTAGGGCTCTAGCTCCTTTCCCAATGGGAAGTCGTTGATACCAATTTCCCTTCGCCTTGATCTTTTCTTCCTGCTACTTTCAGCTTCTTCCATCTTTGACTTCTTCTTCTTGTCCCTTCTGGCTGAATTTGTTCGTTCACTTCTCATGTCTTCATCCTTATCATGTGCTCTTGTGCATTTTTCTGCCGGCATAACATCAAAGTTTAGAGTATGCTCATCTATTACCTCTTCTAGCTTGATGATGTTGACTACTCTTTCTTCCTCCTCATGTGGGACGGGAGGTATATTTGCTGGTGGTGGTGGTCGACGAAGGATTTGTGGGCCTTGAGCTAGTTCTTGCTGCACAGTGAGAGGAGGCGGTCTGGGGGGATATATGTCTCCCGGAAGTCGCCTTGGATGCGGACAAGTGTACATGCCATGGCCCATTTCATTGCAATTCCAACATCGCAACTCTTGAGCTTGTCTTCGTTGATTGCGATTCCCTTCTCTTGGTTGTTGTTGTTGAGGTAGGCCCTGTATTAGATTCAGAGTGAGGTTCTCAAGCTGTTGAGTTAGCCTTTGTAAAACCTCTTGTTGAGAGTTATCTCCTATTTGTGAAGATTGTGCAAGAGGGGCCCTAATTGGTGCTTCCATGGTTTGTGAAGACTCCCTCTCACTCACTTCATTCAAACCCCTTGCTCTATGTGCTTGGAAGTGTAGTTTTCTAAACTTGATGATGGCTACCTCACGTGCTTCTTCGAAGGTGGATGGGAATTTTAGCTTTCCTTTAGCCTTTAAAAGTGGATACAAGCCAACCATGAATCTCTCTTTTTTTAGAAAGTTAGGTGCACCACCATGATTTTCTAATGTAGCCTCCCACCTACCCCATAGATTGAGAAAGGTTGCTTCATAAGAGGGAAAGTCTTCAAGTGATACCTGCTTATGTCCAATAAGACATTTCCATAGTCCTTCAGAAGTATCACCTTGCCCGAACTTGGAGAGGAATTTTGCTCACAGTCTCTCCCAATTGGACTTGATTTGGGGTTGCAAGGTCTCATACCATGCTTTAGCTTCTGCTTTTAGAACCAACGGGAAGGCTCGTAGCTTTACTTCCTCTTCATCTCTCCCGGATATGAGATGTGCCATCTCCAAGTTGTCAAGAAACTCTTGCGCATCTTCCCCACTTCTTGCATAGAACGTGGGAAAAGAACTTGACATTTTGTTTAGACTTTTGAAATTTCTTTTTTTTAAAGAAACTTTTCTCTTACGGGCCGCACAAGATTGTTGACACTATAAATCTGATTACATTAAAATGAAGATGTACACATCCATTGTTAATTCGTACTTTATCATAGGTAGAATAAATGGATTAATTGAAGCATTGATTTCATTGAGGCGAGTGGATCCAAATATCCTCCTTATGATAGATTGAAACCTAAACTTAGTTTCAATGATTATATGAATGGATTGCCGAGCAATAGGCCTAAAAGGTTCATTGTTTTGATCGTGATTCATGTGCTACTCCTCGTTGTTGGTTTGAAGACCTCGTTCCTTCATATGGCCCTTGAGCACCCCTTCACCACTCCTTGTTCCTGCCTTTAAAACAAAATGAAAATGTGAACATCAAAAGAAGTTTCATAATTGATGATTGGAAGTATAATTGGATTGGGTGATGCCAGTATTTCTCTAAGTCTTTCTGCACCAAACATAAAAACAATGCGTTGCTGGAAAAAGACTTTTCTATCTATGTGAACATTTACTCTAATGTGTTGTGCAAAATGAAATGGATAGATGGGAACTCCATTGTTCATCACTAAAAAATTTGAAGGTAACTTGGAAATATGTTCCTCCATGGAGGCACCACTTTATGAGGGCGAGCTTTTTGAAATGGGGCCTCTAAACCCAAACCAATGGGCCTACCCTCACAAAATGTTCGTAAAGAGGTACGCACACTACTTGGGGCACCACCTTCTTTTGGGAGTGGAGAAGGAAACCAATCAAAATAACACTTGCACTCACCCACTCAAGCAACACACTTTGGACACTTGAACACCATCAACGATTATGCAACCCAATGCCGTGCATCAAAATGAAATATGCAATTTGTGGAATAGCATTCACCTTCTCCCCATAAGAATACTCATAATACATCCAAACTCTTCCTCTCTCAAGCACTCATCAAAAAAATCATGCGCACAAGACTTGCCTCTCAAACACACAAGAGAATCACTTACATCAAACTAACACACTTTGCATAGAGAGCTCATCTCCATCTATGCAATGCCGTGACACAAATAAAATCACCATGAGAGGTAGCCACATGCATATGTAATGAAGCAAAAGAGAGTTGGAGTGAGAAATTTCTTTAGACCAATTGAATAAGTGTGGAGAAACAAACCAATGGTAAATTGAGAATAGAACACTTACTTGATTTCTCGCACACCTTTTAAGGGAGGGCAGACGTTGGCTAACCATCACGAATTGCGACACTTGAAAGTTTTGAAGATGATTTCATGATCATTAAAATAACCATGAGAGAGATCATGATGTATTTACAAGTTATTGAGGTGCTACAAATGATTTATTGGGTTGATGGAGTAAGAGATTGTAGAATGGAAAGAGTGGAGAATAGAGTTGCACTTCCTCCAAAGAGGAGGGTTAGGAGGGAGGATGTGAAAGAGGGAGAGTTGGGGTTTTCTCTACTATTGATCAAGAAACAACATGAAGTTGAAAATATAGGTGTGTGTCCTTGAGTCTCTCCAAGGGGAGCTATTTATAGTTGTGTAGGAGTGGGATTATGCTACACTTAATTAGGGTGAGTGATTAGCCCTAATTAAGTGTCCTTTGACCACTCATTGAATATTGGACATATAAGGGACTATTTATTCACCAAAAATATCATTTTAGACCGTGAAGGCTCCATAGGGGTGCATAATGTAGGTGGGCCCCACCATGAGGCCCTACGGGTGGCTCCTGCGGGGTATCTCAACTTGTCTGTCTTGGCATTTAAAAAGCATCTTTAGGCTCGTCCCATCACATGCAAGTGACCTTGAACACTCATTGCTCTTCTAGAAGATGAGTAGGGGAAAAATAAGATCTCACCCTCTTGATTTACTTGATTTACAGTTCCCTTTTGCTGCGAATCTGACAGATTTACACTATTTTGACCATAACTTTTTACATGTAGCTCGGAATGACATGCTTCAAAAGGAAAAATTGACCTTCTCAACATGTTTGATATGAATTTGGACTATTCTTCACGCCCATGCACCAAGGAATTCGGTTTGGAAGGTCCTCACTAGGCTAGGGAACCTTTTGCTTCCAAGTCTTCTTGTATGAGCCCTTTGCTTGTATGCATCCAATGGGAATCATGCTTTTTCAAAAGGCTATGATGCTTAAACAAATAGAGGAGGGCCCAATATTATTTTCTTTTGAAAAGAATATACAATTGGAGTCTTTTTGAAAGGAGAGAAACTATATGTATATTCTTAAGAGATATTGGGCCACCTATGTAGGGGGCATAGAAGACTTGTAGAGAGGGACCATAATCTTTGGTAAAGACAAGCGGAGAGTTGATTTCCATGGGAATTTATCTATATGGGGTGGAAGATGGATATATTATTTTTCTACTACTAATTCACAAGAGGTAAGAAAGTTTGGGGGTATATAGTTGGTTATTGTATGCTTATTCTATTTACAAAGCAAAAAAGAAAAGGGTGGTAATATAAATATATGACTAAGGTGACATTTTTTGGGAAGAGTATAATGTATGTGTCGCCACAAAGGTTAAACGAAGAGGGGGAATTTACTCTAGATAACTTAATAGCGTAGAAAAATATATACACATATGAGGAAGAGGACGTTGAGTAGGCTGACAAATGTTGCAAAAAGATGGTTACCATTTTATGCCACTCAACATGTGTTGTGATAAAATCGTTTACCATGCTCATGAGCATTTTAAATGGAGTCTACACACTACGTTGGGATAGGAACGGTATCATCAGATGGTTACAAATGGACAACAATGTAGAAAATCAAGATGTTACTCTTGGTTTCATTGAACGTCCTACTGAACCGCGTTCTACTCAAATGAACCGTTGGATCCATTTGGGATGTTACGGTAGAAAACATTCGTGTTCTTATGAAGATACCGTCACTTGTGTTTTCGCGGATGAACACGCTTCTCCAAGGGGGGAGTAATGTCAGGACAAGGGTAGGACCAATCCGGGCCAAGGGCCAGGACGGACATGCAGTCAAGGGGGTCCCTATATTTAGAAGGCCAGGGGCCTATATAGGGCATGGCTGGGTGGTGATGAGCATGTCAGTTCCTCTTTCCTTTCAATCATGCCCATCACCTCCATGCGAAGTATCCATTCCACTTCGGGTGATGACCATACACTATTATCTTTGGTTCTTAAGTTCACGAGGAACTTGGGTTCTTGTGGGTCTTGGGTTCTTGAGGGTCTTGAGGTTCTTGAGTTCTTGAGGTTCTTCTTTTGCTTGCAATTTGTGTTAGAGAAGGATCTTCTCTTCACCCAAGTTCTACTCTTTTCCACCACGGGCGCACCCCTTGGCGGCCTTACGCTCACACCAAGGTTTCTTTTTCCCATCTCACATCGAATGGCCGGCCCCTAAGTGCACGGCCCGCTCTCAATGAGTGAAAAGAGGCACAAGGGGAGGCTGGACAAGCCCTTCTTTCTTGGGTTTCTTGTCACTCTTCAAAAACACGATTAGCAATTGACACGTCCACGAGAACTTGGGTTACATGCGACCGCAACAAGCAAAAGAAAATTCTTTGATTCTTTCCTTGAGTGATACAAAACATTGCCAAAGCTTTGATACCAATGTAAGGTGCAACAGAAGTGAATGTTGAACTTTGCTCAAGATGAGTGCTCCGAACTGTGCTCAAGGTTCCTTTTACTTAGGGAAGGGAGAGCCTTCCGTTCTTTGATGAGAGAGTGCAAGTGATCACAAACAAAGTGGATGAACATTGTGACTGAAGGTGTTGAGACTAAGATATAGAGACAGAAGAATACGACAGCATCAACATATACATTAGACACCTTTTTACCCCTTATGTAAGCATCCACAATGGGTTCCACATCTTTTTTTAGCTTTGAGGCCACAACCTTAATGGAAAGATTTGCTTTCTTTTTTGGAATTCTTGTACTTACCAACTTTGGCTATTGTCTTCTTACTTTGTTTGATAGGTGTAGAAGTTGAGGCCATGAAATGTTTGGCTTTTGGGTTTGTAAATCCTCCAGGATGTTGTAGGGCTCTAGCTCCTTTCCCAATGGGAAGTCGTTGATACCAATTTCCCTTCGCCTTGATCTTTTCTTCCTGCTACTTTCAGCTTCTTCCATCTTTGACTTCTTCTTCTTGTCCCTTCTGGCTGAATTTGTTCGTTCACTTCTCATGTCTTCATCCTTATCATGTGCTCTTGTGCATTTTTCTGCCGGCATAACATCAAAGTTTAGAGTATGCTCATCTATTACCTCTTCTAGCTTGATGATGTTGACTACTCTTTCTTCCTCCTCATGTGGGACGGGAGGTATATTTGCTGGTGGTGGTGGTCGACGAAGGATTTGTGGGCCTTGAGCTAGTTCTTGCTGCACAGTGAGAGGAGGCGGTCTGGGGGGATATATGTCTCCCGGAAGTCGCCTTGGATGCGGACAAGTGTACATGCCATGGCCCATTTCATTGCAATTCCAACATCGCAACTCTTGAGCTTGTCTTCGTTGATTGCGATTCCCTTCTCTTGGTTGTTGTTGTTGAGGTAGGCCCTGTATTAGATTCAGAGTGAGGTTCTCAAGCTGTTGAGTTAGCCTTTGTAAAACCTCTTGTTGAGAGTTATCTCCTATTTGTGAAGATTGTGCAAGAGGGGCCCTAATTGGTGCTTCCATGGTTTGTGAAGACTCCCTCTCACTCACTTCATTCAAACCCCTTGCTCTATGTGCTTGGAAGTGTAGTTTTCTAAACTTGATGATGGCTACCTCACGTGCTTCTTCGAAGGTGGATGGGAATTTTAGCTTTCCTTTAGCCTTTAAAAGTGGATACAAGCCAACCATGAATCTCTCTTTTTTTAGAAAGTTAGGTGCACCACCATGATTTTCTAATGTAGCCTCCCACCTACCCCATAGATTGAGAAAGGTTGCTTCATAAGAGGGAAAGTCTTCAAGTGATACCTGCTTATGTCCAATAAGACATTTCCATAGTCCTTCAGAAGTATCACCTTGCCCGAACTTGGAGAGGAATTTTGCTCACAGTCTCTCCCAATTGGACTTGATTTGGGGTTGCAAGGTCTCATACCATGCTTTAGCTTCTGCTTTTAGAACCAACGGGAAGGCTCGTAGCTTTACTTCCTCTTCATCTCTCCCGGATATGAGATGTGCCATCTCCAAGTTGTCAAGAAACTCTTGCGCATCTTCCCCACTTCTTGCATAGAACGTGGGAAAAGAACTTGACATTTTGTTTAGACCTTTTGAAATTTCTTTTTTTTAAAGAAACTTTTCTCTTACGGGCCGCACAAGATTGTTGACACTATAAATCTGATTACATTAAAATGAAGATGTACACATCCATTGTTAATTCGTACTTTATCATAGGTAGAATAAATGGATTAATTGAAGCATTGATTTCATTGAGGCGAGTGGATCCAAATATCCTCCTTATGATAGATTGAAACCTAAACTTAGTTTCAATGATTATATGAATGGATTGCCGAGCAATAGGCCTAAAAGGTTCATTGTTTTGATCGTGATTCATGTGCTACTCCTCGTTGTTGGTTTGAAGACCTCGTTCCTTCGTATGGCCCTTGAGCACCCCTTCACCACTCCTTGTTCCTGCATTTAAAACAAAATGAAAATGTGAACATCAAAAGAAGTTTCATAATTGATGATTGGAAGTATAATTGGATTGGGTGATGCCAGTATTTCTTTAAGTCTTTCTGCACCAAACATAAAAACAATGCGTTGCTGGAAAAAGACTTTTCTATCTATGTGAACATTTACTCTAATGTGTTGTGCAAAATGAAATGGATAGATGGGAACTCCATTGTTCATCACTAAAAAATTTGAAGGTAACTTGGAAATATGTTCCTCCATGGAGGCACCACTTTATGAGGGCGAGCTTTTTGAAATGGGGCCTCTAAACCCAAACCAATGGGCCTACCCTCACAAAATGTTCGTAAAGAGGTACGCACACTACTTGGGGCACCACCTTCTTTTGGGAGTGGAGAAGGAAACCAATCAAAATAACACTTGCACTCACCCACTCAAGCAACACACTTTGGACACTTGAACACCATCAACGATTATGCAACCCAATGCCGTGCATCAAAATGAAATATGCAATTTGTGGAATAGCATTCACCTTCTCCCCATAAGAATACTCATAATACATCCAAACTCTTCCTCTCTCAAGCACTCATCAAAAAAATCATGCGCACAAGACTTGCCTCTCAAACACACAAGAGAATCACTTACATCAAACTAACACACTTTGCATAGAGAGCTCATCTCCATCTATGCAATGCCGTGACACAAATAAAATCACCATGAGAGGTAGCCACATGCATATGTAATGAAGCAAAAGAGAGTTGGAGTGAGAAATTTCTTTAGACCAATTGAATAAGTGTGGAGAAACAAACCAATGGTAAATTGAGAATAGAACACTTACTTGATTTCTCGCACACCTTTTAAGGGGAGGGCAGACGTTGGCTAACCATCACGAATTGCGACACTTGAAAGTTTTGAAGATGATTTCATGATCATTAAAATAACCATGAGAGAGATCATGATGTATTTACAAGTTATTGAGGTGCTACAAATGATTTATTGGGTTGATGGAGTAAGAGATTGTAGAATGGAAAGAGTGGAGAATAGAGTTGCACTTGCTCCAAAGAGGAGGGTTAGGAGGGAGGATGTGAAAGAGGGAGAGTTGGGGTTTTCTCTACTATTGATCAAGAAACAACATGAAGTTGAAAATATAGGTGTGTGTCCTTGAGTCTCTCCAAGGGGAGCTATTTATAGTTGTGTAGGAGTGGGATTATGCTACACTTAATTAGGGTGAGTGATTAGCCCTAATTAAGTGTCCTTTGACCACTCATTGAATATTGGACATATAAGGGACTATTTATTCACCAAAAATATCATTTTAGACCGTGAAGGCTCCATAGGGGTGCATAATGTAGGTGGGCCCCACCATGAGGCCCTACGGGTGGCTCCTGCGGGGTATCTCAACTTGTCTGTCTTGGCATTTAAAAAGCATCTTTAGGCTCGTCCCATCACATGCAAGTGACCTTGAACACTCATTGCTCTTCTAGAAGATGAGTAGGGGAAAAATAAGATCTCACCCTCTTGATTTACTTGATTTACAGTTCCCTTTTGCTGCGAATCTGACAGATTTACACTATTTTGACCATAACTTTTTACATGTAGCTCGGAATGACATGCTTCAAAAGGAAAAATTGACCTTCTCAACATGTTTGATATGAATTTGGACTATTCTTCACGCCCATGCACCAAGGAATTCGGTTTGGAAGGTCCTCACTAGGCTAGGGAACCTTTTGCTTCCAAGTCTTCTTGTATGAGCCCTTTGCTTGTATGCATCCAATGGGAATCATGCTTTTTCAAAAGGCTATGATGCTTAAACAAATAGAGGAGGGCCCAATATTATTTTCTTTTGAAAAGAATATACAATTGGAGTCTTTTTGAAAGGAGAGAAACTATATGTATATTCTTAAGAGATATTGGGCCACCTATGTAGGGGGCATAGAAGACTTGTAGAGAGGGACCATAATCTTTGGTAAAGACAAGCGGAGAGTTGATTTCCATGGGAATTTATCTATATGGGGTGGAAGATGGATATATTATTTTTCTACTACTAATTCACAAGAGGTAAGAAAGTTTGGGGGTATATAGTTGGTTATTGTATGCTTATTCTATTTACAAAGCAAAAAAGAAAAGGGTGGTAATATAAATATATGACTAAGGTGACATTTTTTGGGAAGAGTATAATGTATGTGTCGCCACAAAGGTTAAACGAAGAGGGGGAATTTACTCTAGATAACTTAATAGCGTAGAAAAATATATACACATATGAGGAAGAGGACGTTGAGTAGGCTGACAAATGTTGCAAAAAGATGGTTACCATTTTATGCCACTCAACATGTGTTGTGATAAAATCGTTTACCATGCTCATGAGCATTTTAAATGGAGTCTACACACTACGTTGGGATAGGAACCGGTATCATCAGATGGTTACAAATGGACAACAATGTAGAAAATCAAGATGTTACTCTTGGTTTCATTGAACGTCCTACTGAACCGCGTTCTACTCAAATGAACCGTTGGATCCATTTGGGATGTTACGGTAGAAAACATTCGTGTTCTTATGAAGATACCGTCACTTGTGTTTTCGCGGATGAACACGCTTCTCCAAGGGGGGAGTAATGTCAGGACAAGGGTAGGACCAATCCGGGCCAAGGGCCAGGACGGACATGCAGTCAAGGGGGTCCCTATATTTAGAAGGCCAGGGGCCTATATAGGGCATGGCTGGGTGGTGATGAGCATGTCAGTTCCTCTTTCCTTTCAATCATGCCCATCACCTCCATGCGAAGTATCCATTCCACTTCGGGTGATGACCATACACTATTATCTTTGGTTCTTAAGTTCACGAGGAACTTGGGTTCTTGTGGGTCTTGGGTTCTTGAGGGTCTTGAGGTTCTTGAGTTCTTGAGGTTCTTCTTTTGCTTGCAATTTGTGTTAGAGAAGGATCTTCTCTTCACCCAAGTTCTACTCTTTTCCACCACGGGCGCACCCCTTGGCGGCCTTACGCTCACACCAAGGTTTCTTTTTCCCATCTCACATCGAATGGCCGGCCCCTAAGTGCACGGCCCGCTCTCAATGAGTGAAAAGAGGCACAAGGGGAGGCTGGACAAGCCCTTCTTTCTTGGGTTTCTTGTCACTCTTCAAAAACACGATTAGCAATTGACACGTCCACGAGAACTTGGGTTACATGCGACCGCAACAAGCAAAAGAAAATTCTTTGATTCTTTCCTTGAGTGATACAAAACATTGCCAAAGCTTTGATACCAATGTAAGGTGCAACAGAAGTGAATGTTGAACTTTGCTCAAGATGAGTGCTCCGAACTGTGCTCAAGGTTCCTTTTACTTAGGGAAGGGAGAGCCTTCCGTTCTTTGATGAGAGAGTGCAAGTGATCACAAACAAAGTGGATGAACATTGTGACTGAAGGTGTTGAGACTAAGATATAGAGACAGAAGAATACGACAGCATCAACATATACATTAGACACCTTTTTACCCCTTATGTAAGCATCCACAATGGGTTCCACATCTTTTTTTAGCTTTGAGGCCACAACCTTAATGGAAAGATTTGCTTTCTTTTTTGGAATTCTTGTACTTACCAACTTTGGCTATTGTCTTCTTACTTTGTTTGATAGGTGTAGAAGTTGAGGCCATGAAATGTTTGGCTTTTGGGTTTGTAAATCCTCCAGGATGTTGTAGGGCTCTAGCTCCTTTCCCAATGGGAAGTCGTTGATACCAATTTCCCTTCGCCTTGATCTTTTCTTCCTGCTACTTTCAGCTTCTTCCATCTTTGACTTCTTCTTCTTGTCCCTTCTGGCTGAATTTGTTCGTTCACTTCTCATGTCTTCATCCTTATCATGTGCTCTTGTGCATTTTTCTGCCGGCATAACATCAAAGTTTAGAGTATGCTCATCTATTACCTCTTCTAGCTTGATGATGTTGACTACTCTTTCTTCCTCCTCATGTGGGACGGGAGGTATATTTGCTGGTGGTGGTGGTCGACGAAGGATTTGTGGGCCTTGAGCTAGTTCTTGCTGCACAGTGAGAGGAGGCGGTCTGGGGGGATATATGTCTCCCGGAAGTCGCCTTGGATGCGGACAAGTGTACATGCCATGGCCCATTTCATTGCAATTCCAACATCGCAACTCTTGAGCTTGTCTTCGTTGATTGCGATTCCCTTCTCTTGGTTGTTGTTGTTGAGGTAGGCCCTGTATTAGATTCAGAGTGAGGTTCTCAAGCTGTTGAGTTAGCCTTTGTAAAACCTCTTGTTGAGAGTTATCTCCTATTTGTGAAGATTGTGCAAGAGGGGCCCTAATTGGTGCTTCCATGGTTTGTGAAGACTCCCTCTCACTCACTTCATTCAAACCCCTTGCTCTATGTGCTTGGAAGTGTAGTTTTCTAAACTTGATGATGGCTACCTCACGTGCTTCTTCGAAGGTGGATGGGAATTTTAGCTTTCCTTTAGCCTTTAAAAGTGGATACAAGCCAACCATGAATCTCTCTTTTTTTAGAAAGTTAGGTGCACCACCATGATTTTCTAATGTAGCCTCCCACCTACCCCATAGATTGAGAAAGGTTGCTTCATAAGAGGGAAAGTCTTCAAGTGATACCTGCTTATGTCCAATAAGACATTTCCATAGTCCTTCAGAAGTATCACCTTGCCCGAACTTGGAGAGGAATTTTGCTCACAGTCTCTCCCAATTGGACTTGATTTGGGGTTGCAAGGTCTCATACCATGCTTTAGCTTCTGCTTTTAGAACCAACGGGAAGGCTCGTAGCTTTACTTCCTCTTCATCTCTCCCGGATATGAGATGTGCCATCTCCAAGTTGTCAAGAAACTCTTGCGCATCTTCCCCACTTCTTGCATAGAACGTGGGAAAAGAACTTGACATTTTGTTTAGACCTTTTGAAATTTCTTTTTTTTAAAGAAACTTTTCTCTTACGGGCCGCACAAGATTGTTGACACTATAAATCTGATTACATTAAAATGAAGATGTACACATCCATTGTTAATTCGTACTTTATCATAGGTAGAATAAATGGATTAATTGAAGCATTGATTTCATTGAGGCGAGTGGATCCAAATATCCTCCTTATGATAGATTGAAACCTAAACTTAGTTTCAATGATTATATGAATGGATTGCCGAGCAATAGGCCTAAAAGGTTCATTGTTTTGATCGTGATTCATGTGCTACTCCTCGTTGTTGGTTTGAAGACCTCGTTCCTTCGTATGGCCCTTGAGCACCCCTTCACCACTCCTTGTTCCTGCATTTAAAACAAAATGAAAATGTGAACATCAAAAGAAGTTTCATAATTGATGATTGGAAGTATAATTGGATTGGGTGATGCCAGTATTTCTTTAAGTCTTTCTGCACCAAACATAAAAACAATGCGTTGCTGGAAAAAGACTTTTCTATCTATGTGAACATTTACTCTAATGTGTTGTGCAAAATGAAATGGATAGATGGGAACTCCATTGTTCATCACTAAAAAATTTGAAGGTAACTTGGAAATATGTTCCTCCATGGAGGCACCACTTTATGAGGGCGAGCTTTTTGAAATGGGGCCTCTAAACCCAAACCAATGGGCCTACCCTCACAAAATGTTCGTAAAGAGGTACGCACACTACTTGGGGCACCACCTTCTTTTGGGAGTGGAGAAGGAAACCAATCAAAATAACACTTGCACTCACCCACTCAAGCAACACACTTTGGACACTTGAACACCATCAACGATTATGCAACCCAATGCCGTGCATCAAAATGAAATATGCAATTTGTGGAATAGCATTCACCTTCTCCCCATAAGAATACTCATAATACATCCAAACTCTTCCTCTCTCAAGCACTCATCAAAAAAATCATGCGCACAAGACTTGCCTCTCAAACACACAAGAGAATCACTTACATCAAACTAACACACTTTGCATAGAGAGCTCATCTCCATCTATGCAATGCCGTGACACAAATAAAATCACCATGAGAGGTAGCCACATGCATATGTAATGAAGCAAAAGAGAGTTGGAGTGAGAAATTTCTTTAGACCAATTGAATAAGTGTGGAGAAACAAACCAATGGTAAATTGAGAATAGAACACTTACTTGATTTCTCGCACACCTTTTAAGGGGAGGGCAGACGTTGGCTAACCATCACGAATTGCGACACTTGAAAGTTTTGAAGATGATTTCATGATCATTAAAATAACCATGAGAGAGATCATGATGTATTTACAAGTTATTGAGGTGCTACAAATGATTTATTGGGTTGATGGAGTAAGAGATTGTAGAATGGAAAGAGTGGAGAATAGAGTTGCACTTGCTCCAAAGAGGAGGGTTAGGAGGGAGGATGTGAAAGAGGGAGAGTTGGGGTTTTCTCTACTATTGATCAAGAAACAACATGAAGTTGAAAATATAGGTGTGTGTCCTTGAGTCTCTCCAAGGGGAGCTATTTATAGTTGTGTAGGAGTGGGATTATGCTACACTTAATTAGGGTGAGTGATTAGCCCTAATTAAGTGTCCTTTGACCACTCATTGAATATTGGACATATAAGGGACTATTTATTCACCAAAAATATCATTTTAGACCGTGAAGGCTCCATAGGGGTGCATAATGTAGGTGGGCCCCACCATGAGGCCCTACGGGTGGCTCCTGCGGGGTATCTCAACTTGTCTGTCTTGGCATTTAAAAAGCATCTTTAGGCTCGTCCCATCACATGCAAGTGACCTTGAACACTCATTGCTCTTCTAGAAGATGAGTAGGGGAAAAATAAGATCTCACCCTCTTGATTTACTTGATTTACAGTTCCCTTTTGCTGCGAATCTGACAGATTTACACTATTTTGACCATAACTTTTTACATGTAGCTCGGAATGACATGCTTCAAAAGGAAAAATTGACCTTCTCAACATGTTTGATATGAATTTGGACTATTCTTCACGCCCATGCACCAAGGAATTCGGTTTGGAAGGTCCTCACTAGGCTAGGGAACCTTTTGCTTCCAAGTCTTCTTGTATGAGCCCTTTGCTTGTATGCATCCAATGGGAATCATGCTTTTTCAAAAGGCTATGATGCTTAAACAAATAGAGGAGGGCCCAATATTATTTTCTTTTGAAAAGAATATACAATTGGAGTCTTTTTGAAAGGAGAGAAACTATATGTATATTCTTAAGAGATATTGGGCCACCTATGTAGGGGGCATAGAAGACTTGTAGAGAGGGACCATAATCTTTGGTAAAGACAAGCGGAGAGTTGATTTCCATGGGAATTTATCTATATGGGGTGGAAGATGGATATATTATTTTTCTACTACTAATTCACAAGAGGTAAGAAAGTTTGGGGGTATATAGTTGGTTATTGTATGCTTATTCTATTTACAAAGCAAAAAAGAAAAGGGTGGTAATATAAATATATGACTAAGGTGACATTTTTTGGGAAGAGTATAATGTATGTGTCGCCACAAAGGTTAAACGAAGAGGGGGAATTTACTCTAGATAACTTAATAGCGTAGAAAAATATATACACATATGAGGAAGAGGACGTTGAGTAGGCTGACAAATGTTGCAAAAAGATGGTTACCATTTTATGCCACTCAACATGTGTTGTGATAAAATCGTTTACCATGCTCATGAGCATTTTAAATGGAGTCTACACACTACGTTGGGATAGGAACCGGTATCATCAGATGGTTACAAATGGACAACAATGTAGAAAATCAAGATGTTACTCTTGGTTTCATTGAACGTCCTACTGAACCGCGTTCTACTCAAATGAACCGTTGGATCCATTTGGGATGTTACGGTAGAAAACATTCGTGTTCTTATGAAGATACCGTCACTTGTGTTTTCGCGGATGAACACGCTTCTCCAAGGGGGGAGTAATGTCAGGACAAGGGTAGGACCAATCCGGGCCAAGGGCCAGGACGGACATGCAGTCAAGGGGGTCCCTATATTTAGAAGGCCAGGGGCCTATATAGGGCATGGCTGGGTGGTGATGAGCATGTCAGTTCCTCTTTCCTTTCAATCATGCCCATCACCTCCATGCGAAGTATCCATTCCACTTCGGGTGATGACCATACACTATTATCTTTGGTTCTTAAGTTCACGAGGAACTTGGGTTCTTGTGGGTCTTGGGTTCTTGAGGGTCTTGAGGTTCTTGAGTTCTTGAGGTTCTTCTTTTGCTTGCAATTTGTGTTAGAGAAGGATCTTCTCTTCACCCAAGTTCTACTCTTTTCCACCACGGGCGCACCCCTTGGCGGCCTTACGCTCACACCAAGGTTTCTTTTTCCCATCTCACATCGAATGGCCGGCCCCTAAGTGCACGGCCCGCTCTCAATGAGTGAAAAGAGGCACAAGGGGAGGCTGGACAAGCCCTTCTTTCTTGGGTTTCTTGTCACTCTTCAAAAACACGATTAGCAATTGACACGTCCACGAGAACTTGGGTTACATGCGACCGCAACAAGCAAAAGAAAATTCTTTGATTCTTTCCTTGAGTGATACAAAACATTGCCAAAGCTTTGATACCAATGTAAGGTGCAACAGAAGTGAATGTTGAACTTTGCTCAAGATGAGTGCTCCGAACTGTGCTCAAGGTTCCTTTTACTTAGGGAAGGGAGAGCCTTCCGTTCTTTGATGAGAGAGTGCAAGTGATCACAAACAAAGTGGATGAACATTGTGACTGAAGGTGTTGAGACTAAGATATAGAGACAGAAGAATACGACAGCATGAAGTTGTCAAACCCTCCTCCAAGGGTCCCTCTCTCGATGGCGAGAGAGGTCTATGCTATTGATTGCACAATCTGATACAAGGGGCTGATGCAATGGGTAAGATCTGTGACACACACACTTTGTATGCTAATTGTGTAGGGAAATTTATGGCTGCTTGTATGAAAGATACTTGGTGTCTTGGTAATGCATCTTTTTTCCATGCTGTTTTCGTAGTATATTCCCCGATAAAAGGTCTTTGTAGAATTATATTTGTGTTCAAATATGTAGAACCAAGCCTTGTATGAGTTGGTTTTACTAAAATGATATCCAATGGATATATTGTAAAGGGGTCCTCAGGGGACAAAGGTTTGTTGTGATTCATGCACTGCGTAATATATGTGTTATTAACGAATAGAAGATCATCCATATACCGATTAGAATGTATAAAAGCTAAAAGCATATCATATTTATTGAGTCTAGATATTTTTCTAACGTATTTGAGCTCAAACCAAGCAAGGTATAGATTGCACCATAAAGGAGAACATGAGTATCCCATTGGGATTCCTTTAGTTTGTCGGTATATATCCGACCCTAACTGTGAGAAGCAATTGTCTAACACAAAGCTATTTAAAGCATCAAAGAATTCAAAAGACCATTTAACTTCTGATTTCTTTTTCATAAGGTTGATTTTGCTTCTAGATGGTTTAAAACCTTTATAACCTTGAGTAGTTATTAATCTTTTAATGTTTCTCAAAGAATCCATCAGGCTATGTTTTCCATGGTGAGGAATTTCTTCATAACAATCTTTAATATCATATGTATGCATAGAATAAATAATTTTGGGAAGGTTTATTAAATCTTCGTATTGGTTGTTAATGATCCAATACGCATTTGTATTAACCTTTGAGAATGTTTGAAGGTTTTTTTGAAAGTTCTCGGTATATTCAATAAGCCCATTAGATAAACCTTGCAAAAAATTAGTGATCATACTAGCCATAGGGAGAAAACACAATCATGGGCATTTGTTATTCAACGAAATTTTGATTTGTAAATTTTATAGTTTCCATAATGTAGGGAAGGCCTTTATTAGGAGAAGGTATAACATTAAACTCCTTGCATCGTGAATTAATGAGTGAGATAATGGATTATTGCATTCGTGTATAAGCATGAACTTTGAAGAATTCAATCTGTTCTTTGCATGCAATCTAATGATTCACTTACAAATAAAGACAGGAGTTTGGACTGATTTGTCCAAACCACATATACAAATATGCTTTTGGATAAATTCTAATTCATCTAAGATATCATTTTCCATGAACCAAAGAATTTTTTTATGCCTATAGTTTGGGAAGGTAGATTGGAAGGTTTTTTCTAATCTTTCTTCAATTAATTGGAAATGAGATGGTGTACAATTCATATTTAGCAATTGGCTTAATTTTGTCCAATCTTTCTTGAACTCGGCCTTAACTGAATGTAGATGCACAGGGACAAGGGGGGTATGGTTAAGGCCTTTGGATACGTTATCCCTTAATGTGTGGTGTCTAATGAAAGTTGGCTGAGTAGTAAGAACATGCTCACCAAGATGGCTAGAACTTTCCAAGAAGTTTTTAAATCATTTTTGGGTATGGCATACACAAGGTTCACTAAGATCAAAAGGTTCCGCAAAAGTGTCAAATGGTTTATATAAATATTGGCCCATATAGTTCGTGTGCTTCCATCCAAATTTTATGTGAAATTGTTCAAGATTATTTTTGATACCAATATCCTTTAACAATTTCTCAAAAAACATGTGGGGGTGCACAAACTCCATAGATTTATTAGTGAAAGTTAGGTGAATAAAATGATGTCTTCTTTTTTTACCTTGTTTAAACCATTGTAAATCATTAGTTCTAGTAATTAAATGTTGTACCTTGTTATCTGTTTTGTACTCTAGCATTCTTGGAGGTTCACCAAAGTCCTCAGATCCGAGAAATTGTCGAGGTTGTTTTGAAGATGATGTCGTATTGCTTGGTGTGCTAGCAATACGCTTTAGTTGTTTCCTACTTCTCGAGGGCTTGAAAATTGTGTCGATGGTCAGACCAACTGGGTGATGTTGAACTCAAGAGAGGAATGGAGTTCCTGGTGTATATAATACTAAACCTTTTGCTGCATCAATCAAATGTTCATGAAGAGCATAAACAACCACTACCGCATGTCAAACTCCAATGGGAAAGGATGTTACCCAGCAAATGAAGGCATATAATTGTGCGGGTCCAGAGGAATAAGGAAAGAACCTTGGGAGATTTTGAAATACAAACCATAGAAGGTGATCAAACCATATGATCGTTGTTGGGCAGCTTGAACCGGAGTTCTTCTTACAAGTGCACTTGATGAATGGTCTGTATGTGTTCCAACAATTCTTCAAGAACTTCCAAATGTTGTTCTTTCTCATTGAGTGATAATCCCTTTGTACGGGCCACCATGGAACCATTAGATCACTTTTACTGTTAATGTTTGACAGTTTTATCTGCTTTAGTGTATTGATCCTGTGATAGTAGATGCTTTGATTGAAGTGCCGATGTTTTGCATTGTTCTACCACATCAGGCAGTAGAGTACAAAGTAGAGCTAAAGAATCAATAGTGAAAGGAGCACATTGATTTAGTATCTCAAAATCCCAGATTTTGATTTCAAGATGAACATCGTCAAGCTCAATTTGTCTGAAAGGGAGTAGTGGAATGACTTCATAAAAATGTATGGGCATAGATCTGTCAATTTTTTGACAAGAAGGGTCATCAGTTAGGCCTAGGGCTTCCTTTTCTTCTTGATTTAAAAGCTCTAGATCCAAAAGAGGGATCACATTCTCTTTAGACTGTTTGATTGACAGAGGAAGGATAGGGAGATTATTGATGAAATAAAGCTTATTAACTATGGAAGGTAGTGATGAGAAATAGAGGTCTAAATCAGAGCAATCTTGAGCATCAATAAAGCATAATATAATAAAAAAGAGCTTAGCGCATTAATTAGTTGTGCTCAATATTTTTTGGCGAGGGCTAAGAGTTTTAACCAATTATTAACAGAAGTTGTTTTTAAAGTTGAAAGCTCTTGCTCTTGTATTGCCTTTTTCTCATAGTCAAGAAGACTTTTATGAAAGTTAGTCCCCTTGAAGCAAGAGAACATGCAATGTGTACCAATAGGAGGGATATGAATCCTTTTATCGTCGGAATACCCAAAATGTGTAAGAGATACAATCCAGCCAACTTGAAGGATGTTTAAATAGACAAAATTATACACAGTGTAGAATGAAGGCAAGTTTAATATATGGTAGTTGTCCGACAAAGGACAACTCAAGAAATAAAAAGGGAGAGATTAAATTTGGTATCCCCTCTCAGAGAACCATATATTGACACTCGGCCAAATTATATAAGAAATAAAAGACAGTAGACAATAGCCAAAGACAAAATAGACAAAAGACAAAATTCATTATTTTTTGTTGGTACATCCGGTCCTGGTAGGAGAATGGGAAGACAAGTTTCCAAACAGTCTATTCTGCTTGTTATTGCTATCCCATAGCCCTAAACCCCTTCACTCTCCTTATATGCATTTTGAGTGAGTTTTTCTTTGCTTCTCTATCAAGGCATGATCCATTTTTTAAGGTTATTTTCTACAATAGGTTTGTTTGGTAGACTTTCCTCTACCATAATTTCAACTGGTACACTGGTTGTTTCTCGTTTAATGATGAAGACTAATTTGCATCCTTCCGAAAAATCACGTATGGCAGAGGGACGTGGCTTTCCATTGGATAGGTAGCATCTCTTGCGAGTTTTTGGGATCGCATTCTCAAAGGATGGTATATCCTCCGTAGTTTGGTTGCCAATAGAAAGCATCATACCCTGTAGTAAAACTTCATAAACCAGATCTTGTCTATTAGTGGTCTATGTTAGATGCTAGCTCCTAAGAGTGGCTGGAGAAACCTAAGGAGGAAAGCAACATTTTCATAATGATTACATGTGAAATTGGAAACTCTACTCTCCAAGTGGATACAATGAGAGTCTAATAGGATAAAGATAGAGAGAGATAGAGAGAAAAAAAGATAGAAAAGGAGCTTCATTTTGGGGTTATATAAAGGATAAGACATAGACTACTTGTATTTTGCCAAAATTTTGGCAGGGTTTCATTTGTAAGTAGACCTATTTTTCAAAAAGTAAACCGGCCCTCCTTTTTTAGGAGCCTCACATGAGGATTTTGTTTTAAATAATAAATCTAGAGCTACCCAACAAAGTATGTACGCAGTTTACAAGACACGGTTATGTCAGACTTTTAAAACTTAGAAAATATTTTCTTTTTGTCAAAATTTTCCTAGAATTTTGTTTGTAATTAGACATGCTTTTCAAAATAAACATGCCCTCCTCTCCGAGGAGCCTCACATGAGGATTTTCTTTTCAAAAAAAGCCATTTTGGAAAACTTTCCTCAAAAAAGTATATCATAAGCATAAAAACAACTTTCTTTCCAAGTAATTAGGCTAATCCTTGAACGAGCATATTTTCTATCTTTTCTATTTTGCCAAAATTTTTGCTGAGTTTTCTTTGTAATTAGGTCAGTTTTTCAATTTAAGCATGTCCTCCTCTCTGAGGAGCCTCACATGAGGATTTTCTTTTAAATAAAAAATTGGAAACCTCTTCTTCAATGTGCATACCAGTCAACATACCGTTCCCACAATAACTTACTTTACAAGTTCTTAGTTCAATCTAAAAAACATAAAGCAGACCTTTTCCATTTTTTCAAGACCAATACTCAAAAGTAACTTTTGTTTACAAACAAAGAACTTATTCTAGATTTTGATTAAACATCCTCTTAGTAGACTGAAGGTTTACTTGAAAGCTCGGGGTCGTCATCCATATGCTTTGTGTTGAAACCGTGTCGAATGATTTCCGTTGTAAGGCTGCCAAAAAGACCATACAAGATGCTATTCCTTGAGCGGATATTTACCATTATGTGACATACATTCAACCAGTGTTCAGATTATGTATTGTCCCAAAAAAAAACTTTTTGGTATATCATTTGTATGTTTATGGAATTAAAAACATATATCCAAGTATCTGTCCTACTATGCTGACCAGTTTTTCATAACCTTAGTTTTGTTTTTGTTGAATGTTTTAATGGAAAATCAAGAGCTATTTCGTCCTTCTATTTGCTTGTTTTTTTATCAGACCCATATACTGAGCCAGTGTATACTACCATGCAGATGAGATACTTCATAATATATTAAAAGCTTCCCAAAACTTTGTCTATATCTTTGAGCCTAAAAACTCACATGGTTCATTCCATGCTAGCTGGTAGATTATATAGTGTTTTCAACCATGTGGTTTTTTTTCTTTTAGAGTTGTTTGTCCTCTTTTATGTTTTTATATTCATACTCAACAGGTATAAGGACTGTTGTGCACAAAAGAGTCAATACATCTAGTTGAACACAATTTTTAAATTAAATGTGTATCATATTACTTTGGAAGCTGTAAGCGGTGTGTGCTTGTGTGTGTGTGTGTGTGTGTGTGTGTGTGTGTGCGCGCGCAGTCTATGTAGAATGTATGAGAGGAAATGGGTAGCGAACTGCCTTGCATGTGTGTGTTGTGTATAAAGCGGACTCTGTTGTATGTGTAGACTAGATGGGAGTCCGCGAGCATCACCTTACTGTGTGAAGAGCTCTTATGCATATGTGTACGTTTTTTGATTTCCAAGCTTGCGTTTTTATACATATAGCACACTACATCACCATTCGCTGCTTTCAATACAACCATGTGGCAATATACTCCGTGTAAGGTGCCAGCTTTCTGATTTCCTTATCAGGCCTGCACCTCACGGTGCTTTCAATACTTTTTACCGTTTTATTTGTCCCCATCCACGTTCAATGTTTATAGTAACTGAGCTTCTTTGAGTTAGGTTCCATTCCCCATTTAGCTTGGATTTCCAATATGTAAGAGAGAGAGAGAGAGAGAGAGAGAGAGAGAGAGAGAGAGAGAGAGAGAGAGAGAGAGAGAGAGAGAGAGAGAGAGAGAGAGAGAGAGAGAGAGAGAGAGAGAGAGGTGGTTTCCACAGGGGGAGGGGATGGAAAGAAGAGAGTGAGCGATAGATGGAGTTGGAGAGGGGTAGGAGGTGTGGAGAGAAAAAAGAGATAGAAGGGGAGGAGAGATAGAGATAGAGAGAGAGTGTAGATAACAGGGGGTGGGGATGGGGGTGTGGAGAGACAAGGGGGCAAGGGGTCGCTCTTTGGGGGAGGAGAGAATATGTAATTGTTTAAAAATTAATTTAATTTGAATTTAATAAATAAATAAATAATACTTATAGCTACTATGATTAATATAAAATGCCCTTAACTCTTCTAAACACAATTAAACACTTTCACTCTTATTTTTTCAATCTAGTGCTTATTTTTTTAGCTCTACTATCATGTCATGCACAATGGTGTTCCCTTCTTTTGAAAGAGCTTTTCCCTTTACTAATGGAAAGATTAAATATCTGCAGTGCCACTAGAGAAAACAAGCAATCACTTGGGAGAGGAGTTTTATGTTGTGGACGAATCTCTCTCTACAAAGTTTGTGATGCTAGCTAAAGATGACACAGTTTCAAATTCAAGTGGCACGACTGCTCCTTTCGTGGATGTTCCCTACATAGATCTTACTAGTCCAAGCAAAGAACAACGCTTTGGGGAGCAACCATCTCAAAACTCTACTGAGGTACGGAGAACAAATAGTATTTTGTCATTTGTTAACGCAATGATGAAGCCCAACACCTTGATGAAACTTCAAAGATAGTGGAAACCAAACAAGTGTCAATATTAAAGGTGTACAATGGTAACATGGTGTTTGATTTTCCACCAACCTTAAGAAAAGTTCATTCAATAGATGCTATGGAACAGAAGTATGATCCACACCACTGGACCAAACCGCAAACCTTGCATTTCCTGGAGTGTGTCACAAAAGTCAGTGTGCAGGTGCCCTAAAGTGTCTCAATGAAAGTTGTACCAGATTGGTTAATTTTGGGAAGTCAAACACAAGGCATTTCAATGGCACTATGCTAAAATCAATGGATGAGCTTTGTGGCAAACTTGGAGGCAAGCTTACTTGCCACTATTGCGGAAAACCACCCATTTGTTTGTTTACATGTGATTGCTTCGTATATTATGTCATGTCAAGGGATGAAATCATGAGCATATTGATGGTACATCAAGGAACTCACCAACATGACATGAGGGATGGTACGTCAGCATGGCTCATCGATAAAAGTAAAGAAATGGTCACGAGTTCTCATTGTAGATAGACATGTAGGCATATTAAAGGTACAAATGTGTGTGGCAAAGAAAAATGTGACAACAACTTTGATCCAAGAGGGGGGCCTCTAGCCATGTACTTGGCGAGCAAGAATTTCTCAATATTTATAAGATGGAAAAGTAAACTTATTTTTTTTTAGATAAAGTGGTGAGATATGGTTAATAGAGCCTTGTGTAGAGTTTCACTCACAATTAAAAGTAAATTAGCAAAAGTAAATCTAGTGATTGCTAGGTATTTACTTGCTTTGTGTAGAGCCATGCTCACACATGGAAGTAACTTAGGTAAATTGCCTGCCAAGTATAGAGCAATGCTCACACTGGAGGTAATTTAGATAGGTAGAATAGTAATCTCTCGCTTTGTGTAGAGGTTGACTCACACTTGGAAGTGATTTAGGTAGGGTAAATAGAGATTACTTGGCATGTGTAAAGTTTGACTCACACTTGGAGGTCATTTAAGTAGGTTTAAGAGATTTAGAAATGCTTGTCATGTGAAAAGTTTACTCACACTTAAAGGCTATATAGATATGTATTAGGTGACACCTCATCATGTGTAGAGTGAAAGCTTACACTTGGGATGAAATTATAAGATTTAAATTAAACAATCATGAAACAAAACTCAAGAATGTAGATTAAATTTTAAGATATGAAAGAATTGTTAACAATTATTCTTGCACACACCGTGAATGATAATGATTTTATTTGTAGATAGAATAGAATTGATTGGTATAGATTGAAGCTAATAAGTTGATAGATAGTTTTGTTGGTGCTCGTGTATCCCTTTACAACATGGTGAAAGGATATGAGTGGAGCTACGTAGATGAATTGATATCAAGAAAGACCTCATCAAGAATTGAGTTGCAAATCTTGTGGCCATAACTTTAGTGGGGATACCCATAGGATAAAAGAGCATGTGTTCAAATATCTTGGAAATGTGCTAGCTTGCAAAAACCCTCCTAAAGGTATCCACAAAAAAATTCCTCAAGGGGCACTCAAGGTAAAGAGGATACTTGCTGAAGAAGGAAAGAAAAGGCTGATCCAAAAGTGATGAACTTATTGATTGGGAGGAATGTGGAGATGGATTTTAAAGATGAAGCTAGCCCACATGTTCTCGGGCGAGGGGGAAAAGGGGGGGGGGGGGGGGGGGGGGGGGGGGGGGGGGGGTTCCCACACTATTATTGCATACAATCAAGGGTCTAGTAGCTCAAACCCTGCACCTTCCACTTCTTTTCTAAAAGGATGTGGTGTAGCATCAATTGGTGGTCAACTGACACATAGTGGTTCTACTTTGCACCTAGCATTTGACAAGCAATGGTTTCTTGAGCTACATCTGAAGTGGACCCAAGCTTTTTTGCATGTGGAATTACCCTTAATGTCCTCTGTGATCCTATGAAAAAAGAATTTGTGGCACTTGATTACAATAGGGCCACAACTCACAAAAGATTTGCAAATTCTTACTGGGGGACTTAGTTCTAAATAGAGCATAAGTAAAAGCATGCTCTCTCTAATGAACGTGATGACATGATTAGTGTCTATAAGTCTATGTCATTGAAGGCACTTTCCCAAAGTCCTTAAGAAGCAAATTGAAAGTGTGGGCAACACATGAAGCCCATGTAATCTCAGGATACTTGCCTTTGATTGTATGCCCTGCATCTTTGTATCTAAATGCATTGTCTTTGACAATAGTCATGACATTTTTGGGTCCACCAGCTTTCCCAATTGCATGCTCATATATACTCACTACAAAACCACTTGGTTTTTCTTTCAAAGATATATCTATTGCTTTAATGAAAATGGATCCTCTAGGACAAATTAACATCACATTTATCAAGATTTTTTTTTTACAATTTGTCCATCCATCAAGAGTAATTGTACATCCATTCTGTGGTACAAGCTCAAGAACTGTATGCTTCAAAATACTCTCTGGTGAGGCTTTCATTTTATTTAGATATTCTATATGCACCACGTACTATGTTCTCACAACATTGTAGTAGGTAAGCTGGCTCTTTGTGTGAAATAGTTGTAGGTACACGATAGGATATTTATCTTTTACAAGTATCCTGGCTGTGAGGGTGCAGCCACGAAGTGCTATCAACTTGTAAAGTCTCAAGTGTTCTAGAGGATTGTGGAGAAAATTTTCACTGTTACAAATCCTTTTGTGCATCTAGTGTTCTTGTTTGATAAAGATGCGCTCATATTTGGGCGGTTTCATTGGAACATGCATAAGGCTATTTGCAAGCTAAAGGAGACTACTTTCTTGCACGTGAGAGAAAACCATGATGGTGTCCTTTGCTGAGAAACATTGGGATCAATTACACACCCCCTTTGCTACTATTGCATTTGCGCTCACCTCCCTCCTTCTCCATCACCACTGCCTCCCCCATACCTTTCGCTTTGTTCCTTCACTCCCTCTCTATGGTGCTGCCCATAGCCTTGCAGCTCCCGTTCCCCTCATCCTTTGACCTCGTTGCCCCCCCCCCCCCCCCCCCCCCCCCCTTTCCCAATCCCCCCACTCTTTTTGTCCCTCTGCTATGTTGTCTCCTGGTCGGGTGTCATCGGTGGCTCCTTGGATTTGTTGTGGTGAGATGTTCTCTAGTAGGAATACTCTATTTTTTTTCTCTCATTTGTAGTAGTAGACACAAATGGAAGCTCATGATCCATCTCAAAGGGACTCAAATATAGTCCCCAAATCCGACCCGACCGAGCCCATCATCCGACTTTCTCTATTGCCACAAGAGAGCAATCAAGCCTTGCAGTATAGGTGGCACCTTTGTTATCTGTAAGATCATTGATAGTCAACCTAGCATAGGCAAGGTGCGCGACCTCCTACACGCACATCTCCTAGTAGAGGTAGGAAAAATCATCGGCATACAGCTTCTTGGGCGAGGGTACTACCAGTTCGAGTTTAAGACTCCCAAGATGTCTACCAACATTTTAATGAGCCCACAGGCCATTCAAGCGATGGGGGGGCTCATTTTTTATAGTGGCACCATGGTTTCCACCCAACTTCAAATGTTCTTTCCAAGGAAGCAAACCTGCCCATTTTGGTTTGCTTCCCAGTCCTAAGGAGAGAGTACCTCCCGCTTCTTTTTAGGATTGATTCCAAGATCAAGACAATCTTAGAGACCACATGGATGGCCTCTTTAGTTGCTGCCAAGGCTACAGGTATTTCCACAATATGCGTTTTGGTTTTTCACACCTATACCCTCCCAAAGGTAGTCCTTCTACCTAGGGTGAGTGGCAAGTGTCTCCTCTAGTGGCTTCTTTAGGGCCTAAAGGCATCCTAGGAGGTTATGTTACAAAATTATGGTCTTCTTGGCAACAAGCCATTGTGGGCAGTGTTATCATTGTGCCAGGTAGGGCCCAATGGGTTACTATGCAGGTTCATGGTAACCTCATAGGCTTCCCGAACATCTATGCACCCAACCATGCGAGTGCATAGATGAGTTTTGGTCACAAATTGTGGATTCATTTCCTTATGTAGAGCAGTGTTGTGTCGGGGGGAACTTCAACATGTTGGAGGACCCCTTGGATAGGATTGAAGGTAGCCGTGCTATTGTGCACGTGACTAAGTTGGTAGCTTGGGAGTGTCTATGTGTGACCTTAAGCATTTTAGATGTTTGGCAGCATGTAGGCTTTGTGCGTCTCCCAAAAATTCACTCTATCCTTCTCTTGATATGACCATAGATTAGGGGGCATGAATCCATCTCAAATAAATCATTTCTACACCAATGATCGTATTTGTCACATGGGAGGATCTGCATGCATTTTGGCAGGGACTGCCTTTTCATATCGTGTGCCAATGATTCTTGCTTTCGTAGATAGACAAAGGAGTGGGAGCGCCGTGCTAAGCATCCTCGAGAGGATTCTACTAGATACAAAGCAGAGAGAGAGAGAGAGAGAGAGAGAGAGAGAGAGAGAGAGAGAGAGAGAGAGAGAGAGAGAGAGAGAGAGAGAGAGAGAGAGAGAGAGAGAGAGAGAGAGAGAGAGAGAGAGAGAGAGAGAGAGAGAGAGAGGGTGGTGGCACTTTGGATAGAGAGTTTGAGCACTCAGGGAACCCCTGCTAGTAGAGTGGCCACTGAGCTTGCTGAGATTAGTTGTTTCTTCCTCCAGGAGTCTCCAACTTGCTTAACTGCAACCAAGGAGGAGAAGAAGCGTCTAAAATGGGGCATTGCTTCTCTACAGTGATGCCAGAGCACCACCCTGATAGTCCTTGGTTGAAGGAGCAGATGTAGTAGGCTCAACACAACCTTCCTTCCATGGTTAGGCATCTCAATGGACCAAGGTGGGAGACAAAGTTACTAGTGAGTTCTTTGAGACTATGGGTCCTCGCCACACATGCACCAGTGTTTGTCAACTGAGGGACTTGACGGGCTGATTGCTATAGGTTCTGAGGATATGCATGCAGCTGCACTGAATTTTATCATGAGTTGCTTTCGTTTGAGCAACAGTCAGGAGCCACAGTCAGAGCACCAAGATGCATGTAGAGAGCAGGTTTGGGTGCAGATGCCTTGCCTAGTTATTGAGGAGATGCATCAAAGACTAGGGATTCCTATATAGTTGGAGGAGCTCCACGAGTCCCTTAGAGCACTTCCCGAGGGTAGCTTCCCAGGGGAGAATGGTTTGACTTCCAGCTTCTTCTTGAAGTATTGGGAGCTGCTTGGTCCAAATCTTTCTTTTGTACATTGAAGAGATGCCTGACAGGATGAGTGAGGGTCTGATATACCTTATCCCCAAGGAGGGAGGCTCCTTGGATGATATATGGTAGTGGTGGCCCATCACCATTCTCAACTCAGCTACAAAATCTTAGTAAAAGCTCTGATTTTGAGAATTCAGCAGCAACATTAAACATGAGACCTAGACAGGTTTTGTCAAGGAGCACAGTATCCTTGACAACATCTTCACCTTTTGGGAGGTGTCTGCCCTAACAAGTCTTCAAGGAGAGGATCTTGTAATACTCCTTCTCAATTTTGAGGGGGCATACAACAAAGTCGATTGGGATTTCCTAGAGGGAACTATGCGCAGGTTGGGGTTTTCAAATGCTTGGATTAGAGGAGTGTCATCTCTCTACATATGTGTATGCATAGTCAGAAGCTTTTGGCAGGGGGAAGAGGGGAACGCTTCCTACTCACATGTTTAGTTAGATAGGGTTTTCCTCTTGCCCCCTTCCTTTTTTTCTTCTATGATGAGGCGTTGAACAGATTTTTGACTTCATAGGAGGTTGGTGTATTATTGCCCTTAACTCTCCCATTTAAACATCATTCTACTCTGACAAACAATTTGATAAACACTCTGACATTCACAGAATTCCGCCATGGCTACAAACTTCAGTACAGACTTGCAGACATGCTCTAAAAAGACTTGCTGCTTCCATTATGCATTCGGAATACTACATTGATGAGAATACAAAAAGAGAAAGAAGACAACAACGTTGACAAAACATTCTGCACTTTCTTGATACTACAGGAATCCGCCATCACATCTTCTTCATCATCGTAAACTGAAAAACTGCCTATTGCCGAATACACCTTGACATAAATAAACATCCCTACACTTAAGATCCCAAAAGACACACCCCATATTAAGGTTCATTACATAGTCACTTTTAAAGTCAAAATCCTACTCCATCGAGGTGTTATTACCATATACATGTGGTAGTGATGTGTGTGAACACACTAGGACCGTCGGGGCATTTTTTCCCTCTTTAGGAGGTTTTTCCCCCCGTGCATTGTATATACGTCCATCACTCTAGGGCTATCTATCTTTCCATTTCACACTAAGTAATACACTCTCTATTGTGTGCCTTGAGCTTCCTTTGTCTTCTCCAAGCTGTGTGTGTTTCTCTGCAACCCTAACTCCAACAATTGGTATCAGAGCAGGTCACGTCCTCCCGGGCTTAGTCGCCACCTGCTCCAGCACACGCCTGTTCACTTTCTTCGATTTCAGTGAGCTTTGGCGAGCGTTCGCAGGTCGACAAATATTTTGGGAGCGCTCAAAGAGCTTGGTCTGCTCAGAATTTTGATTTGGGCTCATTTCGGCCTCTGTTTCCACTACAGGCAGTACTGCACAGGCTATTTCGTCATTTTGTGCAGAATTTTTGTCAGTGCCAATTTCTGCATAACAGGTGCCTTATAGTCTTCTACGGTTTGTGCTATATACCACAGGTTGTTCCCGCTCCGTTTCTCCTATTTTCGGGTAGTATTCACATCAAGTGCAGCATTTACCATGGCTGACAACAACAACACAGATGTGTTCAAGATGTTTGCTGCTAAGGACAGATTGGATGGGGACAACTACCCTATGTGGGCTTATATGATGCAACATGTTCTTGTGTCAAAAGGTGTCTGGAACATTGTGCAGGGCATTGATGTACGTCTTGGTTCTGAGGATGTAGGCGATGTTGAGGATGTTGCAGGTCTTGTTGCAAGGATTGCAGTTGTTAGAGTTGTTTTGCCTACGGCAGAGCAAGCTCGTTGGGATGTTAAGGATACGCAGGCTCATGCATTGATTGCGTTGTCTGTGAAGCGCACCATTGTTCCTCACATCCGTTCAGAAAATCTGCAAAACAGGCTTGGGATATTCTAGCAGGTCTTTATGCAAGCCGCAATGAGGCTAAAATTGCTTTGCTGCGTAAAGAGCTGGAGTCGAAGATTATGCATGAGGAAGATGATATGGACACTTTCCTTCCTAGTGTCAAGGATATCAATGAGCAGCTTATTTTTGCAGGTGAAGTCATTTCTGACAGTTCCCTTGTGCAGACTGTTCTTGATGCATTACCAGATTCCTACCAGACTTTTGCTAGTACTTGGAGACTGATGACCCAAGGAAATCCTGAAGTTGTCAAGTTTGATGCATTATGCACATTGCTGTTGCAAGAGTCACTTTGTAGAAAAAACAGGACTAGGCAGCGTGCAGTTGAACAGGCCTTTATTGCTTCTCAAAGAAAGGGTGGTAACAGTAATGCAGCCACTTCTTATGGTTCTGCTGCGAGTAGCAAAAATTATGTTCCCAATGCTTCTGCTGGCAGTACTTCGTCTGGAAATTCTGGTGATAAGGGCAAAAATAAGATGCGTTGCCATTATTGTAAAGCCAATGATCACTTGATCAAGTCGTGTCCTAAGTTGAAGGCCAAAGAGGCTAAGAAGAAAGAGGGTGGTTCCACTGCAAATGCTGGTTCCACTACAAATGCAGCCATTGTTGAGTCTTCTATGAAAGGAGACTGTGTTGCTGATGTTAATGCAGAATGGGCTTTTAGCGCAGAGTGCACTTACAATCCTGCTGTCCATGATGCATGCTTGTCAGTTGCTGCAGATTCACATGTGTGGTATTTCGACAGTGGTGCTACAAAGCACATTACCTCACATCGTGAATTGTTTACCTCTCTAGAGTCTGTCCCTCATGGGAATTCAGTCACTTGTGCCAACAACGCCTCTTATCTAGTTCAGGGAGTTGGAAAGATTGTGCTCACTGCTGCTAATGGCAGTTCCTTCACACTTGTTGATGCACTTTATGTACCTGGGATCAAGAAGAATCTCTTGTCTGTATCCGCACTTGCTAGACTTGGACTTGTAGTCAAATTTGTGGATGACAGATGTACAGTTCATGATCTCAGTTTTGGTGATGAAATTGTTGCATCTGGGCTTTTGTGTCGTGGGCTGTATAAGCTGACTTTGTATGACAAGCGTGGACAAAATTTTGCAAATGCTGTTGCAGATTCAAGGGCTATTTCAGATGCAAAACTTTGGCATGCACGTTTTGGTCATCTGAATTTTGCCAGTTTGCTGCGTTTGCAGAAATCTGATACGGTTGCTTCTTTGCCGCCTCTTGAAGCACCTGTCAAACATGTTTGTGAAGGCTGTATTTTGGGTAAGATGCAGCGTTCTAAGTTTCCAAAGGATGGTTCAGTTCGGGCCACATGGAGGTTGCAGCTTGTGCATAGTGATGTTTGTGGGCCCATGCAAACTCCGTCCTTGGGTAATTACGTGTACTTCGTGACTTTCATTGATGATTACTCCAGGCATGCATGGGTATTTCCGCTTAAAGCGAAGTTCGAAGTTTTTATGTGCTTCAAACAATTTCCGACTATGGCTGAAAATGTCTCGAAATGTACTATGGGCAACCTCTGTTCCGATCGAGGGGGGGAGTATATGTCTCATGAATTTAATGCATTTCTGGCTAGTCGTGGGATAAAACACCAATGTACAGTGCCTTATACACCTTAGCAAAATGGTGTTGCTGAGAGGAAAAACAGGTCACTGACGGAAATGGCACGATGTATGGTCAAAAGTCAAGCTTTGCCGCATTCTTTTTGGCTTGAGGCCATCATGTGTGCCACTTATGTACTTAACAGGTGTCCTATGAAAGCTTTGCAGTCTATTACTCCATATGAAGCATGGCACGATAGAAAACCTTCTATTGAGCACATGCGTGTTTTTGGCTATTTGGCATATGCTTTGGTGCCACAAGTGCAGCGTAGAAAATTGGATGATAAGGCTGTCAAATGTATTTTTGTTGGTTATAGTGCTGAAAGCAAAGGTTACAGGTTGTATCATCCGCAAACAAAACGTATTCTAGTTTCTCAGGATGTAGTGTTTGTGGAAGATTCTGTTCAGCCCTTGCTGTCCTGTACTAGAGACAGTAATGTAAGCTCACAGGACATTTATGACACTTTGTTGCCTCTTTTCAGTGGTGGAAATACAAATGTAAGTTCCAATGAGGAAAATGTACAGCCTATGGGGGCTTTTGAAAATGTTTTAGATCAGCCTATTACTGATGCAGATGTACATGATGTACTTGATGAGGAAAGGGCTGAAAATGAGCAGGCTAGAGGTATGCCAAAATGGCTGGTGCACACTTTGCGTGACAGTAAATTGGATGCACCTTTGTCTAGTTGTACTCGTTCAGACTCTCGCCATGCATCTTATGCATCAGATTGTTATGCTTTGGCTGTGTCTAGTTTACATGATGTTAAGGAGGCTCTGTCTTTTGGTGAAGCACAGAATTCAGAAAATTGGATGGTTGCCATGCAATCAGAATATGATGCACTTATAGAAAATGACACATGGACTTTATGTGATTTGCCTGATGGCAAAAAGGCCATGATTGGTACGAAGTGGGTTTACAAGTTGAAACGCAAGCCGGATGGTGAGATCGATCGCCATAAGGCTCGACTTGTTGCAAAGGGTTATGCACAGCAAAAAGGCATAGATTATGAAGAGACTTTTGCTCCCACTTGTCGTATGACTACTGTGCGTTTTCTATGTGCATTGGCAGCTCATTTTGGTTGGGATGTACATCAATCACACATTGTTACTGCTTTCTTGAATGGTGACATATTTGAGGAAGTTTATGTAACGCAGCCTCGCGGTTTTGTCATAAAAGGACAAGAGGACAAAGTGTGCAAATGTAACAAGGCTTTGTATGGGTTGAAGCAATCTCCTCGTGCTTGGTATGAGAAAGCTGACACTCATTTGGTCAAATAAGGCTTTCGTAACAATCCAACAGAAAGCACATTGTATGTAAAGCGTGAGGGTGATGTATTTCTCATCGTGGTTCTTTATGTTGATGATTTGCTGATCACTGGACCAAATGAGAGATATATTGCTGAATTTAAGGCTGATTTGAATGCTACTTTCAAGATGAAAGATTTGGGGCTGTTGCATCATTATTTGGGTATACAGTTTAAGCAGTGTGATGGTGGTATTGCCTTGTGTCAGAAAAGTTACATAGAGACATTGCTATGTAAGTTTGGACTTGAGGATTGCAAACCTATTGCCACTCCCATGGAAACAGGTTTGAAGTTGAGTCTACATGATGCTAGTGATCCTGCTAATGTCACTCTTTACCAAACTGCTGTTGGCTGCCTCATTTATGTATGCAACACGAGGCCGGATATTCAGTTTGCAGTCTCACAGGTCAGCAGATTTATGCATAGCCCAGGGTCTAAGCATTGGCAGGCTGTCAAGAGGATTTTCCGCTACCTTAGTGGCACTTTACATCTTGGCTTGTTTTATCCCAAGGGGGGATCATTGCCACCAAACTTACATGCTTTTTCGGACTCAGATTGGGCTGGTTGTTTTGACATGCAAGTGTCCACATCAGGTTTTTGTTTCATGCTTGGAAGTTCATCTATATGATGGTTGAGCAAGAAGCAACCTACTGTGGCCACTTCGAGTTGTGAGGATGAGTACAGGGCAGTCTTCACAGCTACGGTTCAGTGTGTATGGCTCAGACGCCTTATGGCTGATTTGGGTGTTGGACAGGACACTGCCAACACTATCTACATTGACAGTCAGAGCGCATTGGCAGTTGCGAGGAACCCAATTTTTCATGCTTGCACAAAGCACATTGAGGTGCATTACCACTATGTCAGGGAGAGGCTCTCTGCAGGAGAGATCAGCTTGGCTTATGTGCCAACACAAGACAACCTTGCAGATCTTTTCAGAAAGGCATTGTCTCGTGAGAAGCTTGAAGCTTTCCACAAAGCTTTGGGCTTACTCCCCTTTGTGGACTGATCCTGTCCTCAGGGCATGGCACTTCCCTTTACTCATGTGCCAGCTCTCGTTCACCGCATCACTCTAGGGGGGATTTGTTACCATATACATGTGATAGTGATGTGTGTGAACACACTAGGACCGCCGGGGCATTTTTTCCCTCTTTAGGAGGTTTTTCCCCCCGTGCATTGTATATACGCCCATCACTCTAGGGCTATCTATCTTTCCATTGCACACTAAGTAATACACTCTCTATTGTGTGCCTTGAGCTTCCTTCGTCTTCTCCAAGCTGTGTGTGTTTCTCTGCAACCCTAACTCCAACAGGTGTAGCCTTAACACTTGGCACAACCCGGTGGCTTGAGCCATAGGCTGACCTCAGACCCATGATCCCTTGATCCATGTTCAGCCACTTTGATTTTCTGCATCCAGTCCCTGCTTCTGCTCCACTTCAACAATTGCATCCGCTACCACAGGTAACTGTACTGCCAGCGGTTCTGCATCCACATCAACCACTAGAAGTGAACATTCTGCAACTGTCTCCATGCTACTCTCATGTAGTTCCTGCACATTTGCAACTTGTGCTCCCTTTTGAATACTAGTATGCTGATCCAACAGCTGCTTGCGGATTGATTCCAATTGCATTTCCAATTCAGCATTCTGCTCACGCAGCGCGACATTCTCCTCACGGACCTTATGCTCTCGAGCAGCTTCAAACCACGACTTGTACCTATCAATCGGCTTTGCCATGTGTTCTTGAAAAAGCCCTGCTGCTTGGTGCCACAATTCCTTGATGTAATCAAACACCTCTTTCTTTAAACATCCACATCTGCATCAGAGATCAACACACCTGTGACACCCTGGCCATCCAAAGTGGCCCTCTCTAGATCCACCAATGGAGTTAACCTATTCATCAAGAAATGGTTATCTGCAATAAGATGTGCAATCTTATCCTCTACTTCATGAAATTTCTTCTCTGTGGACTCCTTAAGCCCATCTACCCATATCTGAAACTCTTGTGCAGTTCCTGCCATCTCAAAAATCCGATTACACATATCCGCACTAACCTGAGCTAACTCCTCCTGTAATAATGTCTTCTCCTTCAATACTTCATCCACCCGGCTCTGAAGCTGACCAACTTCACACTCCAAGCTATCAATGCATTCCCCCTTAGCCTTTTGCATCTCAAGGGTGAGGATCATAGCCTCTTGATTGCAGATAAACCGATTCAAGTCCGACAAACTCTGAACAACATCTTGAACTGAGAACACCCCATCCAACTTAACACTTGTAGGTTTATACCTGTGTCACCGGGGTCTGTTCCCCTGAACCCTCGCAAACCTTCCGCGAAAACAGAGTTATGGTACGGCTCTTGGTGTCGAGTTTTTGCAATCCTGTCCTAGAAGGGAAAAGAGTGACCTTCCCTGATGATTGCACCTTTTCATCTGTGCCAGCTATTGACTTACTTCCTTGGCCCAATGCAGATTTAAGCCTGTCCCGAATAGGCATATCCCAATCCAACTTCCGACGCTTTGCATCACCCAAGCTTTGCACATCTTGACTCTTAACAAAGCTCGGTGGTGTGGGTGTGAGAGGTACCTACAGCACCTAGGAGAAAATTGCCTGCAAGTAAGGAGCTACCTTGGAAACAGACGGTGACCGCCTTTTATCCCTTGGCTCTAAAAGCTGCAGCCTGTCAAAAATGAAGGATGCCCAATCCACCTTCTGCCCTTGTTCTGCATGATGAATTGGACCAAAGGCCTCTTTGGACATATAGGTGGTTTTTGCCAACAAACAAACCCTATCCAAATACCAAAATAAGTGAGTAGTGCGGAGTTTGCCACAATTGCGCACCATATAATAAGCCCTATTGCCTGCTAGCTGCCCAAATTTGGACCTCATCACCGCATCTATCGCTTTCTTTGCCTTGCAAAGGATTGTGAGCAACCTTGAAAACCTCTGCCACCAACTTTGGGGAAACGTCCTTTCTCTCCATGATATAGCCAGCATTTTCCCTAAGGTGGCAAAGCTACGACTCGGCAAACTCATTCTTCTCCCAAAGAGCCCATGGTAAACATGCATACTCTTAAAGGCCAACCCGGCGCAGCCATACCTCTGTATCACGATCATGAACGTCGAATATCTCATCGACCTCCATCTCCTCCACAGCATCGTCGCCACCGGATTCTGCCCCCTCAATTTCCTCCACACTCTGAATACTTTCTCTGCGGGGCGTAACAACTCCTCCATGGCCATCTTCATTGAACGGGTTTGCATCATCTCCTCCTCACCGAGCTCCTGTTGTTTAGGCGCTGCAGATTTTCTGAAGCTTTCAAAAGACATGGCGTCGAAGGTGATAGGAAACACACGCACAATGGTAAAGCTCCTTTTGACGACGAACGCGGGATACTTGCATTCAAAATGAGTGGGGCCTTTTGACGACGAACGCGGGATACTTGCATTCAAAATGAGTGGGGCCTTTCACCTCAAATCGGGCGCTGACCACCCCATGATGATCCTTATTCTGAAAGTGCGTGTTAATACCCCGCATGCGTGTGTTGATTGGACCACTCTCTTCAAGGGAATCTCCCTTAAAAACATTCCACGTCATAAACTGGTGACTTCCTTGATGACATAACCCCTAGACAATGCCACCCAATGCAATTCCGTTGCGGATTTCCTCCAATACCACACTTTTGTCAAAACAAAATCCGACCACATTCTGCAACATGAACCCACTGTTGGACACCGTATGGTGGTCAGTGCTCCCCAAAGGGTCCGCCTTGAACCCCAACTCTGGTTGTATCCATTTCACTCCAATTTCCTTAGCCTTGTTTACCATCCATCTTGGAATCTTGGGAACCTTGCCATAAAATTTCTTCATCCTAAAGCCATTCACCGGTTTCACAACAGGTGTACCAAAAACATCCCTCAATCTAAATGTTCCTTGGCCTAATTCTTCTACAATTTGATAAGGCCCAAAGTACCTTAACTTCAGTTTTCCTGGGTGTGGTCCCAACTTGGAATTGTACAACATCACCCAATCACCCTTCTGAAAAATTTTGAACTTAACATGCCTTGTCATCCAAGCTTGTCGTCTCTTTTGTCCAATATCTGTTGCATATGCACTATGAATCCGATCCTCTTCCACCTCAACAACTCCCTCTGTCTATGCAACACAGAATCCTTAGGACTCAGCCTATGTTGAACTGCCAATCTCAGACTTGGAATCACATACTCCATGGGAACAACGACCTCAATCCCATAAACCAATTTGAAAGGTGTCATCCCTGTGGCAACCTTATATGCTGTACAAAACAACCATAAAGCTGAATCCAATTTGTCATTGCAATCCTTTCTATTTTCTGAGACAATATCTTTTAGAATTCACACTAGCACCTTGTTTGTACTCTCAGCTTGACCATTTGCCTGCAGATGATATGGAGTTGACTTCTTGTGCAAAATCATATGTGTAGCTATCAACTCGGCAATTACCGAATTCAGAAAATGCACACCCTGATCTGACACCAACTCAATGGGACAACCAAATCTCATCATAATATTTGTATGCAAAAATCTAGTAACACTTGCTGCTTTATTATCCCTCAAAGATATTGCTTCCACTCATTTGGTAGCATAGTCTGTTGCAACCAAAATGTATCTTGCTCCTATTCTCCTAGCTTTCGGTGATATTGGCCCAACAAACTCTGATCCCCACTTTTGAAATGGTTCAAGTGGTAAAAATGGGTGATCCTGCATCCTATCCATTGAAGTAGGTTGTCCAATCTTTTGACATTGCAAACATTTCCTTGCAAAGTGATATGCATCCTTGAGCAACAATAGCCACCACAAGCCAACTTGCATGATCTTTTTCCCTGTTATTTCTCCAGAAAAACGTCCTCCTACTATTCCATAATGGGCTTCCTGTAAAACCGCTTTATGCTCCTCATTAGGCACACATCATATGATGATATGATCTAATTCCTTTCTATACAATGCTCCAACAATCATCAGAAATGGTCTACTCCTCAATGCAAACTTCTTCCTTTGATCTGATGACATATTAGAAGGCAACACTCCATTTGTCAGAAACTGCAACATTTGGTCATACCAATTGTCAAAATGCTGCCCCTGTACAGAAAACAAATCCGCATCTGGCAACTGATCTAACAATCCCGGTGTCTCCTCAAAATGCTCCAATCTGCTAAGATAATCTGCCACTGCATGCTGATTCCCTGGTGTACGCAACACTGTATAATCAAACTCCTGCAAAACAAAAGCATCCATCTGGCAAGTCTACCCTCCAGCTTCGGCTTCTTAACTAAGAAGATAAGTGCTTGATGGTCCACATGGAAAACCACTTTATTCCCCAACCAGTAATGTCAAAATGTCTCCAAGGCAAATTGAATCCCTAAAGCCTCACGCTCCGTAACAATATAGTTCTTCTCAGCCGGTTTCAACATCCGACTTGCATAATATACTGGCCTGAACCATCTGCGGATCTTCTCTTGCATCAGCACCACTCCGACCGCAATATCTGATGCATCCACAAACACATGGAAACGAAATTGCCAATCTGGAGGTTGAATAATAGGTGACACCACTAACATCTTTTTCAAACACTGAAAAGCCTTTTCCTGAGCATCTCCCCAGATAAAATCAACATCCTTCTTTGTCAAATGAGTCAAAGGTGCACTAACATCTGCCAAATACCTCAAATTCCAATTATGCCACTTAATCTGTCCCATGAACCTGGAAATCTCCTTCACATTAACAGGTGCTGTTGCCTTCTGAATTGCACTGATCTTGTCTGAATCGATGGAAATCCCTTCTTTAGATATGATATTCCCTAACAATTTCCTTCTTTGGACTGCAATTGCACACTTATATGGATTCAAAGACATCCGAAACAATCGGCATCTTTCCAGACATTTCCTCAAATATTCCAAATGGTTAATCTTCTCACCAAATACCAAAAAATCATCCATAAAAATCCTCATGAACTTTATCAAATAAGGTTCAAATGTTTTAAATGCTTCTTTGGAGTAAGAAGGGGATCCATTCTTCAATCCAAAACTCATCACTGTGTATGCAAAAGCTCCCCACTCAGTAATAAATGTTGTCTTAGCTACATCCTCATCTGCCATCCGAATCTGATTATACTCTGAAAATCCATCAAGAAAACTGTAGATCTCATGTCCTGATGCATCATCCAAGATTGAATCCACAAATGGCAATGGGAATGGATCTGCAATGGTTGCTGCATTCAACTTCTTGTAATCCACACAAACACGGATCTTCCCTGACTTCTTGGGAAACACCACTATAGGTGACAACCATTGAGCTTGATCAATTGGAACTATATCCCACTTGGAGAAGCTTGTCCAACTCCTCTTTAACCTGCTTAGCATAATTGGGGTTCATTCTATATCTCTGTTGAATCATTGGAACTGCATCCTCCCTCAAATTGATTTTGTGCTTATACACAGCTGGATCCATGCCCTTCAAATCAGAAAAATCCAAAGCAAAAACATCAATAAACTCTGTCAACAACTGCTTCCTTAAATGCATAATCCAAATGAACACTTATTTTGACAACTTTAGGGCTCCCTTGAGATCCCAAATCAAGATCCTGCAATTCATCCTCTTTGACTCTGGAAACCTTCTCCATCAATTTATCATAAAGAAACTCTGCTCTGAGGATTGCCTCCTTTGGTGCAATATCCCCTTCTTAATTATCTTGATCCTTTTCTACACTACTGTGACCAATTTGTGACTTCTTCTCCGAGTTCTTGCCTGACTTCAGATCGGCATCTGTTGCTTCTAACTTATTAGTTGACTTCTACAACTCTCCTTGATTCACATACTTCTCAACAATCTTGACAACATCCACTTCAAACACTGGAACCACTGTAGGATTAGCCACTATAAAACACGATTCCTCATCATCTTCAACTTCCTCAGCTAAATTTATAGTCTGAGCCAACATTGGTTTCATCGATGTCAACAATTGCTTCTTGGAACTCATCGAAATCCTCATTGACTTTTTACCCTTCTTCAAAATGACCTCATTCTTTTCCCAATCCTGTTTAAGCTTTGCTGACTTAAACCATGGTCTACCCAACAACATAGAATAAGCATTACCAGCATCTTGCATCTTCAGCACCACAAAATTTGCAGTAAAAGACAATCCATGCACTTTAAGAGTTTGACATCTCAACATTCCAATAGGTTGTACTTTCCGTTAGTCCGCCATCCACACTTGAAATGGTGCAGGCTCCAGCTTCACATTTGTCATCTTCTGAAATTCAGTTTCCGACAGAATATTCACCCCGGATCCACCATCCAACATAACTTCTAGAAACACACGGCCATCAAACTCGAGCCGCACAATTGGTATAGTGAAATCCACATCATCTGGATTAATTTGATAACTTCCAATTGATTTCTCCAATGCATTGGAAGTCATGGGGACTTTTGTCATCCTGGTTGCAGAATAAAATATATCTCGGAAAATTGGTACCAACGAAAGCAACTGATCCAATGTAAAGTTCATAGGAGTATTTAGTATTTCTTCAAACAATGTTGCGGATGGTAATTCAGAATTGACCACTTTCTGCATCTTCTTTTGCATCTTTTTAGAAATTGTCTCATTAGGACCCAACTTCTGAAATTCCTCAACTGCTTCATCTCTTTGCTCCTCCCAATCCAAAGGTGGTTTAAGACTGCTTTTGAACGTGTTACTGCCAAACTATCCAAATCTTCCCACATATCATTTGAAGGACTACATTTGAAAGGACAATCTACCGAAACCGTATTCACTTCGTGATCAGGAAAAACCTCAACACCAACTAAATTTCTCTAAGCCTCTTCCTTTGTTGCTGCCTATTGTGCGGGTGGTGCAGGCATTTGTGGTACCTGCGCATTCTCTATTTGCGGATTCCACCCTTGTGGATTCAAATTTTGTAGTTGTTGCCACCCCTGTGGCTACTGCCACTTTTGCTGTTGATTCCAATTTCCTCCCCATGGCCTAAAATTCTGATATCCTCCAAACCTTGGTCAAAATCCTTGATTGAAATTTCCCCGAAATGTTTGATTCTGATTAAAAGGTGGTCTCGACCCCGAGAATGGCTGCTGATTTCTCTGCCATCCCATATTATTAAATACCTTCTGTTGTCCACCTGTATCCAGACAGACTCCACTTGCTTGTGCCAAATTTTGCTGAATCTTTTGTTGAATCCTCTCTGGGATTGGTCCTCTAAAATTCGGATTATACCAACAATTAGGTGTAACATGACCATATTTTCCACATATGTCACAATGGAGCTTCCTGGTAGATGACTTCGGCTTGACACCCAACTCTTTCAATTTCTTCTCAACCGTCATTTCCACTGTACTACTCTTAGACTTTCCGTTGGCCTTCTTCTTACCCTTCTTCTTATGCTTCCTCTTCTTGTCCTCCTTCTCTGAATCAAAATCTGAGTCTGAACTCTCATCGGAGTCTGAATTGCTGCCAGAATCTAAATCTGAATCTGTGTCTGTATCCGTTATCCAAATCTGAATCGGAATCTGACTCATCCTCACTACTGTCATATGTTGATCTCTTCTTCCTTTTACCCTTTTTCTCCTTCTTTTTGGACTTCTTTTTAGAGGAACCTGGGTTAACAACTCCAAACCTCTTTTCGGCCCTTGTGGCAGTTGCTTCCAAATTATCCAATCCTGCTCCAACATCAACACCTGCAAAACTGCATTCCACAATTCTTTCCGCAACCCATTCATTTAATATCCGGCTAACATTTCATCCGTAGGCCTCTCTGCATAGGTAAGCCTATTCAGGTACTGATTAAACCTCTGAGTATAATCCTCAACAAACATTTTCTTCTGCTTAATGCCATTCACTTTATTAAGCACATTATTTGGTGTCTTGTCCTTTCGAAATCTATTCAGAAATGAATTTCTCAATGCATCATAATCCACAAAATGCCCCACATTGAACTTACTCAACCACTGCATGGCTTTCCCCTCCAATGTCGCTTGGAATTGTCGCATTTTGGCTGCTGCATCATATACTCCGTCAAATCCTCTGGCCTGACATCTTGTCTCAAATTGAGCTACGTTGCAATCAGGGTCCTATTTGGATTTCCCTGAGAAGGTCCCAAACTTGACGCGTAAATTTGCTCTAGCCGCTGCCGCCATATTCCTTTGCCGATTTGGAGATGACTAACTTGCTAAGGATGATGATGATGATCCCGGTATTAATGGTTTCCGTGGAATATTTCCGCCAATGCCCAGAGGATCATATTCTAATCTTGTCCAAGTTAGAAACAATTGCTGCAACACTTCACCTCCAACATATCCTGGGTCTAATAGCCTATTCTCCTCAGCCTCATTGAAAATTCCCCCATATTGCTCATTGTCCTCTAAATCCTTCATACTTGGCTCTGATGCTTCCTCCCAAATGTCAACTTGGATACCTTTGTCTTCATGATTCTCTTGTCCCGCTTCACGCTCTTCCTCCTGTTGTTGCAACTCCCGCTGCCTCACAGCCAACCTTGTCAAATAAGAATGTGATGGCTGTGGTAAATTATCCAGAACTGATTACCCAATGGCACTTGACCTCTTCAAAACCAAACTTTCATAATAACTGCCGATGCCTTTTCGATTCCACCTCATCCTGGCACTCCACCTTCTCACAGAAGAGAGTAACTTCATCCATGAACACACGTCACCAACACCATGATCGCCAGTGTATTATTGCCCTTAACTCTCCCATTTAAACATCATTCTACTCTCACAAACAATCTGACAAACACTATGACATTCATAGAATTCCGCCATGGCTACAAACTTCAGTACAGACTTGCAGACATACTCTGAAAAGACTTGATGCTTCCATTACACATTCGGAATACTACATTGATGAGAATACAGAAAGAGAAAGAAGACCACAGTGTTGACAAAACATTCTGCACTTTCTTGATACCGCAGGAATCCACCATCACATCTTCTTCATCATTGTAACTGAAAAACTGCCTATTGCCGAACACACCTTGACATAAATAAACATCCCTACACTTAAGATCCCAAAAGACACACCCCATATTAAGGTTCATTACATAGTCACCTTTAAATTCAAAATCCTACTCCACCGAGGTGTAGCATTAACAGTTGGTTTGCATGGTTTAGAGCTTCCTATTGGGGGAGATGCGAGCTGCTAGACACTGAGTTTACTGATGATTCAAGCATGCACAAAGAGAGCTAGGAGGCCAATTTTCATAGGTGTGAGAAGGATCTTGAGGTGTTTTATTGTGCATCAAGAGCACTGGTCAATTGGAGGAAGACAATGGCTTTCTAGGTTGGCAGTGCTCCTACACCCAATCGGTCACTTGAAGAGGGATTCAAGTGGATCCCACCAGGGACTCTTGTACGTTACTTGGGCGATCAGGCTATTTTAGATCTTCCTCAAGAGCATCATATTTCTTCTCTACTCCTTTCCATTAGGAGGAAACTACTACATTGGAGCTCGACACGACTCTCTTTGCGTGGCAGGGTTGTAGTGGCCAACCAAGTACTTTGGGCTACTATGTGGTACATCACATCTTGTTGGATCTTCCTGAGCTCTTGAATTAGCCAACTGAAGAGGATGATTAGAGGCTTTTTGTGGTTAGGGTGCAACACCTAATTGGCCACGGCCAAAGTGTCTTGGCCGGTCATCACTTTACTATGCTCTCAGGGGGGCTGGGGATTATTGACCCAGCATGGCAAATCAGATCCCTCCTTGGGAGGCTTGTGGTCATAGGGTTTCTTTCAAGGGAGGATCATTGGAAAGAGTTGTTGCTACACCAGATTTGTGCCCAAGTCCCTCATACAGAGATGCGTAGAGTTAGCTTGAGTAGGAGTTTGAGGACCGCTTTACTATTGCAAGCCTGCGTAGGTCCTAAGAGTAGCTACAAAGTGTCCTTGAGTAGCACCAGTCCACATGCATAGAGGAGCATTTGAGGTAGCCTCTTGTTTGGAACTGTAAGTGTGAGCTTTTTCCTAAAGTGTGGGTCAAGGAGAGAAGAGTGGAGTTATCCCACATGCTGTGGTGCAAGGCTGTAGAGCTAATTAAAGCTCATTTCATGAATGAATATATAAAACTCTATTTTGCATTACATCTCCCTTGTTTATGATGAGCTTGTGATGGCTTAGCAAATACTTAAGGCCGTGTTATGAGTCCAAGTTAATTGATCTTAGAACCTAATTTGCTTGAATGATAATCTAGCCAACACACACTCACTTGTGTGCACGATGTTTATCTTTCATCCACCCTAGCTAGCCGATCCCATTCCTATCAAGTGGTATCAGAGCACGTGTATGCTAGCTTGGTTTGCTATTAGGAATTTGCATGTTTGTACAATTAGCATTCATTAATCATCATTAGCTAGATCCATTAGGTTTGCTCTTTTATTGCATAATGCATGCCTAATTAGTATTCCATTGGCTAGCATGAGCATGTTCTTGAGCTAAAGACTCTTGGGCCACTACTCACTGGCTAATTGGAAGCTTATTTAGCATTGAAATTCATTAATTTTCCATTATAAACTTGCATTTGCATTCAATAGTTTCTCCTTTATTTAGCAAAATTGGAAATTTCAATTGGTGTGTGTGCGTAACCCGTCTCAAGAGCTTCCCATCAAGCCTATCCCCATACTCAAATTGCCCTTCATTTGCACAATATAGAGCTTGATTGGTTTTGCTCTCTTGCACACCCTCCCTCTTTGGAAATGTTGTAGGAGAGGCTTCTGTGTGTGTGTGTGTGTGTGTGTGTGTGTGTGTGTGTGTGTGTGTGTGTGTGTGTGTGTGTGTGTGTGTGTGTGTGTGTGTGTGTGTGCATGCATGTGCATGTGCGCCTAAAGGTGCATTCAATGTTCACCAAGATTTTCCCTACAAGTCTTCAAAAGACAACCTCACCGTGGTGGGACTACCCTCTTAAAGGGAGTCAAACCTCAAAAGGGAAGGTGTTCTCACACTTGAAGGCATTCTCACACTCGCTGCCCTGCACCCTGCCCGCTGCCCAGCCATGTGCCCACTATCCTAGAAAGAAATTTTGGGGCTAGGGCCAAAAGAAGTAAAGTTAGTCTCAAAAGACAACTTTACAAGATCATTATGACTGAAGGGGAGGACATTGCTAGCCTAGTAAATAGGCTTAAGAGCATTGTCACGCAGCTCACTTACATCCAAGTCAAAGTACCAGAAGACGACAAAGTGGCGGTACTATTAAGTGCATTCCACCTTCATATGACCACTTAGTCACAATTCTTGAAGAAAAAGAACTGGCTCCAACTTTCCAAGATGTCATCAACTCAATCCCAGTAGAAGAAAGAAAGTAGAAAGATTCATTAACTTCATCATGAGGGGCTTTGGTCACGACATCCTCATGGGGAAGATATTCACCATCATTATCTACTTTTAAGACTAGATACAATTTTTTAGGCCTTCCCTGAGGAGATTCAAAGCATTCATCTCCTACAAGGCATGAGGGGTGTAACATCTAATCGCCTAGTAACTTGTGTGTAGCGGAAAATATCATGAACATAGTGAGCATTTCATTAGAATAGATTTCTAATGAGATTAACAAGAGTGCTTGGGTGGAGAGAGCAACAAAAAGCATAACACCTAGTTACATAGCATGAACAATACTGCAAAAGAGAGAGAAATTAAGCAATTGACAACAGTTGAGGACCGGATTTGCATGGAGCCGGTCCCCCCTCCAAAAGGCTTTGTATTATGGTTTCTCCCATCAAGAGAGACATTTTACAATACAATTTCTTGTGTTCCTTCAATACTAGCTAGTGCAATGAAAATGGAAACTTCATGCACTACGCAAGACACTTATCAAACACAACATCAATTCCCTCACGGTCTCAGCCCCAAGACCTCACCACCTTCGAAGATGGTGAGAGCTAGCGGGGTATGAGAGTAGATTGAGAGGAAGGAGTATTCTTACGAGAAAGATGTACATCTCCTCACATAATCACTCATATTAGCATAGATTAGCTTAGTAATTAGCATGGTAGAGGAGATGAGCATGCATTGAAGTTTGGATCTTGGTTGGAAAATCAGCCCCCTCTCTCTCTTGGTTGACCCCCCTTGCTAATTACTCATGCTAGCATCCTATTGGACCTCCCTAGGCTTAGCCAATGACAATTAAGCAGCATAAGTGATAGCCTTATGACATGTGTCCCCCTTCCCCTTTTGTGAGAGCTTTAGGTAATTTAATAATTCAACTAAACTCTCATTGGACCCCTTTGCCTCCTAGCCAATAGGAATCAGGCAAGCCATTGGGCTACTGAATGCTCATTGGTCCCCTTGGGAGACTGTCCAATAGTCTTCTAGAGAGCTTAATTCTTATTGTTTCTTTTATTAGGTGTTTTTAAATTAATAAAACTAGATTTACTCTAGCCTAATTCTCATTGGTCCACCTCCAAGGCCATCCAATAGGATTTGAGTACACCTTGTGGGCATCTGGGCTAGGGAGCTGACATGTGTCCCTCTTTCCCAAAGGGAGCTTGTGTGTGTGTGTGTGTGTGTGTGTGATTTTCTCTCTCATCCCCTACTTCTTGGGCTCGCCCCCTCCTATGTAGGGCTTGAAAAAGACTTTTGGGACACACACAAAGCATCCAATTTTCCCTAAAGTTGACCTTTGGACACAACCTTTGAATTTTGGAACCTTAGCATTTTGGAAGTCTTAATGGGCTGAACCTTAAGGTCTTTTAAGCCCATTGTTGCACATAGCTCTTTTGTAGATGGACCCCCCTTTGGATCCCTATTTTCCCTCCTTTGGATCCCTACTGTGGCCGGTCTGCTAACTTAACCAATATTCTAGCTTTTTCTCCCTTGGCACTTCCCCATATTAAATGATCAATTTAACATGAGAAAATCATTTAGGAGAATTAGATATTGATTATTATGACATTACCTCTCTCTTGAAATCATAGTCGTCCTCGACTATGGTGTAGAGAAGATAAAGCATATTCATGAGTCCTTTTTCTTAGCGGGTAGAGGATCCCTATGTTACTCTACGACATCGTTCCAGAATGGATGACTAGTCCATTTGGTGCTTGAGAGCCTAAGGCTGCCACAACCATGTCTACACATTAGTCCTATCAATCTTCCATAGTAGAGTGACAAGCTCTACTTGGTGTTCGAGAGACGTCGTCTCCGCAAACTTGATCTAAGCATGCATACTACTTCATTTTTGTGCACAATAAAGAAAAAGAGAGTCTTATAAGACAAAAACTTTGTTTATTTTTAACATTTGTACATTTGCTTACTCTTGGGAAGCAATGTAAGCATTGACAAGTTTTAGGTTATCCTTTAATTGTATGCCTTGCATCCATCTAGCATCTTCAAAAGGATAATTCTTAAACTTAATAAGATATCGTCGGATAGACTTACCGCCTCTTAGTACCTTGTCTTCATGTCAGAGAATGGACTCGGGGCTGCAGCACCTCTTCTTGGTCCTCGATCTTCGGTGGGTCTTCAATAGTTGGTTCTTGAGGTGGCTCTCCTTTGTAAGGCTTTAGTAGGCTCACATGGAAAGCATTGTGTATGAGCCAATGGTTGGGCAACTTGAGTTGACAGGCCATCTCATTGATTGGCCTAAGAATCTGGAAGGGACCATGGTACCTTTTCGCTAACTTAGCATAGTAACTTTTGATGTCCCGTAGGATTCTTGCCCGTCGTGTGCCTTAATCAAGCCTTGGGAAATTTGAGTAAGACCCAATCATTTTCTTTAAAGGCTTGGGCTCTTCTGTGCTTGTCAGCAGCAGCCTTTTGCCTTTGCTATGAGATAGAGATAGCAAACTTAATCTTTTGGAAAGATTCTTGTAGGTCTCGGCTATACTCATCAGCAGCGAAGATCTTTCCGTGTACCTTAAGTAGCAAGGGACTTTTTGATCTTCCCTCAATTACCTCAAAAGGTGCTTTTCCCGTGGAAGTATGTACAGTGTTATTGTAGGCATACTCCACTAAGGGTACATACTTCTCCCATTGGGATCTTTGATCTACTTCCATTACATAGGCTTTTAGTAGATCGAGAATTGTTAGGTTAGCTATTTCACTTTGGCCATCCGTTTGCGGGTGATAGGCCGAAGGGAAGTTTAGCCTTGTTCCTAGTTCTCAAAGAGACCCTTCCAGAAATTACTGGTCATTCTAGGATCTCTATCCGACACTATGGACATTGGCAAGCCATGGTACTTGAAAATTTGTGAAATGAAGAGGGTTGCCATTTGATGGGCTTTGATAGTCTTTTTGACAGGAATAAAATGAGGTTGTTTACTGAACTTGTCTACTATCGTCCATATTCTCGTATTCCCATGGATAGACTTAGGCAATCCAAAGATAAAATCCATGGATATGCTCTCCCATGGTGAAATAGGGATTGGCAAGGGTTGAAGCAATCCAGCCTGCTTCCCTTTATCAAATTTTTTCTTTTGGCATACCACACATTTAGAAACATACTCTTGTATGTTTGCTTTCATGGTAGGCCAATAGAAATATGTTTCAATTCCCTTTATGGTAGACTGAATCCCTCTATGCCCCACATAAGGAGGAGCATGAGATTCATACATTACTTTCTCACATAGTGAGCTAGTAACACATAGTCTATTGCCGTAGAGAAGATAACCATCTTGTAAAGTAAATGGTTCCTCTTTCTTCCCTAGTGCAAGGGCTGAAATCACATCTCTAAAATCGGGATCAATGACATACTCATCTATCATAGGAGATGTACATTCTTACGAGAAAGATGTACATCTCCGCACATAATCACTCATATTAGCATAGCTTAGATTAGTAATTAGCATGGTAGAGGAGATGAGCATGCATTGAAGCTTGGCTCTTGGTTGGATTTGCATCACAAAGCCAAGGGTTGTTGGTGTAGGCCTTCCTTCTCACAAGCTTGGAGTAGGTGATAAGCTTTCCATTAAAGCTTGAGAAGGAGAGAGAGTCTTCTTTACTTCACACATGAGATAGTGTGAGTGTGTGTGTCAATAATGCCTTGCAAAAATCATCCCCCTCTCTCTCTTGGTCGATCCCCCTTGCTAATTACTCATGGTAGCGTCCTATTGGACCTCCCCAAGCTTAGCCAATGACAATTAAGCATCATAAGTGATAGCCTTCTGACATGTGTACCGCTTTCTCCTTTTGTGAGAGCTTTAGGTAATTTAATAATTCAACTAAACTCTCATTGGAACCCTTTGCCTCCTATCCAATAGGAATCAGTCAAGCCATTGGGCTACTGAATGCTCATTGGTCCCCTTTTGAGACTGTCCAATAGTCTTCTAGAGAGCTTAATTCTTATTGGTTCTTTTATTATGTGTTTTTAAATTAATTAAACTAGATTTACTCTAGTCTAATTCTCATTGGCAAGGCAATCCAATAGGATTTGAGTACACCTTGTGGGCATCTGGGCTAGGGAGTTGATATGTGTCCCTCTTTTCCCTTGTGTACAAAGGGAGCTTGTGTGTGTGTGTATGAGTTTCTCTCTCATCCCCTACTTCTTGGGATCGCCCCCTCCTATGTAGGGCTTGACAAAGACTTTTGGGACACACACAAAGCATCCAATTTTCCCTAAAGTTGACCTTTGGACACAACCTTTGAATTTTGGATCCTTAGCATTTTGGAAGTCTTAATGGGCTTAACCTTAAGGTCTTTTAATCTAATTCTTGCACATAGCTCTTTTGCAGATGGCCCCCCCTTTGGATCCCTACTGTGGCCGGTCTGCTAACTTAACCAATATTCTAGCTTTTTCTCCCTTGGCACTTCCCCATATTAAATGATCAATTTAACATGAGAAAATCATTTAGGAGAATTAGATATTTGTTATTATGACAAGGGGCGTGCAGAGCATGTGTCAGGATATTATAGACGCTATACTTGCTGAGTGGCATACCTCTCTTGAGACAGTAGCTCGTAGTTGGATGGGGGCTTTCACGCTATTTGAGGTCCTCATTGCACTTAGGGTTTGGTCAAAGTCAGGGCCCTACATGTTTTTTGAAGTTCAAGGAGAGGATCATCTTCATAGAGTCTCAATAGAGACACTACATTTTGCAGAGTGTTGTTTTTAGAGGATCGGAGTTGTGGGCATGTGCGGGAGTACTTGTGTCTTAGATCTCAACCCGACATATCTTGAGTAAGGACATTGGTGGCTTTGAGCTTAGGAGAGCCGCCCTTTGACGCGATTGCAATGGGACCCGGGAGAGTGGTTTTGGTGAGATCCTTTCTCTTCAACTGATCACTCGAGGATCCTTTCTTCCAGTACATAGCTTGTTTGGGACTCCACTACTGGTGGTAGCACGGGGAAAGGCTTGCGTTGCTATATCACTTCACTAGCAAGAGGAGGGTCTCACAGTCGAGTTCTTGTTAGGATCCTCGGAGCGTTTATGGGACAACACCCAATCGAGGAGAGCTACCATGTTTCAGTGGTTAGTTACAAATTGAGCTACTACAGTTGGGAGCTGGTTGGCACAACGGCTTCTTGGCAGCATGTGTAGCTTGTGGCCACTCATTGGAGACTTAGCATCACTATCTGTGGGACTGACCCATGGCACAGTAGATTTGGCTTTCGATTATTTGGATGATGCCAACACTTTCCATAGCCCACCAATACACTTGGGTGATCAGCCTGGTCCACACTTACGTGCCCAACCCTCCCATTTGAGATGGCTTCCATCAGCAAGATAATAGTGATTCAGGGGGGTCAGACTTCACTCTTGCTTGCCATAGAGCTTATCCCCCAAGAGTGATGTCGTGATAGAGAGTGGTTTTGGGAGCTCATATGTGGCATGACACTCTGGTTCATTTGGTGAGCCCGCTACTTTTGCATCTTTGAGGCTCTTCCTATTCCATCGGTAAAGACTATTTGTGACATTTGGCTCGAGCTAATTCATACACTTAGAGGCCATTTTGAAAGACTTCACGGCAGCTCCAACCGCATGCGGGTGTTAGGAGTTTATATTCCCAACAGATATTCAATGCAAACTACATATAGAATATAGGGAATTGACTACTGGTGATTGCACATTACACCATGAAAATTGCAAACTGTATGAACACAAGAGACCATGGCTAAGCAAGAGAAAGTATTGCACTACCCTGTATTCATCATCAACGTCCAACTATAGGCCCAAAACAGTAGTACAGCTGCAGGAAGACTTCAGTCTGCAAATTTCAAATTGCTGGGTGGTTACATCCAAAAATTGCTCCATGCCATATGACCATTCGGGTATTCAAAAATACCTAGGCATTAGGCACTTGTGTAAACATGCCTCTAAGGCTTAAATCTAAGACCTTAGTTAAAGTCTAGAAAGATAAGTACCCTGACACATCAGACACTAACACCTGGCACACTCATTGGGCAATGTTTCTTAAACATTGTGAGGACCCACAATTCCTTGATCAGAAACTTCAACATCAAGATGATCTTTATCTTTATGCTACTTTGAGCTTGCCCCTTCTATTGTTGTTTCCTTACCATCTTTACCAAATCTTGCATCCACTTCAACTTCAATTTCTTTCACGCAACCTCAACGTCTTCTCCAGTGAGTATCTCATCCACAATAGACAATACTGGATCTTTAAAATGTTTTTGTCCACCTGCAACACCTGCTTCTTCATCTGCAACTGCAATTGGAACTCTGACAGCACCTGGTGTTAACTATTCTTGAACTTCAATTTCAGCTTTATCTAACATTATAGTATCACTTTGAGTATGCAACTTTTCAAGTTGATGATGTTTCTGCTGCTCCAACTACTTTTGCAACTCTTCATGCTGATGCTTCAGTTCATCATACTGCTTTTGCAATAACAAATTCTCTTCCTTTTCTTCTTCCTCTACGTCAATACTTACTTCCATCTCAATTGCAACCTCATCCATTGTATCTTGTTCAATGTTCTTACCCAACACTTCCCCAACATGAAAATGCTCTGCCTCATTCTCATGTCCTATGACTGTATATTCAATTAAATACTCTTGAACTTCCTGCTCTGCATTATCCATCAATTTCCCTTGACATTCAATACCCTCTGGTTCAAGATCGTCTTGAACCTGTTGTTCCCCCTTATACTTCAAGTGTATAAAATGATCTTTCATTTCAGTGAACTTATTCTACAACAATAGATTTTCTTCCTTAGCCTCTTCTTCAGCAAAGGCTTGGTAGGTGTCCTACAACAGTTGTGCAGTCTATTACTCCATATAAAGCATCGCATGATAGAAAGCCTTCTATTGAGCACATGCGTGTTTTTGGCTGTTTGGCATATGATTTGGTGCCACAAACACAACACAAAAAATTGGATGATAAGACTATCAAATGTATTTTTGTTGGTTACAGTGCTGAAATCAAAGGTTATAGGTTGTATCATCCACAAACAAAGTGCACTCTAGTTTCACAGGATGTTGTGTTTGTGGAAGATTCTGTCCATTCCTTGCTATCATGTACTAGAGACAGTAATGTAAGCTCACGGGACATTTATGACACTTTGTTGCCCCTTTTTAGTGGTGGAAGTACGAATGTAAATTCCAATGAGGAAAATGTACAAGCTATGGGGGTTTTTGAAAATGTTATAGATCAACCTATCATTGATGTCGATGTACATGATGTACTTGATAAGGAAATGGATGAGAATGAGAAACCTAGAGGTATGCCTAAATGGTTGGTGCATACTTTGCGTGACAGTAAATTGGATGCACCTTTGTCTAGTCGTACTCGTTTGGGGTCTCACCATGTATCTTATGCATCACATTGTTATGCTTTGGCTGTGTCTAGCTTACATGATGTTGAGGAACCTCTGTCTTTTGATGAAGCACAAAATTCAAAAAAATGGATTGCTACCATGCAATTAGAATATGATGCACTTATAGAAAATGACACATGGACTTTATGTGATTCACCTCTTGCCAAAAAGTCCATTGGTACAAAATGGATTTACAAGTTGAAACGCAAGCTAGATGGTGAGATTGATTGCTATTAGGATTGACTTGTTGCAAAGGGTTATGCACAACAAAAAGGCTTAGATTTTGAAAAGACTTTTGCTCCCACTTGTCGTATGACTATTGTCTGTTTTCTATGTGCATTGGCAACTCATTATGGTTGGGATGTACATCAGTCAGACATTGTTACTGCTTCCTTGAATGGTGACATATTTGAGGAAGTTTATGTAATGCAGTCTCACGGCTTTGTCAAGAAAGGACAAGAGGATACGGTGTGCAAATTTAACAAAGCTTTGTATGGGTTGAAGCAATCTCCTCGTGCTTGGTATGAGAAGGCTGACACTCATTTGGTCAAACAAGGCTTTTGTAACAAACCAACAGAAAGCACATTGTATGTAAAGCATGAGGGTGATGTACTTCTCATTGTGGTTATTTATGTAGATGACTTGCTGATCACTAGACCAAATGAGAGACATAATGCTGAATTTAAGGCTGATTTGAATGCTACTTTCAAGATGAAATATTTGGGGTCGTTGCATCATTACTTGGGTATACAGTTTAAGCAGTGTGATGGTGGTATTGCCTCGTGTCAAAAAAATTACATAGAGACATTGCTATGTAAGTTTGGACTTGAGGATTGCAAACCAATTGCCACTCCCATGGAAACAGATTTTAAATTGAGTCTTCATGATGCCGGTGATCATATAGATGTCACTCTTTACCAAGGATGCCTCATTTATGTATGCAGCACGAGGCCAAATATTCAGTTTTCACTCTCACAGGTCAGTAAATTTATGCATAGCCCAGGGTCTAAGCATTGGCACTCTATCAAGAGTATTTTTTGCTACTTGAGTGGCACTTTACATCTTGGATTGTTTTATCCCAAGGGGAGATCATTGCCTTCAGACTTACATGCTTTTTCGGACTCAGATTGGGCTGGTTGTTTTGAGACACGAGTCTCCACAAGTGGTTTTTGTTTCATTCTTGGCAGCTCATGTATATCATGGTTGAGCAAGAAGCAACCTACTATGGCCACTTCTTGTTGTGAGGCTGAGTACAGGCCAATCTTCACAGCTATGGTTGAGTGTGTATGGCTCAGACTCCTTATGGCTGATTTGGGTGTTGGATAGGACACTGCCAACACTATCTACACTGACAGTTAGAGCGCATTGGTAGTTGCAAGGAACCCATTTTTTTCTCGCACAAAGCACATTGAGGTGCATTACCACTATGTCAGGGAGATGCTCTCAGTAGGAGAGATCATCTTGGCTTATGTGTCAACACATGACAACCTTGCATATCTTTTCACAAAGGCATTGTCTCGTGAGAAGTTCGAAGCTTTCCACAAAGCTTTAGGCTTACTCCCCTTTGTGGACTGATCATGTCCTCAGGGCATGGCACTTCCCTTTACGCATGTGCCAGCTCTTGTTCACCGCATCACTCCAGGGGGGATTTTCTACCATATACGTGCGGTAGTGATGTGTGTGGACACACTTAGGACCACCAAGGCATTTTTTCCCTCACTAGGAGGTTTTTTCCCCGTGCATTATATATACGCCAATCATTCTAGGGCTCTCCATCTTTCCATTGTACACTAAGTAATATACTCTATGTTTTGTGCCTTGAGCTTCCTTCATCTTCTCCAAGACGTGTGTGTTTTCTTGCAACCCTAATTCCAACAATTGTAATCAAGAGAGTAGAAGATCCAGCCAATTAAGCTTCCCACAATTGGCTCAGCATCCAAGGCTACCAGCTACATAGAGCAAGCTATGTAGGAGAATAGCATGGTATTACCAAGACATTTTAATACCTTAGAGAAGCCAACTGTCTACAACATGCAGACCTCCAGGTATAGGCGAGAGTATTCGCAGGACTACCCCTAGACGAGCCACCAGAATCAAAGAAAGGTATTAGACATAGAGGGAGCGAGGAGATTGCAATGTCAAGACTTCTCATAGAGTGCACGGGTATGAGGCGTGAAGGAGTGGGCACGCAGTATAGTAAGAGAGTAATACTCTAGATTGGGAGTAGGGAATGACTTTAAAATCCATAGTACCCTTTAAGGTTTATGTAGAAAATTACTACCCAGTTTTACCAAGGCTTTAGGGCATGTGCCCATAGGGTGGTACAATTACATAGCACAAGTGCATATTTCAAGTGAGAGGGGATTGGGGTGAGGGGGGTGGGTGTATGTAGTCTAGGGTGGGGTGGGTTAGGTAGGGGGGATTTTTTATAAACCATTTTTGGATTGTTGGAGAAGGGTTTTATTTCAATCTAGACCAGAGATTTTTTGAGTTGCATATTGTAGCTAAAATAGTGCAAGTTTTTAGTTGGTCAAAATTGCAATATGTAGTAAAAAATGTGAAATTTAAGGTATTCACCCCTAAGATTTAGTAACTATCAACAACATTTGTAAGTGCCAGCTAGTGTAATCTTGATGCATCACTTCCAGGCAGTATAGCAAAGTATAGATTTCAAGGCTCCCATCCATAAGACAGGATACATACTTGCTACAACAGTAACCTAAGTGTTTGTTGTGTAGCAGGATAAAGCATTTATAGTTAGATGACGTGACCATGTGTGTGTGTGTGTGTGTGTGTGGTTAACCTTGTGAGGGTGAGCATAACAACTTCATATTCAGAGGCTTCCTCACAAACCACTCACATGGTGACCTGGTTTGGGGCATACTAAATAGGACCTTGTGGCCTCAAGGGGTTGTGGGTTCAACGAGTCTCTTATTTTGGTGTGGAGCCCATGGAAAATCGCACCAAGGTGCCAACACAAAATTGATTCCAAATTTTGGGTGCACTGGGTAGAAGTCATGCGCTAAAAAAGTATTTTGAAAAGGCTTCATCTAGATACCATTGCGCCCTTAAGATTGGCATATTTGCCTCATTGAAGTCTGCAGTTCCCACACCAAGGCCAAGGAAGCAATCAACAAAAAGCAAGTAATATGTCAACCAGACTGGGATGTGATTTGTCATTTACATGTGGATGTGTCTGGGATGGCAATGGGGGCTATATTGGCCCAGTCTGATAGGAAGGTAGACTATCCAGTCTATTTTTCAGTCGTAGGTTTAGTTCAGTTGAACAAGGGTATTCCACTACAAAACGAGAAGCACTGGGAATGGTTTTCAACACCACAAAGTTCATACACTACTTGTTGGGCAAACTATTTCACTTCTATGTGGATAATCATGCACTTATCATTTTTATCAATAAAGTGATCATTTAGGGTAGATTAATCAGATGGATGATATTTCTAATGGAATTTAAATTTAAGATCTTCCATAAGCCAGAAAGACACATTGTGGTAAAGATTTTTGTCAAGAAGTACAGAGGGCATCTCCACACATCACTGAGGGATAAACCAGTTGATGCTGGGCTATTTTAAGATGTAGCATTAAAAGGACCAGATCCAAAATGGCAAGACGTGTATGACTTCCTTTAGTTTGGAAGCTTTCTAGAGAGTTGGTCCTAGGCAAATAAAAAGGCAATGATCATAAAGAGTTTGAAGTTCACCATCATTGGCGGAGCTCTATACAGACTGGGTAATGATGGAGTACTTAGGAGATGCATGCCTATGCAAGGGAGAATGCAGGTTATCACAGAGACTCATAGTGGAGATGCAGGTGGGCACTTCTCCACTGATATTACTTACAAGAAAATCCTACAAGCCAGCGTTTGGTGTCAAAGCATGATGGCCGATTATTTGTCAGCAGATGGGAAGACCAATAGTAGATGACATGACACACTTGACTCCAATATAGCCACTGGGAGAAGTGGGGACTAGACTTCATCGATCCATTCAAGAAGATCGCTCCTAGGAAGAATAGGTACATCATAATGGCTACTTGCTATGTGAGTAAATGAGTCGACGCAAAGGCATTGCCATATATTTGTCAGCAGATGGGAAGACCGATAGTAGATGACATGACACATTTGACTCTAGTATAGCCACTGGGAGTGTTCATGCAGTGGGGATTGGACTTCATGGGTCCATTCAAGAAGACCACTCCTAGGAAGAACATGTATCATAATGGCTACTTGCTATGTGAGTAAATGGGTCGAAGCCAAGGAATTGCCAGATAACATTGCAAAATTCATAGCAATATTCTTGTATATGAGAACATCATTTGCAGATATGGATGTCCTATCAAGAAAATATCAAATCACACTTCATAAAGGAAACAATTTAGATACTGAATGAGATGTGTTTAGTTAAGCACCAAAAATCCACGCCATACCTTCCTAGGTGCAATTTCTAGGCAGAGAGCAGTACAAAAATGATCAAGACAATCCTGACAAAGATAGTCCAGAAAGAGCCACATTAGTGGTATGCAAAGCTTCAGACAACATTATTGGCTTGTAGAACTGCCTACAAGGTCACTAATAGCATAACACCTTTCAGAATGGTCTATGGTACAGGGCATCGGTTCCGATGGAGTTTGCAATCCCAAGTCTCAGGCTAGCAGTAAAACATGGCATGGACTTCAACACAAATCTCAAGAAACACTTAGATGGAATGAGATTTGACAACGTGCCATGCTGGAACAAGAAGTATTTCAACAACAAGGAAATTACTGGCATGACAACAAGATCAAGGTTAGGGAGCTCAGACAAGGGGACTTAGTGTTGTTGTACCAATCTAAGCTAGGCCCGAAGAAACCCAATCTAAAAATAGCTTGGTCACGACCTTATGAGGTTATTGGGTCTTCTTGAATGGCCAATATGATTGAAGGATCTATCAGGGTTACTGTTGCCAGGGGTCTACAATGGCGTTAAGATCAAATTGTATCATCCTAGGACAAAGGCAGCCCCAACAACACCACTTTCAAAGATCACTGCAAAATATGAAGAAGAACCTTTGAATTTGTTTCAAATTGTCAAATATCAGCCATTCAAAATTTTAAAAATATTCCAAAATCCAAAGAAAGGGGGGGAGACCCGAAGGATTCACTCTATATACAAAACAGGATGCCACCTGCGAGGAGCGGATCACTTTGATAAAACCCCTATATATGGCTCATATTAGGGAATATGACCCCCCTTTCTACGCTTATACAACAATCAATGTAGAAAACTATCATGCCCCTATCTTACATATAAAATTTAGGTCTCACATGATCTAACTGAGTAAAGCTAGTCAAACACAGCGTGTAGCATAGTGGCCGGCAACGTTCTAAGGAACCACAAATGTTGATAACTAGATGTACCCTCAATGTGTTTTAGTTTGACTTTCAAACTATATGCCCGTTCAGCTTGCACTCTAGCTACTCGTCCAGTTCTGACCCATCTAAATTACAAAAAAAACATGGTTTTAAAGTTGTGCTCAGTTCTCCTTGTAAATTTCCATATGTACAAACTCTTTATAGCTTTCATCCTTCAACAAATAAACTATAATCACAAAACAAGCAATTAATACAAAGCAGTGTTAGTTCTTGCATGTATCTTTGTAGCTATTGACTCAAGTTCGAGGACAGACTCTTTTTGGAAGCCGTAATTTTGAAACACAAAGACTTCCTCTCATTTTCCCCTTTTCTCAATTCTCTCTCTCTCTCTCTCTCTCTCTCTCTCTCTCTCTCTCTCTCTCTCTCTCTCTCTCCAATAAATATGATACCCCTCCCTTATTTTTAAGCTTGGGAGATAATTATTGGGGGCCTTCCCCTAACTTATATGCTTATGTAACTTGTAAAAAACCCCCCTCCCTTGCACTTACGTGGTGCGGTAAGTTTCCATGGTGAATCCCCCGGGGGGGAAAACAATGTACATGGTGGGAGCATTCCCTAGGTTGGATTTTGACCGACAATTGAACTGGTAATTATTGAGCCAATTATTGTAACAACTGCATAGTGGACAATCAGTTAGAGACCCAGTCTATTACCTGTAAATATGATCCATTACTTCATTTGACGAAGGATGTCTTGGGATTCCTTGGAGAGGATTTGGGGAGTGACACACTATTGTATTGTGCTATTGCACTCTTTTTCCTATAAGCTTAGAGCAATCCTTTGTCTCATACTGTACTTTGTTTCAATTGTACTAATCTGAATATAGTCCAGTTCCAGTTCCAGTTCTAGTCTATGTGTCATTTCCATTTCAGTTACTATTTCCATTTCCATTTTAATATCAATGTCTTTGTTTCATCTATTGTCTAAAGTCTGCATGTCTAAACTGACTTAACTAAGTCTCAACCCAAATGGAATAGTTATCTAAAGAGACCATCTCATTCTAGAGTTTAGAGAGAGAATGTCAAAATTTTTCTTTTATGGCAAGTAGAGGGTGAAAAGTGCTTCCTTTAATAACATCCAAGTGTGAAGGAGAGTGGTGTCAACTTAAGAGAGAGAGAGGCCTGAGGGGTGGGAAAAAGATAATTTAAAATTCTAAAACGTATATTTTAAAGTTAACTTATCCACCTCTCTTTTTGGTAAAAATTGCCTATTTTAAAAGCCAAAATATAGAAAAACCTTTTTTTTTAATAAGCCCAACATAGACCTTTGTCCGAGTCTTCTAGGTGACTTGGTCAAATCTAGCTCAAGCCTTAAGAATTTCCTTAAAATGCCAAATAAAGAGGCCCTTCTATATCCCATTCAATTCCTAATGGTTATGTGTTTGAGAAGCAAGCGAGACCTTTAAGGTATTTGACCAAGTCTGAGTAAAACAAGACAAGTTTTCTTATTTCCTTCAGATCCAGTTCTTCTCTCTCAAGCCAAGGGCTTTTTAAATGCTTGAATTGACAAAAACTGTTTGTTTTGACATCTTTTATAAAGATAATTGCACTAATTTTCTTGCGAATCATAATTTTGCAGCACGACCTTTTTGTTATGTTTATGGAACACGATATGCCACAATATCATCGGCTTGATTTTGAAGATCCTCCACCACCGAGACCAGATGTATCTACATTGGATGTGCGAGCATTAAAGAATGATGTTTTGCAAACTAAGCACGGTTTAGTTATCATGCAAAACTTCAACACACTCTTACAAAAAACTCAACACTTTGAGACTAGTTTGGTCGTCATAAATACAAACTTAATTTCACTAGTTAACCATTTTATGGTACAGATGGCCAAGGAGCGGGAACATATTCTAGTGGTGGTCACTCTAGGAGCCCACAAGGGACCACCACCATCATAATCTCTCATTGTAGGGTACAATAACCCAAGAGCTTCATCATGGATGAAGGATCTAAAGCCATCAATCTACAAAGGTGAACGTCAAGAACAAAATAGAGATACATACAATACATTTTTGAATGAATTGTTATAAGTTCACCATTTGTGTTCAACACTAGATGTTGTATGTCCTCAAGAGACTAGTCTAGCTTTCTAAGGCAAGGCATACAAGTGGTGGATGGCTATTCCACCATCACAAAAACCCAAGGCGTGGGTGCAATTTTGACATATCTTTAAAAAACAATTTTTGCCCAGCAATGAAGTAGAGAAGGATTGGAAGGCATGGGACAACTGCTACATGCACAATTCTTCTATAACCAATTATATCGCCCACTATTGAGAGATTATCCGTAGGCAAGATGGGTTAGAAAATTTCCGTAAGGTTCAAGGGTTTCTTCATGGTAACCATCCTAATATCAAGGCTTTACTTACTCATCTGCATCCAAACACATTAGAAGATGAAATCGCAAAAGCGTTGGTATAAAATATAGATGAGAAAGGATTGCAATAGACACAACCAATCTCAGACATTGAATCTCCCAAGAGAGGCATGCACTCTACATATTTTCTATATGTTGTTGATTTTACACCAACAAAGAGAAAATTTGTGCTTTTGTTGTTTGTCGGACTCACATACCCAAAGAGAATGATATGTACTCTGGCAACAAAACAAAGCTATATGAAGCTTAGAGCTGTGATCATGGGTAGATCACTAACTAGAATCTCCATAGCCATGAGATATTTCACAAGTTGGATAGTTGACCTGGATCAATTTTGGCTATCAGATGCAAATAAGATATATACAATTTATTTGTAGAGTTTGGCTAGATAACCTTTTGTCAGATGTATCTCTTTAGAAAAATATACAATCATCCTTTTACATTGAGAGTGTGTAGTAGATGTGTTTCCAATTTATTTTTTACATCAATATTTCTTTTGCAGAATATTATATTGCATAAATGGCTACAAGAAATTGCAAATTGTGTTGCTAAGTTTGAGTGTTTAGCATTTATCTATGTCACATCTAAGGTCACCTTTGGCTATTCAAACTAGATGTATTGTGCAATAGTATGAGTATGATTCCTTGGAGATGTGACAACCAAGATCCATCTTCCCTATATTAGAACACTACAAATGTGCAGTTTGAAGTCATCCTTGATCTACAATCATGTTTGGCTAATCAAGTTACAAGCAATGTGTAGATGTAAGGACACCCACTTTTAAGCATAAGGATGTAGGTTCAATTCTTGTGCATCCATGATTGGGCACATTGCAACATCCAGCAGATTGTGGAGTTAACAAGTATTAGGGATCCTGTTATGTTAAGTAGAGATACTTCATAGAAGGCTCTTCTTCCTTTAATAAGAACGACACTAGTTTTGGTATTACTCCATGTGGACATCACCACAAGGTGCCAACCTTTTGTTATGTGTTTCAGGCAAGTCCAAACGCTAATCAATCAAGTGAGTGATTTGCATTAGTAGAAAGAATTCTAGTTTTGGAAGGAATTGCTTGAGGAGAGAGAGAAATAGATTTTGCTCAATTAGAGCGTCTTGTTTCCCTTGTTCTCTTTCTTGCCATCTTTATCCTTTTGCTTTTGCTTTTGCTTTTGCTTATTCTTCTCTTCTTTCCACTTAAGTCTCTTCTTCTTTGTATGACCCTTCTTATCCTAGTGAAATCATTCAAAGTCGTTATCTAGAGGCTTACTGCCACGTCCACAAGATTTACAGCATTCAAGGGGACTTTCCCCTAAATTTTTTTCTCACTCTATCAACATTGAGCATGGCACTTTGATCCACACACTTTCATGATATCTCCTCAAAATTCAAGCTACTAATTACATCATCACTTGATATATTGTCTACTCATTGTTTATGGGTGTCATGATTTGAGATTTATGCAAAAATGCTTTAGAAATTTGATCAGCTTTTTGACCACTTTTCTACTTGGTTTATGTGTCTCTCTATTGCGGTCCAAAATATTGCTAAAGTTTGCTAGATTTTCTTGCCATAGTTTTGACTATTGATTTATGCATTTTCTCTAACAATTTTGGTTGAGATATTGCTCATTTACTGCCAAAACTCTTTCAAATTTTCTTCATGAGTTTTCCATAATCTTGCAATTTATTTTGGCAGCTTTTGCATCAAGAAAAGAACTTTATAATATACATAAATTTGATGGTAGCCATTTATGTTTATACAAAGAGTAAATCCAAGATGTTCCAAAAGAAGCAACTAAGGTTGTTGTTTGCCATGCCATATAAGCCTACTACCATGTTTGACAAGCATTGACTAGAGTTAGATGCATTGGTGAAGTCTGCGATGATGAGACTTCATGTGGAAATTTATGTTTATTTCATTGTGATTAATGAGAAAACCAGTACGTCCTTATGGACAAAGCTTTGTAGAACTTATGAGAAGGAAACTACTACAAATAAGGTCTATTGTATGAAGACCCTCTTCAACTTGAGGATGGTAGAAGGCAACATTAGTTGCATCAAAGAGATGCTCTTCCCTCCCTCTTTGAACTTCTTGAGCTTGGATGACCTTTTCCACGCGGCATAGGATTTCCTATGGCCTCTTCTTTTTGATGGTTCAAATGTTGCACCATCACTTTCTTCAGAAGATGAAGAATTTGAGGAAGATGGAGAAGAGGGTGACCTCTTTCTTGCCTTTCTCTTGCCTTGATCTTTGTTGTCTTGACCATCACTTTCATAAGAGGAAGAGGATGAAGAAGATGGAGAAGAGGGTGTCCTCTTTCTCGCCTTTTTCTTCTCTTGCTTTTTGTCATCACTCTTTGAAGTATGGTGTCGAGAAGTATGCGACGGTCTCCTCCGTTTTGGAGGTGATGGAGAGTGTTTAGCCCGCCGTCTTCGTGGAGCCATCTTCGTCGAGGTGGTGGGAGACTCACTTCTTTCTCGTTCCTTCAGTGGAAGCTCTTGAGTTCTCCTTTGAGAAGGAGATGCATCATCAAGGAGCAAATCTCTGAGCCCTTCATAGGGATCCTCTTCTTCTTTCCAAATTGGAGAGAGACCTCTTCTAGAAGTCTCGCAAGGAGGCTTCCTAGGTGCTCTCTCATCATGGTGGGGAGCTTGGAGAATCCCATGAGCACGGAGCTGCCATTGCACTTCACTTTGGAGGGATGGATTTCCCATGGCTTGTTGAAGCCTAGAAACAAGATAGTTAACAAGCATCGGGGCATCATTAGTAGCTTGCTCATTAGCAGAATCAAAGCTATCAACATTAATTTCATTCTCTTGACTATTATTGTCAGCCATTCTAACAACTTTTAGGTGTAAACTTCTTTAGGTGTAGTTTGGCACTTCAAGCCCTAGTTGCTACTCCTCTTTACCCCTTTAGAAAAAGCACCCAAGCTACTGTACCCGTGGCTCGAATACCATTAATTGCAAGGAATAGAAGAGAGGGTTGTTCAACACCAAAACAACACTGGCTCCTGTCAAGCTTCTAATAGCTCAATAGTGGTTAAGCCGTAGGCGCTTGAAGCCCCTTAGGACTCCACTATTAAGACCATAGCTCTCGACGGTGATGCCCCGTTAACTGCACAAAGGCAGGCACACTGCAAGGCTGAAAATTCCCTATTGTACTTACTCATATGCAATTAATAGTACCAACCATTTATAGCTAGCTTGAGGACCTCCCTTCTTGAGCAAGAAAAGAGAAACCTTGTGCTCTGATACCAATGTAACATTTAATGGCCTAGTAACTTGTGTATAGCGGAAAATATCATGAACATAGTGAGCATTTCATTAGAATAGATTCCTAATGAGATTAACAAGAGTGCTTGGGTGGAGAGAGCAACAAAAAGCATAACACCTAGTTAGATAGCATGAACAATACTTCAAAAGAGAGAGAAATTAAGCAATTGACAACAGTTGAGGATCAGATTTGCATGGAGCCGGTCCCCCCTCCAAAAGGCTTTGTATTATGGTTTCTCCCATCAAGAGAGACATTTTACAATACAATTTCTTGTGTTTCTTCAATAATAGCTAGTGCAATGAAGATGGAAACTTCATGCACTATACAAAACACTTATCAAACACAACATCAATTCCCTTACGGTCTCAGACCCAAGACCTCACACACCTTTGAAGATGGTGAGAGCTAGCGGGGTATGAGAGTAGATTGAGAGGAAGAAGGAGTATTCTTACGAGAGAGATGTACATCTCCTCACATAATCACTCATATTAGCATAGCTTAGCTTAGTAATTAGCATGGTAGAGGAGATGAGCATGCATTGAAGCTTGGCTCTTGGTTGGATTTGCATCACAAAGACAAGAGTTGTTGGTGTAGGCCTCCCTTCTCACAAGCTTGGAGTAGGTGATAAGCTTTTCATTCAAGCTTGAGAAGGAGAGAGAATCTTCTTTTCTTCACACATGAGATTGTGTGAGTGTGTGTGTGATAATGCCTTGCAAAAATCAGCCCCCTCTCTCTCTTGGTCGACCCCCCTTTCAAATTGCTCTTGCTACAATCCTATTATACCTCCCCAAGCTTAGCCAATGGGAATTAAGCAGTATAAGTGATAGCCTTGTGACATGTGTCCCCCTTTCCCCTTTTGTGAGAAATTTAGGTAATTATTTAATTCAACTAAAATCTCATTGGACCCCTTTGCCTCCTGGCCAATAGGAATCACGCAAGCCATTGGGCTGCTGAATGCTCATTGGTCTCCTTGGGAGATTGTCCAATAGTCTTCTAGAGAGCTTAATTCTTATTGGTTCTTTTATTAAGTGTTTTTAAATTAATTAAACTAGATTTATTCTAGCCTAATTCTCATTGGTCCACCTCCAAGGCCATCCAATAGGAATTGGGTACACCTTGTGGGCATCTGGGCTAGGGAGCTGACATGTGTCCCTCATTCCCTTTGTGTAAAGGGAGCTTGTGTGTGTGTGTGTGTGTGTGTGTGTGAGTTTCTCTCTCATCCCCTACTTGCAAGGCTCGCCCCCTCCTATGTAGGGATTGCTAAAGACTTTTGGGACACACACAAAGTATCCAATTCCCCCAATGTTTGACCTTTGGACACAACCTTTGAATTTTGGAACCTTAGCATTTTGAAAGTCTTAATGGGCGGAACCTTAGGGTCTTTTAAGCCCATTGTTGCACATGGCGCTTTTACAGATGCCCCCCCCTTTGGATCCCTATTTTCCCTCCTTTGGATCCCTACTGTGGCCGGTCTGCCAGCTTAACCAATATTCTAGCTTTTTCTCCCCTAGCACTTCCCCATATTAAATGATCAGTTTAACATGAGAAAATCATTTAGGAGAATTAGATATTGATTATTATGACACATTGTACCCCGGGTTTTTCCTAACAATAGATTGAACAAATAACACATTTTCCCAACAACGAGAAACTTTGACCGACTAAAATTGGTGTATTTGTGTTGATTGACTAAAATTGGTGAATGGGTGCACACAAAAATTGATTAGGGCCTTTCTTATATTAGAGTGGGATCATCTTCATAGAGGTGATTTTATCATCTCTATGTGCATGTGCTCTTATCCTTGAAATCAATACATATACATCGCTTTAGAATCTAGATATAAGCCCATTGCCATCATGCAATGTGTAGTATTGAGTGAAACTCTTTGCATATATTCAATATATTCTTCTTTTGTAGTGCTCTATTCTTTTTTTTTTCCTGCAAAACTCACAATTGTGAGTGGATAGTATTAAGAACACCAGAAATATTCACCAACATCAAGCTCAGACCGAGCCTTGAGGGTCATAAGATTACAAGTTTTCTGCTTGACAGAGAGACCACAACTACTCCTAGGCTTTACTTATTACCACTGCAAAGTGCTCTATTCTTAAAACTTGGAAAACCTTCACTAATGGTGATGTCTGACTATTGCCTAAATTTGTAATTTTGCTTTCATTTTCTCCCCCCTATGTTCCTTTTTCTTGGGATGCCTCTCTCCCTACCTGTGAGGAAAAGTTGTAAGCTTTTCTTCGTTTATTAATACAATTCTTGTTTTGTCAAAAATTTAAAAAATGAATTTTTTTAAGAGATAAATTTAGGTGCTCAGTAGGCCAAAAATTGATGGTTGCTTTTCTTGTCAAGGGGCCATTTTATCTGTCAAAACAAGTGTTGGGAAAAACTAAATTATGTGTTGTTTTTTCGTGTGCATATACACATACATATGGTAAAATATGTGTACACTATGTAGGCATAACATGTAAAACAAAGCACATGATGTGAAAAAAATTTAGTATACCTGTGAACTTTAGGCCTTGGTGCTCACTCTAAGGTAATGTAAAGAATCACATGAAATTCGATTTCAAATTTAGGGATTTTGTAGGTGGAGACAAGTTCTGTAAAGAATCACATGCAAAGTTGAGATTCAAATTCAAAATTTGGGGTACATTTCAACTTTTGTGGGTGGGTTGTACAATAAGGCTGGGTTCAGATGCTGCGGTGGAAACCTTGCACACAGGGGTGTCGAAATTGCGTTGCAGGTGAAGCTTCTCTTCCTCCCGGTCCTCCTTTTCTGTGCCCCCCCCCTCTCCTCTTGGAACTGCTGCTAGCCTCTCTCAACTACTCTCTCTTTTTTGCTTTTCCTCCAACATTGTTCAGACGAGGCGGCAGTAGACCTGCGGCAACCTGTTCCTCCGGCCTCGTGTGAATCCAGCCTAAGTTGTAACTTGTTTGGGCAAACGATAGATAAAACTATAAAGTGTTCTCAAGAAGAGAATGTTGTTATGGCGAGTAGTAGTGATGTCGGGCCTCGGCATTGCCAAAGCTTTTGTGGCACTGGCGACAAAGAAATCCAGATTACTAGATCAAATTTGTGCTCGCAGCAGCAATACAGCATTGATTACACTCGTTATTCGCAGTGATTAGCACTGCTAAGAGTCGCTAATCACGCTTCTTCAGTGGCGAGCATCAAGCTCGAGCTTAGAATGCTTCTTGGGCTCTGTTTTTCTGTGGTGGGGACGCAAATCACCAAGCTCTCCTGCTATTTTTGCGGAGCTTCCATCCTTAAATCGCCATTGTAGCGACAGCTTCACTCGCAGAAATGCGCTTCCTAGCAGCTGCACTGCTACTCGCGCTTTGCTGCCTCCACACTTCGCAGGCTCTTTGCTTCAATGGGCAGTGCCAGGTAAAGCAACCCACATCTTCCTTTTTCTCTTTGTTGCAGGTTCTTGGCCGCAATACGTCTGACTTATGCATTGATACGAGGTGAGTTATCGCATTCTTGCATTTGGTCAGTAATCCCAACAATGAACTCTGCATTAAGCTCTTGACTAAGTGTTCAACAAGAAGTGGCCGGATGTCAGAGCATTGGAAATCTGCAATTAATCAGTTCTTGATCATGAAAGATTTCTGTCAAGAAAAGGGTGGGAATTTGGTTTGATAACTTCTTTTTCATTGATTATCTTCTTGCAAGACCATAAAATTATGTTTGTTCCTGCAATTTGTGCATACACTTCCCGCATGTTCATTTCGGATTTGAATAATGGTGTATTTTTGCTTGGATTTTGTATCACTTTCAGCTAAGGCAAATCTGCTTGCGAAGTGCGGATTGTGCCACAGGACTCTTCTGCTCAACTTGCGTTGCAAATGGTGACCTTCTCCCCCGATGTCACCGCTACACGGCAACGAATGTCACTGATGTTGTAAGCTTACATTCTTCTGCTTTTGGAACGGATGCAAGGATTTCTATTAATACATGTTTTAAGTGTGAATAATTAGGGAATGCCACAAAACACTATACTAAACACGAGAGAGAGAGAGAGAGAGAGAGAGAGAGAGAGAGAGAGAGAGAGAGAGAGAGAGAGAGATGAATTGTTATATTAAACATCTTCAAAAGGCCAAAATGACCTATGAGACCAAATTGATACAATCCTTGTGGATCTAATCCAATGTCTGGGTACAAAAATGAAATGAAGTAAAGTGAAAGCATAAAACTAAAAGACTCAAATCATCAGCTTGAAAATCATCATCATCATCGTCCATGCCTGGCATCAGGCATTGTCCGAGAAAGTATTGCATGAGTCGCTGAAGAGCTTCATCAATGTACGCCTCTGTAAATAATCGTATTGGGCGTCTCCCATGTCGTGCTAGAATAGTCCTGATTCTCTGGTGGAGTCTCCGTCGATGTCGTGGTTGCCCCCGTAGACGTGGGCGTCTAGCTCTCCCGAGCTCAATGGCTCTGCCCACTAGTATACCTCCGATAGAAGTGGGCTCTGAAGTCTGTTGCGAAGCACACTCATCCAGCTGCAGAGTCCCTGCTCTAAAGAAGTTAGTGATCTCCCTTTGTGAATGTCTCCCACGACCTGGTCTCCTCAAGAGACTTTCCTTGTGTCTGCGCAACTCTAGCAAAAACAGCCCGAGGCATCTCTGATCCTGATATCTCATGACTCTAATAGACAGTGAAAGCGGTCTCGTATCTCATAGTATTACCGGACAATCACAAATGTGATGTAACTTTGTCTCTGGTTCTATATGACATAACCGGCATATCCTGGCTTATGTTGGTACTCTCCTAAATCTGACAGTCTCAATCTCTAGCTGATGACATGATGTGCGCATCTGACCAACAACACATCGTATCCCATAGGATAAATGAGTGTCCATACAAGCCGGTCTGATCACATATCCATCCTCTGTTAGTTGGAGGAAATGCTCTCTATAGAAAGCCATCTTCGTGCCCAACTCTTGTACCAGCTGCATCCATGAAGTTGAATCAAATCTTGATGTATAAGTCTAGTGGTCTCCATCTGTGTGAGAGAAAGGGAGGGTGCATCCAAGGAGTACTGGAATGGAGGCAGTCTATCCATGTTGAAGCCGTGTGACTGAAACCTTAATGTCATCTGCCCATACAAACATGCTGTGTACCCTTGTAGCGCTAGCTGTCGAGATGACTCAAGTGCTAGTGAGCATATCTATCTCTGTGAAGGTCCCATAAATTATGCATGAAGGAAATTGATTTAGTAAGGGCCTCATTTACGAGAGGAGAGGCAACTAGCTCAGCCCGAATAATCTCATGTGGCACTGAGGCCTTAGCTCGAATCATCCGAGAGATCATAGAGACTAGAGGCCTCTCCATACATCTCCATCCATCAGTGCTACCAAATCTGCCCTGGTGGTCTTTTGAGGGCCCCCAAATCTAAACCCCATAGAGCATAGTTGAAGCCACTAGAGTGTTAGAAAGCCACAGCTTTGTCTGAGGTTCCTGAAACTGAACCTGCGAACACATCTTCTCCAAACCTCCTAAGGTTGCATAAGCACTGGTCAATCTACGTCTCTGCTGCTCTCCTCAATGAAAATGCCGATTCACTGAAGACTACCCCAAGATAGGTATATGCATCTGTATACTCCACTGTCTCTTGGCCATATGTAAAAGTAGGTGCTGATCTCCTGACCCACTATGGTGTGGTGTTAAATTGTTAGGTGCTACGGAATGATTGTTTGCGCTTTGCTCAAGATGAGTGCTCCGAATTGTGCTCAAGGTTCCTTTTAATTCTTATGGAAGGGAGAGCCTTCCGTTCTTTATGGAGAGTGCTGTGATCACGAACAAAGTGAGTGGATATTGTGCGTGCAAGTGAATGAGATTGAGAGATAGAGAGAGAAGAGAGATAGGACACCAGAGACGTAAAACCCTCCTCCGAAGGCCCACTCTCGTCGGCGAGAGTGGTCTACTTATGATTGCACAAAGTGGTACAATGCGTATGCAATGGACTGATGCAACTTGGACTATGCCGATGACGAGGACGGTGACGACGAAGACGACTTGATGGTGGCTGAAATCTGAGATCTTCTAATTGCTGAATTTCGGTGGCTGAAAATGACTGTTTTGGCTGCGTTTTTATGGGCTGAAATTGGGGGAATTTCTGCAACCAATTGGGGCTGATCTGCTGCTGTTGAGGCTTGCTGAGAACGCTGTGGATCTGCTGCAGTTTGGGGCTGAAAATCACTAACGCTGATCTGATCTGCTACAGAGGGGTTGCAAAGCAAAAACGCTGATGCATCTTCTGCTCCATATGGCTGAAAATGAAAAACGCTACTGCCCTTTCCTAGCGTTACTAAATTCCTAATGGTCTAGAGTGCTGGTGATGAAAGGCATCCACAAACGCTAGGGACTGGGAGTGGCTGGCGATCATGCAAGGTGGAAACTCCAAGGATCTGAAAATGCCCGGCGAGGATGGGGATCCAAAACGTTAGGGTGTTGAGGGGTTACTGCTGAGAAGTTGCCTGTTGAGCGGAAAGCTCCTGCTGCCTCTTCTGCCATTGAGTGCTAACTTGGGTTTGCTTATATATTAACTTAGCAAAATTGCCCTACCTACTTTTGTTGGAAAGTCGCTTAAAAATAATAAGTGAAAATACCAAAAATAGGGAAAATAGGCTAATTGCACTAGAAAATTCCCCTGACTGAATCTGATGGATTCTGAAGGGAATACTGATGATCATGCTGTGTGCAACCAGAGGATATGCATCTATGCTAAGTGACTGGGCATGCACGGTCTACGAATAGACTCACAAAAGTGCCAGATTACTGCTAATCTAGACGTGACTGGACTGACTGAGCCCTGTTATGCTGTAGCTTGTCCACGGACACATAGGGTTGGGATGTGTCACGTGACATCCCCTCCTTTTCAAAGTGAGGTACTGGTACCGAACTGTATGGCGTCGAGGGAGATCGCCAATAGCATCCGGAATCCTGGAATGGATTCTTCGCCGGCCTACTCTGATGTGTGGGTCGTGCGGTACTTGAACTTCATAAAGGTCTGCAATGCTTGCTTCTTTGGGCCGCACCGAAAGCGACACAAAGTCTTCTGTGGCTCCTTCGATGCTTCAACTTTGTCGAGAGTCCTGCTTCTTTCGTCTTCAAGATTCTCCATGGCTGAAAATTCCTGAAACCATTTCCAACACAAAACCATGAACATACTTATTCCATGTAAAGTGAGTGGAAAAAATCTTGTCTTTGCTAAAGACTGTGTATGCAATGTAGATGAACATAGAGACGGAGCGACAACCTGTTCATCAAACACATGCAAACAATGAGATCGAATCTTGTGTTTCTGATCTAAATCAATCAACTGTGGCAAAACACAATGGAAATGCCCATGCTTGGTGCTCATACTTTCATGTGCTCGTTCGGAAACTGTCATGCCAAGGAAGAGACATACAATGTGACTTCCTTATATACATACTTTTCAGCTTTTCATGAACAATCCGCATACATTCGTGCTCATCCATGAGTGAAACGTGCTCAATATACAACATGTCATGCCTAGGAAAAGGGATCACATAACGATGTTGACTAAAATACAGGAAACGATCACGAATGAAACATTCGAACAATGTGTGCGTATCAATTATGCGAACACATAATACTTCCTGTGAGGGTTCTTTAGACCTAGGCTCGAGAGCCAAGATCGATCCTTCTTGAATGATCGAATCGTCCTGTGGGGGTTCTTTGGACCTTGACTCGAAAGCCAAGATTGGATCTTCGTGATTGATCGAATCTACAACGAGGTTAGCTTCGCTAGAAAAAGCGTCCACTAATACATCATCCTTGTGAACAATCACAACTTCTTCATGCAAATCATCATGCTTGTGAGAAATCACATCTTGATCATGCAAATCATCATGCTCATCATTATCATCCAGATCATCATGTAAATCATTATCATTCAAATCATTATCATTCAAATCATCATGCTGCTCATAATCATGTAAATTCTGTGTGTCATGCTGTGAAGAAAAAAAAGACTCAGAGAGTCTCCTTCTCCCGAATCCTTTCACTCTTGTCCTGTATATTAGCAATGAGAGATGGAGAATGAGCAATGTCCTCTCCATGAATGACAATAGGAGAATCACTTGTGGCATTGAGAGTTATAGTGTTAGTCTTAAAATCCATGAGAGCGTCATTATTACGAAACCATCGAATGTCCAAAATCATATCACATCCTGAGAGAGGAGAAACAACAAATCTTCTAGTGAAGGCTGTCTATTTAATTGCAAATAACACATCAAGGCACTCTTCCGTGATGAGAGCGTCCATACCGGGACGAAAGCCAGAGACCTCGATAGGAGATCTCGGACTAACTTCGAGGCGGGCTCTCTCAACAAGAGAGGAACTGATCACATCATGCATACTACCTGGTCAAACAAGATGACAAAACGATGCTCCGACGTACGACCATAACATTTAATGAGAGAATCATCAATGGGAGGGTCCTGAGAAACTTGGGGCACACTCGTGTTATCATTCATTGCATTGACAGAGGAAGTGGGTGTTGTGGGTTCTTTAGATTCATTCGATTCAAGCTTAGGACATGTTCTTTTTATGTGACCCTTAATGTGACAATGAAAACAACGACCTTCCTTAGAATAAGTGCTTTGTTCTTCCGACGTGATATATCCTCCTACAATTCCTTGTGCTACCTTTTCATATGGAGTAAGCTTAGGTTTAGCAATTGTGTTAGCCTTATCCTTAGATTCATTGGAAGAATTCTTTGATGAGAGACTGTTGGAAGATTGGTTAGAAGAGTTATCATTCTTACCGTTCTGAGGGTTGTGAGAAGTCTGCGAGGTACTTGTGGAAGTCTTGTTCTCCTTAGACTTTCCCTTGTTGTGCTTCATCTCCTGTGCGAGAGCAATTGCTACCGCCTTGTTGAGATCGATTGGATCGAGTACCTCGACATCGTACTTGATATACTCGTCCAATCCAAAGAGAAAAGCCTCTTTGCGTAATTGAGTGACTAGCTGCAAAACACGGTTAGAAAAAGACATAACCGGCATACCATTTTGCTTGAGAGAGCGCCAATCGTCCTTCAATCGTGCGAGGTACTGAGGTGGCATAAACCGTGCCTTGAGCTTGTCTTGGAAATCAGCCCAATTGAAAGAAAGAGGCGTGAATCCGTCGGCTGCCTCTAGGTGCGAGGTTAGTTGTGCCTCTTGCCATGCGTGGTACCAATTGATGGCATCACCGGCAAGGTACATAGCTGCCGTCAAAACTTTGCTATTTCCTGTTTTCTTAGTTGTCGCAAAATAAGCATTAACTTGATGCAACCAAGAATGAATACCCGTAGCATCCATCTTACCGTCATACTTATTGAAAGTCAACTTCTCTGTGATTGGATGGTTGGAATCCGCATCGTGGCTCGCGCCACTTGATGAACTCCCACGATCTTTGGGTGGTTCGGTTTTCAAAGCTAGCACTCGGGAAATAAATTCTTGAGTGCGTAGCTCCCTTTGAGCTTTACGCTCGGCCTCCAAGGCCGCGCTTCGTGCTGCCGCTTCCTCCTTTCTTAGTTCTTTTCTTTCTTTCCTTGCGTCTTGTTCGCGTTCTAAAGCAAGGCGCTTGTCTTCCTGTTGTGCGGCAAGTCTGGCGTTTCTTTCGTCGCGCTCGCGGTCCTTGGCTTCTTGTTCTGTGGCAAGTCTTGCAATTCTGTCGTCACGCTCACGGTCCCTAGCTTCTTGTTGTTCCGCTTTGCTTGCGAGTTGTGCCAGTGCAACTCGATTCGTTTCTTGTTGTTGGGCCATCATGTCCAACATTGACTTGACCATTATCTCTATAGGAGTTAGTACAACTCGTGGCGTAGATGGCGAAGGGGGAGGGTCGAAAAAGTCTCCTGGTGGGGAAAAATCTTCGCCGCCTCTCTCATGCTCATCAGCTGTATGCGAAGTATCCATTCCGCTTCAGGTGACGACCATGCACTAGGATCTTTGGTTCTTAAGTTCATGAGGAACTTGGGGTCTTGAGGGTCTTGGTTCTTGGGTTCTTGAGGATCTTGAGGTGTTCTTTCGCTTGCAAATCGCGTTGGAGAAGGATCTTCTCTTCACCCGAGTTCTACTCCTTTCTGCGAGCGCACCCCTTGGCGGCCTTGCGCTCACACCAAGGTTGCTTTTTCCCACCTCACGTCGATTGGCCGGTCGCTAAGTGCACGGCCCGCTCTCAATGAGTGAAAAGAGACACAAGGGGGGTTGGACAAGCCCTTCTTTCTTGGGATTCCTGTCACTCTTCAACAAAACACGATTAGGAATCGACACGCCCAAGCAAACTTGGGTTCGTGCGACCTCAACAAGCAAAAAAAATTCTTGTGGTTCTTGTGGTTCTTTCCTTGAGTGATACAGAACACTGCCAAAGCTCTGATACCAATGTTAGGTGCTGCGGAATGATTGTTTGCGCTTTGCTCAAGATGAGTGCTCCGAACTGTGCTCAAGGTTCCTTTTAGTTCTTATGGAAGGGAGAGCCTTCCGTTCTTTATGGAGAGTGCTGTGATCACGAACAAAGTGAGTGGATATTGTGCGTGCAAGTGAATGAGACTGAGAGATAGAGAGAGAAGAGAGATACGACACCAGAGACGTTGTAAAACCCTCCTCCGAAGGCCCACTCTCGTCGGCGAGAGTGGTCTACTTATGATTGCACAAAGTGGTACAATGCGTATGCAATGGACTGATGCAACTTGGACTATGCCGATGACGACGACGGTGATGACGACGACGACTTGATGGCTGAAATCCGAGATCTTCTAACTGCTGAATTTTGGGACTGTTTCGGTGGCTGAAAATGACTGTTTTGACTGCGTTTTTATGGGCTGAAATTGGGGGAACTTCTGCAACCAATTGGGACTGATCTGCTGCTGCCGAGGCTTGCTGAAAACGCTGTGGATCTGCTGCAGTTTGGGGCTGAAAATCACTAACGCCGATCTGATCTGCCACAGAGGGGTTGCAAAGCAAAAACGCTGATGCATCTTCTGCTCCATATGGCTGAAAATGAGAAACGCTACTGCCCTTTCCTAGCGTTACTAAATTCCTGATGGTCTGGAGTGCTGGCGATGAAAGGCATCCACAAACGCTAGGGACTGGGAGAGGCTGGCGATCATGCAAGGTGGAAACGCCAAGGATCTGAAAATGCCCGGCGAGGATGGGGATCCAAAACGTTAGGGTGTTGAGGGGTTACTGCTGAGAAGTTGCTTGTTGAGCGGAAAGCTCCTGCTGCCTCTTCTGCCATTGAGTGCTAACTTAGGTTTGCTTATATATTAACTTAGCAAAATTGCCCTACCTACTTTTGTTGGAAAGTCGCTTAAAAATAATAAGTGAAAATACCAAAAATAGGGAAAATAGGCTAAATGCACTGGAAAATTCCCCTGACTGAATCTGATGGATTCTGAAGGGAATACTGATGATCATGCTGTGTGCAACCAGAGGATATGCATCTATGCTAAATGATTGAGCATGCACGGTCTACGAATAGACTCACAAAAGTGCCAGGTCACTGCTAATCTAGACGTGACTGGACTGACTGAACCCTGTTATGTTGTAGCTTGTCCACGAACACATAGGGTTGGGATGTGTCACGTGACATAAACACCATAACCTTGGTTTTCCCGAGGTAAATAGACAATCCACTATCATGGGCAAATGTGTACAAAGCATCTAAATGATGCTGCAACCCCTGCGGGGAGTTGGAAATCAACACAATATCATCAACATATAACAGTGGTGGGATCCATGTCCCTACCAACTGTGCTCCTCTATCACCATCCGTCTCAATGTAGTAAGCAACCTCATCCGCATACATGCCAAATAGTGTAGGAGATAGTAGGCAGCCCTGTTTCACCCGAATTGTGGAGGGAACCAAATTAGAAATCCCCTCTGGAGTGCGTACATACCCCACTACTGACTTGTATAGAGCCATGATCCCCCAAATCAACTCTTTTGGAACCCCCATCTCTTTCAGTTTGCGCATCAATCTAGCTATGGGCATTGTATCAAAGGCTTTGCGGAAATCCAGAAAGCAACAATAGAGCCGTCTCCTACGGGATCTCTCCTCCTCAATAATGGCTCTGAGTGTCAGAATATGATCAAGACTAGAGAAACCTCTCCTGAAACCCACTTGTCCTACTGCCCGTACACCCTCTCTTGCTACCCATCTACTCAACTGCAGCTGTGTACAACTGTGCCAATGTGTGTCCAATCATGATAGTGTGGTAGTTCCCAGGCTCCATAGGGTCCCCTGACATGAAGATAGGTACAATCGTGAACAGACTCCAAGTATCAGGTAGGCCCTCACACATGGCACGGTTGAACATCACTGCTAGAAGCTCTGCAAACAAATCTTTGGCATGTATAAAATGCTCTGCTACTAGGCCATCGTGATCATATGCTCTCCTAGTCTTCATCCTGTCAATGGCTTTCTTTCCCATCTCGGCAGTAAAGAAAGCACTTGTGTATGGGCATGGCTCTGGCGGATCGGGAAGAGGTGGCTGCCCCGAGACGGTGTAGAGAGATGATGCATACTGACCCCAGAGAGAGAGAGAGAGAGTCACCTAAAAACTGTAGGTGTATCACATGAGTTCATGAGGAGGGATATATTAAAGTGACAAAGTTATATGATTACAAATATCAGAGGGGTTTTTGAAACCAATTTGGAAAAAATCCGTAGGATTCTTAAGAAAAAGGGGTTGTTTATTTATAAAAGTATCTATGTGTTTTGAACAAAGTTTTTCAAAATACCCCTTGAACACACGTGGTATACAAAATTTGCACACACACACACACACACACTTACACAGAGGGGGGGGGGAGAGAGAGTCTTTATAAGTGTTAGTACTTTCGGATTGTTGCAATAGTTTGGAACCTAATATTGACATATATGGTGTATAGAGAGGAGGCCTACCATTCAACAAGTATGCCTGGCTAACGACTCACAATTCCTTTGCAATAGTGGGAGCGCCCTCTCACACGGGGGAGCCGATAGTCACCTTTGAGAACCAAGAAGACAGCATCATGGATCAACTCAATGTAATGTGCTCTATTGAATTTGCATGTTAGACATAATTTTTTTGTTTTGCTTCAATTTACAGGTTCAAAATGGGGTGTTGCAGAATGGAGTAAGAGGTTTGATGCTCGATATGTATGATTTCCTCGGCGATGTGTGGCTATGCCACTCTTTTGGAGGCATTTGCTACAACTTCACAGCCTTTGTAATATCCTCATCTTTCCTAGTTCGATTACTGTAAATTTGCTGTGTCAGGATCATCACAAACTTTGTTGAATTAGGAAGCACTTCTGCGCACACAGAGACGCTCGATGTTGCTTGAAAATATATTTTTCTCAAAACTTAGAAAACTCACATATGGAAATTTTTGAAGGTAAATTGACTATATATAAAGGTTTTTTGCACTAATTTTCTCCAAATTTTGCAAGTTTCCTTACCTTCTAAGTTAAAATTTAGAGGTAATTTCAATTTGTCAGTGGAATTATGCTAAACCTAGGTTTTTAAAAAGCACCGACGCATGTGACACACTCTATTTAATATTTTTATTAGCTTGTTGGCTTCAAGGTTTGACGGTTGTAATTGTATGGTGAGTTACATCATGGAACTTTTTGTAGATGTTTGAATTTTACATCTTAAAGCAAGAGCTTGTTGATTGCTTCATTGTAACACAGGAGCCAGTCATCAACACTCTGAAGGGCATTGAAGGGTTTCTGTCTGCAAATCCCACAGAAATTGTCACGATTTTCATTGAAGACTATGTGAGGAGTCCAAATGGCCTAACAAAGGTGTTCACAGATGCAGGATTGAAAAAGTATTGGTTCCCTGTTTCGATGATGCCCAAAAATGGCGAGGACTGGCCGACCATAACCGAGATGGTTGCAAAGAATTACCGACTGCTTGTGTTTACGTCCGACATGACCAAGGAAGCAAGTGAAGGCATTGCCTACAATTGGAGATATGTCAACGAGAATCAATGTGAGTAGCTTCTTTCATTCTACACAAACAATAGCTCAAATTAGTGAATGTCCTTGGCAAATGGGTAAGTTTAGAGCTCTAATGCCTACGTGACACTAGCAAATGTCCTTGATTTTTACAGATCTCAAATGTTTAGGGCATTTGTGGCACTAGCCGCTTGAGAATTATCACCAACTGCTTGTCTCAGTTGCATGGAAAGCATATTACCAGGAACGGAAAACAGGAACAAGACTGGCAAGGCCATCAAAGACGGGAACGGCTTGCCCATTTTATTGGAACGGTTTAGAAACGGCTTTTTATAGGTAACAGAGTTCCATGGTAACCATGCTGGAAAGAATTTAGTCTGATTTGCTTGACGAGATTGATGGAGCATCAATGGATTCGGTTTAAATTCCTCAAATCTAGCTTACCTGAAAATTTGGGTGCCCTAGGAAAAGGCTGAAGTTTGTCTTTATGCTTGACTGCATTGTAATGGATGCCTTTCCATGTGCTCAAGCCCTAGAAGGTTAGCTGGTTTCAGGAGCTTAAAAGGCACAACAATGGGCATAGTTACAGGAAGAGTGATTGTGAGAGTGAGGTCAAAGAGGTGCAAGATCTTTCATTCTCTTTTCTTCGGTCATGGAAATGTACCCACCTGAATGATGAAGGTGTGGCCCTATTTTTCACTTTGATTGTGCTTGGGTTAATCTGGTTTTTCCTGAATTATCTAGGAATATATTTCTTGCATAGAGCCGACATTAACGAGCCATAGATAAATAGTGCTTGTACATGAGCCTCAGATCGATAGAAGTCAGGTGGCACAGAAAAAATAGGATTTGTTTGTTTAAGGGTCTTCAAACCCTAAAAAAGAGTAGCCCAAAATTTCCAAAATTTGATATGAAGATTTGAAGCTAAGGGGAGACTACTTCCTTCACTACTTTTACATGGCAGAGTCGCGGGAAGAAAGACTGCCGAGATAACACTTTTCCGTTTCGACCAACAGTGCCTTGAATAATCTCAGATGATGGGGCTGTTTCTGACATTGGATGAACTATGAATGACTGCAGTATCGGTCACACATGAAATTCATATGCATCTCAGAGCAAACAATGCATTGCAACATGGCGGCTACATGGAAACTCATATGCATCTCACCAAAAACAATGCCTCGCAATATGGCAGGCACTACTGTGCTAGCATCTCCTCTGCTCGTGTGTGCGTGCTTGGAAGCCAGCATGTGCTGTTTGCATGCACACATACATCTTTGCCTCCACTTAGGGTGTTCTGACATAAACTGGTACATGGAAGTCTTATGCATTATAGCGGCTGTATCCCAACTTGGAAATCCATATGCATCTCAAATTGAACAATGCATTGTTATTGCAACATGGCAGGCAATTCTGTTTTGGGCATCTCCTCTGTTTGTGCGGGCGCGTGCAGCCGCGTTGCATGAACACATGCATTGTTGCCTCCGCTTAGGGTATTCTGACATTAACTGGTAAGATTGCAGATGGGAATGGAGGTATGAAAACAGGGCAATGCCCAAACAGAGGAGAGTCGGCGGCAATGAATGCAAAGAGCAGGTCGCTGGTGCTGATGAACTTCTTCAGGGACAATCCCGTGCAATTGGAGGCCTGCAAATACAACTCGGCGCCATTGCAGGCCATGTTGCCCGTCTGTTATGCAGCCGCTGGCAACCGCTGGCCTAACTTCCTGGCCGTCGACTTCTACAAGGTATTTCTATGTGTTTTATGCCTTTGTGTGTGTGTGTGTGTGTGTGTGTGTGTGAGAGAGAGAGAGAGAGAGAGAGAGAGAGAGAGAGAGAGGAGAGAGAATTTTTAACCTTGAACTGAAGAGGTTTTACCTAGTTAAATATCGGGCCTAGGCCCAACCGGTTGCCCGTCAATTTCGACCGGCAAGAAGGCGTTGACCAAAAGGTTCACTTCATGCGGCTTGAACCCAGCACCGCCCCTGGATTAAGCAAGTCATGCTCTAACCACCGTGCCTGTGTGCACTTGTGTAGGTAACATAACCTTTGTCTTGTTCTTTGAGAAGGCCAGTCCTACTAAAAAGGTGTGGTGACAGCCTAAGCCGGTCAGTGTCACCGATACGATAGCATTTTAGCTGAAATTTAACAATTGCCCTTCAGGGGGAAATCGGATAAACAATCTACTACGCTTGAGAGAACGAAAATTAAGCTTTATTAACCTCTTCTAGAGGCCGAAGTCGGCCTACGAGACAATGAGAGAGAGAGAGAGAGAGAGAGAGAGAGAGAGTGTTTGAGAGTTTTACACTATTTTTCTCTATTTTGAGACGGAATTTCTCCTTTTCCCCTTGCTGTCAACTGACATTTTTGAAATTGAAAACGACAAGATATTAAGCTGAGACTGAACACTGCTAAGGATCCTCATAAACTATCTTGTGAAAATATTGTGCATTTATACTTCTGAAATCATTTAAAACATTGCCAATTTACGTATATTTCTTTGTGTGCAGAGGAGCGATGGTGGGGGTACCTTTAATGCTCTAGATACCCTCAATGCAGGGCTCCTGTGTGGTTGCTCAGACATCAATGTGTGCAAGGTAGGCATCATAAAGACAACTTATGCTTCTGATACAGACTTTGCCAGAGTTTTGTCTAGTATTAGTGCTTAAAATGCTCGATAATGGAACTTTCTCTATGTTTTCTAACACGAATTCTACGTCTTTTTTGACTAGCTCAACTTACCTTTTGGAGTATGTAATACCAGCTCATCCACTAAGCCTCCTTAAGAATTCTGACTTGAGTGCAACATCCCAAGCAAATCACAATTTAAGTTGCCCATAATATGGCTTAACAATGATTTATGTTAGCCTAAAGACTTGAGAAACTTTCATTCAAATTATTGTATAGACACTATTATATTATTGACATACAATTTGCTCAGAGCTTTGCAATATGAATGGAATTTATAAATTATATTTACTTTGTCTTGCATAGCATTACATGAAGTAATCTCAAAGCAAAGATCTTTAACACAATGAAATAATATGAATGTCTCAAAAAAAGACTCCATTTCAACAAGAAAATGGTGCATTGAAGTGAGTATAGCAATTTTTTCCTTTGCAACAATGGTGTCAAAGCTTGTGAGGGTCATGGTCTATACACTTCTTTGTGTGTGTGTGTGTGTGTGTGTGTGTGTGTGTCATAGACCTTGGAAAAGATGCTTAATGTAGAGTTGGAGGATAGAAAGGGGAGGCATGAGTTGCCACCCCCCCCCCCCCCCCCCAAACACACACACACACACACACACACACACAATCTCCAAATTTCCACTATTTGGGATTAAAAATAAATAGGGGCCCCTAACTTGTATAATTGCTATTGAGGAATTTATGAGCTCTCTCTTTTGAGTACGAAATAAAATTCTAATTAATAAGCGAGATGAGACAATGCTCGACAATAGAAAGTAAAAACATCTTTTAAGTTACTAAACATTGCCCTAATGAATTGGAATTCCTAGCGACTATTTACCATTTTGCAAGATCATATTAACAATTTGGTGCAAATTGTTAAATGGATGTGAGGTCAAATATGTTGGGTATAAAGGTCAGTGTGGCAAGGACACATAACTAAACTATATCAACTCTATACTACACGCAATTCTCGTCTTACTGGAAGAATACTTGCATGCATGCTCTCTGCTAATGGAGGGAGACTCTCTCTCTCTCTCTCTTTCTCTCTCACACACACACACACACACACACACACACACACACACATTCATTCTCATTCATTAGAAATATGGTGGCAAGAATGCGCACAAAAATGGAGAAGATGAAGGAGAAGCTCAAGTTGCTCACCAATGAGACTATATAATGAGCATTCTGCCTCGTAATGCATACATAAATTAGGCATTGGACAATGTGTTAATAGAGTGATATCAAAGTAATCTTCATCGACCAAGCTTCTAATCGATCTCCTTAGGAGTAGCAATAGGGCTTGGAGTCCTTAAGGCCAAACAATTGTAGTGTAATGCCTATAGCTCCGCAATGGAGCAATAAGCACTACGGGAATGGATACCCTCACACTTCCTTACATTATATGAACAACAAAGTATATGAAGACAGAATAGAAGACAATACATAGGAACTGAACACCGTCTTCTTCATTGATATGTATTAACACATAATTACATGAGAATGATATATTGATTGCATGAGAGATATGCACAAAGATTGGTATGCCCCCCCAAATACACCCGTTGCTCCAGCGCAAATCGGGAACGGTGCAAAACCCGGTTCTGTCCCATGATATCCCATGAAGAACTGTCCCAAAGCCGCATGAACTCCTAGTCCGCAATGTTTGGACATCCGCAGGACCGCAATGTGCGGCTTATGCCGTAACACCTGGTACACACGGTGGATTGCACGAATCCACAGCTTTAGCCTCTCCGTCGAAGGCTCCGGTCGTTGCTCCTCTTCACGCTCTTGGTGACGAGGAAATGTTGATGTAGACAAATCCCCAAAAATCTTGCCGATGGGCCTTGTAAACCTCCGTCAGCAACTGTGGATCTATCTCAGGCTGCTCTGGCCAAGGATCCCTTGGAATGAATTGCGTTGGCAAGGAAACAGATGGAGGGGCCTGTGGTAAAGGGGCAAGAGGAGTATGAATAGGGTAATACCGAGCCAAATATCTATTTAGAGCAGGCCAAAAAGGTGGACATGGCGGGAGACTGAGTGAAAAAGAATGAGCCAGTGTCTCCACCCAAAAACAGACTCTGCGCTGCTCCCTACGAAGACGGCGAATCACTCGCTCTGTCATTAGTTGGCAGCTCAGGCTAGCTCACCACGAGTTGTTGGGCTGGTTGCTGTGTTACCTCCTCATTGGATAGCCTTGACCTCCAGCTCTGCATTTGACCCTTCAAAAAAGTGTGCAGGTCCTCCTGCATTCCACTGCTAGGACATCAAGATCATTCATATTGATCATCCCATCACTAGGATGTGATGCTAAATAATTTTCCAGGCTATTCTGCGTTCGCAATCAAAGAAGTTCTTCTTGGTATTCGTTGGGGTACTGCATCCCATCCGCCCCACCACTCATTGACATTCTGCTAGCAATCGGTCTCTGACGATCGCTGCCCAAGCCACTGGCCCAAAGTTGGCTGAATGCAATACATTACGCGCTTTAGCAGAAATGGTGTAGGTTTTGGCTTGCAACCAAATTTGCTTCCAAGAACTAGCGATACACATCTCTTATCGCTGCATCAGTGAGCCCTGACAACTTGTATTCGCCCTTCACTTTCAATCCGAACTTCAGCTCTGCCTCTGCAGCAGGAATAACGTGTGAAGAGCACACAACACCATCGCTAGGCAGACAACAACACCTTGAAATTCTTTTAGCTGTTAACTGAATCTGTAGATTGTTGACATGCACCATATCACCCAGAGCTAACTACTCGATCAAAGCCGTAGCCTGTGGGTGGACAAGGATACTCTACCAATCGAGGTTGGCAAAGACATGCAGCCACAAATCCTGCAACCATGTGTCCATCTGTCTGAGAGCCAGCTGCTGCACATGAGTAAATGGAATGCACTGTAGCAAAGATGCCGTCATGGTGGCAAAGGCACATAGGAGAAAAGAAGAATCAGAAGTGCAGCCTTGCGAAAGCCCTGCAAATAGCGCGAACAAAGTATAAGGTATCTACTGCATGCACGAAACCACTCACAAAAAGTTCTCAAAAGAGAGCGTGCCACGGTGTCACAACCATCATAGCCCTTTTCCCGCTTTTTGCGATTGCATATTAAAGAATCCACAATCATGATTAAGGTGGCTTCCGGCTCTTGTACCACAGCAAAGGGGCACTTAATCGAGGTAGGTGAAAAATAATGGTGCTGTCAGAACCCATTCACCGGAACAAAAATCACCTCCGCCCGTAAATCAGCCAAATAAAAGGAGGTAGGCCCACATGACTTAAAAATCCACAACAGCCCAGACCACCGTAATTTTAGCTTCCCGAGCATCTTCCCAAGGCGGGAATTAAATACAAGAACCAACTGGCCCCGCAAAAATTGTCGTGCTTTAGGACGATTCAACCATTTCTTCCGCCGGGATTTTAGATCTTGCAACACCGCAAAACTATGCAATCATTCTTCATCTAATTCCTACAAAACATCCAAACGACAAACAACGGAATCTTCCGAAAGAAGCCTATCCGCAATCAGCATCCGCAAGCTCGGAACCACATGCTCCACTGGGGTAATTGCCTCCATTCCAAATGCCAATTTGAAAGGAGTTAGTCATGTTGTCACTTTATATGCTGTACAATAGGCCCATAATGTGGAAGGAAGTTTGACATCCCAATCCGTTCTATGCAAATTAACTAGCTTTGTCAAGATACGAACCAATTGCTTATTAGTTGATTCTGCATGCCTATTCGCCTGAGGGTAATATGGAGAAGATTTCCTGTGTAACACAAAATAAAATTGTAACATTCTCTCCATCACCTTATTCAAGAAATTGCTACCCCGATCACTAACCAACTCAATAGGATAGCCATATCTGGAAAAAATATCCTTATATAAGCACCCAGCAACAGAAACCGCTGTATTATCTTTCAAAGTCCATGCTTCCACCCATTTAGTCGCATAATCCGTGGCCATCAAAATATACCTATTACCAGTGTTAGCTACGATTGGCTTAAAAGACCCAATAAAATCCAATCCCCATTTCTAAAAAGGCTCCAAGGGTAATACTGGCTGTAAAGGCATTCTGGACATTTTAGTAGGTTGCCCCAACCACTGACACACATCACAATGTTGTACAAAATCCCTCACATCTTGAAACAATGTTGGACACCATAATCCAAATTGTAGCACTTTCCGTGCCGTAATCAAAGCTGCGAAGTTACCCCCTGCAATGCCTGTATGAACCTCCTCCAGAACAAATCCTTGTTCCTGTGGTAGAACACATCTTAGGAGGACATCCGCTATTGTGCGATAATACAACTTCCCCATGACAATCTCAAAATTTCGGCTTCGAATAGCCATCCGGCGACATTGATGTTTGGACAAGAATGAAGGCATTTCTCCATTATCGAGAAAATGGAACATCTCCTCATACCAGGTCCAGGGAATGCTAGGAATCATCTGGGATGATTGCGTAACTGGAAAGAGAGAGGCGCATTCGGAAATTCATCAGCAACGTTCGTTGATGGCTCGCCAGAATCTACCCGGGACATGTAATCAACAACCGCATGTTGGGCTCCAAGACGATGTATTACCTCAAAAATCAAATTCTTGTAACAAGAGCACCCATCTGGCTAATCTTCCTGTCAAATTTTGTTGGCGCACCAGGTATAAAAGAGCCGAATGATCCACATGAAAGAAAAACCGTCGGCCCAACAGATAATGACGGAACTTCTTCACCGAGTAAATCATCCATAAACATTCTCTTTCAATTACTGAATATTATTTTTCTACGGATGATAATCATCTGCTGGCATAATAGACAGGTCAAAATCATCCTTGAGTTTGTTCCTGCATCAACACACTCAAATTCCTCCCATGCCAACGAGCTTGGCCCATAAATACTGCACACTGCTTTGAATTCATCGGTGGAGGTGCTTCCATAATTGTTGCTATTTTATTCGGATCCACTGAAATGTCGTCCTCAGAAATTACATGACCCAATAATCTCCCACTTCGCACTGTGAATGCACATTTTAGAGGATTTAAACTAAATTTCACCTCTCTACATTTCATAAAACATAGCCGCAATTGCTTCAAATGCTCTAATTGCGCTCCAAAGACACTGAGATAATCCAGAAAGATTCACATAAAATCTGTCAAGTAGGGACCAAAAATTTGAAACATATCCCTTTGAAAAGTTGAGGGCGCATTCCGTAATCCAAACCACATTATTGTGTGCGAAAACGCCCCATACTATAATGAAAGCTGTTTTAGCCCGATCACCTTCAGCCATCCGAATTTGGTTATATCCACTAAACGCATCCAGAAAAGAATACATCTCATGCCCTGTCACATCATTCAAAATAGAATCCAAAAATGGAAGTGGAAAAGGGCCTGGAATAGTAGCTGCATTCACCTTCCTATAATCCACACAAATTCGAATTTACTTGTTTTTCTTTGGTACCACCACAATAGGAGAAAGACATTCTGGATTGTCAATAGGGATAATAAAACCCACCTGCAATAGGCGATCAATTTCCACCTTAACTTGCTTCGCCACATTCGGATTCATCCTATATGAATACTGCTTCAACGGCACTACATCCAGTTTTAAATGCATTGTATGCTGATAAAACTTTGGATCCAATCCTTTCATATCCGCATACTCCCATGCAAAAACATCTTTGAATTCGGTCAACAGATTAATCAAGTCTCCTCGAAAAATTGCCTCAAGCTGCTTACTAATATGAATTGGCCGAGACTCCTCTTGAGCTCCTAGAAAGACCACCATCTCCAGTTCATCCTCCTTTACCCTTGTTACTTTACGCATCTGTGCTTCAAACTCACGTTCTTGCCTAATAATCTCCTCCAATGGTTTGGGAATAGGCAAGACTTTTTCTTGCCCCCCTGGCTCTGCTATTCCTTGATCCCCTAATGACTTCCCCTCCAAAATCGTAGAAATATCTGCAAGATAGAAAGAAATTAAATCTGGGTTAGCCTTCAAGAATTGCTCCTCTTCATCCTCTTCTAATCCTTCCACCATATTCACTACCTTCGCTATCACACGCCATGCTGCATGAACTGGTTGTCTGCATGTTCCCAACATCACCCGAACTTTCCTACGACCCTTTTTAACTGTCAACATATTTGCCTCCTAATTTTGCTTTACCCTGGCTTGATGTAACCATGGTCTCCCCAAAATAATATGATAATCCTGAGTGTGATCCTCAATATTTAACACTACTAAGAAAACAACAAAAGACAAACCAGCCACATCCAGCACAATGCCTCGGAGCAATCCTACTGGCTGTACTCTTCTCTGATCCACCATGCGAACTACAAAGGGTGCAGGTTCCCAATCACTAAGACCAAAGCGCTCACAAGCCGCTTGAGTAATAATATTCACTCCCACACCTCCATTTAATAGGACTTTGTTGATATATGTGCAATGATATCTTACTGAAAGCTCCGGAATGTGTATATCCATAATCCTAGTTATCGGGCAACGAGACTGAATCATCCCGTTCACCCTCAGCTACCGCAATATCAACTTCCATCTCATTCATTGCTTTGAACTTTTGACTCAGCAAAGCGTTATGAAAATTCGGAACCAATTTCAATAATGATCCCGATCGTACTTGTAATGGTTATTCTAAAACCTCCTTCCAAACAGAATCCCAATTATCCTCTTTTATGGTATTTGCCTTGTTTCGGACTTTCCCCTCTTTCTTTTCCGAAGAGGGCACCAATGGTCCTGATGATTGCAATGGTGGTATTGAATGTAGCATCCAAGTTACAGTATTTTTACGTACATCCTCTTGAGTTGCCCAATCTGGGAGCTTAACATCGGCTGCTGGTACCACATTTTTGCAAGAATGGGTAACTAGCAAAACCACTGGGTCAGATTCATCCAACCCCTCAATCTGAACCATATCCACACTCGGTTGCTTTCCAGAAGCACGTTCCTGTTTCTTTCGATCATATTCCATAGCTTCTGAACACTCTGACTGCCAATGCCCATATCCCAAACAAAAAAGGCAGGTCTTGGGTTGATTAGGATCTCAGCCATCTCTTCCACAACCGCGACCCCCTCCTTGACCCTGTCCACTGGCTGGTCCTTGAAAAGGCGCCTCTGATGCATGAGCGTGGGCCAATGCCACCGCAGGCTCTTGTCCATGTCCTAACTATTGTGACTGCCATATAGAAGAATCCCGACTCCTACGGCCACGGCCATTGTAACATCTCATCATTGTCACTTATGGGTGTTGGCTGTGCAAATCGCACACCATTTCTGATTCATTACACACTCTTGAGCGGCATGCCTCGGATTCCGGCACTGAGTACACCACAGCTCCTTCAGACTTTTAACCACCGTAGAAGATTTCACCGATCCAGATGGAACACCTTTCCCTTGACACTGGGATTTTTTTCGAGGTGCTTCCTCCGATTCTTTCACTGAACCACTGCTGCCTAAATCTGAGGATTATGAGTATGCACTCTCTGACTCCAAACTATCACTGCCACTTACCTGAGATTTACAATGAGATTTACGATGAGATTTCTTGAGATCCTTTTTCTTTGATTTCCTTGGTGATTCCGTATCCTCTAAAGCCTCTCTTGCTACAACAGCCCTTGCAATAACATTATCTAGTGGAGTGGTTACCTTATCCACTATTTCCATAGCAGTTCTGAGATTCTTATTGAGTCCTTGCAAAAAAAATCATTCAACACCTCGGTTGCTGGCCGTTGTGCCTGAGGTACCCATTACAAAAGCATCCGAAACTTCGCAGCATAATCCTCCACTGGCAACGACTTTTGACACAACGTTCAGAGCTTTTCCAAATATTGAGGGGCCGTCTTTTCCATTCTGAATTGACACAAGAAAGCTCTGGACCCTTCGACATACATTTGAAAGTGATCATCAGGATACTCTGACATCCATTTTGCATCTTTCCTTGAAAGTGTAGATTCAAACACCGATTGTTGATGGAGAGGAACTACTGCGCCAAGATGATTCAATCCATACACTTTATTAAATTGTCACAAATGTGCATCAGGGTCTTCCTTTGAAAGACCTCAAAAGCGACTATACTTAATCTGACCACCCGCCACTGGCTGCGCCATAGCACTACCCTTGCCCAACTGTACCCCCTCCTGGAAAGAGCTGCCAAACAATAGGAGCCGGGGACTGTTGGACGGATACGCAGCGACGGACGTTAGCACAGCGAGAACTCACCTAACATGTAATGTTAGCTAAGGACGAATCTCGACCCGCAAGCGCGTGGAAGCAAGCATAAGGTGTCAACCTACACTCGACCGACTTCTAACTAATTCCTACAGAGGTCTCTACCAATTGTCTAAGTCACAGCCTTCAAGAGTGCATAAGAGGAAACTTCCAACAACGCTTTCTAGAGCCGAACACCCATCAAACAATCTCGAAACACCATAGAACTTGAAGGAGACCCTACTAATACCACTAGGTTGCTCTCCCTAAGGTCTATGAACCAAAATCCCGACCCAAAACACCTAGTGCAAAAACACGTAGGATGTCTGGCCGAAATCTGCAAGTCTTCTTTTTCGAAATCTAAAGTGCCTAACGTGTAGTTCTACTTAATGTGAACGTGTGGATATGCTACAATGCAAAATCGGACAACGTATGCTCACCCAAACACCCGATGAAGCTCGTAGAAGGAGCTCGCAAAACCGGACCGTACGAGCGCAATGTAGGTATCGGCGTGTAGCTCTCGTTGGGGGCAACACGCTGCACTTCTTTGCACTCGATTTCCGACCACCGGGGCACACGTAGCGTCAAGATGAAGCTCACACTCTCTCTCTTGTACACAGTACGCCTCACAGACTTCAAAACTTGTTTTTCAAAATGACAAAAGGTTTTTCATTAAGGTCAAAAAGTGGTAGATATACCTTACAATTTCTCAAACCCTAAAGTTCCAAAACTCAACCATCTATTCAATCTAACTATCAAAATTGGGATACAATCTGGAAACTTCTGTAAGTCCCAATAATTACAAGGTGAATAATCAGGTTTTCCTCAAGGAATGAATAATTACAAAAAGAATAATCTTCCGAATAGTTAGATGCCGTGGACTGTGTCCTGCTTCTAGCATCCCCCCCCTCCTTGCTCATGCCGTCCCCGACATGGCCTTGATCTGCTGCTTCAACGTATCATGTTTCCCGCATCTTTAGCAGTGATTCGTACCTGGCATGCAGGTTCAACATTGTTGGGCCAAAAATGTCAGTATTTATGGTGAAGAAACCTGTATAGAATGCTTCTTCAAAAGCCTGGAGGTGATAGGATGATAGAAACATTATCCTTTGATATAGCTCATGTATCACCTCCTTGGAAGGCTGACCTGACAGATCATAAGCGCATCTATATGTATCCTGGAAGAAGAAGATGCTATCGGTCACCTGGCCTGGCTTGAAGGTCTCGAACACTGCTAAGATGGTTCTGCAGATTTTCCTCATCATAATGCATGTGAGGTCAGGTGAGCCAGTGAACAACTTTATGGCGTCCGTTAGGGTTTCCACCATGTATTGGACACTTATTCTCTCACCTGCCTTCAAGCCCGGCAGCTTGGGGTAGTTCAGCCAAGTGGGTTGGCTTGTTTGTAAAATTTCCTACGCCTTCCACGTTCTAATCCTTGGTTGAGGACAGAAGCTGAGGTTGTCTCTGATATTTTTAGGTGCCTCTACCAAGTGGATTAGGTATTGTGGGTACTTTATAAGCCAGGACTTCCTCCACTTTGGCTGAGAATCCACAATAAGCTTGACCCCTTCTGGTTTTGAGGTATCTTCATTGTAGAGAGGTACAGCTGGCTCTTCTCTGATCCACTTGTTTATGGTAGTTGCCTCATATTTCAGCAATGGGTATGGGAGAGAGGGTTGAAGCCACTCGCGCCTAAGTTTGCTGGCGTTGATCTTTTGAATGGTCATAGATTTGAAGACCCTCTGCTCCCACTCCAAGGCTTCCTTTGTTGTTTCCCTGAGCTCCACCTCTATTGCTTTACACAATTTTTCTTCCTCTTATTGTGTTAGATCATGTGGCTCTTTAGAGGATCCTGCTATGGTTTCCTCTTGCATAGGCGTGTCCACAGGATCCGCCACATTTTCTAGGTCAATGCCCTCATTGGTGGATGGCCCTGTGCTCTTTGCCTCTCCTCCTTGCTGGCCTTTCAACTCCTCAATTTGCCTGAGGAGTTTTTGCTTTTCCGCTTCAGCTTCTCTGCCCATATTCACGAGAAGGTCATTAAGCTCGACGTTTATTCTTTCCGCCTCCTTGAGCTTTCTCTTCATGCTTTCTACTTCTTCTTGCAGGGCTTTTTGGCCCTCTTCCATTCTCGTTTGCATGACTATAGAACCTTCTGCCATCATCAATCTCTGCTTTTTCTTGAGAGTCAGCTCTTTCTGAAGTTCTTGCATTTGCTCTTCATAGAGTTGACTCTCAGTCATGATTTGAGTCGAGCTCGTAGCTCTGACTCTAGCAGGTGATGCTCGTAGCCTCTGGATGGTTTGATCTTTGACTTTTAGTTGGTCCTTGAGCTCAAGGACTTCATCCAGGCTTGCTTCTTGATCTATCTCTGCTCTTTCCTTGGCGTTCCTCATGGCTTCTACTTCTTTCGATTCTTCTGTCAGCTGTAGTGTCAGATTATCTCTTTCTTTCTCGGCATCTCTCAATGACTTGCTGAGCTACTGACACTCTTCTTCAACTGCTTGTATTCTTTTTGCTGCTTCCTGATTTGCTTCTTCCATTGCTTGGCAGTTTTGTAGAGCCCTTGCCAAGCTAGCCTGTAGGTCAGCTTCTCTCTCCTTTTGCCCTTGGCTTTGTGCCTGCAGAGAATCTACTTCCATTTTGATCTTTTCTTCAGTGGCCTTGAGAGTTGTCATTTCTTTCTCTGAAGCTATGGATTGTGCCCTCAATCCAGCTAGCTTTGTCATCACCACGTCCCAGTCATTGGAGGGCGGGTGCAGGTATACCGTGTCTGTAGCAATTTCTTTTAGCTCCACTAGCCTGATACCTTGCATCTGTTCTTTAGGCCCTGTCCTCGCCAAGTCGAATGCGACTGTGGCGGCTTCTTCCTTCGTATAGCCCACAGCTAGCAGGTCCAAAAATGCATAGTAAGAATCATCTAATTCTTTTTTCTCAGTTTCAGGCTTGGCCTCTTCTTTTGGCTCAGGTTCTTGTCTTTGCTCTTGATCTTCTGCTTGCCTTTCTTCTTGTTTGTCCTCAGCCTCCTTATCTTCTTGTGGGGGGCTGCTAGGAGGTGGTGAGGGCGGTGGGGATGGCTGTGGGTTGGGTTTAGGGCTGGCTGGTAAAGATGCAGGTTTGCCCTTTAAGTCCCTGTCTGCTTTTGTTTTTCTTTCTCTTTCTTGGCTCTCTTGCTCATCCAGCAGTTTCTGCCGTATTTGTTGTACTTCTTCCTCTGTGAAAGGGACATGAGGAATGTTCTCTGCTGCAGCATCAAGAATCTCAAAATTCTTGATATAATCTTCAAATCGGTCCCTTTGCACTCTTCTGGACGATCCGGACATAGACTCTAGAGATGGCTTCCAGAGTTCGCTTAAATCACCCTTGAGGGCTCTCTCCGCTCGAAAACTCTCCATCAGCCTCTCTAGTCTTGCCGCTTTCTGTGACCTTGTTTCTTTGGCCGGCACTTGAGAAAACTCCTTCTTCCCTTTCTTCTGCTCGGGCAACTCCTCTTGGACTGACTCTAGCTGTCTTTTCAATCTTGTTGCCACCTTTGGTGCCCTTTGTGGCTCATCTTCCTTGTCTTCGTTTACTCTCAGCCAATCATTCTGAGATGGGGGGTCAAGCCACCTTCGTTTTGCATGTAGTGCCCCATAAATCACCTTGGTGATCAATTCTCCTGGCACTATATAGGTTGGCTTTTTGTTGCCCATCTTTACCAAACTGTCATGTATATATGCCGCATAGTTGATTATCTTTGGGGTGCCTTTTGTCATTGCCCAAGTGAACGTTGTGGCAATTGCACCTGGCGGCATCCTGTACTTCTGTGGCCTCTTCGTGCACATGTGGAAGTACTGGTTGTATAACTGGCTCATGATTGCCACTTTGGGTTGGCAATGTCTTCAAAGGTGTAATGCGCCTTTTTCTCTTTGTACAACTTGACCTCGTCCCTTCTTTTTGTTACACTGTCCCCTTTGTTGGAGAGGTCTAGTGCATCGGCTACAACCCACTCAGTGATTATTATCTCTGTTTCTGGTCTGCCTTGTAAATCTGTTACCTTGGCCACTCCATCCTCTTTGATGCTTGTTACAAACTCCCAGACTCTTTTGATGTCCACCCCTGTCGGTATTGCTTCGAAGTAGTTGTGGAGATCAATCTTCTCCAAGTAGCCGGCCATCTTGCTTCGTACAAACTCATTGAGTTCTCTCGGCAGCATTGGCAGCTCTATAACATTGCCTTCAGTGTCTTTGAACACTCCCTGGTAGATCTTTAGGTCGTTGGACTCTAAGAGATCCTCTTGTATCCAGGTGATGGTGGGCTTCAGTGTTCCTTCTGGAATGACAAAGGGTTCCACTTCTTCCAGATAATCCTTGATGGTCATTCTTTTCCTCTTTGCCGGTGACTTCGAGGCTACCATAGATCCTGTTGCACTCAGTAGTCCGAAGTTAGCGTTTTTTCCATATTAGCTACGAAACTAATTTTTACTTATCCAAATGACTTGAAAATTGAAAATAAAGCTTAAAAGGAACTTGTGAAGCTGTGCATGTGCTCACAGTGCAAATCTGGCCAAAAATTTCCATCTAGACATCCTACGCGTAGGATGTCTTTTTCATCAGAATTGGTTCATACTTGACATGTAGGTAGTGTAAGGCTCATGGAACATGGCTATATGCTTGGATTTGAATTTGGATATCAAAAAGTGGATTTTTGGGCTGATTCAGGCTTTAGGTCACAATTTGGGTAGAATGTCCATCATATGTAGCAATTGATGTCCAAATGGGTTGAAAATTGGTATATGGGCTTATTACACCATGTTATTGGCTCCCATGATGTCTTTCTTTGCACAGAAGTCTAAATTTATGCTGGAGACATCCTACGCATAGGATGTCTTTTTCATCAAAATGACATGAAACTTGTTATGTGGGTTATCCTTGGCCTATGGAACATGGCCATGTTCTTGGATTTGAATTTGGACACGATTTGATGCTTGTAAGGCTCTGTGTGGTGTTTTTGGGCTCAAAAAAGTGTATCTTGAAGGTGTTGGCGTCAAAAGTGATTAGAATGGCTTCAAACTTGATATATGGGCTCCTGATGATGAGGTGATTGGATCTGGAATGATAAAACATCCCTTGCATGTAGGATGTCTACTTCATCATTTTTTCCCTCTGACCACACAGATTATTTGTTGATGTGTTGGTGAATGTGTTGTGCAAGTTTCATTGGATTTGGACAAGATTTGGTAGGTCTATAGCCCATTATTGCCTCTATGCCCTAACTTTGTGTTTTTTTATGTATATGAGGTCAAATTTGGTCCAAATGTGATGAAACTTGGTGGATAGCTTGTAAATGTCATTCAGAACATGTGTATGATGAAAAATATTGGAGTTTGTGCCCAAAAGTGTCCTTGAGACATCCTACGCGTAGGATGTCTCCTAGTGATTTTTTCATTGCTGGTGCTCCTAGTGCTTGCCCTTGGCCCCCCTAAGTCCCTTTTAAGCTTAATTTCAACAAAAAAGTCAAATGGATAGAGAATAACTCCTTGTGTGGACTTCAGAGCCTCCGAGCCGTTTTCTAACTTTTGGAGTGCTTTTTGGCGATGAAATTTCTTGATGTTGGTCTCCATAGCTTCCCGATCCCTCGGGGATCCTTGCCGTATGGTTTTTGTCGACTCTGGCTTCACCGGAGCTCCATTTGGCAATTTGTCGCTCTAGAAGCTCTCGTGGTTGCGTTTACATACCTTTGATGATTTGTGGTGGTCTACCACCATAGGAATTGTTGTTGATGGTCTAGGAAAGCTGCTCGTGAAGTTTGGTGGCAAACGGGAGCGGTTTGGTCGCAAGTGCGATTTGACGCTTTGTGTGTCTGATGCCTAAGCTGAAGTTTAGTGCCGCTTCGGGTCACTTTTTGGTCATGCAGGTCATATAGACTTTTCGAGCATGTCGAGATGCTCCTACCCATGAATTTTGGTAGCATTTGGTCGTCGTTTTGCCAATTTCCCATTTGGTGGCCTCTTGCAGGTTTCTGGGAATTAGGGTTTTTCCCGATGGTTTCCTACTGCCTTTGGACATCCAGGACTGGTCTTCTAGACTGGGATAAGCTGCCGATGAAGTCTTGTTGCTTTCGGGTTAGCCGTTAGGCCGCCGTCTCTACTTGTAGGTCTCTACCGTCCGCTTTGTGTGTGATCCCTAAGCTAGTTTTCGCGACATAATGACTTTTATGCGCGAAAAGCTCATGGTGGTGAGCCTACCTCTCATGTATGGAGCTCGTCGGGTAGTCGTGCGCATTGTAGAAGCTGCTGGAAGGTCGATACGCTCTAGGTGGCAGAAGCTCTCTCCACAAAGTCAATAGTGAGAATGAGCTAAAAATGGGGTGAAAATTTCTTATAATGGAGGTCCCCGAACCACTTTTCATGAAATTTGACATGCGCTCCTATCCTCTTGCGAGATGCGGTTTAGGCTCAAAAATTTCTTGATTTGGACTCCATTTGCTCTGTTTACCAGAAATTTGGCATTTCGATTAAAATCTGACCAAAACACGCTTTCCGCTCCAGTCATAATTGCACCCCCACTGCACCATAGGTTGTCCTATAGTCACTGATCATCCCCATATTTTTTGTTTTTCATTACGACTGTTTTTCACCTACTTTTTGTATTTTTGAAGTTTTTTTGCCGAAAATTAGCAAAATTAAAAGGAAAATAGCAAATCAAACCCAGAAAATCTCCAAAAATCATAATAAATCACAAACATCACCGCCAATCATAATATACACTCGCATGCAATTTTTTTTATTTTATTTTTTGGCCGGATTTCTCCGTTTTACCAATATTTTGCCTGAAAAATGGCTATTTCTACTTATATACACACACTTAGGGACCTGATTTGGCGTTTGGCCCCATATACTTGTAGATTCATGTTGTATAAGGGCATATATACTTGGGTTACTCCCGAAAATTTTGCAATCAAACAACAACCCTTAAAATAGTCAAAAATCATGCCCTTTTTTGTTGTTTCTGTTATTGGTTCTGCATTTGAGAGTGCCTCTAAAATGCCTCCCCCCCCCCCCCTAGCCGGAGTCCTCCCGGACGACAAGGTATCGCCTCGGAGTATGTGCCATGCATAAGTTAAAAAATTTGTGCTAATGCCTGGCCGATTAATGTGGCCCTACTTTATTCATACTCGGTCAATGCTGTTGGGATCGTAGAGCACACACACAGAGAGCCAACACGAAGAAGGAGATAGACACAGTGTATGGCGGGGCGGTACTCACACTACAATGTGTAGTTGTAAGTATAGTTATTATGAATGAGTAAATGAATGGCTGTACATGGGCGGCTGAACAACGGGCAGCCGGGCACACGGGCCTTTAACCCAACAATCTCCCACTTAAAGGCAGTGTGCCTTTAAAGTGGCCAAAGTACAGCAAAAGAAGTCAAGCCATACCCATCAGCGATCTACAGTGTGCAAACCGCTGTGAGGCTAACGACTTCGTGAGTAGATCAGCAGGGTTATCGTCAATGTGTACCTTGACAAGCTCTATGCGCTTGTCCTCTAGCACCTCTCGTATGAAGTGATACCTCACCTCAATGTGCTTTGTCTTCGCATGGAATACAGGATTCCGTGCCAATGCTATGGCACTCTGGCTATCACAATGTAGAATCGGAGCATCACCAGCCATACCAAGATCTCCCACTAGTCGTGAGAGCCATACGGCCTCCTTGGCAGCCTCAGTGGCAGCCATATATTCAGCCTCTGTAGTGCTCAAAACCGGTCCACCTGCAACTGTGAACACATAGCCGCTAGTAGACTTCCTCGAGTCCACTGACCCTGCATAGTCTGAATCTGTATATCCGCAAACAGACATATCCTTCTCACCATAACATAGGGACAAATCTGAAGTCCCTCTCAAGTATCTGAGAATACCTCTCACTGCATCCCAATGACGCTTGCCTGGGTTAGACATGTACCTGCTAACCACACCAACTGCATGAGCAAGATCTGGACGCGTAGCCACCATGGCATACATCAAGGAACCAACAGCTGACGCATAGGGAATCTGAGACATCTCTGTAGTCTCCAAATCTGTCTGAGGGCAGTCATCATGGCTGAGTTTTACATATGGAGGCAACGGGGTACTAATGGCCTTCCCCCCTTCCATATGAAAACGCTCAAGCACCCTGTCAATGTACTCTTTCTGACTAAGAAAGAGCATCTTGCGAGAACGATCACGAGTGATACGCATACCCAAAATATGACTGGCATCCCCAAGATCCTTCATGGAAAAGGTCTCATGTAGCCTATGTTTCAAGGCATCCACATCAGAAATACACTTCCCTGCGATCAGCATGTCATCCACATACAAAACCAAAACAATAAGACTACCATCTGCAGCCTTGCGAGTATAGAGGCATGGGTCCTCATAACTGCGTACATAGCCCAATGAACTCATGAATGCATCAAACTTACGATACCATTCACGAGATGATTGCTTCAGCCCATACAAGGTCTTAAGAAGCCGGCATACCATCTTCTTTGAGCCATGAATAACAAACCCACTTGGTTGCTCCATGTACAAATCCTCGTGCAAGTCCGGATGTAAGAAAGCTGTCTTTACATCCATTTGCTTCAACTCCATGTCTTCTGTAGCTACCAAGGCAAACAACATACGCAAAGTAGACATCTTCACCACTGGGGAGAAGATCTCGTCAAAATCAATGCCCTTCTGTTGCTTGAATCCTTTAGCCACAAGCCTTGCTTTGTACCTTGGCTTTGCATCCATTGAACACAATTTTATCTTGTAAACCCACTTGCATGGTATTGCCTTCTTACCCTTTGGCAAAGGAGTAAGCTCCCACGTTTCATTTTGGATCAACGAATCCATCTCTGACTGCATAGCCTGCTCCCACTTGAGCTTGTCAACACTAGACATGGCCTCATCATAACATGATGGCTCCTTGCAATCAGTCAACAATACATAATCCATAGAAGGCACAAAACGCTGAGGCTGTCTTGCACGCCGCTCTGAATGCCTCAAAGACTGTGCAGGAGGTGCATCTGGCTGTCCCACATCTACATGATCTCCCAACAAGGGCTGATCTCCCACTTGAGGGTCAATGGGCTGCCCACGAGCAGCCATGGGACCATCATACCGATGACCATCCTCCTCAAATATCACACGCCGAACCTCAACCGTTCGCGGTGATGCTCTATACATAGAGTCCTCATGAAAAACAACATCATGGCTGCGCACAATCTTCCTGTCAATAGGATCCCACAATCGATAACCCATCTCACCAGAGCTACCATAACCCAAGAAGATACATCTCTTGCTCTTCGGATCCAATTTGCTGCGTTTTGCCTTAGGTACATGTACATAAGCTTCACAGCCAAAAACACGAAGGTGACCATACGAAGGTGTCAAACCTGTCCATACCTCTTCAGGCACTTTGAAGCCCAAAGGAACACTAGGTGAACGATTTATCAAATGCACAGAAGTGGCAACAGCTTCAGCCCAAAATCCATTTGACAAACCAGCCATAGAAAGCATACTACAGACTTTTTCCTGTATAGTCCTGTTCATGCGCTCTGCCGCACCATTTTGAGGAGGTGTATAGGGAGCACTAAGCTCGCGCCGTATACCCTTCTCAAAACATAATGTTGTGAAAGCATGAGACATAAATTCACCCCCATTGTCCGTACGTAAGCACTTCAACTTACAACCTGATTGGTTCTCGACAAGAGCCAACCATTGCTTAAATATATCAAACACCATATCCTTCTTACGAATGGGGTATGCCCATACCTTCCTGCTAGCATCATCAATGAACGTAACAAAGTACATAGCACCTCCAAGAGAAGCATTGGGCATCGGCCCACATACATCACTATGCACCAAAGCTAGCTTTTCCAAAGATCTGTGTGGAACACTTTTCTTATGAGAAGACCGAGCATGTCGACCATAAAGGCAATGCTCACAAAACTCAAAACCACCAAAATCTGAAACGGGAATGTAATCCGCACGTGCCAACAACTTCAAACCTTTTAGTGACATATGCCCCAAACGCTGATGCCATAAAGAAGCAGGAGGTTGCTCAGTGATCCCCACAATGTGATCAGCCACACTAGCTACACAAAGGGAATACAAGGTATTCCTCTTAGCACCTTTAACCAAAACAAGGCTGCCCTTAGTGAGCTTCCAACCTCCATCACCAAAAGATACATTGAAACCAAGTGAATCCAACTGACCCACACTAATCAAGATTTTTGCAAGAGCCGGCACATGACGCACATGCCGCAAGACAAACGTAGTAGAGTTTGGCACAACCAAATGAATATCCCCAATGCCATGAATCTGCATAGAACGCCCATCGGCAATCCTGACAGTACCTGTGCTCGAAGCATCATAGTCATGAAACCACGACCTATGAGGCGTAACGTGAAAAGAAGCACCACTGTCAATGACCCAATCCATAGGCATACTACGCTCATGAGTGAGAAGAAAAGCGTCATCAAAATAGGATGCAAGCAACACATCACCAAGCTCTTCACTAGTAGCACTAGTCGGAGCACATACATGGTCATCTTGAGAGCTACACTCTCCCTGTGTTGCATGTAACTCCTCAATCTTGACATTGGACTTAGGCTTGTCCTTAGCATCATGGTCTTTCTTCTTACCATCTCCATTTTCCCTTTTCCACTTGTAGCAATCCTTTTTGAAATGGCCTTTTCTACCACAATGAAAACATTCCACATCCTTTTTACTTGTGCCTGCACGGGACTTGCTTCTAGATTTACCCCTGTTGGACTTATACTTGTCCATAGTCCTGCCTCTGACAACCATTGCACTAGAAGACTTACTACCTGCATTATTCTTTTGATTAATCTCTTCCGTGAGAAGACTAGACTCCACATTAGTACTTGTCAACTCATTCGCAGGAACCGAGTTACTTATGGCTGTCCTAAATGTGTCCCATGACTCAGGCAACGTGACAAGTAAAAACATAGCTTTTACATTGTCCTCAAACGTAATTTCTTGCGTAGCAAGTTGGCTGAAAATTGTATTGAACTCATTCAAATGCGCATTCATGGAAGCACCTTCCTCCATTCGCAAATCAATAAGCTTTTTAATCCAATACACCATAGAAGCAGCTGAATGCTTATCATACATATCGCAAATCCGCTGCCATAGCTCATAAGCTCCACCCTGTGCATCTTTCACATTGTAATAAACAGACTTTGAAAGGGAAAGCCTAATGGTAGACCTGCACATCTCATCCAACTCCTCCCAATCATCCCTCTCCATGTTCTCTGGCTTAACTCCCTGCAACTTTAGAGGTCGAATCTGTTTCTTCTGCACCAAGACATCCCAAATCTGATCTTTCCAATATGAGAAATTAGCACCATCCAATTTCTCAATATTGAAAACTGTGTCCTCTTTAGTGCCCATTACAACAAGAATGCAACAATGAGAAACCTGTAACCAACCAACAAACTGCCACAACAAAGTAGTGTTGCAAATCTGACAACACCTGCTGCTCAATCAAAGAGCAAACGCATAGAGTATAAATCAGCCCATAATATGGTCAAAAAACGTACGTAGAAATCCACAAACAAATGCATAAACCCGTGACACCTGTAACTCAACCGGCCTAGGCAAACCGTGCCACAAAATGCATCAACAATGAGCTGTCATAGAGGCATAAACATACTCCATGTCTGAATAACCACAATAGAGACATAAGCTGACCAAGCTTACACAAATCCGTGAGCATAAATGGATCCAAGTGAGCATATAACCAATGCACAAGCTCAACGAAGTCCAATCTCTACTGCCAACCAAGTACCTGTCCGTACTCAAACCGCAACACTGCAAGCAAGAGCAAACCCACTCTATGTATAAGTGAACCAAATCTCCACAATATCATGCATAAAGAGTGTCTGTCAAACTGCCATATCCACATCCATCAACATACATAGATGATGTAAACCTGTAGCTCAAGAACACGCATAAATAGACTGCCCAGAAGAGTAGAAGCTCCCACTCAGACCACAACCATATGCATGGCTGTCCCACAGTCAAAATATATGTTTTGTAACCACAGAAGAAACCTGTATCCAAAGCTCCCTGTAACCTGTAACCTGTACCCGTACCTGTACCTGTACCTGCACCTGTAGTCGAAGAAGACAATGTCGCCAAACTCCCACTCTATCTGTGTGTATGAGGCCACTCCAAGAAGAGGCTACACACTCTCAAATGAGCTGTGGGCTCACGTAAGTGGAAGACACTACAACAATGGCACCTGTAATGGCTATGGAAGCTCTGGCAGCAGAAAACTACCAAAGAGAGATGAAAAAACGTAGCTCCTAGTCTGTAGCTCGGATGGGATTTCTGATGGCACGAATGGCTCCGAAAGGTGGGTTAAACTCCAGGTGGGTTAAACTCCAGGACGCCTGGTGAAAATACTCGCAGAGTGCTGAACCTTCCAATGCCAAGCTCAGAAAAACCTTCTGCTCTTTGGAAATGCGCGCGTGTGCGAAACCAAAAAACAGCAATGAAACAGCAGCAAGTTTCAACACACTCAACAATGATGATGAAGCTCTCAATGCTCTCACTACCAAGCTCTGATACCACTTGTTGGGATCGTAGAGCACACACACAGAGAGCCAACACGAAGAAGGAGATAGACACAGTGTATGGCGGGGCGGTACTCACACTACAATGTGTAGTTGTAAGTATAGTTATTATGAATGAGTAAATGAATGGCTGTACATGGGCGGCTGAACAACGGGCAGCCGGGCACACGGGCAGCCGGGCACACGGGCCTTTAACCCAACAAATGCATGGAAAAATTAATGTTGTGCAAGAGAAGGGAATAAGCACGATGCTTATTGGCATTCTCCGTCGAGGTTTCGTGCTTTCTTTGCAAGTAACAACTGTAATTCTACTGTTCTCTGTTTAATTGTCTTTTTTGCAAAAGGCAGTTGCTTTGCCAAAACTGTTGATGGAGCCATGGCTGTGACTAAGGAGAGAATTGGCTGGGCCGCAATGATTATGGGCCATATTGCCTTTGCTTTCCATTGGTATTTAGTTGCTGCTAGATTTTGTAGATGGTTTGGCACTTTCTTGTTTGCCATTTGTTTGTTGTTGATTGGCATCCACATAAAGCGGTTTTCTGTATTGAAATGCAGTTGTCTGCCTTCCGTTGCTGCTTGAACTGAAGGGAGTTCCTTTTGCTTTTGCTTTGGTATCCAAATGTGAGTGACATTTGGGTTATGGCGAAGCATTTTCTTTGGTATCCATATCTGTTTTATGCCCTTGGTTTGTGGTTGAACCATCTGCTTTGTTGGAATTTTGTTTTTGCATTGTTGTTTGTCCGCCATGGCATTTCTATCCTTCCACATCCATACTTGTTTTCCTTGTGTTGGTAACCGAGATCTTTGCATTGCAGCCAGTGACTTCATATGTCTGTAATTAGCATGGTTGTCTTTTACCTGATTGTTGGTCTTGGGTATCATGTTGTTATTTAATGGCATTTGTGCTTTTGGCTTTGTTTCCAGTGATTGTATGGCTCCCAGTTGATCATGCTAGTATTTCTGAGCGAAGTCTATCATCTGTTGTTCATGTGCATGCTGAATTTTGACTGCCTTTGCTTTCCAATCTATCTGCACATTGTACTCTTTTTGCCAAGGTTGCCCCAGCATCATTGTGTGTTGTGTGCTTTCATCTGTTACCACATAGAATTTATGTGGGTAAAGATATTGATGTATCTGTACATGCAATATAGTCCATCCCAATGTTTTCAACAGGTGTGATGTGCTACTTTCCAGCACTTGAGGAGTAGGATGAAGTTGACCTGTGACTTTGAGCTGTTGGTATAATCTGTAAGAGATCAAATTTGCTTGAGCTCCTGAATCAAGCAAGGCTGTTGATTCAACTTGATTGCTGCCCACTTTGACCTCAATTATTGGCTCCATTGTTCCTTCCTCCAACTTTGTTAGTCGAATGGCATTGATTCGCAATGGTGGTCCACTTTGTTGTTGTTGTCGCAGAAACCGTCTTTTTGCGATGCGTTCTTGTGCTTCGGCTTGAGCTTCTTCTCATACTCTCTGTTTTTCCTTCATTCTTTGTTTTCCTTGATGAATTTGTTGGAGCATCTCTTGTGTGAGTGGTAGATGATACCTCTTCAGTCAACATCCACTAATCCAGTTTGACATTTCTTCACCTGCTAATATAGCAAGCTTGACAGCTCCACTTTGTGATAGATCACTAATAACAAATGGTCCCATCCCTCACTTTTTAAGTTTCTTGGCATGTTGCTTCAAGGTATAAACAAGTACGTAATCACCAGTTTTGAACTCTTTTGGTACGCACATGTTTTTCAAAAAATTATTTTTGTCTTCTCTTTTTAGCATACATTGAAGCGACAGCTCGTAAGCGGAGTTCATCTAGCTTTTCAAGATCATCAATTCTTGAAGAGAGCTCATGCCCTATCCATTCTAAGCTTTTTGCTACTCGTAGAGTGGGAATTGAGAACTCTATGGGTAGTATAGCATTTAGGCCAAACACCATGTTGTATGGTGTTGTTCCTATTGATGTTTTATAAGCTACCCTGTATGCCCATAGTGTTGAGTGTAGCTACTGATCCCAATGTGTTCTTGATTCTGACACTATTTTAGTGAGAATCGTGCATAGTGTTTTATTTGTGGCCTCAGCTTGCCCATTGGCATGTGGATGGTATGGTGCAGATTTCCTATGTATGACCATGAACTCCTCTAGCAGATATTCAATGACTTCATTGAGAAAATGTGTTCCACGATCACTGACAATTTCTATTGGTAACCCGTAACGTACAAAAACATTCTCATAAAAAAATTGTGCAGTGGTGCGTGCATCAGCTTTTTGTGTTGCTTTGGCTTCGACCCATTTTGTGAGATAGTCCGTAGCCAGTATGATATATTGGGTATGGGTGCGATATGCAGGGGGTGATATAGGTCCCACAAAATCAATGCCCCATTTTGCAAATGCTCTTGCTCCCATCATTGGCCGTAATGGCATCTCATCTCTTTTTTTGGCACCTTGGTGCGTTGACATGCGTCACAACGCTTCACAAACTCTTCAGCATCCATGTGCAATGTAGGCCACCAAATTCCTGTGGTTAAGATAATTTTTGCCGTCTTATCGCCCGAAAAATGGCCTCCACTTATTCCACTATGTGCATGTTCTAGAATCAGCAGGTATTCGCTTTCACTTGCACATATTCTAAGTTGATTGTCCTTTCCCCGCTTATAGAGTTGGTTCCCAATTAACTGAAAGTCACGAGCTTCCAGCTCTTTATCTTTTTTCCGTGCTCTTGTGATGTTCTCAGGGAACATCCTAGCGGTTAAGAAGTCAATGATGTATTGACTCCATGTAGGTGCTATGTTTACCTGAAACAAATTTGCGTGATCCACTGGTCGTTTGGCACTACATATAGTACAATTGGTAACATAAGAATGTGTGTCCGCATACATAGTGAGGCGGTCCGGGGCGGGCAACAAGAGAGGCGACCTCTAAACACCCCTCAAGGCTCCCGTGCTGCTCAATTGGAGCTGGGGCAACCACAAGCACAACAAAACAGCAAACCCACAGCCAAACCCAAACAAGATAGGGGCACCACCTAGTTATGGTATGCGAACTAGGACGCAAGAGAGATTTTAGCACAACCAAGAAGATGCACCACACAACACACACAAGCAACCTCACACCAAGACACACACAAAATGGACCAGAGAGACCTAGAGAAAAGGGAAGAGAGAGAGAAAAGGATCTTGCGTAATACCTTATTTGTGACTTGCAAATGGAGATGGTTTGTTATGATGCTATCTTAGAGCTTGTACAAAACTCACTCAATGCTTAGTGATTGCTAAACATTGCCAAAACACACACACACTGTCTTAGGGTGTGGGAGACCTCTCACCACAATACCCTCTTACAATGGACACAAAACTGGCAATGAAAAACACACTAAAACACTTTCTAAAATCAAGATCAACCGATAAAAACGCAAATACACAAGTCACCTTGAATTCACCAAACCGTATTGCACAAATGGAAGGACGAAGATTTGAACGTCGAATCACGCCTTTGATGCACCAAACCTCAATTTATTGATGATGAAGGAGCATATACAATAGTGGTTTTGAGATTTGAGGAACTCACGCTCTCTCACTTGCAATGTGTAGCTTGAAGGCTTCTCTCACACCAAGAGTGAAGCTCACAAGTGGTTGCTACACCTAAGTCTCTCCTCACGCATAGAGTGTTGGGGTGCTATGTGAGATGTTGGAGGTTGTTTTACAAGAAGGAGAGGGGCCTATTTATAGGTTGAAGACCCCTCATTAAAATTATTGGAAATCCTAATTTACAAGCTAACAAGTTAGGATTATGATTTTTTTGAATATCAAAACATTGCGGGCCTTCTTTGTCTGCTTGAGTCATGGGTGTGGGCTCAAAAGAGAGCATTATTGATGGTAGATAAGGTGAAAGTAAGTAAGGAGAGAGAGAGAGAGAGAGAGAGAGAGAGAGAGAGAGTTACTATACACATGTCTTAAGGTGAGGTGTTTTTTATGGTTAGGTCAATGCTATTTTGTGTTAGTATGTTAGTCGTTAGTAATCACTAGAAAGTTAATGATATATTTACAATGGGTAGAATGGGGTGGATGGTTGAAGTAAGATGGTTGAATGAAGTGAGCAAATCCTTGTGATGGTGAAGCTTAAAGAAGTTTTGGACTTACTTGTGTAGGTTCTCAAAATGACTATCGATCTTCTTCTTCGTCTTCTCTTCTTTACGCCACCGCCGCCAAGGTTGATTATCACGATGAAAATGGTAATTCCATTGATGAGATCTCTTGATTTGCAGAGGTTAAGCATGGTACACATGCTGAATTTATGTATATATATAAGGGTTAAGATGGAATTGTACTTTGGAGATAATAGAGAGAGGCATAGAGATGGTGTATGTACATGGAGAGCTCATATGAGAGCTATGGAAGTAAGAGGGGAGGTTAATGGTGAAGAAGGTGAGAGAAACCATTGAAGGTGCAGGTTTGAGTGAGGGATTGAGAGGAATGTGTGTGTGTGTGTGTGTGTGTGTGTGTGTGTAGAAGTGTGGAAAGAGGTGAGAGAAGACTATGGGCTACTTGTGAGAAAAGTGGGCAGACTGGGGTCCACTCAAAAAATCATATCTCACCGCTGGTAGCTCCAAAAATCATGAAAAAATTTGAGATGATTATTCAGAGCGTGGGCTACATTTTCTCTTTTGACCACCACTCCAAATTCGGAGTGGAGATAGGTGCCAAAATTCTCACCAAAAAGCCTGTTTTTATGCCTGCAAAAGTCTTTTAGTGGCCCCCTCCTTTGTTGAATTTGTACAATGCATCCGAGAGTGAGCCCCTCCTTTGTCATATCATAATACAAAGCATCCAAGTTTCCCTTGACCCATGCATGGAGGAGGATTATTGGTGAATAAAGAAATATATACATGGTGGGACTAGTGTATGGACTATTAGCTCAATGAGCACATGGTGTTAGAATAATGAGTAAAAATAACAATAAAAATATGGAGGAGTTATGGATATGGAAAGATATTGGAATCATATGATATGGTCTCTCTTTGAATTATTTTGGGTGAAAGAGGAAAAGGTATGCAAGTAAATAATATAATAAACGTGACCAATGAGTAGAAATCAATTTTTTGTTTTCACGAGGGTGAGGGTGAAAATGTGGGAGTGATTTATATAAAGGAAAAATATAAGGTTAGAGTATGTACATATTGGCAAAAAATATACTTATGGTGTAAGAGGATGAAAGAAGGTGTATATAGGTTTAATAAAACACACACCTAAGTAGAAATATTTAAATAAAATACCAAAATAATTATAAAAATCCCTATATTTAGGCCATATATATAATGCAATATTTACACACAAATGGGTCATAATATTTTTTATTTTTTTTATTTTTTTGGCTCAACTAGCCCAGTGACTAGTTAGCTGAGGGTTTTTAAGGAGATATGGGAAAAGTCCCGTAACTCATACACGCCTATGTACAGTGAAATGGTAGGGATAGCCATAGTGTTTGGGTGAATTTGGTAGGGTGAGGTATCTTACTATGGAAATTACGGAGAGCCGAAAAACGGCTATCAATAGTTGGCCAATAAACCCCTAAATGTTTTAGTCTCTGGTGTGTCTTCAATGTTGAACAATGAAATGCACAAACCTGGACATGTACCTCTTCAAGGTAGCACTCGAATTCTTCCGGATTTATACATAATCGTAGGATTAGGTCTGATCCAAGATGATACAGCCGTCCTGCTATCAACTGGAAGTTTTTTGTTTGTCGAATTGTTTGATGTTTGGATTTGCATTCCGTATTATCAAACCCAGTTCCAAAGGAAAGAATGCTAACAATTTCCTGAGACCATTTGGGTACCATTTCAATGTTGAAAAGATAAGCATCTGGTATGTCATCATCTACTCCTTCAGGAGCTTCCCTGTTGTGTATCCTTGAAATATGATCCGCTCGTAGATGGGTTTTACCCTTTTTGACCACCACTATGAAGTCAAATTCTAGCAATATAATAAACCAGCGTACGATTCTCCCTGTGTTGCAAGGTTTATTTACCAGGTACAAAAGAGCTTGATGATCTGTGAAGAACAAAAATTTATTTGTGAGCAAATAATGCCGAAATTTCTTTACAGCATAAATCATTCCTAACCCTTCCCGCTCAGTGGTGGTGTAGTTCTTTTCTGCACTGTTTAATTGTCGACTCACATAGCAAACCGGAAAATCCATTGTTTCGTCTCTAGGTTGAGCTAGAATATTGCCAATGGCATATGCTGAAGCATCAATGTGGACATGGAATATCTTTCCCAATCTGGTGCCTTTAGTACATGTGCTGATATAAGGTTTTCCTTCAGCTTTTTGAATGAAGTTTCACACTCCTCGGTCTACTCAAAATTGACTAGCAAATGATACAGAGGTTGTGCGATAACCGCATACATGTATATGAATCTTCGATAATATCCGCAGTGTCCCATGAAGGATTGCACTTGTTTTGCATTAGTAGGCCTGGGTAGGTCTACAATGACTTTGACTTTGTCTAGGTCAGTGGTTATGCCATTCCTTGAGACAAGGTGTCCTAAGATTCGGCCTTGCTTAACCATGAATACACACTTTTCCGGGTTAAGACAGATTCGATATGTCCTGCACTTTTCAAAGACCTTTTGCAAATGGTCAATATGTTCCTCTCGTAGAAGAGAGTGTACACACAGGTCATCCATGTAAATTTCTAAGAATATTCTTAGGTATTCCTTGAATGCGTGAGTCATTAACCTTTGGAAATTGGCTGGGACATTAGTTAAGCCAAATGGCATAACTCGATACGCATAAATCCCCCATTCTGTGACAAACGCTGTTTTGTGTTGATCCTCCCTTGCTATTGCCAGTTGGTTGTATCTTGAAAACCCATCCAGAAAGGAATAAGCCCGTTTCCCGGCCACTCGCTCAAGTACATGTTCTGTGATTGGCAAGGGATAATTATCCCTTATGGTTGCTACATTCACCTTCTTGAGGTTTACACACACTCGCAGTTTTCCATTCTTTTTGGGAACTACCACAATGGGTGACACTCAATCTGTATGTTCGATTTCATAGATGAATTCAGCTTCCATCAGTTTATCAATCTCTTCTTTGATTCGTTTAGCAAATGTGTCATTATATGTATAAGGACGTTGTTTGCTAGGTTTTGCATCCGATTTCAAAGGAATTGTATGTTGGCATATCGATGGATCAACTCCTTTGAGGTCTTTATAGGATCAAGCAAACACATCTTTGTACTTCTTGAGAAGTTATGTTAGCTGTTCTTCCTCCTCAGGCTCTAAATTGTTAGCTATATAGACCGGCTGAGGCTTTTCACCTGGTTCTGCGAGGTCTATCTTTTTTGCATTTTCAGGCCCATCGTAAGATTCTTGGTTGGTTCTTTCCCTGACTGGTGGTGTCATGATGATTTTTCTGTCCTCGATAGTAAATTTCCGATAGTGTGATGGTACGTTCATGTTCCCTTTTTTTGACTCCCCTTTATCATCACTATCTTCTTCAGTAGTCCATATCTCTCTCAAAGACCGTTTCAGTTCTTAGTATTTCTGTTTACGCTCCAGTTTGGTCCACTCTTGGTCTTTTGTCGTTTCTTTTTTTTATTTTTGAGATTTTTGTGATTATGTTTTGGTTTTAGCTTTTCGTACCTGTTTTATTTCTTCTCGCGTTCTTTCTTTTCGATTTTTTGAGAATCTTCCTGATATTTGATCTTTTACACAATCCTCTGCTTTTACAAGCATTAAATAGTGAGTTTTACCTTTTATCTTGGGCATCAGGTTCTCTCTTGCTTTATTTCCTGCTCATTTCCTCCTATAGCATTTAGGGTGTTGATTAGCAAAATCATAAAACTTGATATTCTCAGTTTCATTTCCACGCTCACTTGAGGTGTCTGAACACTCATTATCTGCATCATCATTTACTTCCAAATGTTCAGAGGAGTTGTAAAACTCTTCTTGTTTTGGTGGTTCTACTGTCTCTTTTTCTGGTATAACGCTTACCATGTAATAGGGTAACACATCATAGCCATCCTTATCGCAAAATTTTGTCGTTGGACTGTCGGTAATGGTACAGACATCCAATGTTGCTAGTATGTGCTCCCATTCTAGAGGTTCCAAGGCATCTTCAGGGAAAGGATATACTCCTTGTCCTCAATTGCTCTTTCTAAGACGCATTCCTCTCTTCTTAAGCTTCCACAATGTGAAGCTCCGCACATCCATAGCTCTTTTGGTTGCCCTAACCATGCTGGGAGTTCTGATCCTGCTACTGTAGCCGAATCAAACTCTTCCACAGGTGTTTGGTTCACATCTTTGTAACTATGGTCTTTCAAGTGTATTTTAGTTGTTGTTTTGCCATGTCTAAGGTATATGTTCCCAATCTTGGACCATCTTCAATTGTCACATGAATGGTCGTCCCAAGATGATCTCATAATTATTTTTTTTGTCAAAATCGACTATTGCAAATGTATGCTCTTAAACGATTCCGCAAGAAGTGACAATCACCTTTTCTAAGAGTCCCAGAGGCTTCTCCATGAACCCATCTGCCAATTGCAGTTTCATTCTGGTAGCTCTCAAAGCTGGTTTTCCCCATTTTTTTCAGATTTCCTTGGTGGTGATAGCAACTCCCGCTCCACTGTCAAGAATAGCTTTGGAAACTACTCCTTGGAATTCTACTGGTAGCGTGGTGTTTCCATCTTCTCCCTCGCAATATTCTCCAATCTTATTCAATGGTACTGGCCTAGTGTTTAATTGAGGCCTGTCCAACTCTCTGATCCCTTCTTGTAGCTTCAAGGTGGGGTCTTTCACTCCAAATTTTTCTAGGCATTTTCCTACTGTGGTCCACATGTTTGGCCTTAACCTTAGGAGTTCTGCTAACGTGATTGTGCATGGCACCGGGGTGGATAACAACTCAATCAATCCTTGCGAATCCATCACCTTGTTAGAAGAAAGTCTTTGAGATGGGATTGCTCTCACTTTCGACTTGGCTTCGTACTCTCCTAGGTAAGAGAGTAAAGTTCTCAACGAGTCTCCCCCGTGTGAATGTATCTCAAAGTTCAATTGCGACGTTGCCTCAAATTCTTCAATAGGAGGTAAGGTTACATTCTTTTCTTTTCTCGTGATATTCAAGTGGTTACTCATCCTATTAGCCTCGTTGGCCTCACGAATTTGCTTCCACAAATTGTCTAAACCGTTACAGTCCTTACCCATTTCTGCCAATATTTTAGGTCGGAACCCGTCACTTGTCCCATCAGTGGTATTTGACACTATATAGGCTCTCCTCTGGACTCATAGGCATTAGTGAGTCTTTCCTTCGTTTCCACAGGTTTCTCTCAAGTTGGTTGGATAGGGGTTGAAGCTGGTGCCTCATGCCAATTTAAAGATTTACCCAGTGGGTCTTCCATCAATGATTGAGTCATCTCGGTCATCTTTTTACACATATCCAACCTCTGTTTTTCTATTTCTACATATGGATAAGTCATCCACCTTTGCTCCTGGGTTTGGTTCTTTTTAAGTCGAGCTTCATAAGCTTTTAAAAGTGCATCCAACTGCTCATTTACCTTGTTTGCCAGTACAGATCCTCCTGATTCTGCACTTTTGGGCTCTGCTATTTCCTTGGGTGCTATGGTTGTTGTGGTGTGTGAGCTTAAGCTAGCTAGATCCTCTAACCGCTCCAATCTGTCCTTTGTATGTTTCAACTCCTCGGATAGGGCTGTTTGCTCTCGTTCTTTCCTGGCTTTCCTACGCGCCTTTCTAGCTTTCCAAGTGCTTCTCTGATTTTTCGTTTCTGAAATTTGGGCATCGGTTTTTGGTTCTTCAACTATGGGTTCCTTCGTTCCTCTTTGAGCTTGGGCTCGTGTTACAGCCTGAATAGGTATGATTGTTTCATTTTCCGATCCTCCACTGGAAGGTACTGTTTCTAGCATGTTCAAGGTGGTTTTTGCTCCTTTGCTCGGGTTTTTAGGGCAATCGGGAATCAAATGAGTAATTCCACATTCTGGGCAATACGCATTGACTCTAATGATTTCATCATGAGGACAGTCTCTCAGCCAATGGTCTCCACCACACTTGTAACAGGGTCCCTTGGGTTGTTGAGGTGCCCCTTGAGCTCCTCTTTGTTGGTAAGCATGTCTCTGTCCGCCCATGCCTCCATTGGCTATGAACAACAATGTTCGTTCATCTAAGCTATATCTTCCTTCTCCTGCTGCCTGTGCAGCAGTTGGTGGTCCTGTATTTCCTATCATGCTCCATGGTTCTGGTGTCGAGGGTTCTTCCGGTGGATAATAGACAGGGTTTGCCGCATATCCATTGGGATCTTCATAATATGCATGCATAGGCACCAAAGCCTTATTCTTTGATTTAGTTACTGTTGGTGTGTATCTTATATCAACTAGTCGTAATCCTGGTAAGGGTGGTTGTTGCCCCAACACCGGTTGTGGTGTTTCTACACCTACACGTCCTGGTAAGTTGCCTGCTTGATATCTAGGCATCGGTGGAACTTGAGGGGAAGCTACTGGAGCTTGGGGAGTGTAAGGTCTCTCTCTCACATATCCCTTGTTATAATAACATTCCTCGGTCCCATGGTTTGTCCATTTTTGTTCAATAGCACACCACTTGGGCTATTTAGCTTGGGGTTTGGCGTACAAGTTGATCTTTTTTAGCACTTCATCTACGAGCTGCTCCTGGTTTACCGCTACTTCTCCTTTCGGTGCTGTCTTAGAAGACTTGCTTCCACTTTTTTGTGAAGACGAATCGTCATCAAGGTCCTTGAACTCCCCTTCTTTGTAGACCGCACAATTGTCCACAAGGTAAAGAGCCTCCTTGGTCAACTCATTCAACGTCGTGCTCCTCTTCATATGTAAGTCTTTCTAGAGATCTGCATTCCTTAGTCCTTGGATGAATATCAGCATAAATCTGGACTGAGTTGGCAGTTCTTCAACAGGATAGAACTTAACATATCTTTTTAGTCTTAGGGCTGCCTTTCATACAGATTCTCCATCTTTCTGTTTGAATTTATGGATCTGTGAGACAGTATTATGAGCTTTTCCCCTTTGAGAGAATTCCTCGATAAACTTGTCAAACACTTCCTCCATCGACTCAAAGTTTCTACGCTCCACAGAGTCACACCAAGTGGCAGCATCATCCTCTAGGGTTAGTCCAAACCCTACAAATTGGGTAGGAAAATCTAACACCTGTTCGGCTCTAATTACACGCACAAAGGCTGCTACATGATCTCTTGGGTCTCTGCTTCCTGTGTATTTCTTGTTTACCCATTTTTGCACTTGAGAAGGTCTAATTCTTCTATGGTCTACAAACCTCATCATTGGGTCTCCCTGTCCTAATCGATATACCTCCTCAGGTCTTCTGTAATAGGCTGGTTCCTCTCCCAATGGTGCTCCTAAGCCATAATTTCTAACGGTTCTCGTTGGAGGTGGTTCTTCCCTTCGAACTCGTTCTATGGGTGGTCCTCCAGGCTCTGTTGACCCTTGAGTCTTTGGCTTACTCTCTGCCTGATACCTTGAATAGAGTGGTGGTTCTTGCAAATCCCTGAGCCCTCGTCCGGCTTGATAACCATCTCGGTTTCGGTCTTGTTCCATTGTTGCACTTTGCCAAAGCCATGCCTGCAATGATGGCTAGTTTGTTGGTTGGTCTCGGTTATTGAATGCTTGCGGTCGGGTGGAATGTGAGTTTGCGTCATACTCATCTGAAAAAGGATTCGTTGACTTGCTCGGGGTGTAGGTGGCTCTTGGCACTTCCTCAGGGGCATATGTTGATGCTCCTGGACCTGTTGCCCTTTCTACCTCCTCTGGGAGAATACGTTGGTATTCTTGCCTGTATCTATCAACAAAAACTATACCCTTCCCCGTAGTAGCAGTTTCATAAGAGAATAAGTAAAGAACCTTGTCTTTGCTTAATTCGTTTACGTATGGTTCTTTGCTGTGACAGTAAGAGACTATACCCTCACTCTCATGTTTATAGATTCCCACGTTCTCGTTATAAGTTGGAACCCTGGTTGTTTTCTTATCATACATAAAAATAGCTCCGGGCCGATCAATGTTTGGTGGCAGTTCTTGAGTTTCTGAAACCATTTTCCCTTTTGCCATGTTATCTCCATAGCTGTTGTAATCTTCAGGGTTACTAACTATTAGATAACAATCTCGAAACACCATAGAACTTGAAGGAGACCCTACTAATACCACTAGGTTGCTCTCCCTAAGGTCTATGAACCAAAATCCCGACCCAAAACACCTGGTGCAGAAACACGTAGGATGTCTGGCCGAAATTTGCAGGTCTTCGTTTTTGAAATCTAAAGTGCCTAGCGTGTAGTTCTACTCAATGTGAACGCGTGGATATCTTGCAATGAAAAATCGGACAACGTATGCTCACCCAAACACCCGATGAAGCTCGTAGAAGGAGCTCGCAAAACCGGACAGTACACGCGCAATGTAGCTATCGACGCGTAGCTCTCGTCGGGGGCAACATGTTGCACTTCTTCGCACTCAATTCCGACCACCGGAGCACACGTAGCGTCAAGATGAAGCTCACACTCTCTCTCTCGTACACAGTACGCTCACTCACAGACTTCAAAACTTGTTTTTGAAAATGACAAAAGGTTTTTCATTAAGGTAAAAAAGTGGTATATATACCTTACAATTTTTCAAACCCTAAAGTTCCAAAATCAACCATCTACTCAATCTAACTATCAAAACTAGGATACAATCTGGAAACTTCTGTAAGTCCCAATAATTACAAGGTGAAAAATCAGGTTTCCTCAAGGAATGAATAATTACAAAAAGAATAATCTTTCGAATAGTTAGATGCCGTGGGGTGTGTCCTGCTTCTAACAGGGATGATGGCGGGGAAACCCTGGGACAGCTTACCGGAGTCGGTGGTGGAGCAACATGAGTGGATGAGGGAGAGTGCATGGCAGGAGGACATGACTAACTACATTGAGCGGAGTATGTCGCGCTCTTCGAATACGCCAACCACGCACCAGGCTTGGCAATGGAGACACATGTTCCTCAGCCTGAGGTGTAGAAAAAACGAATTCATTCGAACCGCCTCCCCTCCATTGTCTTCCCACAACTGGAACAACAGGGTTAGGAGGACCATGCGACCTAGTGCGCATGCATGTTCACAACAGGTCGTCCATCATGCATCGTGGTCTCTAGGTGTAATGTCTATAGCTCCGCAATGGAGAAATAAGCACTACGGGAATGGATACCCTCACACTTCCTTACATTATATGAACAACAAGGTATATGAAGAGAGAATAGAAGACAATACACAAGAACAGAACACCTTCTTCTTCATTGATATGTAATAGAACACAGAATTACATGAGAATGATATATTGATTGAATGAGAGATATCCACAAAGATTGGTATGCCCTCCCAAATACACCCGCTACTCCAGCGCAGAAGATCTGGAACGGTGCAAAACGCCATCCTGTCCCATGATATCCCATGAAGAAATGTCCCAAAGCTGCATGAACTCCTAGTTCGTAATGTCCGGACATCCGCAAGACCACAATGTGCGGCTTATGCCGTAACATGTAGCAATGTCTCAATGTACTTTGTCGGACATGAAACAATACCTCCATAAACTTGCTTAAACTATATGCCCAAATAATGATGCATTAGCCACAAATATGACATTTCAAAAGAGGCATTCAAATCAGCCTTAAAATCAACAATATGTTTCTCGTTTGGTCTAGTGAGCAACATGTCAACAACATAGAGCATATGGTAAGAAATACATCTGCAGGATTGACATACAAAATTCTCTTAGTTGGACTATTCTCAAAACCATTTGCAGCCAAGTGAGCATATATCTTTACATGCAAAGCACGTGAAGCTTTCTTGAAACCTTACATATCCTTCTTAAGCATATGCACCTTGTTTTTTTTTCCTTTTTGAAAAAATCTTGAAGATGTGCTATATACACTTCTTCATGAAAATCACCATTAAAAAATGTAGTCTTTATGGGTGTAAGCATGTTAATGTGTCATTGAAAATGTTGTCCGGGACAATGCTAGTTAGTAGTACTTGTTAGCATATGTTGAAAAGCTAAGACAATGTCCATTTTCAAATTAAAATGTCCATAAACAACTATTATCCGTTCAAATGAGGCCTCTTTTTTAGTTACTGGAATCGTGGGGTCGTGGAATTTCATGCATGCTCAGCTATTGCTCTCTCTCTCTCTCTCTCTCTCTCTCTCTCTCTCTCTCTCTCTCTCTCTCTCTCTCTCTCTCTCTCTCTCTCTCTCTCTCTCTCTAGCTGGACCTGACCTGCCCTCCTATTTGTTTTTTCCCTTCTTCTCCCATCTCCATAGAGCTATGGAGAACCAAACAACAATATTTCCACTAGCTCCAATGTTGGATATGCAGACAACATGTTCAATGTTGGTCAATAAATTGCCACTGTTAACTGCTTATGATGCAGGCATATATGACATTTAAGTGATTTCAAGTAATTAATGTTTTATATGTATGTTTGCAATCCTCAAGAGAAACTTGCAAAAGGGAGCCTCTATAGGTGATGAATCAAAACTCCCAAGATCCAGCTCTTTATGTGATCAGAAAATACAAGAGAAAGAAAGAGGAAACAGAGGGAGCAGAAACAGATGCAGGGTGAGTGAGGACATCATGTCCTCAATGATGGCGAAAAAGAAATCTCCTCTGAGATTGTGATAGCTTTCAAGAGGAGGACTGAAAGTTTTGGAATATAAGAAAAACAGGAAATCTGGAATCTAGTTGTTGAACATCCTGTTGTTCAGGCAATCTAGGAACATTCCTTAGTGGAGGAGGCTACTGTACAAAGCTTAATCGTCTCCAATGTTCGCAACACATTGGCTACTTTCAAGCAGCTAGGTTCTAATGAGGAGTTGTTTTTTAAGAATGCAGCATTGCACATGATGTTGAATTCAAAGGATAACATGCCTATTGCAAAAATCTCAAGGGTCCTTAAAGTAAGGCGTCGCTCCTTGCACAAGGCGAAATCATGGATGAAGCATGTTATCAATGGTGGATTGTTTTCATTGGCTGCATGTCACAAGCAACACCGTCATAGCCCTATCACGGATGAAATCAAGAAATTGGTCAACACATTTTGGAGAGAAGAGACTCGCAACAAGAAGGATGTTTGTTGAAAGAGAATGGGGAGGAAAAGCTACATAAAGCACCCTATGCACCTCCTAGATGAGCCTCAGGTGATCAAGCCAATCGATATGCCATAACTTTGGTATTTTGTGCATCACATCTCTATTGCATAATAACTTCTACCGTCTGATAAGTATCATACTATTCTATAGTCTAGTAATGGTATCCACAATACGCATGCTGGTCAACATACTGTGTGAACAGGTCAACACACAGTCTATGCTAGTTAGTACATACCTAGTATGCTTGTTAGCATACTAGTTAGCACACTGAGGATGCTTGTTAACACACTGTGTATTTTTGAAATTTACCATGTCAAGTATGCCACTTAACATACTCACCATGCTAATTAACATACCTAGTTAGCACACATGCTATTAGGTTAACATACCTCATATGCTAGTTGCCACTGATTATGGTAGTTAGCATACGTAGTATGCTAGTAAACACAATGTGTTTGCTAATTAGCATTTCTACTATGCCAACTAGCAATTAACACAATGTGTATGCTGCTTAGCATACTCACCGTGATAATTAACATACCTAGTTAGCACACATGATGAAAGGACGAGAGTAATGTTGTGTGCCAGTCTTCGCCCAACCATGCCATCTTATAGCCTCCCCCTAGCATACACACTATCCGGCCGTGCCGATGTCCTTGCCTGTAGGACCCGTGTCCTTACATTACCCCCCCCCGCCCCCTTGGATAATTGTTTTCATCCTCGAAAACAAACGTAGGAAAACATTTCTTAATTACGGAGACATTCTCCCATGTAGAACCTTCTTCATGTCTATCTAGCCATTTTACCAACACCTGTCATCTAACATGATGTCTGGTGCAAAGCTCATGAGAATCCAAAATCTTTTTGGGTCCATGAGGGATGCTTGGCGGTTCGATAAGGTCAACTAACACACCTATGTCAATGACATTATCATTCTGTCCTAGCTATTTTTTTAAACGACTAACATGAAAAATAATGTGAACTCGTGAGTGCTTGGGAAGAGCTAACTTATAGGCAACTTGACCTATCCGTTTGAGAACGATAAACGGTCCACAATATTGTGGTGAAATTTTAGCAACTTTTTTCGTCTTTAGATTTTATGAACCTTGAGAAAAACCTTGTCTCCTTCTTGAAAAGTAGCAAGACAATGATGCTCATCTGCGTACTTCTTATATCGATCTTGAGCTCGCTTAACATTTTGTCGAGCAATTCAAAGCATATGAAAAATGGTCTTGGAGAAAATCCTTCGCTTGTAGTATCTTCTCTGTAGCCAACCTCACCGTAACAGGTGATCTAGGTTGAAAACCATATAAAAGCATAAATGGACTAAACCATGTAGTCACATGCTTTGAACTATTATAAGAAATTCCAATATAGGCAAGTAGTCTTCATATCCTCTAGCACTTGATTAACTCTTTTGGTTTGACCATCTGTTTTTGGATGACTAGCCGTACTAAGATTAACTATAGTTTCCAACTTTTGGAACACAGCTCTCCAGAAGTGATTATCGAACTTTCAATCTTTGTCACTAATGATACTAGCTGGAAGACCGTAGAGTCTATATATATGCTCTATAAAGATCCGTGCTAATTTTGGTGTCTTAATCGTAGTCCTACTAGAAATGAATCGACCCATCTTTGTTAGACGATCTAAAAACACCCATATGGCATCATGGCCATGATTTGTATTAGGTAGTCCTACTAAAAAATCCATAGAGATACTCTCCCACTTACCTTGTGGAATCTCTAAAGGATGTAAAAGGCCACCTACCTTGAGGTGCTATGCCTTATTAACTTGGCATTGTTGGCAATTTATTACGTACTCTTGAACATCATGATGTAAGCCTAGCCAATAAAATTGCCATCAAACTAAGGCATACGTCTTACAAATACCTGGATGACCAGCACTTGGACTATCATGACACTCAAATAATATTTGGCACCTAGTGTCTGAGTCCTTTGGCATACATACTCTATCCTTGTGGAGTAAGTATCCATCGTCAATGGAATTTTTGTTTTCCATCACTTAAGCTCTTCTTGAGAAGGGGTGGAGCTTTGCGTGTTGGAGTTTTTATATGCACGTGCAGAAACATGTTGATATGACTGTGCAGAGACATGTGAGTGTGAGGGATACCTTCTTAAAACTGCACTCTACACTTTAGCATATGACTGATCGTGTGCACACTTGTCACATAATGTCTCCAAAAAATTCACTCTGTATTTCTATGAAAGCAAGTGAATTAATTTGAGGCATCCGGTTTAGTGCATCCGCTACTACATTATATCGACCCTTGTGATATTGTAGCTTACAATCATAATCTTAAAGGATCTCCACCCATCTACCTTTATGACCCTTCAAGTCCGTTTGAGTAGTAAACCATCTATACTCTCATGGTCAAAAAATACTTCAAACTCGGCACCATATAAATAGTGTCGCCACTTTCGTAAAGCGTGAATTATGGCATAGAGCTCCCTCTCATAGACATAATAATTTTATTGAGCTCTATCCAACTTTTTACTTTCAAAGTCTATAGCTCTTCCCTCCTGGAGAAGTACCACACTAATTGCTTTATCACTAGCATAAGTCTCTACCACAGACGGCTTAAGTGGGTCAAGGATTGCTAGGATGGGAGAAGTGGCTATAGCTACCTTGACCTATTCAAAACTGCGTTGTTGGGCTTCTTCCCAAGAAAAGGTGTTAACTTTTGCTTTAAGTTGATCCGTCATAGGAACAACAATCTTGGCATAATTATGGATATATTGTTGATAAAATCCATCCATGCCTAAGAAGATTTGAAGCTCCTCAATAGTGTTTGGATGTGGTTATCGAAGAATGGTAGCGACCTTGTCAACCTCCATCTTGATGCCATAATAAGAGATCACATGACCAAGTTAATGTATCTATGTTTTAAAGAAATTACACCTGCTTGGCTTAGCATATAGGGCGTGAGCTCGTAGCTATTTTAACGCTAATGGTAAGTGTTCTATGTCTTCATCTTCAGTCTTACTGTAAATGAGAATGTCATCAAGGAAAACCACCGCAAATTTTCCAAGATAGGGACGTAAGACACTATTGATGAGTGTCATAAATGTACCTGGAGCATTGGTTAAAACAAAAGGCATAACCAAAAATTTAAAATGCCCAGAACCGTGTTCAAAAGACAGTTTTAGAGATATCTTTCAAAAGGATACGCACCTGGTGGTATCTTGAATGAAGATCTATCTTTGTATAGTATCTTGTAACAGTTAATGGCCTAGTAACTTGTGTGTAGCGGAAAATAGCATGAACATAGTAAGCATTTCATTAGAATAGATTCCTAATGAGCATAGCAAGAGTGCTTGGGTGGAGAGAGCAACAAAAGCATAACACCTAGTTAGATAGCATGAACAATACTTCAAAAGAGAGAGAAATTAAGCTATTGACAAATTGAGGACCAGATTTTCATGGATCCGGTCCCCCCCTCCAAAAGGCTTTGTATTATAGGTTTCTCCCATCAAGAGAGACATTTTACAATACAATTCTTTGTGTTTCTTCAATACTAGCTAGTGCAATGAAGATGGAAGCTTCAAGCACTAAGCAAAACACTTATAAAACACAACATCAATTCCCTCACGGTCTCAGACCCAAGACCTCACACTCCTTCAAAGATGGTGAGAGCTAGCGGGGTATAAGAGTAGCTTGAGAGGAAGAAGGAGTAGTCTTACGAGAAAGATGTACATCTCCTCACATAATCACTCATATTAGCATAGCATAGCTTAGTAATTAGCATGGTAGAGTAGATGAGCATGCATTGAAGCTTGGCTCTTGGTTGGATTTGCATCACAAAGCCAAGAGTTGTTGGTGTAGGCGTCCCTTCTCACAAGCTTGGAGTAGGTGATAAGCTTTCCATTAAAGCTTGAGAAGCAGAGAGAGAGAGAGAGAGTCTTCTTGCTTCACACATGAGCTTGTGTGTGAGTGTGTGAGATAATGCCTTGTAAAATTCAACCCCCTCTCTCTCTTGGTCGACCCCCTCTTGCTATTACTCTTGTTAGCACCTCATTGGACCTCTCCCAGCTTAGCCAATGAAAGTTAAGTAGCGTAAGTGATAGCCTTCCAGCATGTGTCCCCCTTTCCCCTTTTGTGAGAGCTTTAGGTAATTAATTAATGCAACTAAACTCTCATTGGACCCCTTTGTCTCCTGGCCAATAGGAATCAGGCAAGCAGTTGGTGGGCTGTTGAATGCTCATTAGACCCCTTGGGAGATTGTCCAATAGTCTTCTAGAGAGATTAATTCTTATTGGTTCTTTTATTAAGTGTTTTTAAATTAATTAAAGTAGATTTACTCTAGCCTTATTCTCATTGGTCCACCTCCATGGCCATCCAATAGGATTTGAGTACACCTTGTAGGCATCTAGGCTAGGGAGCTGACATGTGTCTCTCATTCCCTTTGTGTAAAGGAGTCTTGTGAGTGTGTGTGTGTGTGAGTTTCTCTCTCATCCCCTACTTGCAAGGCTCGCCCCCTCATTTGTAGGAGTTGTGAAGACTTTTTTGGTACACACACTAAGCATCCAATTTAACAAACCTTTGACCATTGGACACAACCTTTGAATTTTGGAACCTTAGCATTTTGGAAGTCTTAATGGGCTGAACCTTAGGGTCTTTAAAGCCCATGGTTGCACATTGCTCCTTTGCAAATGCCCCCCCCCTTTGGATCACTATTTTCCCTCCTTTGGATCCCTATTGTGGCAGTCTGTCAGCTTAACCAATATTCTAGCTTTTTCTCCCCTGGCACTTCCCCATATTAAATGATCTATTAACATGAGAAAATCATTTAGGAGAATTAGATATTAGTTATTATGACATTACCTCTCTCTTGAAATCATAGTCATCCTCAACTATGTGGTAGAGAAGATAAAGCCTATTCATTAGTCCTTTTTCTAGAGGGTAGAGGATCACTATGTTACGCTACGACATCGTTTCAGAATGGATGACTAGTCCATTTGGTGCTTGAGAGCCTAAGCTACCACAAGCATGTCTGCACATTAGTCCTATCAATCTTCCACACTAGAGTGACAAGTTCTACTTGGTGTTTGGGAGACGTCGTCTTCGAAAACTTGATCTAAGCATGCATACTACTTCATTTTTGCACACAATAAAGAGAAAGAGAGTCTTATAAGACAAAAACTTTGTTCATTTTAAACATTTGTACATTTGCTTACTCTAGGGAAGCATTGACAAGGTTTAGGTTATTCTTTAATTGTATGCCTTGCATCCATCTAGCATCTTCAAAAAAACAATTCTTAAACTTAATAAGATATCGTCGGATAGTCTTACCGCCTCTTAGTACCTTGTCTTCATGTTAGAGAATGGACTCGAGCAACAACACCTCTTGGTCCTCGATCTCTGGTGGGTCATCAATAGTTGGTTCTTGAGGTGGCTCTCCTTTGTAAGGCTTTAGTAGGCTCACATGGAAAGCATTGTGTATGAGCCAATGGCTGGGCAACTTCAGTTGATAGGCCATCTCATTGATTGGCCTAAGAATCTGGAAGGGACCATAGTACCTTTTTGCTAACTTAGCATAGTACTTTTGGTGTCTTGAAGGATTCTTGCCCGTCGTGTGCCTTAATCGAGCCTTGGGAAATTTAAGTAAGACCCAATCATTGTCTTTAAAGACTTGGGCTCTTTTGTGCTTATCAGCAGTAGCCTTTTTCCTTTGTTGTGAGATAGAGATTGCATCCTTAATTTTTTGGAAAGATTCTTGTAGGTCTCGGCTATACTCATCTGCAGCGAAGATCTTCCTGTGTACCTTAAGTAGCAGGGGACTTTTTTATCTTCCCTCAATTACCTCAAAAGGTGATTTTCCCGTGGAAGTATGTACAGTGTTATTATAGGCATACTCCACTAAGGGTAAGTACTTCTCCCATTGGGACCTTTGATCTACTTCCGTTACATAGGCTTTTAGTAGATCAAGGATTGTTAGCTTAGCTATTTCACTTTGGCCATTCGTTTGCGGATGATAGGCCGAAGAGAAATTTAGCCGTGTCCCTAAATTCTCAAAAATACCCTTTAAGAAATTACTGGTCATTCTAGGATCTCTACTGACACTATGGACATTGGCAAGCCATGGTACTTGAAGATTTGTGAAATGAAGAGGGTTGCCATTTAATGGGCTTTGATAGTATTTTTGGCAGGTATAAAATGGGCTTGCTTACTAAACCTGTCTACTATCGTCCACATTCCCGTATTCCCATGGATAGACTTAGGCAATCCAAAGATAAAATCCATGGATATGCTCTCCCATGGTGAGTTAGGGATTGGCAAGGGTTGAAGCAATTCAGGTTGCTTCCCTCTATCAAACTTTGTCTTTTGGCATACCACACATTTAGAAACATACTCTTGTATGTTTTCTTTCATGGTAGGCCAATAGACATATGTTTCAATCCCCTTTAGGGTAGACTGAATCCCTCTATGCCTCGCAGAAGGAGGAGCATGAGATTCATACATTACTTTCTCACGTAGTGAGTTAGTAATGCATAGCGTATTGCCATAGAGAAGATAACCATCTTGTAAAGTAAATGGTTCCTCTTTCTTCCCTAATGCAAGGGCTGAAATCACATCTCTAAAATCGGGATCAATAGCATACTCATCTATCATAGAAGATAGATCATTGTGAGTTGCTATGGAAACCACATTTACTCTCGGTCGTCTTGAGAGTGCATCGACTGCTTGATTATGCTTTCCAGCAATGTGAGCAATATGAAATTGAAATTGCAAAAGAAAATTTTCCCATCTCATTTGTTTGTCGGAGAGCTTGGTGTGCATCATGTACTTAAGGCTTTGGTGATCCGTTCGCGGAATGAAAGGAGTCCCCAATAAATAGTGCTTCCATGAGTCTAAGGCATGTAGAATTGCGAGGAGTTCCTTTTCATATATGCCTAGAGCTTGCTCAACAGGGTCGAGCCTTTGACTTTCATAGGCTATGGCGTGCCCTTCTTGGAGCAAGACAACTCCAAGGTAATCACCACAAGCATCACATTGGATCTCAAATGGCTTTGAGAGATCCGGTAGTTTAATCACAGGTTGAGAGATAGGCCTTTCTTTAAGCTTTTTGAAATCATTGTTCTCCTTGGCAGACCATGTATACCTAACGTTTTTCTTTGTTAGGTCATGTAATGGTCCTGCGATTTGTGAGAACTTTTCTATGAAGCGTCGATAGTATGCATACATACCTATAAAGATTCTTAGTCCATGAATATTCCTTGGTTTAGGCCATCCTTTTATTACCTCTAACTTTGATGGAGCCATTCAGATGCCATTTTGAGAGATAATATGACCTAGATACTAAATCTCTTGTAAGAAAATTTCACTTTTCTTTTGATTAATATACAATTTATTCTCTCGTAGAACTTAAAATATTACATAGAGGTGTTGCTTGTGTTTGTCTAATGAATTAGAGTAGATAATGATATTATCAAAGAACACTCCAGTAAAGTTTCGATGAGGCTTGAATAGATTCTCCATCAAGCGGTTGAATGTGGTCGGTGCATTGGTCAAGCCAAAAGGCATGACAATATATTTGTAAAGACCAAACGTAGTGCGAAATGCGGTCTTTACAATGTCTTGATCAACTATCCTTATTTGATGGTAGCCACTTTTTAGGTCAATCCTACTGAAGTAGGTCGATCCTTGTAGCTTATCAAATAGGTCTTCTACCTGTGGAATGGGAAACCTATTCTTGATAGTGATCATATTTAGTGCTCTATAGTCGACACACATACGATATGTGCCGTCTTTCTTTTGCACTAATAACACAGGTGAGCAAAACGGAGATGAGCTAGGCCTAACCATGCCCTTTTCCACTAACTCATTCACTTGCCGCATAATCTCCTCTTGTTGAGCTTGAGAAACTCTGTAAGGAGGTTTATTAGACGGTGAACTTCCTGGAGGAAGTTCAATTGCATGGTCATCATTGCCTCGTTTAGGAGGTAGCTCACAAGGGATGTCGTCAATAAAGACATCTTGAAACCCCTTGAGAAAATTGGATAACTCTAATTCCTTGTGATTGTTTATATTTTCTTTTGCTAAAGCATTGGGTTCATTTTGAGAATCTTTAACAAAAATCGTGTACACGGAAATAGAGCTCTTTATTGACTTATTGAACGCTTGCATATGTACAATGGGTATGGTGTTACCCATTTTCTTAGCATCTATGTACATATCTTTTTCTCTGAACCTAAAGTAGATGCTCCTTTCAGGGAATTTAACATTGGCAGCCATGCAATCAAACCATGGTGCCCCTAGGATTACATCCTCATGCTTGAGAGGAGATATAAAGAATTCCTCTTTGTCCATATAGCTTTGGACATGGAGCCTCAATTTCCCGATTAAGGGAGTGACTGAAGCTTCTAGCCCCTTGAAAGCACCATCTGCAGGTAGTACATCTCCCATCTCATAGGCTTGGATGCCTATCTTGGTGTCCAACTCTGTGGATATGAAATTGTGAGTAGAACCAGGGTCAAAGAGAATAAAATCATCATGTTCTCTTACCTTTCCCCAAGCATGGCATAGAGGAGATCCTTTGCGGTGAGCTTCCTCCTCTTGGATTTCAACCAAGGTAGCTCTAGGAGGATCATGGCAGGTGTTCTTTTAGGGACAAGCGTGGTACACATGCCCTTGCTTGCCGCACTTGAAACAACAGTTATCCTTGCGATAATGCTCTAGCTCTTCAGGAGAGAGTTTGTTTTTGCCTGTGTAAACTCCCTTCTCCTTACCTTTGTTGGAATTGCCCTTAGGAGACTTTTGGACATTGTCCTTCCCCTTAGGCTCATTGGAACCCTTGTTTTTTGTGGGCTTAAAATTTCTTTTAGCCCCTGTTTGGAAATTGATTCGAGAATCCAGCATAGTATGGTGTATAACCGTGGATTTGGTGCATGGCCATTGGGAGTTGACATACCCCACCATTTCTTCAGTTAAGCTTGCAAAAAATTGCTGCTTTTGCTCTCCAAAATCCATCTTTTTGAAGACAATGGCTTTGAGATGTAGGTCCCAAACTTGTCTACATATTTGTGAATGGATTCATAGGGAGAGAGCTTCAAGCTTCGCCATTTGGTGAGTACTTTGTCTTTGGCATTGGTGGCCAAAAAGTACTTCATGATGGAAGCTCTTAAAGCTTTCCATGTTTGTGGAGCTTCATCGTTTGCACGTAGGCTAGACCACCATTGCCTGGCGGACTTTTGAAAGTGCATGGCTACATGGTGTAGCTTAGAGGACTCCGTGAATCCCTCATCTCCAAACGTCGCATTGAATTGTTGGATAAAGGCCAAAACTTTGGCCGTAGCACCAAAGGTGCCATCGTAGGTAAGTAAAGAGATGCTCTTTCCTCCCTCTTTGAACTTTCTTGAGCTTGGACGACGGATTTACTATGGCCTCTTCTTTTTTATGGTTCAAAAGTTGCACCATCGCTTTCTTCAGAAGGTGAAGAATTTGAGGAAGATGGAGAAGAGGGTGACCTCTTTCTCGCCTTGTTCTTGCCTTGCACCATCAATTTCATAAGAGGAAGAGGATGAAGAAGATGGAGAAGAGGGTGTCCTCTTTCTTGCATTTTTCTTCTCTTGCTTTTTGTCATCCCTCTTTGAATTATGGTGTGGAGAAGTGTGCGATGGTCTTCTCCATTTAGGAGGTGATGGAGAGAGTTTAGTGTGCCGTCTTCGTGGATCCATCTCCACCGAGGTGGCAAGAGACTCGCTTCTTTCTTGTTCCTTCGGTGGGGGCTCTTGAATTCTCCTTTGGGAAGGAGACGCGTCATCAATAAGCAAATTTCTGAGCCCTTCGTATGGATCCTCTTCTTCTTTTCAAATCAGAGAGAGGCCTCTTTTGGAAGTCTCACAAGGAGGCTTCCTAGGTACTCTCTCATCATGGTGGGGAGTTTGGAGAATCCCATGAGCACGAAGCTGCCGTTGCACTTCACTTTGGAGGCATGGATTGCCCATGGCTTGTTGAAGACTAGAAACAAGGTAGTTATCAAGCATAGGGGCATCATTAATAGCCTGCTCCTTAGCAAATCAAAGCTATCAACATTAATTTCACTCTCTTTACTATTGTTAGCCATTATTACAAGTTTTAGGTGTAATATTTTTAGGTTTACTTTGGTACTTCAAGCCCTAGTTGCTACTCCTCTTTACCCCTTTAAAAAAAGCACTCAAGCTACTATAGTGGTCAAGCCCCGTAGGACTCCACTATTAAGACCTTAGCTCTCAACGATGATGCCCCGTTATCTGCACAAAGACAGACGCACTCCAAGGTTGAAAAATCCTTATCCTACTTACTCATTTTCAATTAATAATAACAACCATGTATAGCTAGCTTGAGGACCTCCTTTCTTGAGGAAGAAAAGAGAAACATTGTGCTCTAATACCAATGTCACATTTAATGGCCTAGTAACTTGTGTGTAGCGGAAAATAGCATGAACATATCGAGCATTTTATTAGGATACATTCCTAATGAGCATAACAAGAGTGCTTGGGTGGAGAGAGCAACAAAATGCATAGCACCTAGTTAGATAGCATGAACAATACTTCAAAAGAGGCCCCCTCCAAAAGGCTTTCTCCAAAAGGTTTTGTATTATAGGTTTCTCCCATCAAGCGAGACATTTTATAATACAATTCTTTGTGTTCCTTCACTACTAGCTAGTGCAATGAAGATGGAAGCTTCAAGCACTAAGCAAAACACTTATAAAACACAACATCAATTCCCTCACGGTCTCAGACCCAATACCTCACACACTTTCAAAGATGGTGAGAGCTAGCAGGGTATGATAGTAGATTGAGAGGAAGAAGGAGTAGTCTTCTTAGCCAATGAAAGTTAAGTAGAGTAAGTGTAGCCTTCTAAAATGTGTCCGCCTTTCCCCTTTTGTGAGATCTTTAGGTAATTAATAAATGCAACTAAACTCTCATTGGAACCCTTTGTCTCCTGGCCAATAGGAATCAAGCAAGCCATTGGGCTGTTGAATGTTCATTAGACCCCTAGGGAGACTGTCCAATATTCTTCTAGAGAGATTATTTCTTATTGGTTCTTCTATAAGTGTTTTTAAATTAATTAAACTAGATTTACTCTAGCCTAATTCTCATTGGTCCACCTCCATGGCCATCCAATAGGATTTGAGTACACCTTGTGCGCATCTGGGCTAGGGAGCTGGCATGTGTCCCTCATTCCCTTTATGTAAAGGAGGCTTGTGTGTGTGTGTGTGTGTGTGTGTGTGTGTGTGTGTGTGTGTGTGTGTGTGTGTGTGTGTGTGTGTGTGTGTGTGTGTGTGTGTGTGTTTCTCTCTCATCCCCTAATTTCAAGGCTCGCCCCCTCCTTTGTAGGAGTTGTGAAGACTTTTTGGTACACACACTAAGCATGGCAATTTAACTAAGCTTTGACTAAGCTTTGACCATTGGACACAACCTTTGAATTTTGGAATCTTAGCATTTTGGAGGTCTTAATGGGCTGAACTTTAGGATATTTAAAGCCCATTGTTGCACATTGCTCCTTTGCAGATGGCCCCCCCTTTGGATCCCTATTTTCCCTCCTTTGGATCCCTACTATGGCCGGTCTACCAGCTTAACCAATATTCTAGCTTTTTCTTCCCTGGCACTTCCCGATATTAAATGATCAATTTAACATGAGATAATCATTTAGGAGAATTAGATATTAGTTATTATGACATATCTTGCACCATGGGGTTGATCAGAAAACTCATCCACTCAAGGCAGAGGATACTTGTTCTTGCGCATATTACCATCTTTGTTTTTTACCAGTAGAATTGGTTATGCCCAAGGCAAAGTGCTAGGTCTAATGAAACCACGAGCAAGGTAGTCAGCCAACTGACACTCAACCTCCTTAGCCTCACTAGCACTCATACGATAAGGTGGTTTACTCACCGGTTTAGTGCCCGGTAGAACATCTATGCCATTCTACACATCACGTATAGGGGGTAAACCGGACGGTAAATCACTCGAGAATACATCACTATACTCCATGAGTAAGTGAATCAGTTTTTGTCGTGCAAAAGGAGAAAGTAAATTAGAGTTATACTAGGATGGAGAATTTTGTAATTCCTTTAATGTTTGTTTTACAACAGTTGCACGTTGCTCTTTAGAATTATTAGCACTTTGCTTTTCATTAGAATTCATTGCACTTTGCATACCATAACTAAAATCCACATCACTTCGCTCTTGAGAATTCACAAGCTTTGGAGACAAGCAGTAACACAAAAAGACTTCATCTATTAAATCTGCTTTTTGTAAAATAGAAAGCTCGGCTGTACATATAAGAGGTGTAGATGGTATATTTTCCTCACCAAGCAGGAGCACATGTTTACCATTGGCCATAAAGGATAAAGAGTTGTGTTCTTAACCAGTGTGCAATGTGTTTCCTAAACCATGCAGCCACTCCCGTCCTAAAACTACAACAGCACGGTCCATGTTCATAACCTAAAAATCAAGGGTCATCGTATTATCTTGAACAATAAGCTCAACCCCTTGAACTACCATGTCCCATACTTATTTTTCATTTCCAGACATTTGTTCTACCACATACTTGTGGGTGTAGGGAGTCTGTGGAAGTTATGAGTTGCACCATCATCCACTAAAATACGAGCACGTTGTCCATTAATAGTGCCATGCACGTGAATCAACTCATTGAGGGCCAAACACTTGTGCTTTTATTCCATATGAAGAACTTCTACATCACAATATTTAGGAGATGAATCTAATGTGAGGCGTTGCACCATGTGCATGGCCTTTTCTTTGCCTTGCAAAAGAGGACAATCCTTCTTGTATGTTGGTCCAAAAGACATTTGAAACACAAATTGTATTTCTTTGCACGCTCGAAATTGGCAGTGTTGAGAGACCCACGTGGAGTTTCTCATGATTGCTTAGGCTTCTTAGCCTCTTGTGGCCCTAGAGAGGTAGATTCTCTCATGTTCCTTTTGGAACGTGTGGGATCCGGGTGCGATGGAGACTGAAGCTGCATCGCGAAGGTCTGCTCATAGAAGTTGCTTACCCCACCACTAAATCTAATTGATCGGGTGAAAGAGACGCTGAGAAGCAGTAGTAGTGCTTCTTAGTGTCTCTTTCACCCGATCAACTAGATCTAGTGGTGGGACGAGCAGCATCTATATTGAGCAGACCTTCATGATTGCATATTCAGTCTCCATCGCACTCGGAGCGCAGTACTCGTCGTCCTTGCTTGTGAGAACATACCTAGAGCATACGTACTGGAGTGGATGCAAAGACCATTAAATACAATGACGCAATGACACATATAGACAAAAATGGACAAAAAGCCACGTGAATACAATATATATTATAAAACAGAGCAAAATTGTTCAAATACAATATTTATGGCTTTAAGACGTCTCTCTCTCATCCTCACAATGCTCAGCATAACTTCCTATATCTATATAGAGCTCTCCATTTAAACAGATGTCCTCCGTTTCATTTTGTAGATCCTCTGCATGCACCCCATAGAGAGTAGCAGCTTGATGCTCATCTAGCACCACCTCAGCGACTTCTGACTGAGCATCTTCTCCGATCTCCTCCATTGATGCTGCTGTGATTGGCAAATGGTAGCCTTCATACGTCCGTGCACTACAAGGGGCTACCTCTATGACGTACCACCAGTTTGATGCAGACTTTGTAGGATGAAATATCACCTCTACCAGAGCCACATAACTTACATGAGAGCTTCCAAGCACATAACTTCTAAAATTGGATGTTAACTATTTACATACTTACTTGTTCACAATGCTCGGGTAGTACGAAAGTGTCTCTTAGGTCAGTCCATTTCTTAGTTGAAACCACCTCAAGAAAACCAGACTCTCCTCTACGCACAGTAGCGTTGCAACCCTCCATGATTATCTTGAACCATTGCACGTCGAACAAATTGAAAAAAAATCCTCTATAATCGATCCTCAAAATCTCTTGCAGCGTGCCGAAGTAAGTGAGTTCCGCCACCATAGGATCTGCATCAGAGAACCATCATTGACTAGACTGTTCAAATTTTGCCATGATTCCACAATCTTGAGTAAAACGCTTTTTGTCGATCCGTTCCACCCTAAAATGTCGACCTTTACACCATGCTGCTGTGTATGACTTATACTAAAACCCTAGCTCCCAAACTATCTTTCTTGCCGGTTAGATGGTCCCATAGCAGATTACCCACATTCTTGAATATGTGCATTGGATCGAGCAAGTGATTGATCATGAGTCGGGGCCAATATGGTAACTCGTACCATAGAGAGAGTCTCTTCATCCCTGGGGACAAATTGTCATCACACATCTCCTTCTGCTCTAACCATGCTTGTATAGACATCCTCGGTGGCTCTCTTCCCAAAAAGCCATCGCGTAACACATTATTCTCTAGAAGATACGCTTGATGACCTTCGTAGATTTGCTTCTTCAATGAGGACGTCCGACGTGCATTCAGTCTAGGTCCACATGTGACACATGCTCTGTATCCGCTTGTTTGAAGCCCTGCATGTATACACATGATAATAGATAAGCTTGAGAAAAACCAAGATTTACAGTGTTTGAGTTTAAGTGTAAATCCCCTGAGCATTCTGTTAGTCCGGGATAGTCATGCATGGTCCACATTAAAATGCCTCTGATCAAAGCATTCCATCGACCTGTATGTTGGCTCATATCCACCACTTCTATGCCAATCCACAATTGTTGTAGCTCTTCCAATAGTAGATGAAGATACACATCCATATTCTTCACTTTATACCACCCAGCACAATCAAGCTTAGCCATAGGTGCCCCTTCTTCGTAGTCAACCACGGAGGAATGTTGTAGTTGACGATGACAACGGGCCATACACTGTAAGATGTTGATCTTTGACCAAATGGATTTACGCCATCCATAGCCAGGCCTAGGCGCAAATTTCGAGCTTCCCTGGCAAAATCCGACCATGTTTCATTATATGTTTCTAGGCTGCGCAGTCTGCAGGAATCTGTAGCACACCATCCGAAGATTTATTCTCCTCATGCCATGATGCTAGGGCGGCCATGGACTTACATTCGAAGAAATGCTTGATGCGAGGAAGTAGAGGAAAATGTCGCAAAACCTTTTGTGGAATTTTTGTCCCGTGGAGATCTACTCGATATCTCTCGGAATCACATTTCGGACACTTCTCCATGTCTATGTATTCCCCTCTAAAAAGAATGCACTCGTGAGGACAAGCGTGGATCGAATTGTAATCGATCCCCAAGTTTCGCAAGATCTTTCTTGCTTCCTCTCTGAAATCTAGCATCACACTATCAGCTGGCAGTATGTGCTCTTTGAGCAATCTACACAACGAAAAAAATATGGTACAATTGTGTAAAAATCTATCAGATCATTATACATCTAGAGTTTTTTATTAAAGTAAACACATTGTAATAGATCACCTGAAAAGCGCTGTGACGCTAGTGTCACTCCATCCAAACTTTTTATGCATGTTGAGAAGAACCAGGAGTGCCTTCAATCTAGACACACGTGCTCCATCATACAATGGCGTATCGGCTTCACTTTTCATATCATCATAGATAAGCCTTTCTGAATCCATGATCGTCTCGATCATTTCATCGATCTTGGGCTCAAACATTGCCTCGTTGGAGATGTGGTCTACATGATCATCCCTCGAGCTGTCAGAGGCTACATCTTGTGGCCTCACATATGCTGCTTGACCAAAGCGCCTGCGAGACACGTCTATTGGGTTGCAAGATTGCTGCATGTTAGCCAACGTTAGAGTCCGACGAGTTATATTTGGCAACAACTCGATCTATAATAGATGGATTGAACTCGCCAAATTTGAGAAGCTACAAAGAAATGCGTCTTTTCCGTCGCACAGGATGCTTGCATTGATTACAAGGACATAAGATCCTCGTTGAGAGATAGGTCTTTCCGTTGTACGGCCCCACATCCTCGTCACTACTCATAACGAGGGTAAAAACCTTATAACCTGGACAACAAATTTAATCTTCTATTAGCATTCTCCGTCTTTTATCTCTCTCTCTCTCTCTCTCTCTCTCTCTCTCTCTCTCTCTCTCTCTCTCTCTCTCTCTCTCTCCACATTGTAAACTACCTCACATTCTCTAGTCATGTCCAATCCCTGCACACCTCGGTCTAGAGGTGCACGGAGATCAGAACCACCAGGTTATAATCTCGTCTTTATTGGTCAATGCCTATATTTGTGGGTACAAGAAATCACACACCCACGTCTACATGATAGTGCATGTAGTGGACAAAACCCCTTTGCCTCTTCTCTAGCTGTAGCATTTCACAACCTCTTAACATCTTTTCACAATAGATCTTTGTTCGAGGGATTACTTAACACATTACATGTTGGCCTCCAATCTGAGTATCATACCGTTGAAAGCTTTCCAGCTTAAGGTCGCATCCGTAGAGAGGAAGAGAGGGATCACCGTTCGTCT